>NC_090441.1:69947434-70547434 GCF_031143425.1 Pleurodeles waltl | reverse complement strand
TTCAGGTGAACCACTGAGGGAGGGGGTGGGAGGTTCTTGCAACGCTCAGGGACGTACAGACACCAGTCTTCTTCTTCTCCATCCGGGGCAGCCGGGTGCAGAGGTATCTTGGACCATCGGGTTTCAGTCACCGGGGGTGGATGCGGTAGAGGGGACCCACAGAAACAGGCGGCAGGTGTGAACTGGCAGACCACTCTAGCTGAGCCCACAAGCGTGCTCGGGTCGCAAGCCTAGGGGTCGTAGGGACATTATTAGTTCTCTTCTCCTCGGTATGGACGTCCAAGTGTAGAGGTGCAGTGGACCGTTGGGTCTCTGCCACCCAGAGGTGGTCGTGGTTGAGAGGGGCATGCAGACAAAACAGAGGCTGCAAGCACTGTCGGGAAGTCCACAGTGGGCAAGTTCAGGGTGGACTTCGTCACTAGAGAGCCTGGAAACAATGTTGACATCACTGGCCCACTACAGCTCGGGCTAGGCGGCTCAGGTGCAGTGGTGATGTCTGGCGTCGAGTTTTGGTGGTCCTCACATTTCTTCTTTGGTTGCTTGCAGATGCAGGGAAGCAGCTTCTCTGCTCCAAGGGAGTTTTTCTTGGCATTTGGTGATGCACTGGTATCTCTCCCGGTTTCTTGGAGGGTACAGCGGCAGGACAGGTCAGCTGCTCCACAGGGGTTGGGTACAGCAGGCAGGCTGGCCGGGTTGGCTGCAAGTCTTTCGTGCTCCTCCGTTTTTGGGTCAGCAGGCTTCTAGGCTTCTTGACCACTCCTTTTGTGTTCAGCGAAGATCTGAGGATCCTGGTATCAGGGATGCCCTAAATACTCAATTTACAAGGCATTAAGGGGAGTGAAGCGTAGTAGCCAATGGGTTACTTAACTCTGGGGTTACTATGCCGCCTAGATGACCACTTCCTTTTGGGAGTGGGTATCACCCCGTCCCAGAATTCCTAATTCCAGAACGCACAAGATGGTGGAATACCTAAGGCTGTGTTCATTTCAGGCTTGTCACCCTAGAGGTGAGTCCAACCTCCAAATGCAACACACCTCCTGCATAGCTAATTTTCCCACATATCCAGGTGCCAAATGGGCCCTGGAGTGGGGGGTTGGTCAGTATCTCCCATTTGAGGGAAACCAGATCTGCATGCTAAAGATGGTGGGTTCCTTTCAAGCCTCCTGCCGTGGAATGCAGATTTGCAGGTCATCCTGGTGGGAGGAGTATGTAACACCCCTGCCAGAGCAGGCTTTGTTCCTGCCCTCCCGAGAGCAAAGGCTCTCACCCTTGGGGGTCAGAAACCCATCTGTTTGTTGCATGCTGGCTAGAACAAGTCAGCCCACCAGTATTTGGTAGGTTTTTAGGGGGGCACCTCTAAGGTGCCCTCTGGGTGCATGTATTAATAAATCCATCACTGAAATCAGTGAGGGTGTATTAATATGAGAGGTTTGATAACAAACATCCCTATTTTCAGTGAGCCATCATGTAGCTGGGAAACTCGTATTGACCAGTGTCAAGCACATGTATTTAGAATGGCTTTCCTGTTCATTTACTATGTCTAAGAATCAACAAAAACATAGTAGGGGCATGTCTGCTCATGCATATATGCCCTCATCTGTAATATAATGCACCCTGCCTTAGGGCTGTAAGGCCTGCTGTAGGTGTGACTTACAAATATTACAGGCAGTGTTAGGGGACATGGCACACAAGTGTGTGCCATGTCGTGTTTTCAATTTTTGGAGCACTTTGTCACGTAGCCTGCAGTGGCAGTCTGTACGGGTTTGGTGCTGGGTTCCTTGGAGGGACCCTGTTTAGTAGCTACGCCCTAGGTACTATTTACTAGGGACTTACAATATGTGCTAGAGGCCACGTCACTTGGGAAATCGAGTGACCAGGGATCTTGTTTTTTGTGGAAGGAACACTGCCGCTGGGGACCTTGTCAGCAGGAACCCAGTGCACTTCAGTCAAAGTTGTGTCACAAATCAGGCAAAACATGCAACCAGAACCCAGTTCCCTGCATGTATGTTTCCTATTCATTCATAGCAATGATCATATCCTTAGATTTCTCTAAACATGAATTATTCTATTTAACAGTGAAGCCAATACTCATGCAGGGTCTGAGGCGTGAACTTACACCAAAAAGTCCTGCAGAACTGAGCAGGTGACATGACAATTTGGACCGGTGTGTCGAGAAAGCAATTCCAGGCGTCCATGTAGCAGCCTGAAAGATGTTCAGTACCAGAAAACCTTTCACTAGTATTGTTGGTGAGAGGTGGAATGGTGAAATGAGGCTAAAGGCAATCAGAAGGCTCCTTTTTATATATCACATTGCATGTTTATACACATACAATGACCCATCTACACAAGGTTTGCAAATGGACCGTGTTTAACTTATGCTCCCTGGTGCTCAGCAGAAATGATCCCAATCTACAAGAAGAGTCAGTACAGAGTCCAGAGTAATTATTGACCGATTAGCTTAATTGACACATCACAGAAGATCCTTTGTAAGCAAGCCTTAAAACACCTTCTAGACTGGATTGGGGAGAACAATGTACTACCCTAACTTCAGGTGGGGTTCAGAAGTGGTACTAGTACGGTTGATCAGATCTTCCGATTTAATTGTTTTTACTGGAAGACTGCAGCGGTCAACAGAGGTTGACTTTTTGTTGCTTTTGTTGACCTGTGTGCAGCTTTCAAACTAGTTCCTAGGGCCAGGCTTTGGTCAACATTGGATAAGATAGGCATCCCCCGCCCAACTTATTGCATGAAGAGAATTATGCAAGAGTTATATTTTTTTTTGGGGGGGGGGCAGGGCAGCTTACCTCTCCAAAAGAATCCAACGGGGTGGTTAGGCAGAGTGGTGTCCTAGCACTTACTCTGTTTTCATTTTCTATCAATAATGATGTGAAATGTTTTGCGGATGACACTCTCCTGATCTCTAAATCACTTAAAGGCCTACAGCAGCTCTTGGATGATTTCAATATTTTTTGTAATGAGAGCAGGCTAGAACTTAACAACTCTAAAACAAAATTTATGATTTTTAACCCTGCAAGAAGTATAAATGTAAGTTGTATATTAATAGAGACCTAATAGAACAAGTTCTCAATTTTGATTACCTAGGGATAACATTAAAACCCAGCTTAGATTGGTCCATGCAGGTTCAGAAACCAGACTGCTCGCTGACACATTATTCCTCAGAATTGCTGAAGACCTTTAACAAAATTTGCTCTAGGAAATCTGCCCCAGTTATTGAGATCTATAATGTGAAGGCACTGAGAGCTATCCTATATGGAGCAGAGGTCTTGGGCTATGCCAATTGCAACATCCTAATGTCTACAGAAAACTGATTTATTAGGTCCTTATTTACCCTCCCAAAGTGCATGCCTTTGATACCACTTTATCTTGATCTGGCATTCGGAATATATCTTGGAAAGCTGAGCCCAGGCACCTGCTTTATAGGCATACAATGTGGACTGCTCTCATTTTAGGAGCGTACAGAGAACCCCTAAAGGATTTCTTGGCTCTATCAAGTTCCCAGGATGTATTGTGGTTTACACATGTTCGGTCTATGCTCGGAGGCTGGGGACAGAAAAGTTCTGGGCAGTACCAGAGAATTTTACCTCCATTTCTAGAATGGCCATTAAATCAGCCTAATGGCAAAATGTATATGTAGAAACCTTGAGCAGTAGTATGGGCACTCTGACTTTGGATTTTATAAACTTTAAAATGTTACCAAGCTATGAGCGGTCGATTGATGAGATTACCTCCCCTCCGCCCCCCCACCTTTAGCTTGAAAATTGTTTTTACAATTTAGATATCAGTCTCTCCCTACTAGGGATTGTTGTGTTAAGTGGGCCAAAGTGGAATGTAAGAGTACTGAGTGCCTGGTGTGTAGGGGGTCATCAGAAACTATTTCCCATCTCCTATTCTTCTGCTCATCGTACGGTCCCCAGTGGAGAAAATGGTTATTGCCCCTGTGAAGGAGTCTGGGTACAAGTAAGTATCTGGATGCTCTTAGGATTCTCCGAACTGATACTTCTAGGCTGGTGGCGTTCGCTGTTGCGAAATATATCCTAGCTGCCTGGATCTGGTGCTCCAAGTTAATCCGAGCTTATGATGGCAAGGACCTTCCAGAACAAGGTGAGGATATACCCTCAACTCTTTGATGCAATAAAGCCATGTTGAAAGTTCTGCATTTCTAACTGGTTTTCATCTTTGTGTAATTTTAATTAACATAACATAACATAACATAACGTGTATTTGTAAAACGCACGTTCACCCGCAGGCATCTTGGCGCTGAATAACAGATGTTTATTGTTACCCAACTCAATGGTACTCATTTTATCGACCTCAGAATTTTGGATGAAAGGCTGAGTGAACCTGCCGGGATTTGAACCTGTGACCATGAGGTCAAACACAGGCCCCTACAGTGGATGCATTAGTCCACTAAGCCACCAGACCCGGTATTGATGTGTTATGTTTTTTTATTGCACTGTTTTTAAACTTTGCTATGTTTTTTTTATTGCCACTGACACTTTACATGGCCACGGGTTAATATGGAAACCCTTAGGGGGGGTTGAAGAAATGTGGTTGTACAGGTATGTTTGTTTCAGCCGGAGTCCATCTGTCCTAGGATTTAGCACAACATTTTGAATGTATTAAGATTATTTTATCACTGCACTAAAGTGGCTTTTCTTGTATTCCTGGGAACTTCTGCACACTAATATAGTAAAGTTGTTTGGTGCGAGTGGGATGGATATTGTAGTAACATATATAGAGCTGTTGGGTTCAAATGAACAATATTTTTTTTTTTTACAAGCTCTTTTGTATTTGTGATTTTATGATCTGTGAAGATCGAAATAAAGATATGAAATTAAACTTATGAGCACTAGCGAAGCCAATAAAAAGCTGATCATCCATCTGGGGCTCCTTTGTGAGACTGAAATAAGAGACAAGAAAATGATAGATTGTCGCACGTGGAAGGGCGACAAAACCTTCACAAAAAAGACGTGCAAATTCACAGCACTAACGTCTGGGAAGAAGGCGAAATAGGTTAGCTGATAGCGCTGGTAGCTCACTGATACAGTGTACAGAATTAAAAGCAATGGGGAATACTGTGTTAGTGGCCACCAATCTCAGGAAGAAAATGTGCATATGCTTAAGGGGCATTCAAATCAAAAAGGTGAGAGCCAAGTTAAAGTCTGAGTAGTGCACAATAAAGAGTGCAGGAGGAAGCCTGCATGTGGGCTCTTTTAAGAAACATATCACAACTGGTGACTTGAATAACGAAGGCTGATCAGGCAAATGTAGAAAGGCTAAAAGAACTGACAAATAACCTCTAATGGTGCCAACATTAAAGCATTGCTGATCCAGTGACAAAACAATTACCTGGACATCAGACAGTTTGTCCTGAGGAGGGTCTACTTGATGGTTTCTCCACCAGGCCATGAACTTCGCACAACCAGAACAAATGGATTTGATAAACAAGCACCAAGCCACATGGATACCATCAACTACTTTTGCAGGCAGATGAAACCCATTAAGTAGATGCCATTCAATCTCCACGCATGGTTGTGTATTTTGTGAAGATTTGTGTGTAGGACCATGCCCTGCTGATGAGACAGGAGGTCCTCATGAAGAAGTGGATAGACCGGAGGCCAAATAGTCAGGCTCAGCCGGTTGAAGTATGAAACTTGCCTTGGCACATTCGTGGGTTCTTGGGATGAGTTGAGCTAAGTCTCTCCTGGACTTCTTCTGACTTCTTCAGAAATCAGGGCAGAATTGGCAGTGGTGGGAAGGCATACAGGAGACTGGAGACCCACTGCAGACTGAATACTCTCACACAACATAGGGCAGAAACTTCAGCGCAAGTAATTCCAACATTGTGTGTTCTTGGAGGTGGCAAAAAGATCTACCTAAGGCACGCCCCACCAGGCACAGGTGCCTTGAACCGCCTCTGGATGTAGACTGTCAGATGACGTCTGCTGAGCTTGTCTGTTCTGGCACTTAGGAAGCCTGCCGTTTGTCAATGTATGAGGTACACATGCACACAAGGACAATGTGTACTTGTTTGCACATGAAGGGTGTCTCCCTGTGGGCTATCGCTTTTCCATGGTGGTCAAAATAACCTGTACTCATGTTCCCTTCAGCCTGGAGCGCCATCCTTTTCACATGAAGTTCCCTCATAAGCCCAAGTTCTCACGTTGATGGCTGTGCGGTGGCTCTCTGGGTGCACCAGTCCAATCTTTATTTAAACTGTGACACGTTCAAACTGGTGACTTTCCCACCAGAACCAAAGTTGGATAAAGAGTGGTCCACCTGGTCAAGGACTCTTGAAGCCCCTTAATATACAAAATGGGGAAAAAGGTGGTGGACTAATCTATGCAGATCTATATCGCCTGACCACCAGTTGACTACTTGCTCAAGTGCTAGCTGACTGAAAAATCTGTGGGACAAACACCTTAAGGAACCTAATCGCTTGCAAGGTATGCCACTTTTGCAGGCCAGCTGGCCAAGGGGAAAGATAGAGATCAGATAAGACCCATCGTATGTCTAAAAGCTGCAGCAATGCTTTCCTGTCTAATCTCTAAACCTGCACAATCATACACCTCCTTCAGCTCCTTTGTCTGTTTAGGGAGCCCATATCTGCCTCCTACTGAGCCCCAAAGGGACACAGTGGTCTTCTTTACATCGCTACCATCATGGACAGATCCCTGTGGTAGCCGTGGTCATTTGTACTGATCATGTTACAGTTTGAGTCATCATTCTAGTGATTATCATTAGAAGAAAACCACAACTGAATGTTCTATTTTGTCTCTACTATGGCACTGGCACAAGAAAATAATGTCCATGACCAGCCGTTTGAGATACAGACTAAAAGTTTGTTTGCCTGGAGACCGCATTGTTGGTGCTGACCATCTTCTACTTTTCCAGCGTTAAAAACCATTGAACCAAGTTTGCTGCTCTTAATAAAAATCATTGCCAGACAGGACACAGACTACTGGACTCCCAGCAACCAACACCTACTGGACACCAAGACTCAAGACTCGCTTAAATCACAATTTTTTTTTAACTAGGGCACGGCCATTGTAGTTTGAGTAGAGTTTTTGGGGGGTAAATGGATTTTTTAAATGTTTTTCTTTTAAATAAAAACATGGGAGCTGCTACATTTTATTGCTTTGTTGAGACCTGGTTGCTACTGACTAAGATTATGGCGCTGATTTTAACCTAGGCAGACGGATTGTACTCCGTCAGGGCAAGGGAGTAAATTACTCTGCTGCCCTGGCGGAGCACCCACCTGCCAAGTTGTTAAATATCTGTCAGCCCAACAGATATTTCCGCCACTGACAGGAACCGCCGTCACAGCAGCTCTTGCCAGGGTACTGGAACTTTGCTGTATGGCTCAGTTAAAGAGCCAGAAGGAAGACAATTATATTGGAGGTAAGCATACTCCATCACTTTTGCAAAGGAATATGTTTACCACCAATATATGAGGCCCTATGTTTACAATGAAGCAAAACTGACAAGACTTCATGGCAGAATTCACAAGCACTACCCCAAAGTGCAAATTTGATCATAATACCCATGATACTTAAAATGAAGCATGTGGCACATAAGCAGTATAAAAACATTTGAGGTAGTATCTTAGTCCTAGAAGGTGCGATACCCTTCTGCTGTCCACAGTGTACCCCAACAGTGACTGCTGTTTTTGCTTACCTGCTAGTGAAAATCCTTTTGGTTTTTTTAAGGTGCATGCTGGCTGGGCATTGAGTATTGTTGATTTTTTTTTATATTTCTGCCACCTCCTCAAGTAAACACTCACTACTCAACTTCAAGGGCACAAAGAGTGTGACCTGGGTTTGGGAGTGAATGGTGAACCCCAATACCCACACAAGAATCAACCCTGTGCCGAAAGATTGTCCTCCACCCTCAGAAAAGGATTTGAACCCTAGAATTACAATGGTGGAAATTCCACAAGACAGACTGATTTTCAACCATCATAAATGTACTTTGTGCTTCAAAACAAATGTAGGTGTAGAGAAGGCTTTCACTTATGAACTGGTTATGCCAAGTAGGTTCCAAGTACAAAATGCGGTGTTTTATATTCATTTTATTTCTTTGGTTTTATTTTAAAAGAGGATATTGTTGGGTGGGGGTTTGTTTCTCTACCAAGCACCTTCTTTTCAGAAGGATAGAGGAGAGGGCCACCTCCCCCATGCTAACCTGTCACTCTTTTTCTGTGATTCCTACTGTGCTCTTCATCTTTTTCTGCCTCTGCTGAAGTTCATCTAGAGCACAGAGGATTATCTTGAATAGATTTCTGAATTTACACAGACATGTCCGAGAGAGGCTTGCATCTGAGACTTTAAAAGAGACATTCTGCTTGCGGGAGGGTACTCGAATAAAGATGTCAAGTCCTTTGAGTGAGAGTAAAGGGCCCCGAGAGGATGCTGATGGAAATAAGCGGCTCGCTGCTGTCCTCACCTCTGACTTGAAGAGCCCCAGTTCCTCCTTCAGAGCACGGATCTCTCTGTACAGCTGATCAATCAACCTGTCCCTGCAAGAGACGGTGAGAAAGAGAATGAGACATGCAGCAAAAGGAGAAGGCAAGCTGAGACAGACAGGCAGCCGCAGAGAAGGAGAAATGCAGCAAAAGAGGGAGACAAGCTGTGACAGACAGGTAGCTGCAGAAGATAAGACAGGTGGCGACAGCAAACAAGACAGACAGCAACAGACGACAACACAAGCAGAAAAAGAGAACATAACAGACAATGCCAGGACAATACAAGCAACGAATCAAGCAGAACAGACAGCAGCAGACAACTTGGCAGAGAGCAGCACAGAACGAGACAGGTAGCCAAAAGGAACAAGTCAGGCAGCAACAGAGGACAAGGCTGGCAGCAGCAAATAACAAATCAGGCAGCGATAGAGAACAAGCACAGAAAACAGGGACCGCGAAGGAGGCAGGCAGGCAGCGATTAAAAAACGAGACAGGCCGGCACTGATCAAAATAGGGCAAGTAGACGGCACCCAAAAATGAGAGAGGCAATACGAAACAGAAAAGCACGAAAAAAAAACAGACGAAGTTGCAAGAGAGACTAAGAAAGGCTGTTAAAAGACTGAGACGAGCAAAGACAGTAAATGGGAGTAACAGAGTTGGAGCAGCAGAGACTGGGAATGAGATAGGCAGGGAAAGAAAATGCAGTAGAGAGACCGAGAAGGAGACAGGCAGCAACTGAAAACGAGCCACGCAGCAACAGAGAATGGTAAAGCCAGATAGCGAGAGAGAATGAAACCAGAAGCAAAAGACAGGAAATAAGAGAGAAAGATGCGCAAAGAGAGTTAGCGAGGCAGTAGACAAAACAAGCATTTGCAATGCAATAGGTCTCGCATATTTCAAAGAAGTTAATTGTCATCTTTTCACAACCGCGCCCACGAGCAAAAACAAAGAAAACATAAGTGGAAACTGGGAAAAGACGACTTAACACAATAAAAGAAAGTTAGTTTTTAAAAGAAAAACTTTGCAATTTTGTTTGACCTGTTGGACAAGTTTTTGACAGTCACAAGCATTCAGTTTGCGGGGCAGTCATAGTTAAAAGGAACAAAATAGTACTTCGATCATGTCGAGAGCAGCGGACAGGCACTAACTAAATTGAAAACAATTACTGCTTGATCCTTGCTCCACACAGAGGAACGGGAATGATGCAAGGCATGCCTCGACGAATTACGAGGCTGTAAAGAAGAGTACCACGCAAACCAACAAATGGTGAGCGACAGGCGGGCTCCAAGTCCTTTACTGAATACAACTGCATGCACTCGCTGGCTCGACACCAACAAGCATTTTCAATGCAACGGGTCTCGCATTTGTTCGAGTTAGAGCTATTAGCACTGTAAAGCAAAAAAAAACACAGTGCGATCGCGCCATGTAAAATGCAGGGCGATCGCGCTGCGTTGATAATAAACAGATAAAGTAGTCTGGACTCCAGGCTGAAAACATTGACCTTGTATGTTTTTGGTACTTTACCGGTGTTGTGGAGGTGGGCTAAACACTGGAAAGGGCATGACATATTCATGCCTTTCACAAATGAAAGCAAGCAGATTTTAAAAGGCAAGCCCACAAACCATTGTAAGTGACTGACGAGGCATGGGCATGGTTTCAAGCCCAAAGAGAGATTACAGAATGGACGGAGCACTTTGTTGTCGCCCATAAAAAGGAGGTAGGCAGGCCTAACCATGAACAAGCATTGGCAAAGCCATTAAACCTGGTATTGTTGGCTTTACTAGTGCTTGTTTTATTGTGTTTTTTTACAACTTTATTGTTTGAGGGGGGACGCCCCTCATCAATCTAAAAAACAAGAAACTGGCAAAAATATTTCTTGGTCTCAAAAAGCCCACTTTGCCATAAAGGTCCCTGACACTTAAGGGAACTCCTTTGTGCAAGTATATGCTGCTTGTGAAAGAGCAGAACTCAGATTGAAGTTAGCCAATGGTTAAACAGGGCTGATCCGCTGCCCCATGCTGCAAGCTGTAGAGGGTGAACATAAATGTGAATGGTACAATTACAGACCAAAGGATGAAGAGGGCTGGCTAAAAGCCCATATCGGTAACTATATCATACATACAAATTGTGTTCAATTTAAGGTTTTGGCTAACGCCAGATCTAGAAAAGGCAGCTGGAGAATGAGTCGAGCAGTTACACAAAATGAGTACAAAAGAACGAGGAAAGCAAAAATGGAATATAAGACAGACGGCCAGGGAGAATGAAACAGGGAGCGAGAGAGAGAGATGGAAGCAAGAAGCAAAAGAGAAGAGAATGAGAGAATCAACAAGAGACAGACAGTAATGAAGAGTGAGAGACAGTATGAGAAGGTTAGATGGCGACACAGAATAATAAAGATGGCAACGAGGCAGGAAGACAGACAATGGCAAGGAAGGAGTGAGAGGTACCAAAATATACAAAGAAAGAGTGCACTGACTAAAATGTGAGAGGCAGCAGGAGAAGAGACGAGCATCGAGTGAGCATTAGAGGCAGCGGGGAGGGGGTGGGGGTGTGAGATCGTAAGGCAGAACAAGAAATTGGAGAGGAGAGTCAGGCATGAACGTGAGACCGGATGGAAATGATTGTGACAGGCTTATGAGACAGTTGGAAAGTATGAGAAAATGTGACCGAATGCAACAGGCAGTAACTCAAAATATGACAGAGAACGAGACAGCCTGCAAGAGACACCGGCCAGCATCAAAGGAGACCGGGACTAAGAAAAACATGCGGAGAGCCAGACAGTGAGAAAATCAAAACAACCTAAGAGACAAGCAACACAACAGAATGAAAAACGACAAAAAAGACAAGCAACAAGGATCGCAGGCAGGAACAGACCATCAGAAAATAGTGCAGAAATGAGGGATGAGTGGAGTGTGAGGTAATAGAGAATGCCGCAGGGAGTGATAGAACAAGGCAGGCAGTGACAGAGTGACAGGCAGTGGGAGAGCAAAGCAAGCAGTCACACGGAATGGGAGGCACTGAGGTACGAGGCAGGCAGTGAGAGAGCAAGGCAATCAGTCACAGAGGATGACAGTCATTCAGGAATGAGGCAGGCATTGACAGAACAAGGCAGGCGGTGGCAGAGAGTGCCAGGCATTCAGGAATGAGGCAGGCATTGACAGAACAAGGCAGGCAGTGACAGAACAAGGCAGGCAGTGGCAGGGTGTGCCAGTCATTCAGGAATGAGGCAGGCATTGACAGAACAAGGCAGGCAGTGGCAGAACAAGGCAGGCAGTGGCAGAACAAGGCAGGCAGTGGCAGGGTGTGCCAGGCATTCAGGAATGAGGCAGGCAGTGACAGAACAAGGCAGGCAGTGGCAGAGAGTGCCAGGCATTCAGGAATGAGGCAGGCAGTGACAGAACAAGGCAGGCAGTGGCAGAGAGTGCCAGGCATTCAGGAATGAAGCAGGCAGTGACAGAACAAGGCAGGCAGTGGCAGGGTGTGCCAGGCATTCAGGAATGAGGCAGACAGTGACAGAACAAGGCAGGCAGTGGCAGAGAGTGCCAGGCATTCAGGAAGGAGGCAGACAGTGACAGAACAAGGCAGGCAGTGGCAGAACAAGGCAGGCAGTGGCAGAGAGTGCCAGGCATTCAGGAAGGAGGCAGACAGTGACAGAACAAGGCAGACAGTGACAGAACAAGGCAGGCAGTGACAGATGGAAAGGCCGCACTGACAGCCGCCAGCCGTCTCAGGAACTCACCTGTCTTCCTTGCTCATGCCGTTCTGGCTGCTGAAGTTGAAGGGGTCGTTACTGAACGAAGCACCAAAGATATCATCGAATTTATTCTCACAGAAACTCTGGAGGCCAAAGCACAGATGCAGGGGGTTATCAAACACTGTGTGCAATGAGTTTATGAAACCTTTCCTTTCATTGGTCCTCACAAGAGAAGTGGGCGGCATGGATAGCATATGCACATCAACACTAAGCAGGCCCTGGCAAGACCCAGTCACTGCCGCCTACGACCAGACTTACCAGGGCAAAAATGGCGGCAAAACAAGCAAGACGCAAAGTAGTGCTGTCCCCTGTCCGAGGAAAAAATGCTCCCCGAATCAGTATGTAGGTATGGATCGGTGTCTCAAATGACATGATCCACATGGTGGAAATGCGAGTTTACTGGAGGCCCGGCTTCCGGAAACAGGATGAAGAGCACGGAAGAACGGTGTCTAACATGCACAGCGTGTGCATCTACAATACACGTGCTGCAAAGGGTACACTTACATACATGAATCTAAATGGATTTCAAATACATTCAGTAGTTATCTTAAAAATCTAACATGGACCCAGCACTCCTGGACCTACACTGGGCAGCCCTGGAGGTTTAGAACATTTACTGGCTCTTCTTCACCTCACTCAATCACAGGGGGAAAGGCACAACCCTGTGAACAGTCACATCACCTTCCTATGAACCCCAAACTACAGGTATGAGGAATGAAACATTTGAAGGCTGCAAAACCGGCCATTTACAAAATGACAGTCTTTTCAACCGTGTTTATGGGGTAATCTATAGGTATCTATGAATATGGCATTTGTACAGGGGCGGCTCCTCCATAGGGGCGGAGGAGTGTTGAACCCCCCCCCCCCTGCCAGCTGCAAACCTTTTCCCCCAAAATTATGTTAATTATAGTTTTTAGGTGAAAGGGGCGGGGCCACAGGGGTGACGAGCAAAGAGGGGGACTGCTGAGCACTCTCCCTCACTGCGCATGGATGTTTGGCTGGCGTGTGTAGGATGCCCCTAAGGGATGACAGTGCGGAGTCTGGGAGGCTTGCGCACCAGTTCTGCAGTTGCTTACTAGAAGAAATGGCTTGACTTTATTTAGAAGAAAGAATTGGTACCATGTTGTCTTGGTGTTTTTTTTTTTTTTTTTGCACTAGTGCTCATCTGCAATATGCACTTTGCAACCCAAATGGACTGCAAAATAAAAGTAGTATGTAAGGCACTACGCTTCCCCTTTGTGATCCACTATAGAATCTATGAATGTTTTGCAACCACAACTGCAGTCGTAATCCACTTATCAGACACCAACTCTGGTGTCCTTTCAAAAAGTGGGAGCTGTTCATGTTGGGCCACTTCCACCTCGTGAATGTGAGCTTGTGACTTAGGGGGGAGCACACAGCAGTTCATGAGACTGCTGCATTACACCACAGAGCCACTCACAGAATGGCAGCATTATTTTTTGACAGCAGCCCGGGACAAACATGTCAGCATTCTGTGAATCCGAATGCAGGGGTGGAGATCCACTCTTGCACCCAGATATCCATCCCCATCTACTGAGGAGCGACCAACCACATCAGCCATGTATGTAACGGAGAGTGGGTCAGACTCCGGAGACAAGAGGCAGAGCTCTGGGTCCTAGTGAAACAAATGTCTGCAGTTCAGTAGTAGACCCTTGGCCAAGCAGCCATCACTAGTAATTCCACCATGCTGCACTTCGTCAGTTAGCACCAATGGGGGAAAAACTGACAGCAGTACAACACACAATTCACAGTACACCAGGCAGGAAGTACCTGGTGGCGTCACATACTCCTGCTGCGCCGAAGGAGGAATTTCCTTGTCTGCATGGCTAATACAGGGTCCCATTTGATGTAATGGTGGCTTTTTTATCCTTTTTATTATATAAATGCTGCGATGTTCCTGTGAACCAGCATTTTTCTATTGGTGGAAATCAAAATTTTACAGAATCACCAACTTCCAGAACCCAAAAAGTTTTCAATAACAAGGTCACTTAAGAGGGAGTAGAACTACTATCGGGGAGCCCACTGTACCCCTGCGTGCACACAAACACCGTGTGAAAGTCAAGCTGGAAGTCCTACTCGATGTTAACGGAGACAGTGAGGTGTGCCAAGGGATGGTCACTAGGCTTCAGGGGAACGGTCTTTCTGCTTTTGTGGACTTGTGTCCTGACGACCAATAGCGGAACAGGCGCTGCTGCAGGACCCCTGCCTCTTCAGACCAGGACATGGGATGCGGTGGACAGGCAAGTCATTGAGTAAGCCCTTTCCACGGCATAAGGTGCCCAGCTTTGGCCAAACCATTGGTCACAGTCATTACTCGATTGTTGCTAATCACAAGGTACAGCCGAACAGCTGCAACTGTCTGGGTCCACGTCAGGTAAGCAGTAACGATCCATCTTGTTTCCTTTGGTGGATTTCAATTCAAAAGAACAAAAAAAAGAGGTTTCCTCGTTGTGACTATTTATCTCTCTAGCTACACCCACTACTTGTAACCCAAGTATTCACAACCAATATCTACTTCACATTTTCTCATAAGACATCTCAACTTCATATGCTGATATACAGAAACATGATGACAAGGTATTAGTTTATACAAACAAAAATATTGTCTTGTTAGATTATTATAAGAATATCCCTTTCAGTGACTGATTCTTATAATGACTAATACTTTAAAAACATCATCCACATCTTTTAACATCGTGATCCATTAGGACATCATTATCATACTCTTAAGGTGCACTTTTACATAATACAAGTTATGCACCACACTCTTTTCACAAAAGTGTCACAAATAAACCAAAGACTACATAATAAGTATATAAAGAAGCTGTTAAAACAATCCACACTGCGTTTCAGTGGTATTTCGAGCTGGTCTACTCCACCTTCATCAGGAAATATCAATGATAAATCCCACAGACTTTCTAAAATGGGTTCATCCCTGTTGTATCAAACACAGAGGGTCCCCTCCATCCTCCTCATACTATTCAAGAGGGTCCTTAGGCCAGAGACTGGTAACAAATATAATCTAGCGAGACAGAATAGTGTTTATATAAACCAAGCCCTTGTTATCATGTTTCTGCATATCAGTATATGAAGCTGAGATGTCTTATGAGTAAATGCGAAGTAGATATTGGTTGTGAATCCCTGGGCTACAAGTAGCGGGTGTAGCTAGAGAGAGATATCCTCACAACGAGGGGAGCCTAGTTTGTTTTTTCTGTTGCAAACTACCCTGTCCCTTGTTGGTTTTTAAGGGTGACTCTCCTCTGATTGAGGCTTTAAATTCAAACCCAGTCTGAGTGCTTGGCTGTACCAAGGTTTTTAAATAAATGAGGAAACAACACCAGTAGTGAGAGACAGGCAGGGAAGATGGGAGGCAGCAGTGACTACCACTAAACCCAATGAAGCAGCTACAGCATACGGGCTTCAGACATTTAGAGCAGTGGTTCCCACCCTGTGGTCCGGGGACCCCTTGGGGTCCGCAAAGCCTCCTCAGGGGTCCGCGACTGCTTAGAAAATTAAATATAAGTAATAGATTAGCTCCCCAGCTTTCAGTAATGACTTAGTGGGGGTGTCCCCGGATTCCAATAATGATTCAGTGGTGGTCCCTGGGTTCCAGTAATGATTCAGTGGGGGTCCCTGGGTTCCAGTAATGATAAAGTGGGGTCCACAGAAGTGAAATGGTTGGGAACCACTGATTTAGAGGACAGGGGAAGAGCAACAACATAGATATATCATCTCTTATATACATCAGCACTCTCATACACACTACTGACGATCAGCAGGAATACAGGGTCCCATTCATGACACACAACACAAATTCAAACAGGAAGAGTTGGTAGACAGTCTCACCACACCACTGGGGTAGAGGTAATAAGGCATGTACCCATGAATTTTAATCAGCTTCCACCACCCATTACTCTCGTCATGGCCTGGGAAAAGGGACAGCAATCGCCAAGATCAAAAGGAGGACAACATTTAGTGGACCTCCATCTCCCAAAAGAACCTGGAACTCTGTTGGTGAGCAGCAGATGAAACAACGCTGAACACTTTTCAGGAGAATCATCACACAAGTCTCACCACAAGAACCTAAACCAGGTTGATCAGAACTCGACAAGAGTCGCAGGTTATCAAATGAAGACGGCACAGGTTCTTTCAACCCTAATCATCTTTAACACGCAAAAGAAAATATCTTCATTTTGCAAGTTTACGGATAAAAGCCGGTTTCTAAATGGGTATGACACTCAAATCCCACGCTGTAGCCCCATAAGCCTCGTTAAAAAGGAGCGTGCGATCAGTATACCCGACAGCAGGCAATGGCTATAAATTCCTTAAAAGGGCCAGGGGAGTCGAAAACTCAACATCTGCATCCGAAATATCCAAAATATTTCCATTCCAAGCTGCAAAATATTCCAATCCATTAGAAGTCCAACTCATAGTACCATTACTTAATTTTGGCTCACGTGGAATAGCCACTACCTCTTACTGATATGCACCACTACACAATGTGCCCTATGGATTGTATCAAGGGGCAATTTTAAGCTGCCAGCATATGGGAAGGGTGTGTTTCTCTGTAACTAAACCATTATTTGTAACAACAGTTGTGCTGCTTGCAACCATTATGGTTTCAAATGCTGACATGGGGGTTGGACAGATAACTTGTCTGTCTGAAATTTAAAAACTCTGGATGTGAACCACAGCTGTATATCGAATGACTCCATCAGGCATCGACCAGAAGCAAACGATGCCAACTCCATCTCAGGATTGTATGTCCTATAACATCTCTTGTGCTTAGTTAAAGTATTCAGTCTTCTTCTCACTCTGGAGTGACTCAGTAGCTGAAAAGAATATTATAACTCTATGATTTTATTCATCTGAACCAGTGCCACCATTCTACAGCAAATGTTTTTGCTTGCACTGGCAAGTTTTATTAACAACATTTCCAGAAGAAAAGCGAAAACGTTTGGTGAAAGCCCATTACCCTATGAAATGCTTCCCGACAAACAGTGAGAAAAAGCAGAGAGGCGGCAAGTTCGTTGTTTTTAAGGTGACAAAATGTGTTTCCTGCAACAAAGCACAGGGTTGGTAGGGCGCGCAGATGAGCCCTGCTCTTGTGAAACATTTATGGAAGTTCTCAGGCTCACCTAGGCAACAAATCTCTATCAGCTAAGGGAAGACCTCTGAGCGGGCACCAGGGTGTCAATGGAATGAGCGGTTACTAAAACCCATAAGGGGGCAGATGGGAGATCATGGTCAGGAGCATCCCAGGGTTCTCTTCGATTCCTGCACTCCCTTACCCCAACCATACCAGACAATGGGGCTGGCTAAGCTATCACATTATTCTGGACACTCTGATTAAGCACCTTAGCAACAAAACCAGCAGCAATGGTTTTAGCCCCAGCACTGAATATATTATGGGCAACTGGCTGCCAGAAAGAGGGATTAATACCTCTTAATCAATATTAATAAACTCAGCGTGGATCCAGGGGAGGGAAAGGAAGTATCTAGGGCTAATACACCATTGACAAAGGGTGGGGAAGCCAATGTGTCTCAACAAATTGTCATAGTCCATGCTCACTGGGCACATCAAGATCAGAATCCAGATTTGAAGCGGTCAGAAGGAGCGTGCGGTCTGATCAAGGCTAAGAAGATTCCAGTTAGGAGCACAAGGGCTTTGCTTCTGGCCCATTCTGCACATGCGGCACACAATCCTACCAGCTCTAATAACAACCAGGAGGCTGCTGGTGATGTAGTTTAGCTTTCTGACTGTGGTCATACTCCACTGAGACAAACAACTCCTATGTGGAAACAATACAAAGGTGGTGGAAAAATGGGACGCAAAAAGTCACAGGATCATCAGTCTATGGACACAACAAAAGCAGCATAGCATCTTAACACTGCTCTGAACCTTAGCCCTAAACACCAAGAACTCCTGGCCAAGTGACATAGCTTTATGGAAGGGCATGGTGCATACTGGGAGATGCAGTTCCTGAGTGGAATCAACACCCATTCACTAACAGCACTCACAGAAATGGCCGGAGGCACAAGCCACAGAGCAGCTCCACACCACACAGAAATTAGAAAAGCCCTTTTTATGTCTTTAAGAAGACATTTGTGCACTGGTACAAACAGGGCCGGACTGGGAACCCAAAGCAGCCCTAGAAATTCTGTCAGACCAGCCCGCGCACGGAGACTTGAAGCGAGAGTCAGTGGATTATGCTGGATTTCTGCTTTTGTTACTGAGGACCGACATTGCAGCACCATTGCAAAACTGGCCCCCCAGCAACAAAACCGGCCCCCACCACTCCAGCCTCCCGGGAAACGCCCGATGCCAGCTACGGCCAGTCTGGCCCTGGGAACACATAACAGTGATATTCCACTGAACACCCCGTGCTGTATGGCACAAAATGCAAGATCCCAGAATCATCCAGCCATTTAATTTATTCTAGTGTAAATTGTATGACTTATTTCCAACTTAAAATCTGAAAGTCAACACCTATCTCCCTCCTTGCTAACATGCTTAGAGTGGGAAAAAAAACACATTCGACTTTATGTGTGGCTTAAGAACTGAGATTGTGGTCCAGCATGTGCCTCTCAGACCTCTGGGACTGCAGGCAGTAGTAATAGCAGTGTGGTCCCTGAGACAAACTCTTAAACCAACCAGTGTGCAAAAGCAAATCTCTGCATTATTCCTGCGGCTAATAGAACATGCAAAAGACAGTACAAAGAAGCAAATCCCGAAAGTGGCACAATGAAAGTACTTTTCTTCATGTTAACAACAAAAGGTACTGGCTATATCCAAGCCTAACGAGCACTGGCAAAGCCAACAGGCCTGGCTTCTGAATGAAAGTACCTTTTGTGTCACTAATGGATTCATGCACTTAATAAGTCATCATACATGCACTCTGTCAATCATCTTTGGACTAATGCATCTATTCATCCACCCGCTTGCATTCACGCTTTGACACAACTGCAATAAAAACACAGAAACTCAACAACATATGCAAGACAAAATTAAAGAACGCAAATAGAAACAGAAAACATGCTGCAGTCTAAATACAGTGGGCATATGCTTGCAATAATGAAACCAAACACTGCAGTGGGTGCCCATTTTGCAGAGGTATTGAACATAAACTATCGTTGTTCTAAAGTTCCCACATGGCCACCACATTTAGAACTAACGTGTTGGTAATCCGGAATGGTAAACAATGATAAGACAATGGCAACAACATTTCATAATGGTCTCCTGGTTCACAGAAGTGGCCACATGGGATGCTGCACACCGTAGATGAAATGCATGTTAAGCAAGACAACTATTAGCACTTCTTACAGAGTTGTAGTTTTCTATTAGGAAAAATTCAACTAAAAAGAGAAGAAAAGAACGCAGAAATATAGAAGAAGAAAAAATTAGAATGAAATGACAAGCTAGCCAGCCCCGACACTGAGGCACACTCATTTTCAGGTGGATGTGCACGAGTGATCAGAAAATGAAGTCATTCACAGGAGTCATCGACTGACTCATACCCATGCAGTATGCTGTCATGGTTGGAAGCAGAGTGTAAACACACAGACAGACCAATATCAGAAGACAGCTCACCCAAAGACCCTTTATATATCCATAGGCAACCCTATTTATGTGGATTCATGTATTATTCAAATATTTGATTTATTACAAGGACCCTGCAGACTGTGAAGCCTTTTATCCTTCCGAAGAGATTCTAGCAAGAATTTTCAAAGTGCAAACCTTCCACTCCTAGGGTTTGCCAGAGGCGTTAACCAACAGCGAACCCATTCCATACAAGGATAATCTGTGAAATTCCATCTAACAAAACACCTAGCTGTAGGCATTAATACGGAGAAATACCAATCCACCCTTAAATACCTATTGACTTTAACATATGTTTTTCACAATCCATATGTGTAAGGAAATGCCTCCTTGGCATGGTTGCCCCCTGACTTTTTGCCTTTGCTGATGCTATGTTTACAATTGAAAGTGTGCTGAGGCCTGCTAACCAGGCCCCAGCACCAGTGTTCTTTCCCTAACCTGTACTTTTGTATCCACAATTGGCAGACCCTGGCATCCAGATAAGTCCCTTGTAACTGGTACTTCTAGTACCAAGGGCCCTGATGCCAAGGAAGGTCTCTAAGGGCTGCAGCATGTCTTATGCCACCCTGGAGACCTCTCACTCAGCACAGACACACTGCTTGCCAGCTTGTGTGTGCTAGTGAGGACAAAACGAGTAAGTCGACATGGCACTCCCCTCAGGGTGCCATGCCAGCCTCTCACTGCCTATGCAGTATAGGTAAGACACCCCTCTAGCAGGCCTTACAGCCCTAAGGCAGGGTGCACTATACCATAGGTGAGGGTACCAGTGCATGAGCATGATACCCCTACAGTGTCTAAACAAAACCTTAGACATTGTAAGTGCAGGGTAGCCATAAGAGTATATGGTCTGGGAGTCTGTCAAACACGAACTCCACAGCACCATAATGGCTACACTGAAAACTGGGAAGTTTGGTATCAAACTTCTCAGCACAATAAATGCACACTGATGCCAGTGTACATTTTATTGTAAAATACACCCCAGAGGGCACCTTAGAGGTGCCCCCTGAAACTTAACCGACTATCTGTGTAGACTGACTAGTTTTAGCAGCCTGCCACAAACTGAGACATGTTGCTGGCCCCATGGGGAGAGTGCCTTTGTCACTCTGAGGCCAGTAACAAAGCCTGCACTGGGTGGAGATGCTAACACCTCTCCCAGGCAGGAATTGTCACACCTGGCGGTGAGCCTCAAAGGCTCACCTCCTTTGTGCCAACCCAGCAGGACACTCCAGCTAGTGGAGTTGCCCGCCCCCTCCGGCCAGGCCCCACTTTTGGCGGCAAGGCCGGAGAAAATAATGAGAATAACAAGGAGGAGTCACTGGCCAGTCAGGACAGCCCCTAAGGTGTCCTGAGCTGAGGTGACTCTAACTTTTAGAAATCCTCCATCTTGCAGATGGAGGATTCCCCCAATAGGGTTAGGATTGTGACCCCCTCCCCTTGGGAGGAGGCACAAAGAGGGTGTACCCACCCTCAGGGCCAGTAGCCATTGGCTACTAACCCCCCAGACCTAAACACGCCCTTAAATTTAGTATTTAAGGGCTACCCTGAACCCTAGAAAATTAGATTCCTGCAACAAGAAGAAGGACTGCCCAGCTGAAAACCCCTGCAGCGGAAGACCAGAAGACGACAACTGCCTTGGCTCCAGAAACTCACCGGCCTGTCTCCTGCCTTCCAAAGATCCTGCTCCAGCGACGCTTCCGAAGGGACCAGCGACCTCGACATCCTCTGAGGACTGCCCCTGCTTCGAAAAGACAAGAAACTCCCGAGGACAGCGGACCTGCTCCAAGAAAAGCTGCAACTTTGTTTCCAGCAACTTTAAAGATCCCTGCAAGCTCCCCGCAAGAAGCGTGAGACTTGCAACACTGCACCCGGCGACCCCGACTCGGCTGGTGGAGATCCGACGCCTCAGGAGGGACCCCAGGACTACTCTGATACTGTGAGTACCAAAACCTGTCCCCCCTGAGCCCCCACAGCGCCGCCTGCAGAGGGAATCCCGAGGCTTCCCCTGACCGCGACTCCTTGAATCCAAAGTCCCGACACCTGGGAGAGACCCTGCACCCGCAGCCCCCAGGACCTGAAGGACCGGACTTTCACTGGAGGAGTGACCCCCAGGAGTCCCTCTCCCTTGACCAAGTGGAGGTTTCCCCGAGGAACCCCCCCCTTGCCTGCCTGCAGCACTGAAGAGATCCCTAGATCTCCCATTGACTTCCATTACAAACCCGACGCTTGTTTCTACACTGCACCCGGCCGCCCCCGCGCCGCTGAGGGTGAAATTTCTGTGTGGACTTGTGTCCCCCCCGGTGCCCTACAAAACCCCCCTGGTCTGCCCTCCGAAGACGCGGGTACTTACCTGCAAGCAGACCGGAACCGGGGCACCCCCTCCTCTCCATTCTAGCCTATGTGTTTTGGGCACCACTTTGAACTCTGCACCTGACCGGCCCTGAGCTGCTGGTGTGGTGACTTTGGGGTTGCTCTGAACCCCCAACGGTGGGCTACCTTGGACCAAGAACTGAACCCTGTAAGTGTCTTACTTACCTGGAAAAACTAATCAAAACTTACCTCCCCTAGGAACTGTGAAAATTGCACTAAGTGTCCACTTTTAAAACAGCTATTTGTCAATAACTTGAAAAGTATACATGCAATTTTGATGATTTGAAGTTCCTAAAGTACTTACCTGCAATACCTTTCGAACGAGCTATTACATGTAGAATTTGAACCTGTGGTTCTTAAAATAAACTAAGAAAAGATATTTTTCTATATAAAAACCTATTGGCTGGATTTGTCTCTGAGTGTGTGTACCTCATTTATTGTCTATGTGTATGTACAACAAATGCTTAACACTACTCCTTGGATAAGCCTACTGCTCGACCACACTACCACAAAATAGAGCATTAGTATTATCTATTTTTACCACTATTTTACCTCTAAGGGGAACCCTTGGACTCTGTGCATGCTATTCCTTACTTTGAAATAGCACATACAGAGCCAACTTCCTACATTGGTGGATCAGCGGTGGGGTACAAGACTTTGCATTTGCTGGACTACTCAGCCAATACCTGATCACACGACAAATTCCAAAATTGTCATTAGAAATTGATTTTTGCAATTTGAAAAGTTTTCTAAATTCTTAAAAGACCTGCTAGGGCCTTGTGTTAGATCCTGTTTAGCATTTCTTTTAGAGTTTAAAAGTTTGTTAAAAGTTTGAATTAGATTCTAGAACCAGTTTTAGTTTCTTAAAAAGTATTCCAACTTTTAGAAGCATAATGTCTAGCACAGATGTGAATGTGGTGGAACTCGACACCACACCTTACCTCCATCTACAGATGAGAGAGCTAAGGTCACTCTGTAAACTAAAGAAAATAGCAATGGGCCCCAAACCTACCAAAGTACAGCTCCAGGAGCTTTTGGCAGAGTTTGAAAAGGCCAACCCCTCTGAGGATGGCAACTCAGAGGATGAAGATAGTGACTTGGAGGGAAATTCCCCCCCTCCAGTCCTACTTAGGGAGAGCAGGGCTTCTCAAGCCCTGACTCCACAAATAATAGTCAGAGATGCTGGTTCCCTCACAGGAGGGACCAACAACTCTGAAATCACTGAGGATAACTCCAGTGAAGAGGACATCCAGTTAGCCAGGATGGCCAAAAGATTGGCTTTGGAAAGACAGATCCTAGCCATAGAGAGGGAAAGACAAGAGATGGGCCTAGGACCCATCAATGGTGGCAGCAATATAAATAGGGTCAGAGATTCTCCTGACATGTTGAAAATCCCCAAAGGGATTGTAACTAAATATGAAGATGGTGATGACATCACCAAATGGTTCACAGCTTTTGAGAGGGCTTGTGTAACCAGAAAAGTGAACAAATCTCACTGGGGTGCTCTCCTTTGGGAAATGTTCACAGGAAAGTGTAGGGATAGACTCCTCACACTCTCTGGACAAGATGCAGAATCTTATGACCTCATGAAGGGTACCCTGATTGAGGGCTTTGGATTCTCCACTGAGGAGTACAGGATTAGGTTCAGGGGGGCTCAAAAATCCTCGAGCCAGACCTGGGTTGACTTTGTTGACTACTCAGTGAAAACACTAGATGGTTGGATTCAAGGCAGTGGTGTAAGTAATTATGATGGGCTGTACAATTTATTTGTGAAAGAACACCTGTTAAGTAATTGTTTCAATGATAAACTGCATCAGCATCTGGTAGACCTAGGACCAATTTCTCCCCAAGAATTGGGAAAGAAGGCGGACCATTGGGTCAAGACAAGGGTGTCCAAGACTTCAACAGGGGGTGACCAAAAGAAAGGGGTCACAAAGACTCCCCAGCAGAAGGGTGATGAGACAACCAAAACTAAAAATAGTAAAGAGTCTTCTACAGGCCCCCAAAAACCTGCACAGGAGGGTGGGCCCAGAGCCTCTTCACAAAACAATGGGTACAAGGGTAAAAACTTTGATCCCAAAAAGGCCTGGTGTCATAGCTGTAAACAGCATGGACACCAAACTGGAGACAAGGCCTGTCCCAAGAAAGGTTCCACTCCAAACTCCCATCCAGGTAACACTGGTATGGCTAGTCTCCAAGTGGGATCAACAGTGTGCCCAGAGCAAATCAGGGTCCACACTGAAGCTACTCTAGTTTCTGAGGGTGGGGTGGATTTAGCCACACTAGCTGTCTGGCCGCCTAACATGCAAAAATACAGACAGCAACTCTTAATTAATGGGACTAGAATAGAGGGCCTGAGGGATACAGGTGCCAGTGTCACCATGGTGACAGAGAAACTGGTTTCCCCTGGCCAATACCTGACTGGAAAAACTTACACAGTCACCAACGCTGACAATCAGAGAAAAGTACATCCCATGGCAATGGTTACTTTAGAATGGGGAGGGGTCAATGGCCTGAAACAGGTGGTGGTCTCCTCAAATATCCCAGTGGACTGTCTGCTTGGAAATGACCTGGAGTCCTCAGCATGGGCTGAGGTAGAGCTAAAAACCCATGCAGCAATGCTGGGTATCCCTGAACTGGTGTGTGTGAAAACAAGAGCACAATGCAAGGCACAGGGTGAAAAAGTAGAGCTGGAGTCTGGAAAAATGGCCCAGCCTACCAAGAGAACAGGAAAGTCAGTTGGGAAACCAACTGCAACACAGCAAAAGAAAGGGAACCTCTCTTCTCGGGAAGAAGTTCTGCCCTCTGAGGGAACTGAGCCTTTGGAGCTTGAACCTTATCAGGTTGAGCTCTTAGGCCCAGGGGGACCCTCAAGGGAAGAGCTGTGTAAGGGACAAGAAACCTGTCCCTCTCTTGAAGGCCTTAGGCAGCAAGCTGCTGAAGAGTCCAAAGGCAAGAAAAATGGAACACATAGGGTCTATTGGGAAGATGGGCTCCTGTACACTGAGGCCAGAGACCCCAAACCTGGTGCCACTAGGAGAGTGGTAGTGCCTCAGCTGTTCAGAGAGTTCATCCTAACATTGGCCCATGACATTCCCCTTGCTGGACATTTGGGACAAACCAAGACGTGGGAGAGGTTAGTCAACCACTTCTACTGGCCCAATATGTCCAACATGGTTAAGGAGTTTTGCCTCTCCTGCCCCACCTGTCAAGCCAGTGGTAAGACAGGTGGGCATCCAAAGGCCCCCCTCATTCCACTTCCAGTGGTGGGGGTGCCCTTTGAAAGAGTGGGTGTGGACATAGTTGGTCCACTGGAACCTCCCACAGCCTCAGGAAATATGTATATCCTGGTAGTAGTGGATCATGCTACCAGGTATCCTGAAGCTATTCCCCTTAGGTCGACTACTGCCCCTGCAGTAGCCAAGGCCCTCATTGGTATCTTTACCAGGGTGGGTTTCCCTAAGGAGGTGGTGTCTGACAGAGGTACCAACTTCATGTCAGCATACCTAAAGCACATGTGGAATGAGTGTGGAGTGACTTATAAATTCACTACACCTTACCATCCACAAACTAATGGCTTAGTTGAGAGATTCAACAAGACATTAAAAGGCATGATCATGGGGCTCCCAGAAAAACTCAAAAGGAGATGGGATGTCCTCCTGCCATGTCTGCTTTTCGCTTACAGGGAGGTACCACAGAAGGGAGTAGGGTTCTCACCCTTTGAACTTCTGTTTGGTCATCCTGTAAGGGGACCACTTGCCCTTGTTAAAGAAGGCTGGGAGAGACCTCTCCATGAGCCTAAACAGGACATAGTGGACTATGTACTTGGCCTTCGCTCTAGAATGGCAGAGTACATGGAAAAGGCAACCAAAAACCTTGAGGCCAGCCAACAGCTCCAGAAGTTTTGGTATGACCAAAAGGCTGCACTGGTTGAGTTCCAACCAGGGCAGAAAGTCTGGGTTCTGGAGCCTGTGGCTCCCAGGGCACTCCAGGACAAATGGAGTGGCCCTTACCCAGTACTAGAGAGGAAGAGTCAGGTCACCTACTTGGTGGACCTGGGCACAAGCAGGAGCCCCAAAAGGGTGATCCATGTAAACCGCCTTAAGCTCTTCCACGACAGGGCTGATGTCAATCTGTTGATGGTAACAGATGAGGATCAGGAGGCAGAGAGTGAACCTCTCCCTGATCTTCTGTCATCAGACCCAAAAGATGGCACAGTAGATGGAGTGATCTACTCAGACACCCTCTCTGGCCAACAGCAGGCTGATTGTAGGAGAGTCCTACAACAGTTTCCTGAGCTTTTCTCCCTAACCCCTGGTCAGACCCACCTGTGTACCCATGATGTGGACACAGGAGACAGCATGCCTGTCAAGAACAAAATCTTCAGACAGTCTGACCATGTTAAGGAAAGCATCAAGGTGGAAGTCCACAAGATGCTGGAATTGGGAGTGATTGAGCGCTCTGACAGCCCCTGGGCTAGCCCAGTGGTCTTAGTCCCCAAACCTCACACCAAAGATGGAAAGAAAGAGATGAGGTTTTGTGTGGACTACAGAGGGCTCAATTCTGTCACCAAGACAGATGCCCATCCAATTCCAAGAGCTGATGAGCTCATTGATAAATTAGGTGCTGCCAAATTTCTAAGTACCTTTGACTTGACAGCAGGGTACTGGCAAATAAAAATGGCACCTGGAGCAAAAGAAAAGACAGCATTCTCCACACCTGATGGGCATTATCAGTTTACTGTTATGCCCTTTGGTTTAAAGAATGCCCCTGCCACCTTCCAAAGGTTGGTGAATCAAGTCCTTGCTGGCTTGGAGTCCTTTAGCACAGCTTATCTTGATGATATTGCTGTCTTTAGCTCCACCTGGCAGGATCACCTGGTCCACCTGAGGAAGGTTTTGAAGGCTCTGCAATCTGCAGGCCTCTCTATCAAGGCATCCAAATGCCAGATAGGGCAGGGAACTGTGGTCTACTTGGGACACCTTGTAGGTGGAGGCCAAGTTCAGCCACTCCAACCCAAGATCCAGACTATTCTGGACTGGGTAGCTCCAAAAACCCAGACTCAAGTCAGGGCATTCCTTGGCTTGACTGGGTACTACAGGAGGTTTGTGAAGGGATATGGATCCATTGTGACAGCCCTCACTGAACTCACCTCCAAGAAAATGCCCAAGAAAGTAAACTGGACTGTGGACTGCCAACAGGCCTTTGACACCCTGAAACAGGCAATGTGCTCAGCACCAGTTCTCAAAGCTCCAGATTATTCTAAGCAGTTCATTGTGCAGACTGATGCCTCTGAACATGGGATAGGGGCAGTTTTGTCCCAAACAAATGATGATGGCCTTGACCAGCCTGTTGCTTTCATTAGCAGGAGGTTACTCCCCAGGGAGCAGCGTTGGAGTGCCATTGAGAGGGAGGCCTTTGCTGTGGTTTGGTCCCTGAAGAAGCTGAGACCATACCTCTTTGGGACTCACTTCCTAGTTCAAACTGACCACAGACCTCTCAAATGGCTGATGCAAATGAAAGGTGAAAATCCTAAACTGTTGAGGTGGTCCATCTCCCTACAGGGAATGGACTTTATAGTGGAACACAGACCTGGGACTGCCCATGCCAATGCAGATGGCCTTTCCAGGTTCTTCCACTTAGAAAATGAAGACTCTCTTGGGAAAGGTTAGTCTCATCCTCTTTCGTTTGGGGGGGGGTTGTGTAAGGAAATGCCTCCTTGGCATGGTTGCCCCCTGACTTTTTGCCTTTGCTGATGCTATGTTTACAATTGAAAGTGTGCTGAGGCCTGCTAACCAGGCCCCAGCACCAGTGTTCTTTCCCTAACCTGTACTTTTGTATCCACAATTGGCAGACCCTGGCATCCAGATAAGTCCCTTGTAACTGGTACTTCTAGTACCAAGGGCCCTGATGCCAAGGAAGGTCTCTAAGGGCTGCAGCATGTCTTATGCCACCCTGGAGACCTCTCACTCAGCACAGACACACTGCTTGCCAGCTTGTGTGTGCTAGTGAGGACAAAACGAGTAAGTCGACATGGCACTCCCCTCAGGGTGCCATGCCAGCCTCTCACTGCCTATGCAGTATAGGTAAGACACCCCTCTAGCAGGCCTTACAGCCCTAAGGCAGGGTGCACTATACCATAGGTGAGGGTACCAGTGCATGAGCATGATACCCCTACAGTGTCTAAACAAAACCTTAGACATTGTAAGTGCAGGGTAGCCATAAGAGTATATGGTCTGGGAGTCTGTCAAACACGAACTCCACAGCACCATAATGGCTACACTGAAAACTGGGAAGTTTGGTATCAAACTTCTCAGCACAATAAATGCACACTGATGCCAGTGTACATTTTATTGTAAAATACACCCCAGAGGGCACCTTAGAGGTGCCCCCTGAAACTTAACCGACTATCTGTGTAGACTGACTAGTTTTAGCAGCCTGCCACAAACTGAGACATGTTGCTGGCCCCATGGGGAGAGTGCCTTTGTCACTCTGAGGCCAGTAACAAAGCCTGCACTGGGTGGAGATGCTAACACCTCTCCCAGGCAGGAATTGTCACACCTGGCGGTGAGCCTCAAAGGCTCACCTCCTTTGTGCCAACCCAGCAGGACACTCCAGCTAGTGGAGTTGCCCGCCCCCTCCGGCCAGGCCCCACTTTTGGCGGCAAGGCCGGAGAAAATAATGAGAATAACAAGGAGGAGTCACTGGCCAGTCAGGACAGCCCCTAAGGTGTCCTGAGCTGAGGTGACTCTAACTTTTAGAAATCCTCCATCTTGCAGATGGAGGATTCCCCCAATAGGGTTAGGATTGTGACCCCCTCCCCTTGGGAGGAGGCACAAAGAGGGTGTACCCACCCTCAGGGCCAGTAGCCATTGGCTACTAACCCCCCAGACCTAAACACGCCCTTAAATTTAGTATTTAAGGGCTACCCTGAACCCTAGAAAATTAGATTCCTGCAACAAGAAGAAGGACTGCCCAGCTGAAAACCCCTGCAGCGGAAGACCAGAAGACGACAACTGCCTTGGCTCCAGAAACTCACCGGCCTGTCTCCTGCCTTCCAAAGATCCTGCTCCAGCGACGCTTCCGAAGGGACCAGCGACCTCGACATCCTCTGAGGACTGCCCCTGCTTCGAAAAGACAAGAAACTCCCGAGGACAGCGGACCTGCTCCAAGAAAAGCTGCAACTTTGTTTCCAGCAACTTTAAAGATCCCTGCAAGCTCCCCGCAAGAAGCGTGAGACTTGCAACACTGCACCCGGCGACCCCGACTCGGCTGGTGGAGATCCGACGCCTCAGGAGGGACCCCAGGACTACTCTGATACTGTGAGTACCAAAACCTGTCCCCCCTGAGCCCCCACAGCGCCGCCTGCAGAGGGAATCCCGAGGCTTCCCCTGACCGCGACTCCTTGAATCCAAAGTCCCGACACCTGGGAGAGACCCTGCACCCGCAGCCCCCAGGACCTGAAGGACCGGACTTTCACTGGAGGAGTGACCCCCAGGAGTCCCTCTCCCTTGACCAAGTGGAGGTTTCCCCGAGGAACCCCCCCCTTGCCTGCCTGCAGCACTGAAGAGATCCCTAGATCTCCCATTGACTTCCATTACAAACCCGACGCTTGTTTCTACACTGCACCCGGCCGCCCCCGCGCCGCTGAGGGTGAAATTTCTGTGTGGACTTGTGTCCCCCCCGGTGCCCTACAAAACCCCCCTGGTCTGCCCTCCGAAGACGCGGGTACTTACCTGCAAGCAGACCGGAACCGGGGCACCCCCTCCTCTCCATTCTAGCCTATGTGTTTTGGGCACCACTTTGAACTCTGCACCTGACCGGCCCTGAGCTGCTGGTGTGGTGACTTTGGGGTTGCTCTGAACCCCCAACGGTGGGCTACCTTGGACCAAGAACTGAACCCTGTAAGTGTCTTACTTACCTGGAAAAACTAATCAAAACTTACCTCCCCTAGGAACTGTGAAAATTGCACTAAGTGTCCACTTTTAAAACAGCTATTTGTCAATAACTTGAAAAGTATACATGCAATTTTGATGATTTGAAGTTCCTAAAGTACTTACCTGCAATACCTTTCGAACGAGCTATTACATGTAGAATTTGAACCTGTGGTTCTTAAAATAAACTAAGAAAAGATATTTTTCTATATAAAAACCTATTGGCTGGATTTGTCTCTGAGTGTGTGTACCTCATTTATTGTCTATGTGTATGTACAACAAATGCTTAACACTACTCCTTGGATAAGCCTACTGCTCGACCACACTACCACAAAATAGAGCATTAGTATTATCTATTTTTACCACTATTTTACCTCTAAGGGGAACCCTTGGACTCTGTGCATGCTATTCCTTACTTTGAAATAGCACATACAGAGCCAACTTCCTACAATATGTAAGGCCTACTGCCTTTATCATAACGTTTCATAAAAAACAGATCAGGCATTTGGTCTTTAGCTGTTATCATTGGTGTGTCACCATAACCTACTCAGGACTCTTGTAATGAGCTAATGCTTTCTTAGAAGACATACGGTCCTAAAATTACAAAAGTATACAAAATTACAATTGGCAAAGTGAAATGCTAATTCTCCTAAGAGGGCCTAATGAGGATTCTGGCAGTGCAAATCTTCTGTACCCACGGTTTGTCAGATGGGGTAACCAGTACCAAAATCCTTGCTTACAATGGTAACCTGTAAGATTCCATGTAACAAAGTACCTATGTTTAGGCTTTAACTATACAATAATAACAATCCACCCTTAAACACATATTGACCTTAAAATATGCTTTTCACAATAAATACATCAGGCCTACAGCCTTTATCATAACGTTTCATAATAATCAGCTGAGACCCATGATCACTGGCTTGTCACCATAACAAACTCAGTCCAGCTGTACTGAGTCTAAGATCTGCAGAAGCCATAAAATACAATATAAGCAGAACTTGCAGTGGAAGCATGCAAATTCAGCCGATTCAAAGCCTGTACTCAGGAGAACCAACATGTGGGTGGAACCTCAGCCCCTCTCACTTTAGTATTCTGAAAAGTCTTTTATTTGATTGCATAAAGTCAATCGACAGCTGCCAGGCCAGGCCTAAAAGTCCATGTAGATTAGTGTAGCCCTGCGCATCTCGTCCTGCTTGTAAACACACAACTGCACTCTAAAGTCTAAATTGAATAATGGAAGGGGAGGGTGCTGGAACTGGAAAACAGCAATAGAATCATCACTGCCCTCCACCCATCCGTGCTGCCGCCAGAGAAACACAAACACTTTACATTATATACTTATCTCAGACACTTAAATGCCATTTGTTTGTATCCCCCACACCAAAAGGTCAAGGAAGCCATGCTGCTGTTGACTTTGGCAGCTGGATAAGCCAAGAAGCACCCAACCTCTGCCCAATCAGAACATGCACTCCTGTCCACTGTAACGGAACCACATCTCTCAGGATTTCCTCCTTCCACAGTTGCTAAAATGAGTTGTGTAACATAACACCTAATGTTTGCAATGCTACTAAATTGCAAGTAAAACAGAAATAGCATGTGCGATACGAAAAAAAAAAGTTACTAATTAAAAAATTTAATAAATGTTACAACCCACAAAAATTGTGGTCAAATGCAGCTTTGAAAGTCAAAATGTGCCTGGAGTAAGAGCAGCAGTGTTTAGAAATCCTAGATTCATGGCGCAAAATAGAAACCCAAAGTAGACCCTGCGGGTGGCAGGCTTTTAGAAAATTTGGTAGGAGAGAACATAAGAATTTGAATCCTTAATGAGATGGCGCTGTAATTGTATTGACATGGGAACCTCACATGAAAACAGGTAATTATCCTACTAAGCTTGTGAACCTACGAGTGACGCAATATTGCAGAATACAACATATGCTTCTTGAGTCTTTCCTGTGTGTTACATCTCAAACAGTCTGGGGGACTCTACGGAGAGGATTAAGAAAAAAAATGCTATTACTGCCTTTATTGTAAATTTCATTCCACTAACATCCTTTTAATGCTATGTAGATAACTCATTTGAGAATGTCCAAACTTCTGAGCCTAATTAATGCAGATGCAAGCTCAGCCACAGGGGCAGCAGGGACAGTATGTTTTTATCCGTGCAGATGGTCTAGGCTGCCTCACCTGTTGGGACACGGTGTCCATATCCACAAGGTCATCGGTCTCGACGATGGGCTCACTCTCCGGCGATGAGGTCTCTGATGGAATCACCACGACGGGGCTTATGTGCTCTTCCAGCGCCGACGCTCGCAGGAAATTGGGGGGATTCTGACGAAAGACAGATGGGTGTAAGTCTAGTAGGCTTAGTGGAGCAGCGTTGGAGACTCCCTACAGCCCATCCGACAAATCAAACGGAGAGGGTGGTGGAAGGGAGCAAAAACCCACACACTACATCAGTGCTTCCAGTGACACTGCACACGGCCTTCACAGCTTCTAAACCCACATACTACATCAATGCTTCCAGTGACGCGGCACACGGCCTTCACAGCTTCTAAACCCACACACTACATCAATGCTTCCAGTGACGCTGCACACGGCCTTCACAGCTTCTAAACCCACACACTACATCAATGCTTCCAGTGACGCTGCACACGGCCTTCACAGCTTCTACTATAACAAGGGTGCAGTGGTACAATAAAGGTGTCATCTGCTGCACCGCACCAGGCACTAATCGGCTGCTACTGCACATAGGGCAACAGCCACAGCACCACACGGATAATGATGGCAGCGGATGAACTGCACTGGGGACCTCCACCTGCTGCACTGCCGTACACATGGCCACCTCTGCTTTAAGTTCACAACTGCTACTGCACTAAGGAGAACTGCTGCACTGCCCTGATTCACTGACCTATTCACAACAACCACTGCGTAATACTTGGGGGGTTATTACAACTTTGGAGGAGGTGTTAATCCGTCCCAAAAGTGACGGTAAAGTGACGGATATACCACCAGCCGTATTATGAGTTCCATAGGATATAATGGACTCGTAATACGGCTGGTGGTATATCCGTCACTTTTGGGACGGATTAACACCTCCTCCAAAGTTGTAATAACCCCCATTGTGCTTTCGGTGCTGCGCACAGTGTATAATCTACTAGACTGAACAGAGGTTGCTACTAGAGTGAACTCACTAAAGGTACCACAGAGCACTGCGTGAGTCAACACATGCAAACGTGCAGTAGGAGTGGCAACGGTAGTGCAGCACTAAGGGGAACAGGCGTATAGTTCTAACACAGTGGAACTGCAGCACTGCACTAAGGGTGACACCTCCCGCGCTGCACTTCACAAAGAGCAACACCAAAAGCACTGGATTCTTGGCAATATCTGCAGAACTGCTTCACTGCTGACAACAGCAGCGCTGCTTTGAGCCTACTGCACCAAGAAAAACAGCTGCACTAGCCTAAAAGAATGAAATGTGATTTTCTAGTTACTGCCACTGTAGTTTATACAGCTTATGCGCTGCACTAAGGGTGACACCAGCAAGGTTGACAACAGCACTAAGGCTGACTAACAGCACTGAACAAAATTCCAAACAAGTAGCTTTACGCACAGTGAGAGCTGCAGCACAGCAGTAATGACGGTATCTACAGCACTGCATTGAGAGCACCACACAGCAGGCACCAGAAGCTCTACCATAGGGGTGTCAACACAGCACTAAGGGTGAGAGGCAAAGGGCTGCAGTAAAAGACACCGGCAACGCTGCACTAAGGGCGACACCCGTTTCGCTGCAGCGCTGGACTAACCGAACAACCCTATAGCAAGGCGGCTGCAGGAGGGGCCTGTGCGGTGGTGCACAGAAACACAGTATGATACAGCACTAACACTGAGGCGCGGGCCTATGACACGTGCAGCATCAGATCATTCTTGGCCCACCCAAGCCACACGCATGCGCGGAGAGGAACTCCTGTCAGGAAGGCGCAGCACTCACCTCGGGCAGCTGTGGGATCTGGATGAGGCGCTTGAAGTACTGCAGGTTACTGGACCGATAGAACAGGTCCTTCAGCCTGGAAGAAAGGAGGCAGAGGAGCATGGTGGGTGCTCACGAGTGCATGGGATCTACGCCCGCCCCCCACCCCCATCAAGACATTGCCTAGTCAGGATGATAGAGGGAATGGCTTTTCTGGTTTCTAAGGGCCCTTTGATAGTGAAAACTAATTTCAAGAGTGAGTAATACAAGTTGTAATAGGAGGATAAAATGGCAAAGAGAATGTTTGTAGAACACTGTCTCTTCCACTTCCCCGCCCCACATCTCACTCATCATTCGTTCAGCGCCTTATCCTTGGAGCTTCTGAGAAGCGCTATACAGAATACAAACATGGATTAACGATCACAGCGTTCAATTGCTTCTGCCACCCTCCCTCCCTCCTTCCGCTCACTCCTGGCCTTTCTCCAGTCGCTCCCACCCCGGTGCACTCACTTCTTGAACTGCTCCTGGAAGCGGTCTCTGTGGCCTTGGAGGGTGTCTGCTGGAAGACCTGTCGAGAGGATAAAGCACAGGCACTTGGTCGGTTCTGCAGAGTATCAGAGACCAGACAGCTCTTGGTACACAGCGCTTCCCATCAGAGCCCTGTGCGCACATGGCGCTTCCCTGCAGAGCACAGCATCATGCAGACGCGCAGCGCTTCCATGCTTGAGTATTCCATGGATCTATGTGCCACACGGTGCCGGCCAGTGCTACTCACCAACATGGTGCTTCCCCAACAACACAAGGCCATCACGTGGTACTTACAGGCCCACTTAGCTCAAGATCCGACGTATGCGTGGTACTTGGCAGGACGAACCTAGCCAAAACCCTGCTGAGTGCTGGACAGGGTCAGTAAGGAGCGCAGTGCTTTCCTACAGACCACAGAGCTGTGTGCATACACCCCTAGCAGCTCCTAGTAAAATGTACTCGCACGGTGCCTCCCTAGATCCCGCAGACCTATGCACGTGTGATGCTTTCCTGCAGGCCATGGATGGATCAGCTAAAGATGCACAATGTGCTTCCTGGCATAGCACAGAGGTGTGTGCATGCAAGGCACCCCCTGGCACAAGCAGGCCTATGCACTGGCACAATGCCTCCCTAGAAGTCACAGAGCAATGAACATTCCAAGAGCTACTGTGACTCCCTGCAGAGCATGGGCCTATGTACGCATCTAGGCACGTACACAGTGCTTCCCCGCAGCCCACATCGCTTTGCTTGTTTATCCTCTCCCAAAACAAGCAAACATCTCTGGTGAGGGTTGTGCTTCTTATCAATCCCCATGGGTCAAGTGGTTGGCAATCATGCAGATTGTTCCTGGAGGAGTCGGGGGAGCTCTGAACGCCATTGGTTGCTTTCCAACTGGCCTTGAACCTCTGGGGAGCACAGTACTTACATGAGTGCAGTTTGAAGAGGAGTTTCACAGTGTAATCGTACAAGTGGCTGGAGTCCAATATAACTTGGATCAATGGAGCTAACCGGCACTGCCCAGCAGCCGTGACGGACACCGAGCGCGACATGTCCAAGGAGCTGAACACTGCAACGAGAGAGATGCACTCGGTCACGGGTGGAAAAGCAGATCATTTCAATGCAATCAGACAGAGAGACATGATCCTTAATCACTGCAGGGGACTATACAACTACACAATAACAGCAAAGTGAGCAACCGACCAATATGTATTCCCTTTCAGGCACAGAATGGACAATCCAAGCCTCAAAAGATGTGCATGTCTGAGAATTTCAACATTCCTACAAAGTACCAATCCTACGATGCAGGCCTTTTACACCTCGTAGTACAACCAGACTGTTCAGAAGACACGTTTAGGTTAACTAAGTTACTTACCTGTAACGCTGGTTCAGCAGCACTGGAGAACTCGGTGACTGGTTCTTTAAACACAAGCTTCCTTTCAGCATTATTACACTGTGTTTTGCAAAACAATACCTAGTCTGACCCAAATGCCACCACCATAAATTATCTAAATAAATCATACCCACACAACGACGCAGAGGAAGTTCAAGCCCCTCTTCCCATGACTTCTACAGCGGTTAGTAATTAACCAGCATTTCTACTTATATTTACACGATTCTCAATGTATTCCAAGAGCCCTACATTTTTTCATATTTCTTTGAGCAACATCTAGCCTTATTTACGTGTTTTCCGGCTATGCTGCAGCAATCCGTGTCCTTTTTCCAACCAACCAGTTCTCATAGCATTGCGGACACCCAACATCTGGCTAAATTTCTTCCTGCTATCATCAGTCATAAATTACAGAACAACTTTACATATTTAGTTAGACGTTTGTCCACCAATCCCTAAGACACATATTTTTCGCTTATTCCATAGGACACTATGCAACATACCCCAACTCCCTCCCTGAAATGCTCCAATCTGGTGCAGGCCATATTGCATGAATCACGAGGCCCACCCGTCCACATCCCTCCAGGACGTCTATCAGGGTTGACTCTACCAAAGCCGACCAGTTGTATTCTAGTGTACTAGATTATATGTAGGATCTTAAGATGTACAATTCTTAATCGTGTTTTGATGCCAACCCCTCAAAGAATAACTTTGTGTACTTGGGGAAGCATCATGTTTATGGGTAGCACTGGCAAGCACTGTGTTGCGCATAGATCCATGGAATCCAGGAGCGTGGAAGCATTGAGTAAGTGCAATGCCTCCTTCATATTCATCTTCCATTTCACCAAAGTTGTGTGGCCATCTCTCCCTAGGTTTAGTTAATGTGCTTAGCAAATTATTAGTGATTAAAAAAAAAAAGGAATATTGTTTTTCTGAAGAATGGTTCTGTCACAAATCAGTGCTTAAGAGGTGCACTCTCTCCCACCCTTACCTTATAAGGCAGGTGTACAACCGTAGTATGTTTCCTTTGTATGCATCATGATATTTCATTGCCACTAGTACTGCCTCTGAGTACTGTGAATGTCTTCATAAGTTTTTGGCCCCAAACTTCCCGCATCTTGTTTGTTTCAATTAGGTCCCAATTTTAAATGCTTTAAGGTTGCCCGCAGCTGGTCGCTGACCCACAACAAGCTTTTTTGGTTAGGACTATGGTCTTCCAAGCCCTAACCACCCTAATCGCGCCCTCTGGCAGTCCCTTAGGTGGTCCTTTCCCATACAGTGGGGCAACGTCACTCAGCAGCCTGGCAGCACGTCTCTCTATTCCAAGGGCAGGCTTTTTCTGAGAGGCGAAGACACAATCATTGATCACTGCCACTATATTTCGGAGTCAGGAAGGGCAATGTCTCTGCCGTATAAAGCTTAGATGAGATTCCATATACATATTTATCCAGGCCATCTTGGCATTTCAATGCCAGTTCAGAAACAATTTTTAAACAGACCACTTTTCAAGCCTTAGGAGTGCACTTTAATTTTTTTTATATTTTACAGAATTTTCAAACAAACAAACCTCCAGCAATTTAGAGGTCGGTGCACAAACGGTTCCTACAGCTATTAAGGGAATCATTGAATACTCAAAATCGTACTCATGTTGAGAAAGACCGCCATTAGTATGGGAAGTAAGGAGTCACGATCAACCCCAGATATACTTTTATTTTTGACATCACCATCTACGCAACGTGACGTAAGCAATCCTGTACCATTGTTCAAAGGCATGCATGTTTCAGAGGTTCCCTGGGATGTGGAGAAAATAGAAACCGTTGCAAATCTTCTCCTTAGCCTGGTAAGTCTTCATACAAGCGGTCATCCCTCCTGGCTTCTAGCTTGTGGGTCTAGTAGGCTTAATTCTACTTGGTCATGTTAACATGTTTGTTTTAAATGTTAACGCATGGTCTTATACTCGTAAATAACATTTTTTTTTAAATGTTAACGTGTTTGTTTTAAATGTTAATGCACCTAGTAACCTATCAAGATGTACGGCATTGAAGAAGAGACTGTGGGGCAGCCACTAACAGGAGGTAACTTATAGCTAAACTAAGAGAATTCTAGACCCGCATGGATCAGGATTTTTATTTCAAATCAAACTCCGCCTAGTGGGAGGCATCTATGCCATATTTAGACACTGCACACGTAAAATGTAAAAAATGTAAATTAGCACTTGTATAGCGCACTACTTACCCGTTAGGGTCTCAAGGCGCTGTACTCATACCGCTATGGAACCCCTCCTGGCTTTTCCCTGTGAGGCGCCCACTCCTGAGCACCCCCAGGGTGAAGCCAGGCATCCAAGCGCTGTTGGGGCCATTGTGGAGATTAAGCAAGCTATTGCCCAGAGTTGCAGAGTGGGACCCATGAATTAGATTAGGCACCGAGGCGAGAATTATCTGGTCAAGGGGAATTGAGCCCAAGACCTGCCGAAGCGGGACTTGAACCCTGGTCTTGAGCCAGATCTCTGCTTCAGGGTCTGCCGCTCTAACCATTGAGCCACACTTCTCCACACGTGCATGCAATCTGGAACTAGGGGCAGATACGTGCCCTGAAAAACCTAGGGAAGAGGACCATAAAGATCACTGATGTTAGACTGGAATGTAGGACCACTGCCTCATCGGAGATCGCAGATCAGGGCTGTCGAGTGAAGAAAGGCAAAAAATGTCTACTTAAAACAGGGTTGTCCACTGTAGATATGAAAAGGCTGGCTTCATGACAGATTTTGTGGATATCCATCTGTAGGAAGTTGGCTCTGTATGCACTATTTCAAAGTAAGGAATAGTATGCACAGAGTCCAAGGGTTCCCCTTAGAGGTAAGATAGTGGCAAAAAGAGATAATTCTAATGCTCTATTTTGTGGTAGTGTGGTCGAGCAGTAGGCTTATCAAAGGAGTAGTGTTAAGCATTTGTTGTACATACACACAGGCAATAAATGAGGAACACACACTCAAAGACAAATCCAGCCAATAGGTTTTGTTATAGAAAAATATATTTTCTTAGTTTATTTTAAGAACCACAGGTTCAATTTCTACATGTAATATCTCATTTGAAAGGTATTGCAGGTAAGTACTTTAGGAACTTGGAATCATTACATTAGCATGTATACTTTTTACATAAAACACAATAAGCTGTTTTAAAAGTGGACACAGTGCAATTTTTACAGTTCCTGGGGGAGGTAAGTTTTTGTTAGTTTTGTCAGGTAAGTAAATCACTTACAAGTCTCAGGTTTGGGTCCAAGGTAGCCCACCGTTGGGGGTTCAGAGCAACCCCAAAGTTACCACACCAGCAGCTCAGGGCCGGTCAGGTGCAGAGGTCAAAGAGGTGCCCAAAACACATAGGCTTCAATGGAGAGAAGGGGGTGCCCCGGTTCCAGTCTGCCAGCAGGTAAGTACCCGCGTCTTCGGAGGGCAGACCAGGGGGGTTTTGTAGGGCACCGGGGGGGACACAAGTCCACACAAAAAGTACACCCTCAGCGGCACTGGGGCGGCCGGGTGCAGTGTAGAAACAAGCGTCGGGTTTTCAATGGAAATCAATGAGAGATCAAGGGATCTCTTCAGCGTTGCAGGCAGGCAAGGGGGGGGGCTCCTCGGGGTAGCCACCACCTGGGCAAGGGAGAGGGCTTCCTGGGGGTCACTCCTGCACAGGAGTTCCGTTCCTTTAGGTGCTGGGGGCTGCGGGTGCAGGGTCTTTTCCAGCCGTCGGGAAATGGAGTTCAGGCAGTCGCGGTCAGGGGGAGCCTCGGGATTCCCTCTGCAGGCGTCGCTGTGGGGGCTCAGGGGGGACAACTTTGGTTACTCACGGACTCGGAGTCGCCGGAGGGTCCTCCCTGAGGTGTTGGTTCTCCACCAGTCGAGTCGGGGTCGCCGGGTGCAGTGTTGCAAGTCTCACGCTTCCTGCGGCGAGTTGCAGGGGTCTTTAAATCTGCTCCTTGAAACAAAGTTGCAGTTCTTTTGGAGCAGTGCCGCTGTCCTCGGGAGTTTCTTGGTCTCTTGGAAGCAGGGCAGTCCTCTCAGGATTCAGAGGTCGCTGGTCCTGGAGAAAGCGTCGCTGGAGCAGGGTTCTTTAGAAGGCAGGAGACAGGCCGGTAGGACTGGGGCCAAAGCAGTTGGTGTCTTCTTTCTTCTTCTGCAGGGGTTTTCAGCTCAGCAGTCTTCTTCTTCGGTAAGTTGCAGGAATCTAATTTCTTAGGTTCAGGGGAGCCCTTAAATACTAAATTTAAGGGCGTGTTTAGGTCTGGGGGGTTAGTAGTCAATGGCTACTAGCCCTGAGGGTGGGTACACCCTCTTTGTGCCTCCTCCCAAGGGGAGGGGGTCACATCCCTAATCCTATTGGGGAATCCTCCATCTGCAAGATTTCTAAAAGTTAGAGTCACTTCAGCTCAGGACACCTTAGGGGCTGTCCTGACTGGCCAGTGACTCCTCCTTGTTATTCTCATTATTTTCTCCGGCATTGCCGCCAAAAGTGGGGGCCGTGGCCGGAGGGGGCGGGCAACTCCACTAGCTGGAGTGTCCTGCGGTGCTGGCACAAAGGGGTGAGCCTTTGAGGCTCACCGCCAGGTGTGACAGCTCCTGCCTGGGGGAGGTGTTAGCATCTCCACCCAGTGCAGGCTTTGTTACTGGCCTCAGAGTGACAAAGGCACTCTCCCCATGGGGCCAGCAACATGTCTCGGTTGTGGCAGGCTGCTGGAACCAGTCAGCCTACACAGATAGTCGGTTAAGGTTTCAGGGGGCACCTCTAAGGTGCCCTCTGGGGTGTATTTCACAATAAAATGTACACTGGCATCAGTGTGCATTTATTGTGCTGAGAAGTTTGATACCAAACTTCCCAGTTTTCAGTGTAGCCATTATGGTGCTGTGGAGTTCGTGTAAAACAGACTCCCAGACCATATACTCTTATGGCTACCCTGCACTTACAATGTCTAAGGTATTGCTTAGACACTGTAGGGGCACAGTGCTCATGCACTGGTGCCCTCACCTATGGTATAGTGCACCCTGCCTTAGGGCTGTAAGGCCTACTAGAGGGGTGACTTATCTATACCTGCATAGGCAGTGAGAGGCTGGCATGGCACCCTGAGGGGAGTGCCATGTCGACTTACTCGTTTTGTTCTCACCAGCACACACAAGCTGGCAAGCAGTGTATCTGTGCTGAGTGAGGGGTCTCCAGGGTGGCATAAGACATGCTGCAGCCTTTAGAAACCTTCCTTGGCATCAGGGCCCTTGGTACCAGGGGTACCATTTATAAGGGACTTATCTGGATGCCAGGGTGTGCCAATTGTGGATACAAAAGTACAGGTTAGGGAAAGAACACTGGTGCTGGGGCCTGGTTAGCAGGCCTCAGCACACTTTCAATTCAAAACATAGCATCAGCAAAGGCAAAAAGTCAGGGGGTAACCATGCCAAGGAGGCATTTCCTTACACCATCTAAAATACATTTATGTATGTGTAATCATGATGAAACTATTTTCTTAGTGTTTATCCTGGAATTCTTGCATGATCTGGCTCTGAACACATGCTTGACAAATCTGGTCCAGGGCACACACAGCTTATAACTTGCTTACAGAAATAGAGGAAGAAAACGAAAGGAATAGGTTATTTACCCTTTAAGCATCTGTTTGTGGCACGTAGTGCTGTAGATTCACATGCTCTGCATGGAGTTCACTCACACATCTAAGTGACATGATGGCCACCAGAAAAGCAACCTTCCAAGATAGAAATTGGAGAGGGCAGTTATGCAAAAGTTGAAATGGTGGACCCAAAAGTCTGGTAACTACAATGTTGAGATTCCAAGCACGTGAAGGGGGATCGCTGGGCGAAATTACTCTTTTAAGTCCTTCTATGAATGCTTTGATATCTGGTATTTTGAAAAGTGATAAACGCTGTCTGTTTTTCAAGTAGGTGACAACTGCAACTAGATGCAAGCATACTGAAGGGGATGGTAGGCCTGAGGTCTATAAATTAAGTGAATAGCAGTGAGTGTGGGAGCCTGGAGACTAAGGTGGTAATTCCTGGTCTGGCAGTCTTGAGACCACCACACTCGGGCTGGCAGTCGGACTACTGTGGTAGTGGCGGTCCAACCGCCACATCCTGATCTTGGCAGAGCTGCCATGGTCCAACCACTAGGCTACAGCCAGCCTGCAGCCTGGTGGTCGTAATCCACCAGGGCAGCGTTGCAAGCAGCGCTGCCCTCCGGATTTCGAGTCCCCATCCGCCAGCCTTTCCATGGTGGTTTACAAAGCCGTGGAAAAGCTGGCAGAATGGGGGTGCTAGGGGCCCCCATGCACTGCCCCGTCGTGCATTTCACTGCCTGAATTACAGGCAGTGAAATGTGCAACGGGTGCAACTGCACCCACTGCACTTCCACATTGGCGTTGGCTCGATTCTGAGCCGGTGTCAATGTTAAGGCCCTCTTCACTGCAGGGCGGGCAGATACATTGTTTCCGCCCGCCGGCCCTGCGATGAACTTGGAATAGGGCCGGCGGTGTACTGGCCGCACTAGCTGTCAGTTGGCAGGATGAGTTTGGCGGGCGGCCCCCAGCACCTGCCAAACTCAGAATGACCACCTAAGTCTTGGCATTTTCCACTGTCTGCGGTTGCAAACTGGTATATCTGTGGAAACCCCCCACCTGTGGAAGTATGGGAGGAGGACTTGCAGGTGGAGTTTCCACTCGTGGGCTTGTTGCCACATCCTGTTGAGGAGGTCGGTAAGAGTGTTTTGATGCCTGGTGGGTGTTCCAATAACAAGTGAATGTGTTGACGTATTGCCCAGTGCCAAATTGACTGAGATTGGCGTGATCGTTGGAGAGAGTGTGTGTGCCCCCGGTTTCTGCAGATAAAACATAGCAGTTATGTTGTCCGTCTGGACTAACACAGTCATGCCCGTCAAGTGAACTAGAAAAGCCTTCAGTGCTTGATGAATGGCTTGAAGCTCCAAGCAGTTGATGTGTAGGGCTTGATGTTCGGAATCACAAAACCCCTGTAATGTGAGGTTCTGGAGATGACCACCCATCCTGTGAGGGATACGTCCGCTGTGAGAATGATCTGGGAAAAAGGGTTGAGAAACAGCCATCCATTTAATAGGCTTTGTACGTTCCACCACTGCAGAGAGTGATAAGTGCAACTGTATAAAAAGACAAGATCTTGTAACTGACCCTGAGACCACTGACTCGTCAGACATTCCTGCTGTGGACACATGTGTAGCGTTGCATAAGGTACTACTGCAAGTTGCATAAGGTACTACTGCAATGCAAGATGCCATAATTCCTATAATTTGCTGTACTGTTCCGGCTGTTATATGTTGAGTGGGAAATATCTGTTTTATCAATGCGGAGATGTTCTGAATTCTAACTGAATTCGGGCAAGCTAGTCCTAACTGTGTGTTGAGGATAGCTCCCAAATATTGCTGAACCTTTGAAGGTTGCAGGTGTGAATTCTGTATATTACTTTGAACCCTAATTGGTAAAGAAGGTGAAGAGTGGTTTGTGTGTGTTGGTGGCATAATGTGAATGTACTGGCTTTGATAAGCCAATCATCAAGGTATGGGGAGACATGAATAGTCTGTCTGCCTAGATGTGCTGCAACTACCACCAAACACTTGGTGAATACACAAAGGGCCATATGTACAAGGAAAATGTCACTTACCCAGTGTACATCTGTTCGTGGCATTAGTCGCTGCAGATTCACATGTTGTGTATAGTCCGCCGTCTGGTGTTGGGTCGGAGTGTTACAAGTTGTTTTTCTTCGAAGAAGTCTTTTCGAGTCCCGAGACCGAGGGACTCCTCCTCCTTTGTTCCATTGCGCATGGGCGTCGACTCCATGTTAGATTGTTTTCCCCGCAGAGGGTGAGGTAGGAGTTGTGTATGTTAGTAATAGTGCCCATGCAATGGAATGAATAAGTATGTACCAACTAAGGTTTAAGTAATATATTTACAAATGTACAAATGTTGAAGATAACTTCCAAACGGCTACAGGCTCCCGGGGAGGCGGGTGGGCACATGTGAATCTGCAGCAACTAATGCCACGAACAGATGTACACTGGGTAAGTGACATTTTCAGTTCGGTGGCATGTGTAGCTGCAGATACACATGTTGTGCATAGACTAGTAAGCAGTTATCTCCCCAAAAGCGGTGGCTCAGCCTGTAGGAGTGGAAGTAGTCTGAAATAAAGTTCTTAGTACGGCTTGACCTACTGTGGCTTGTTGTGCGGATAGCACGTCTACACAGTAGTGCTTAGTAAATGTGTGAGGCGTAGACCATGTGGCTGCCTTACATATCTCGTTCATTGGAATGTTTCCTAGGAAGGCCATGGTAGCGCCTTTCTTTCTGGTTGAATGTGCCCTTGGTGTAATGGGCAGTTCTCTCTTTGCTTTAAGGTAGCAGGTTTGGATGCACTTAACTATCCATCTGGCTATACCCTGTTTTGATATTGGGTTTCCTGTATGAGGTTTTTGAAATGCAATAAACAGTTGTTTTGTTTTCCTAATTTCTTTTGTTCTGTCAATGTAGTACATTAGTGCCCTTCTGATGTCTAATGTATGTAGTGCCCTTTCAGCTACTGAGTCTGGCTGTGGGAAGAACACTGGTAGTTCTACCGTTTGATTTAAGTGGAACGGTGAAATAACTTTTGGTAAAAATTTTGGATTGGTTCTTAGGACCACCTTATTTTTGTGTATTTGAATAAAAGGTTCTTGTATAGTAAACGCCTGAATTTCACTTACTCTTCTTAGAGATGTGATGGCAATGAGAAATGCAACCTTCCACGTTAAGAATTGCATTTCGCAAGAGTGCATGGGTTCAAAAGGTGGGCCCATGAGTCTTGTTAAGACGATGTTGAGGTTCCATGGAGGAACAGGTGGTGTTCTTGGTGGTATAATTCTTTTCAGGCCTCCCATAAACGCTTTAATGACAGGTATCCTAAATAGTGAAGTTGAATGGGTAATTTGCAGGTATGCAGATATTGCTGCGAGGTGTATCTTTATGGAAGAGAAGGCTAGATTTGATTTTTGTAAATGTAGCAAGTATCCCACTATATCCTTTGGAGATGCATGTAATGGTTTAACTTGATTATTATGGCAGTAGCAAACAAATCTTTTCCATTTGCTTGCATAGCAGTGTCTAGTGGATGGTCTTCTAGCTTGTTTTATGACTTCCATACATTCTTGGGTGAGGTTTAAATGTCCGAATTCTAGGATTTCAGGAGCCAGATTGCTAGATTCAGCGATGCTGGGTTTGGATGCCTGATCTGTTGTTTGTGTTGTGTTAACAGATCTGGTCTGTTGGGCAACCTGACATGGGGTACTACTGACAGGTCTAGTAGTGTTGTGTACCAAGGTTGTCTTGCCCATGTTGGTGCTATTAGTATGAGTTTGAGTTTGTTTTCACTCAATTTGTTTACTAGATATGGAAGGAGAGGGAGAGGGGGAAAAGCGTACGCAAATATCCCTGACCAGTTCATCCATAGAGCATTGCCTTGAGACTGCCTGTGTGGGTACCTGGATGCGAAGTTTTGGCATTTTGCGTTCTCCTTTGTTGCAAATAGGTCTATTTGAGGTGTCCCCCAAATTTTGAAGTAAGTGTTTAGAATTTGGGGGTGAATCTCCCATTCGTGGACCTGTTGGTGATCTCGAGAGAGATTGTCTGCTAGTTGATTTTGGATCCCTGGAATAAATTGTGCTATTAGGCGAATGTGGTTGTGAATTGCCCATTGCCATATCTTTTGTGCCAGGAGGCACAGCTGTGTCGAGTGTGTTCCCCCCTGTTTGTTTAGATAATACATTGTTGTCATGTTGTCTGTTTTGACAAGAATGTATTTGTGGGTTATGATGGGTTGAAATGCTTTCAACGCTAGGAATACTGCTAACAATTCGAGGTGATTTATATGCAGCTTTGTTTGATGTACGTCCCATTGTCCTTGGATGCTGTGTTGATTGAGGTGTGCTCCCCACCCTGTCATGGAAGCATCTGTTGTTATCACGTATTGTGGCACTGGGTCTTGGAAAGGCCGCCCTTTGTTTAAATTTATACTGTTCCACCATAGAAGCGAGATGTATGTTTGGCGGTCTATCAACACCAGATCTAGAAGGTGACCCTGTGCATGTGACCACTGTGATGCTAGGCACTGTTGTAAGGGCCTCATGTGCAGTCTTGCGTTTGGGACAATGGCTATGCATGAGGACATCATGCCTAGGAGTTGTAATACCGTCTTTGCCTGTATCTTTTGTGTTGGATACATGGCTTGTATAACGTTGTGAAAATTTTGAACCCTTTGTGGACTTGGAGTGGCTATTCCCTTTGTTGTGTTGATTGTCGCTCCTAAGTATTGCTGTGTTTTGCATGGCAGAATGTGAGATTTTGTATAGTTGATGGAGAAACCAAGTTTGTAGAGGGTTTGTATGACATAATCTGTGTGGTGTGAACACTTTGTGAGGGAGTTGGTCTTGATTAGCCAATCGTCTAGGTACGGGAATACGTGTATATGCTGCCTTCTGATGTGTGCAGCTACTACTGCTAGGCATTTTGTAAATACTCTTGGTGCGGTTGTGATACCGAACGGCAACACTTTGAATTGGTAATGTATTCCCTTGAATACGAACCTTAGGTATTTCCTGTGCGAGGGATGTATCGGTATATGGAAATATGCGTCCTTTAGATCTAAGGTTGTCATGTAGTCTTGTTGCTTTAGCAGTGGTAACACGTCTTGTAGCGTGACCATGTGAAAGTGTTCTGATTTGATATAGGTGTTTAGTGTTCTGAGATCTAGGATTGGTCTCAGTGTTTTGTCCTTTTTTGGTATTAGAAAGTACAGTGAGTAAACTCCTGTGTTTATTTGTGTACATGGTACCAATTCTATTGCGTCCTTTAGCAGTAATGCTTGAACTTCTAGTTCTAGAAGGTCTAAATGCTGTTTTGACATATTCTGTGTTTTTGGTGGGACATTTGGAGGGAGTTGGAGAAATTCTATGCAATAACCATGTCGGATAATTGCTAAGACCCAAGTGTCTGTTGTTATCTCCTCCCAAGATTTGTAAAACTGACTTAGTCTTCCCCCCACTGATGTTGTGTGAAGGGGTTGAGTGACTTGTGAGTCACTGTTTGGTTGCAGGGGTTTTTGTACTTTGAAATTTTCCCCGGTTTCTAGGGAATTGTCCTCCTCTATCCTGGCCCCGAAAGCCTCCCCTTTGGTACTATCCCTGGTAGGTAGACAGTGTAGATTGTGAGGTGCTGGCTTGTGTGGCTTGACCCCGAAACCCCCCTCTGAAGGTTGTTTTGCGGAAGGTGCCGAAAGTGCCTCTGCCCTGCGGGGAATAGAGTGCGCCCATGGCCTTGGCTGTGTCCGTGTCCTTTTGCAATTTCTCAATTGCCGTGTCCACTTCGGGTCCAAACAATTGTTGTTCATTGAACGGCATATTGAGCACCGCTTGCTGTATTTCCGGTTTAAAGCCAGATGTGCGCAACCATGCGTGCCTTCTTATGGTTACTGCGGTATTTATTGTTCTTGCCGCTGTGTCCGCTGCGTCCATAGAGGAGCGTATTTGGTTATTGGAGATGTTTTGTCCCTCCTCAACCACTTGTTTTGCCCGTTTTTGAAATTCTTTGGGTAGATGCTCGATGAGATGCTGCATCTCGTCCCAATGGGCTCTATCATATCGCGCTAGGAGCGCCTGAGAGTTCGCGATGCACCACTGGTTTGCAGCTTGTACTGCGACCCTTTTCCCAGCTGCGTCGAACTTGCGGCTCTCTTTATCTGGAGGTGGTGCATCGCCTGATGTGTGCGAGTTGGCTCTCTTGCGAGCTGCCCCTACCACGACTGAATCTGGTGGCAGTTGTGAGGTGATAAAAGCAGGGTCCGTGGGCGGTGCTTTATATTTTTTCTCCACCCTTGGAGTAATCGCTCTACTTTTGACAGGTTCTTTGAAGATCTGCTTTGCGTGCCTTAGCATTCCTGGAAGCATAGGTAGGCTTTGGTAGGAGCTATGGGTGGAGGAGAGGGTGTTGAAAAGGAAGTCATCCTCGACAGGTTCTGCGTGTAATGACACGTTATGGAATTCTGCTGCCCTAGCTACCACCTGTGCATACGCTGTGCTGTCCTCAGGTGGTGAGGGCTTGGTAGGGTACGACTCAGGACTATTGTCTGATACTGGGGCGTCGTATAGGTCCCAAGCGTCCTGGTCGTCATGGTGGTATGAGCCGGTGAATGTGACGGAGTCTGTGCCGGTGATGTGTGAGTTACAGGTGGAGGAGAGGGTGGCGGAGTTACCTTCTTCACCATTTTTTGTGGTGTTTGTTCTTGTGTTTGGAACTCGAGTCTCCTTTTTCTCCTGATTGGGGGAAGAGTGCTGATCTTCCCTGTCCCACTTTGTATGAAGATCTGCTTTTGTGTGTGGTCTACATCAGTGGTCTGTAACTCTTCTTCAAATCTGTGTTTGCGCATTTGAGAGGACAGTGATTGTTCCTCTGTATATGAGCTGGCAGTTGGTTCGGTTGCTGGTCGTTTTGGCACCGAAACTGTGTCTCTGCTTGTTTTCGGCTCCGAGGAGAATTTTTTCTTTTTCGGCGTCGAGTTTTCAAAGCGTCGATCTTCCTCGGTGCCGCTGTCTCTGCGTCGAGCAGCTTCGGTTCCGCTGTCTCGGCGTCGATCTTTTTCGGCAGCACTTTCTCGGTCCCGAGATTGCTGCGTGCCTGTGTCTCGACCCGAGTCGGACGATCTCGGCACCAGTTCGGCCTTTTTCGGTGCCGATGGACGGTCACCTACTTTATGGGTTGAGCCATGGCCTGTTGGCAGTGGCGTCCCCTGGGCCTTGTCTGTTTTCTTGTGTGGTGCTTGCTTCGACGTCTTACTCACGGTTTCTTCGACGTCGAATTCCTCCGAGTCCGATTCATGGATGGAGAAGGCTTCCTCTTCTTCTCCTTGTCCCTCGAACTCTCGGTGTCCTGTCGGCGTGGACGCCATCTGCAATCTTCTGGCTCGCCGGTCACGGAGCGTTTTTCGGGACCGAAACGCACGACAGGCCTCACACGTTTCTTCCTTGTGCTCGGGCGACAGGCACAAGTTACAGACCAAATGTTGGTCTGTATATGGATATTTATTGTGGCATTTAGGACAGAATCGGAATGGGGTCCGTTCCATCAGTGTCGATGTTACACGCGGTCGGGCCGACCAGGCCCCGACGGGGGATCGAAATTACCCCGAAGGGCTACCGGAGCTCTTCACGATTCGGTGTCGATTCTATTCTTACCCGATACCGAGCGAAACAATACCGACGTAGTTTTCCGAAGTTAAGACTATCTTTCCGTCCCGAAACCCGGAGCGAAAAGGAACACGTCCGAACCCGATGGCGGAAAAAAGAACAATCTAACATGGAGTCGACGCCCATGCGCAATGGAACAAAGGAGGAGGAGTCCCTCGGTCTCGGGACTCGAAAAGACTTCTTCGAAGAAAAACAACTTGTAACACTCCGACCCAACACCAGACGGCGGACTATGCACAACATGTGTATCTGCAGCTACACATGCCACCGAACACACATTTTCCCATAGACACAGAATGGGTAAAACCCTTTGCTACATCTGGCCCAAGGTGAGGTAGTAACTCCAAAGGGAAGCACCTTGAATTGGTAATGTTTTTCTTGTATAACAAACCTGGGATATTTGCGGTGGGCTCGGTGAATTGGAATGTGAAAGTAAGCATCTTTTAGGTCTAGTCCAGACAAAGTCTCCTTGCTGTAAAAGAGGGATCACATCCTGTAGGATAACCATATGAACATGTTCCCTAAGAATGTATTGATTGAGAGGTCTGAGATCTAGAATAGGTCGAAGAGGTCCATCTTTTTTGGGGATGAGGCAGTATAGGGAGTAGACTCCTGTCCTTGTTGAAGAAGAGGAACAGATTCTATAGCTCCTTTGTGAAGGAGAGCCTGTACAAATTTAGATGTTCTATGAAAAGGTTGTGTTTTTGTGGTGGTATGTTTGGAGGTTTTTTGATGATCTCCAGGAAATAACCATGTTGGATAATCTCCAACACCCACTGATCTGTTTTTATGTTTTTCCAAGCTGGGAAAAATTGCCGTAGACGTTCCTCGACAGGTGTTAAATGGTCGGGGGAACAAGAAGTGAGTCACTGTTTAGAGGTGGAAGGGGTGGCACAAGTGGAGGCATCTCCTTCTCCATCCTTTTGAATTATTTCCCCCGCCATGGGCCTCAGTAGGAACCTCTTGAAGGAGAGGTTTGATACTGCTGCCTATAAGAGGGGGTAGAGGCATCTGTTGAAGTTGGTTTAGTGCCATGTTTGTATGAGGGGCACCAAAAGGAGCCACAGGTATTGGGAGTTTGAAGTGCCCCCATACATTTGGCAACGTCGTTGTCTTTGTTAATTTTTTGAGGTTTGGTCCACTTGTGGACCAAACAGATGTTGTTGGTCAAATGGGATATTCAAGATTATCTGTCGCACTTTTGGCTTAAAGCCGGATATGCACAGCCAGTCATGTCTGCGTAATAAAATACTTGTATTCACGCCCCTGGCTGCTGGTTCTACTGCATCAAAAGCACACTTAATAGAACTGTTGGAGAATACCCTCTTGAACAATTTGCTAGCCTTTTTTTTTAATGTTCTTCGGGAAGCTGTGGTAGGAGTTCCTCCATTTGATCCAAGTGGGCTCTGTCGTATCTTGTCAATAGCCCTTGAGTATTAGTTAATGCGGCAGTGGTTAGCTGCTTGAGCTGCTATTCTTTTACCAGTCGCATCAATTAACTTGGACTTTTTATTGGGGGGAGGAGCATCTGATGATGTTTGTGAATTAGCACTCTTACGGGCATTAGATACTACCAACAACTCTAGAGGAAATTGGACCTTAATATACTCAGGATCTGAGGGTGCAGCCTTGTATTTTTTTATATATTCGTGGAGTAATAATACGTGCCCTTACTGGACCTTTAAAGATCTCCTCAGCATGGCTCGTCATCCCTTTTAGCATGGGCAGATACTGGCACAGCCTGGTAGTGAAGTTAGGGTTTCCAGTAGAAAGTCCTCCTCTATTTGGTCTTTGTGTAATGGGACCTGGTGGTATGCAGCTGCCCTAGCTACTAGTTCCTGGAATTAAGTTGCATCATCTGGGAATGAAGGCTTAGCTGCGTAGCGCTCCGGGTCATCATACCCCCTGGGGGGGGGGGGGGGGGGGGAAGTCAATGTCATAGGTTTCCAATGGATATACGGCTATTTGATGTATAGATTCACCCTCTCCTTGATCCACTGTGCAAGACTGGGAGGAACCTTGTGATGTATCATCGCATATATCACTAAATGTGTGATGTGGTGAAGAAGGTGGTGGTGGAGGAGGTGGAGCCGAAGCAGGCTGAGGTGGATGTAGCAGACTAGTGGCAACGCCCTTCTTTTTAGGAGGTGCGGGTAGTTCAGTAGCCTCCTCAAAAGTAAGCAGGCGCTTAGATGGAGTAGGTGCCGAATGCACTGCTTTTGCAAAAATACGTCCCGTAGAAGGTTGAATATGTATTTTCCTCTGTTTCGGGTCGTTCCTCTCTGTTATAGTCTCTAATATCAGTTCCAGTGCTGATATGGTATGTTTCAGAACTGAAGGTGACCTGGGTTTCAGTTCCGAGGTGGTCGGAGCCGAAGTTGTGGAGGTGGAATTACTTGGAGACGATGAGGAAGATGTTTGGCTCGGAACAGTAGAGGTGTGTTTTGGCTTGGCTTTCGTGCCTGGCTAGAGGACGTGGCATCCTTAGCAGATGGTTGGTCTCTACCATGGCCCGGAGGCAGTGGTCGCCTGGGAGCTGTAATTTCAGCTGAACCAGAATGCCTTTTAGTAGGCTGGACAGGGTCATCAGTACTCATTGCACATTGCCAGAAGGAAGTTCTTGGATCTGCACACTGAACTGTAAATCCAAATCTGACTTGGAATCTGGAATGGAAAGTGCCTCCTCTTCTGCTCCCGAGGCCTCGTGCAGTTCTTCCTCCTGTTCGGTGTCATGAAGTCCGAAGATGTCAGGGTCTTCCTCAAGGGCCTTAAGCAGCATCTCTTCCAGACGCGCTCTGCAATTCCACGTTTTCTTCGATCGGAATCATCGACAGGCCTTACAGTTCTCCTCGTTGTGGTTGGGAGACAGGCAAAGGATACAAGCCAGGTGGAGGTCAGTCTGAGGATACTTTGCGTGGCAGCTAGGACAAAATCAAAATGGAGTCCGTTACATTAGCTGCTCAGTGTAGTTGGAGACCGACGAGATGAGTAAAGAAGGCTCGAAGGCCATGAACAAGGAAAAGCGAACAGACAAGTGATGATTTATTTTATTTTCAAAGGGCGAGATAGAAAACACGATCGAGAACAATAGTGACTGGAACAGAGCTGTAAATGTACTGAATGGAGCCCGAAAACAGTCTTGAACCGGAGCACTGAAAAACACGTCTGAACACGATGGCAGAAAGAAAACAATCTAACAATGGAGTCGATGCCCATGCACATTATCACAGAGAGGAGGAGTCACTTTACCTTGTGACTCAAGAGACTCCTACGAAGAAAAACAACTTGCACACATCTAGACCCAACACTAGATGGCAGGAGTATGCAGAGCAAGTGTATCTACAGCTACACATGCCATCGAACACATGTTTTCTGGCAAGACACAGAACGAGGAATACTCAAAGATGCCTTGTAGAAATCTTGGTGCCTTTGTGTGTTATTAAGCATTTACAACTGTTACAAAAGTAGTGGGGTTCTGCAAAAAAAGAGAGAATGCTCTTTGTGATCCTGTTAAACAGCGCTGAGCAGCTCTCCTTAGTGGCATGCTCACCTGCTCAGAGAAGAGTCCGCAATAGTTGGGTGCAGTTACCTGTATGGCTTTTGGTACTGCCCTATATTTCAGATGCTTGTCTTCATTTACCATCTAGAGGACCTCACCTCTTCTTGCCACCTTTTGCAGTACACTCTCAGAATGTTTTTTATCAAGACTAGGACTAGGACTGCCTTTTTAGGCCAAACCACCAGGGAGGTATAATGTGCAAGAGAACATCATTTTAAGAAGTGCACTGATGTGAAATACAGTTCCTCTGGAGTCCAAAATATTGAACCGAGAAGGGAGGTCATACTACAATCACCCACTCCCTTAACACACCAATGCCTTAAGAAAACCACAATAAAAATGAATATATATTTTAAAATACCTACCTAAAGGGTAAGTCTTGGGTATCAGAGATAACCAATGTGATGAGATACCTTCTAACTCCAACACAGACTGAATGCATTGAGTATTTCAGCACTCTTGCAAAGGCTTCACTTTGAGGTAAGCTTAGGATTTAAGATATTGAACATACTGAAATGTTCCTGAGGTTTCCTCAAACTTAAATTCAAATTGTGTCCTGAGCATGCTGGAGTAGATGAGTCATTGCGCATGTATGTATCAAACACTGATCACTGTAGGACAACTTGGCATCTATTCAATATCAAAAGCTTCTGAGGAGCCATAGGTCTTACTGAGTAAATGGGTCATTTACCCTACTTCAAATATGCAATTCGTAGGTGAAGGACAAAACGCCATCCATGCATTATCAGCAAGTTTGCAAGCCAAATATATAGATGTAAGTAAGCTTTGAGTTCCTCCCTACCAAAAAGCAGATTGTGCAAAAGGCAAAGAGATGACCTAAGCATTAAGGGAAGGACTGAAAGTGGTCAGTGTTATCTTTCCGAGAGAACTAAGGACATTTCATCTCCTTTATGGGATGCGAAAGAGAATAGTCCTAAGAGACATCAATGAAACATACATGTGCACAGGATGGCTCTGCAAGTTTAAAACGGGGGAAATAAAAATATAAGAACACCGAAACTTGATAGGTCCTAGTCTACAGCAGAGGAATAAATGACCACTTTTTTCAGCTGTAGTTATATCAGTTCAGGGATGTGGAATTCCTATCGCCCGACGCCCGGGACATCTTGTTTGGGGTCAAGGGCAACAAGTTTTTATGTTTACTTTGTCCTTGGGACAAGTAGGCCCAACCCCCTGCAGCACAAACCCTTTGGCTGCCTGTTTACAGAGAGTGGAACTCTCTGCAGTTGAGGTAATGTGTTTCCAAAAGATAATGCTGTTCGAACTTGTATTTATGGTTCATTATTTGAAAGCCTTCATTATTACGGTGCGTGCTGTAAATAAATGTTTTAAGGTCACACTTCACTACTGACGTTGGTTCCAGTACAAAAAAAAAAAAACGTGTACACACGTTTGAAAAGTTTAGGCTAAGAGGCTAAGTATAATGCTCCCAGAATGCTCTCTGATTATATGCAAATGAAGTGTCATTTAGTAAAATGTGTTGATGCATGCTAGTATTTCCCAAAAATATTTCTAATGGAAAATCAGTGTAACCATTTTCAACACGATTATGGGAAGCATGAAAATAAACAAACACTGACAAAGACAACTGATCTGACATTTTTATAAGTCTTTTAGTTTCATCAATGCGTGTCTTGTTTTGACATGGCTTTTGTAACACTTTATTGTTGTGGGAGCTACCAGGCCCTCAACATTGTAACAAACATTGGCAAAACCCCCCCCAAAAGTTTTTGAACTCTTAAAGCACACGTTGCCACCAGCGGCATAACAAAGGCCCCGCAGCCGCCCTCCAGGAGGCCCCTTCAGCACAGCACCTGCCCTGAGTGAGTCTGGAGAGGGGGCTCCTCCATGTTCTTTGCAAAGGGGCACCCTCCAGTTTCGTTACGTCACTGATTGCCACTTTAGTTCCTGACACTGAACAAAACTACTTTGTGTGGCAATATGCTCCTTGTGGAAGAGCAGAATGCAATCACTCACAGTAAAGCCAGCCGAAAGAGAGAGAAATAGAAGTTTAATAAAAACAAAATGTCTTTGTTAACACCAGACCTAATTAGGGACCAAGACCCACATGTAGGTAGCTTTTTGCATGTCGCAAACAGCGACTTTCGCTGTTTGCGACGTGCAAAAAGCACATTGTGATGCACAAACCCAGTTTTGCGATTCAGTAACCTGGTTACCGAATCACAAAACGGGTTTGCGACTCGCAATTAGTAAGGGGTGTTCCCTTCCTAATTGCAACTCGCAGTGCAATGTAGGATTGTTTTGTGACCGCGAACGCGGGCGCAAACCAATCGCAGTTTGCACCCATTTCAAATGGGTGCTAACACTTTCGCAAAAGGGAAGGGATCCCCATGGGACCCCTTCCCCCATTGTGAATGTCACTGTAAACATTTTTTCAGAGCAGGCAGTGGTCCTGTGGACCACTGCCTGCTCTGAAAAAATGAAACGAAAACGTTTCATTTTTCCTTTTTGTTATGCATCTCGTTTTCCTTTAAGGAAAACGGGCTGCATTACAAAAAAAAAAAAAAAAAACGGCTTTATTGAAAAGCAGTCACAGACATGGTGGTCTGCTGTCTCCAGCAGGCCACCATTCACGAGGGGGTCGCAAATTGCGACCCACCTCATGATTATTCATGATGTGGGCATTTGCGAAGCCCTTGCGAATCACAGATGGTGTCCAGGACACCATCCTACATTCGGATTTGCGACTCACAATTTGCAGGTCACAAATCTGAACCTACCTACTTGTGGCCCCAAATTCTTAAAGAAAGTCACAAAAGTGCACCCATGGTATATGTCGTACCCCTATAAAATATTTGTGAACTGTATTTTAGCATGGGTAAATACGATGTGTAGATTTGCTCATGTGAAAATCTATTGAGCATTTGCAAGTTCATTTTCCCTCCAGCCACTTTCTTCCCAACCCTGGAAGAAGTTCTAATTCTGCCATTGTCAGGAGTAAATGTCCAACCTTTCTTATTATGGGAAAATATTAGAGAGAAGCTGGTAAAAATCTCTAAAACATGCAGGTTAGTAGGTTTGCAGACTCAAAGGCATTCCTGCCCTGGAACTATTGCTTACTGCTTCCTCCAGCCCCAGTATGCAGATCTGCAGAAAGGTGGCAAAATAAGGAAATTGCTACAGTAGGGATTGAAACTCCAAGTATTCAAGCCCTACTATGGTAGTAGCCCTGGCATAATCAGAGAGGCTATTAATTGCTGCCATAATTTGTCGCCACACTACATGGCACCAAAGGGACAAGTAGATCTTTTTACAGGACAAGTAGATTTGAGAAGCAACCTGTCCCCTGGACAAGTAGATATTTTAATAAATTCCACACCCCTGCAGTTGCTGAGCATCAATAGATGTACCATGAGCTTGATATGGGAGTATAAGGATCAACAGATGTACCATGAGCTTGATATGGGAGTTATAACAAAGTCTGGGGGAAAATGTGAACATTGACTATGAACAGGCGTAGTCTTTGTAGATAACGAATTAGAGAACCCATGGGCAAATCTTATATATTTTCTCAAAGTTGTAGTTTCACCATCTTGAGGCACAAAGTAAACAGCATTAGGCTGGTAGGCATGCTCCACATTTATTAAAATGAATGAATCATTGAATGATGGCACCTGTCAAGGTGAGACATCACTAGGAGAACAATTTCTAAAGTAAGCAGATCAATACCTTTGGCTTGGTCCCAATTGCATGTCTGAGCTAAAGATTAGTTAAGAACATAATTGCATACAATGAGGACACCAAGAAAGAAAATGCCAATAAGCAAAGCAGGACCGAACAGACTGGAATATGCCAGAGAATTGTAATTGTAATTGTATTTATATAGCGCTTACTACCCCTGACAAGGCATTGAAGCACTTTTCGTCGAGTAGCACGCTACTCCGGAACCCAAGAGGAATTAGTGGTGGATTAGTATAGGGAAATATGAGTACAGTATTAGCATTACTAAGAGTTAATTTGAGCAGAGGATATGTGAGTTTGTTAGCTGGATTGACTAGAGTAATGGAGGGATAGAGGAGGGAAGAATCCAGAAGTGCTAATTTGGAGTTTATAGTAATAGGATGAGTAAAAGAGAGATGGAGGAGGGAAGAGTCTGCGGAAAGGGTTAGGGAGATCATAGTAGCAGGAGCGGTTTTGGATGAGTCAAAGGTGAGATAAATTATGTTAAAATCATTATCGTAATTGGGAAGAAAATCCTCTGAATAGCTTGTTCAAGCCATTCTACCTTGCCACAGCACATTTTCTGAAAAACCCAATATGTTTTCCCAACTAAAGTGAGCTTGACATTCATGCAAGCACACGGAAAGTGCTCCTGTTTTATATGTATAACATCAGTTCTTGACTCTGACATAGAGAAAGTATCTACAGTGTTTCCTGTCTGCGAGCGCAACTACTGCCCCTCTACTCAAGATATGAGAGACTGACAAGGATGGCATAATACATCTATACTAAATGTTACGTGTGCAATCATTGTGTGCGCTGCAGAAAATGGTAATCACCTTTAAGGATTCCAATGTATTCCTGGACACTGGAGCGTGCAGGTAGTAACATTATATTTCCACCCCTCCCATCTGAAATTAGTTGTCCCTCTGGGTGAGGAGAAGTAGCCCACTAGAACTTCTATGATGTAACAGAGGGAATCTTACCCTTATCCCTTTTCTGCTTGAGATCTATATCCTTTGGGCTGGGCTCCTATGTGGAGCCCAGCGCCTTACCTAGTCTTAGGAGGGTAAACAGGACAGCATAACACAACAGGAAACACTCACACAAGGACTGAAAATGCCACCAAAAATTCAAAAGTTGTTGGAAGTACCTGCGTGGGACAGCATCCAAGCAGTCGACTTTGATCCAAGGCTCTGGGACAGAGTTCATTCTGATCCTGGAACTGTTGGAATCATCATCCTAGACCTCATTCTTTTAACTACAACTGAACTCATGGTAACAGAAATATCACCTTTAGAAGCCATCGTCAAAAGTCCATATGAATGCTGACCCACCGTGCCCTTTGTGGGTGGCCAGCTCACAGTGTGCCCATGTCACTGCAACATTTCTACTACAGCAAACAGAATTTAAGGTATGGGCCTTACTGTTGGGCTATACTCTGACATCTAAGGTGAACTGGCACCCTACCCAACCACTGTCCAATCAGTAGTTAAGTGCCTACATGACCCTGAACTCCAGAGACCCTGCCTATTTTCCAGGGGTGCTAAGACACCCACCCCATGGACGCCATCTGACTCCAAGAAGGTGTTCACTGGCCACAGTGAACATGTCAATTGTTTGGATGGTGGCTCCTCTGTGCATTTTCAGATTTTGTTCTAATGAGTGTGACCAACCAATTAAAGTGTCTAAACCTACATTCATTCCTGGAATAAGCCTTGAATACTCATCCCTGCTAAACCAAGTCAGTCTGGTGCTCACAGGAAGCACTTGACATCAGGCAGGGTGCAACAGTATTGTTGCTTCAGGGCATCAGAGGAAATGAAAATGTCACTTACCCAGTGTACATCTGTTCGTGGCATCAGTCGCTGAAGATTCACATGTTGTGCATAGCCCGCCATCTGGTGTTGGGTCGGAGTGTTACAAGTTGTTTTTCTTCGAAGAAGTCTTTCGAGTCTCGGGACCGAGGGACTCCTCCTCTTTGTCTCCATTGCGCATGGGCGTCGACTCCATCTTTGATTGTTTTCCCCGCAGAGGGTGAGGTAGGAGTTGTTTGTTAGTAATAGTGCCCATGCAATGGAGTGAATAAGTATGTACCTATCTAAGAGTTAATATATTTACAAATGTACAAAGTTGAAGCTAACTTCCAAACGGCTACAGGCTCCCGGGGAGGTGGGTGGGCACATGTGAATCTTCAGCGACTGATGCCACGAACAGATGTACATTGGGTAAGTGACATTTTCAGTTCGATGGCATCTGTCGCTGTAGATACACATGTTGTGCATAGACTAGTAAGCAGTTATCTCCCCAAAAGCGGTGGCTCAGCCTGTAGGAGTGGAAGTAGTCTGAAATAAGGTTCTTAGTACGGCTTGACCTACTGTGGCTTGTTGTGCTGATAGCATGTCTACACAGTAGTGCTTGGTAAATGTGTGAGGCGTAGACCATGTGGCTGCCTTACATATTTCGTGCATTGGAATATTCCCTAGGAAGGCCATGGTAGCGCCTTTCTTTCTGGTTGAGTGTGCCCTTGGTGTAATGGGCAGTTGTCTTCTTGCTTTAAGGTAGCAGATTTGGATGCACTTAACTATCCATCTGGCTATACCCTGTTTCGATAGTGGGTGTCCTGCGTGAGGATTTTGAAATGCAATAAACAGTTGTTTAGTTTTCCTGATGTTTTTAGTTCTGTCGATGTAGTACATTAGTGCTCTTTTGACGTCTAATGTATGTAGTGCCCTTTCAGCTATGGAATCTGGCTGTGGGAAGAACACTGGTAGCTCTATCGTTTGATTTAGGTGGAACAGTGAAATAACCTTTGGCAAAAATTTAGGATTGGTCCTTAGGACTACTTTATTTTTGTGTAGTTGGATAAAAGGTTCTTGTATTGTAAACGCCTGAATTTCACATACTCTTCTTAGAGATGTGATGGCGATGAGAAATGCAACTTTCCATGTTAGGAATTGTATTTCGCAAGAGTGCATAGGTTCAAAGGGTGGACCCATGAGTCTTGTTAAGACGATGTTGAGGTTCCATGAAGGAACGGGTGGTGTCCTTGGTGGTATAATTCTTTTGAGGCCTTCCATAAACGCTTTAATGACAGGTATCCTAAATAGTGAAGTTGAATGGGTAATCTGCAGGTATGCAGATATCGCTGCTAGGTGTATCTTAATGGAAGAGAAGGCCAGGTCCGATTTTTGTAAGTGTAGTAAGTAACCCACCACATCTTTTGGAGATGCGTGTAACGGTTGAATTTGATTATGATGGCAGTAGCAAACAAATCTTTTCCATTTGCTTGCATAGCAGTGTCTAGTGGATGGTCTTCTGGCTTGCTTTATGACTTCCATACATTCTTGTGTGAGGTTTAAGTGTCCGAATTCTAGGATTTCAGGAGCCAGATTGCTAGATTCAGCGATGCTGGGTTTGGATGCCTGATCTGTTGTTTGTGTTGCGTTAACAGATCTGGCCTGTTGGGCAACTTGACGTGGGGTACTACTGATAGGTCTAGCAGTGTTGTGTACCATGGTTGCCTTGCCCACGTTGGTGCTATCAGTATGAGTTTGAGTTTGTTTTGACTCAATTTGTTTACTAGATATGGAAGGAGAGGGAGAGGGGGAAAAGCGTACGCAAATATCCCTGACCAGTTCATCCATAGAGCATTGCCTTGAGACTGCCTGTGTGGGTACCTGGATGCGAAGTTTTGGCATTTTGCGTTCTCCTTCGTTGCAAATAGGTCTATTTGAGGTGTCCCCCAAATTTTGAAGTAAGTGTTTAGACTTTGGGGGTGAATCTCCCATTCGTGGACCTGTTGGTGATCTCGAGAGAGATTGTCTGCTAGTTGATTTTGGATCCCTGGAATAAATTGTGCTATTAGGCGAATGTGGTTGTGAATTGCCCATTGCCATATCTTTTGTGCCAGGAGGCACAGCTGTGTCGAGTGTGTTCCCCCCTGTTTGTTTAGATAATACATTGTTGTCATGTTGTCTGTTTTGACAAGAATGTATTTGTGGGTTATGATGGGTTGAAATGCTTTCAACGCTAGGAATACTGCTAACAATTCGAGGTGATTTATATGCAACTTTGTTTGATGTACGTCCCATTGTCCTTGGATGCTGTGTTGATTGATGTGTGCTCCCCACCCTGTCATGGAAGCATCTGTTGTTATCACGTATTGTGGCACTGGGTCTTGGAAAGGCCGCCCTTTGTTTAAATTTATGTGGTTCCACCATAGAAGCGAGAGGTATGTTAGGCGGTCTATCAACACCAGATCTAGAAGCTGACCCTGTGCTTGAGACCATTGTGATGCTAGGCACTGTTGTAAGGGCCGCATGTGCAACCGTGCGTGTGGGACAATGGCTATGCATGAGGACATCATGCCTAGTAGTTGTAATATCATCTTCGCTTGTATTTTTTGTGTTGGATACATGCGTTGTATAATCTTTTGGAAATTTTGAACCCTTTGTGGACTTGGAGTGGCTATTCCCCTTGTTGTATCTATTGTGGCTCCTAGGTATTGTTGTACCTTGCACGGCAGAATGTGTGATTTTGCATAGTTGACGGTGAAACCGAGTTTGTAGAGGGTTTGTATGACCTGATCTGTGTGGTGTGAGCACCTTGTCAGTGAGTCGGTCTTGATTAGCCAGTCGTCTAGATACGGGAATACGTGTATTTGCTGCCTTCTGATGTGTGCAGCCACTACTGCTAGGCACTTTGTGAAGACTCTTGGTGCCGTTGTTAAGCCGAAGGGCAATACTTTGAATTGGTAATGTATTCCTTTGAATACGAACCTTAGGTATTTCTTGTGCGACGGATGTATTGGTATGTGGAAATACGCGTCTTTGAGATCTAAGGTGGTCATGTAGTCCTGTTGCTTTAGCAATGATAACACTTCTTGTAGCGTGACCATGTGAAAGTGTTCTGATTTGATGTAGGTGTTTAGTGTTCTGAGGTCTAGGATTGGTCTCAGTGTTTTGTTCTTTTTTGGTATTAGGAAGTACAGTGAATAAACTCCTGTGTTTATTTGTGTTTTTGGTACTAGTTCTATTGCGTTCTTTTGCAATAATGCTTGAACTTCTATTTCCAGAAGGTCTGAATGTTGGTTTGATAAATTCTGTGCTTTTGGTGGTATGTTTGGAGGGATTTGTAGAAATTCTATGCAATAACCATGTTGGATAATTGCTAAGACCCAAGCGTCTGTAGTTATTTCCTCCCATGCTTGGTAATACTGACCTATTCTTCCCCCCACTGGTGTTGTGTGGAGGGGATGAGTGACATGTGAGTCACTGTTTGGTTGTAGGGGTTTTGGGGCTTTGAAAATTTCCCCTATTCCTAGGGAATTGTCCTCTGTATTGGCCCCGAAAGCCTCCCCTTTGGTATTGTCCCTGGTAGCTGGACGGTGTTGCCTGTGAGGTGCTGGCTTGTGTGGCCTGACCCCGAAACCCCCCTCTAAAGGTTGTTTTACGGAAGGTGCTGTAAGTGCCACTGCTCTGCGGGGAGTAGAGTGCGCCCATGGCTTTAGCAGTGTCAGTGTCCTTTTTGAGTTTCTCAATTGCCGTGTCCACTTCTGGTCCGAACAGTTGTTTCTCATTGAATGGCATATTGAGCACTGCCTGCTGTATCTCTGGTTTAAAACCAGACGTTCGTAGCCATGCGTGCCTTCTTATAGTCACAGATGTGTTAATTGTTCTTGCAGCTGTGTCCGCTGCATCCATAGAGGAGCGTATCTGATTATTAGATATGTTCTGTCCTTCCTCAACCACATGTTTCGCCCTTTTTTGTAGCTCTTTGGGTAGATGCTCAATGAGGTGTTGCATCTCGTCCCAATGGGCTCTGTCATAGCGCGCAAGTAGTGCTTGAGAGTTAGCGATGCGCCACTGGTTTGCAGCTTGTACTGCGACTCTCTTTCCGGCTGCATCAAACTTGCGGCTCTCTTTATCTGGGGGTGGTGCATCCCCAGATGTGTGGGAGTTGGCTCTCTTGCGAGCTGCTCCTACTACGACGGAATCTGGTGGCAGGTGTGAGGTGATGAAAACAGGGTCTGTGGGAGGTGCTTTATACTTCTTATCCACTCTTGGTGTTATTGCTCTACTCTTGACCGGCTCCTTGAAGATTTCCTTTGCGTGCCGAAGCATTCCTGGGAGCATAGGCAGGCTTTGGTAGGAGCTATGGGTGGAGGAGAGGGTGTTGAATAAGAAATCATCCTCGACTGGTTCCGAGTGTAGGGACACGTTGTGGAACTCTGCTGCTCTAGCCACCACTTGGGAGTATGCTGTGCTATCTTCCGGTGGTGAGGGCTTTGTAGGATACGCCTCTGGACTGTTGTCCGACACTGGGGCGTTGTATAAGTCCCAAGCGTCTTGGTCCTGGTCACCTTGGCTCATGGTGGTGTGAGCCGGGGAATGTGATGGAGTTTGTGCCGGTGAAACGTTAGTTACAGGTGGAGGAGAGGGTGGCGGAGTTACCTTTTTCACCATTTTCGTTTGTGGTGCTTGGTCTGACTGAAACTCCAATCTCCTTTTTCTCCTCATAGGGGGAAGGGTGCTTATTTTCCCTGTTTCTTCAGATACGTTTCTGAGTGTGGTCCACTTCGGTGGATTGCAACTCTTCCGCAAATCTATGCTTTCGCAGCTGAGAGGACAGTGATTGCTCCTCTGAATAGGAACCAGTAGTTGGGTCGGTTGCGGGTCGTTTTGGCACCGAAACCCTGTCTGTACTCTTTTTCGGCTCCGAGGTGACCTTCTTCTTTTTCGGAGTCGAACCCTCTCGGCGTCGATCTTCCTCGGTGCTGCTGTCTCTGCGTCGAGCAGTTTCGGCTCCGCTATCTCGGCGTCGACGTTTTTCAGCAGCACTTTCTCGGTCCCGAGAAGGCTGCGTGCCGGTGTCTCGACCGGAGTCGGACGATCTCGGCACCATTTCGGCCTTTTTCGGTGCCGATGGTCGGTCACCGAATTTATGGGTCGAGCCATGGCCTGGCGGCAGTGGCGTCCCCTGGGCTTTGTCACTTTTCTTGTGTGCTGGCTTCGACGTCTTACTCACAGTTCTTTGTTCGTCGAATTCCTCGGAGTCCGAGTCATGGATCGAGAAGGTTCCTTCTTCCTCTTGTTCCTCGAACTCTCGGTGAGCTGTCGGCGTGGACGCCATCTGCAGTCTTCTGGCTCGACGGTCACGGAGTGTTTTTCGGGACCGGAACGCACGACAGGCCTCGCAAGTCTCTTCACTGTGCTCAGGCGACAGGCACAGGTTACAGACCAAATGTTGGTCTGTATACGGGTATTTGCTGTGGCATTTAGGACAGAAACGGAACGGGGTCCGTTCCATCAGCATTGTTTCACACGCGGTCGGGCCGACCAGGCCCAGACGGGGGATCGAAAACTACCCCGAAGGGTACCGGAGCTCTTCACTCTTCGATTCGGTGTTGATTCTAACTAAGCCGATCCCGAACGCAACAATACCGACGTAATTTTCCGATATTTAGCTAACTTTCTGTTCCGAAACCCGGAGCGAAAGGAACACGTCCGAACCCGATGGCGGAAAGAAACCAATCAAAGATGGAGTCGACGCCCATGCGCAATGGAGACAAAGAGGAGGAGTCCCTCTGTCCCGAGACTCGAAAGACTTCTTTGAAGAAGAACAACTTGTAACACTCCGACCCAACACCAGATGGCGGGCTATGCACAACATGTGTATCTACAGCGACAGATGCCATCGAACACAACCTTATGACAGTTATTGTGCTATAAACATGGACTGCCCCAGGACCGTGAGAAAAGGCATCCACAATGAAGGCAGTCAGAATTAATACTAAGGATGCTATAAGATTTTTAATCTTAATAAAGATTTGAGATTTAAAACGTATACAATTTCACTTTAACACATTAGCACCATCCCTGTAATTGTCACAGACATCAAGACAGTCTTTGAGAGGCTGGTAAGACATCTCTTAACCCCCACTATATCCAGAACTCCATGACACTGATCACTCCATGGTGCAGGTCATGAAGACTTTGAAACAGACTTTGACACAGAAAAATATTGCAGTTGCTTAGGCAGTCTAAAATAATATAGAATTAAGAAAATACACACTGTATTGGTGCCCAGTTCAAAGGGCTGCAAAAAAGAACTCCTGCCAAAAAAAATTGAATTATCCTTCCTTCAAACAAAGTCTTTCTGAGAGAAGAAAGGTTACTAATTAACTATTTATATTATCAGTAATCATCGTTTACTTAGCAAAGGCAACAATCTGACTTGAGTCATTGTAGTTAAAGTGTACACGTTTCGTTTCCCAATTCAGTGGTGCTCACATTAATGTTGAAACGATGAAAGGCTGAGTCAGCCCCACCGGAATTCATACCCAGGGCTGTCATTCACTAGCAGACCTCTGCAGTATGCTATAACCTTATGTGTATATGTTATTTAAATAATAATATCCAAAACACAGAGATAAAGAAGTAAGTCAACAAAAGGAGGCCAATACTGCTAGGGAGAAGAAGGCAGTGAGAAATCAAAGCTGATTCACGGATGCCAAAGAAGGACATGAAATCTTTAAGGCAAAAAAGTGCAATGCTCTGTTACCAATGACAAGGAAGAGAAGCAATCTGGCATTTGACAGAAATAGGGATTCTTTTCCATCTCCACTTTCATATTATAGGTAAAGACAGGGAAGGAACGTGATGAATCAGACAGACGGTTAACCTACCTTCTTAGGATAGAACGATAAAGTTCAAGCAAGGGAAAAAAAAAAAGAGCAGAAAAGGAACAGTATAGACCCTTTAGTGTGAGCTGATGAGGTTAGATTTCAGCTCCTTGATGAGCTGTGCTGCTATGTGAATCAAGCCTTTCAGGGGGCGCGAGGGTGGTCTCTCGGATGCCGTTGTGCAGGGCTTTGCCTCCATCTAGGTAGGAGAGGACTAGGGCTTGAAAGGTTGTTCTGAAGTCTGCACCTGGGAGAAGGCAGAGTTGGAATCAGGCTTTTGTGACTTAAACAGTGAAACTCACTGGAGACACTTTGGTCATCTTTAGTTGAACCCTTGGATATTTATGTTTTGTCCATGAAAATAAAAAAGAGGGGTGCTGTAAAGTACACACTGTCATGCAACTTCACTTCTCGACTTTAAAGAACATCCAGGTAGGCTTGATCATTTCTGCATCGCTAAAACGTAATGTTTCAACCTGGATGACATCTAGTATGCCCAGTCACAGCAATGCCAAAGTCCCCGTGCTACTCATGTGCTTGCGTTGTCAGCACATTAAGGCTGTGTTCTCCTTTCAGCATTTCTAGTTATGGTGCGGAAAATAACAGCAATAATGAAGGGTGACACAATGTCTTTCCAGGTCTCTTTTGCATGATGTTACTCCATGAAAGTCTTCACTGCAGATCTCTTCATGAGAGACCAACGTTCTCTCTGGACTGGTTGATAAAGAGCTTATACTTTTTCCAGCCATTTCGTGGTGCAGGGCAAAGTCCAACCTGGAACATGTGTAGGCCTGGCTTCAGGAACAAGAGAAGGTAAAGCGTATGCTTAAGGCTGCTTTTGATTTAAGTCTTTATGTTACCCGCTAACCATAGGCACGTAGACCCAGGTGGGTTTCAGCCCTCTGTAATATCAGAAACGCGGTGCCTTCTGTGTTGATGGATCTACGCTCTGAAACCCTTGCATCAGGCTGGATAAATGGAGGCAGACCTTTGGTTTCTTGTTAGTTGGTTTTGCCAAAAATCTTACTTTCCTTCTACAATTTCAATATGGGTTAAGAGGAGTATTCCTCTCTATGCAGACACCACTTCTGAAATTGCTAAGGCTCTTGCATGTACTCTTAAAAGAAGATGCAGAGAAATCCTGAACAAGTGATGCTGTACCCACCGGCAGATAAAATGCTCATGATTGGTAGCGAAGTGAGAGAAAACTTGCCGAAGTCCTCTCAGGCATACGGCGGTGTGGAATTCTGAGGCAAGGGGAGAAGAGGGGTTTAAAGCACACTAACTACTGAAAAAAGGAAAACATGAAGGCACCACTGCTTGTATCTAGTTGTTTTGCCATTTTCAAGAGCTACACTATTAAAATCAACACTTTATTGACCACCCGACCCCACCTTGGTGCAAGTTGCTCCAGAGCCCTCACATAGGAAAGCACATAATTGGGCCAATGCAGGCTGCAGAAATGTGAGAGCTGTAAGAAGATACCTGATCTTTCTAACTTACATGTGGGCAGGTAAACACCCATGGATTCATATGAAGGATAGGCGGACTGAAAAAAATCTATTTCAAGAAAGATCAACAAGACAATCTAGTAACAAAAGTTCAAGGTGTAGGTGCTGAAGCAACAGAGAGGCTCCTTGAAGGTCTGCACTTCACTCACTAATGACAGCAGAGAATAGCATTAACCCCTTGCAAGCGTCAGACGGCTGGGGGCTGACAGACACCGCTGTGGCCGTGTGCGTCAGATGGCCCCCGACCGTCCTAGCACTCCCCCTGGGCCACCCCCCCTAGATCCCCACACCAGGGATGGCTGCGGAAGCACTTGCGTTGCCAACCCCTACCCTCCCCCACTGGCAACCTGATGATTTCAGTGTGCACCCGTGCACTGGTGTCATCAAAGCAGGCCAGCGGCGCTAGAAGCCATTTGCTTCCAGTGTCGATCGGGGAAGGAGGTAAATTTTTTCATCCTGGGAGTGGTGGGGGATTTCAAAGAGGCACCGGCGGAAAAAGGAAAGTTTTTGCTTTCCCTCTATGAAAATTATTTCTGCTGCACGATTAAGGAATACCATGGGGGGGTGGGAGGGAGGTGGGCAGAGACAGAGAGAGTGTGTGTGTGTGTGTGTCTCTCTCACAAGTGTGTTGTCTTATGTGTAATTTTTTTGTTTTAGTGGGATGTCGTTGGTGCTTGCTGTGTCTGGGCAGAGTAGGTGCTGGTGAGTCTAGCTGTCTCTGGCAAGGGAGTGGCATCGTTTTTGAGTATATAGGTCTTTGTGATGAAGCCTCACTTTATTACTAATTTTACATAGTGTTAGTTGTTGTTGATGTATTTGTCAAGTTTCTTTTATCAGGAAGGATTATGGCTAGCCGCAGGATGACCACTCAGCAGGTTGTTGACATGCTTTTTGAATCTTCCTCCGATCATGATTATGAGACTGACTGTATCTGAGGCAGAGAAAGAAGTGCAAGATTCTGGCAGTGAATTTTCTGTCCTAGAGGAATCATCTGATGATAGAGACACTCTCAGTGCAGATGAAAAGCCTGTTTTAGAGGAGGCCACTGATGTGCCAATATTGCAGAAGCCTGGGGCTGAAAGGCTTCCCATTGAAAGATTTGATCTATGGGGTGCCCCAAACATGGTGCAGCCGGCATTGCCTGCCTTTACTGGTGTTGCAGGGTGCTGAGTGAATACTGAAAACACTTTGCCTATAAATTTCCTTGAGTTGTTTATGAACGATGTATTTTTGGGTGAGATTGTTTTCCAGACTAATTTGTTTGCTGAACAGTATATGAGGGACAACAGTGCCAGACATAAGCCTAACTCTAGAGATACCCGGTGGACTCCCACAAATCTGAAAGAGTTGAAGAAGTTGTTAGGTTTAACTTTTTTGATGGGCTTGATAAGGAAGTTGTCGCTGTCTTTATATTGATCTACCTTGATGGCAAAGGCCACATTTCCTGCAATCATGATTCATGATCTAGATTTACTTCCGCTTCGGATGCTGCATTTTGTTGATAATGCTTTAGCATTGCCATAGGATCACCCTGATTGGGACCGTCTTTTTAAGATTCAGCCTGTCCTTGATCAATTTGTAGGTTGATTTTCAGAGATCTAGGTTCCAGGGAAAGAAGTAGCTGTAGACAACACTTTGGTCCTGTTCAATGGCCGTTTGGTTTTTAGGCAGTACATTCCTAGCAAGAGGGCACGTTATGGAATTAAGATGTATATGCTATCTGAAAGTCCTACAGGATAGGTCTATAATTTTCAGGGGTACACTGGTAGGGATTCCACTATTGACCCCCCTGGTTCTCCCTCCACTTTTGGAGTTAGTGAGAAAATTGTGTGGGAACTTGGTAGAAGACATTTTATCAAAGGTCACCATTTGAACCTAGATCATTTCTATACCGGTGTGCAATTGTTCAAGGAATTGTTCAAAGTGGACACTCTCTAACCGTGAAGATTATCCAAAGGTGCTTGTTGGTTAAAAAAACACTTGAGGGGGCAGTACAATACCTTGTGTGGTGATGAACTTCTATCAGTGAAATTTGCAGGCAGGAGGGATGTCTACATGCTGACTACCATCCATGATGAAAGTACTTCACCTGTGACTGCTTGGGTCAGGTTGCTAAAGTGTGCAAACCTGTGTGCATTTTAGACTAAAATAAGCACATGAGTGATGTAGATAGAGTAGATCAGAGGTTGGAACCTTCCTCTGATGTTATTAAGGCTTACGTTTGGTATAAGAAGTTGGCTCTTTTCTTCCAATTAGCAACCCTTAATGCTTTTGTTGTGATCAAGGATTGTTCTCCAGAATCAAAGATGACATTTGTTCAGTTTCAGAAGTCTGTGATATGCAGCCTTGTTGTAGTGAAACAGGCAAGTGTTCCTAGAGTTGGGAGTGGTGGAGGATGTGGCTAGATGGAAAGATCATCACTTTGCTGATCACATTCCTCCCATACCCAAAAAAAACAATCCCTGTAAGCAATGTAGAGTCTGTATGTGAAGAGGCATGTGGAAGGCGAGACATGTGCTCTGCCCCGATAGCCCTTCTAAACCTGGGCTGTGTGTGCCCACTTCTTTTAGAATGTACCACACAAAAAATAATTTGTGGGAGCATATATGAGCAATGCCTGGTCTATATTGCTTTATATTTTTTGTTCAGCTTCACAGTTGGCATTAGTGTGATGTATCTAGTTAGAGCTGTTGAGTTTGTAGTTTTGTATTTACTTATATTTGGTTTTGTTAAAAAAACATGCGATGGCAGTGTGTGTGGACTGGTGCTTGGCTGGCTTTGTGTATGGACTGGGGCTTGGCTGGCAGTGTGAGACAGCTGGGGCGTGGCTGGCGGTGTGCGAGTAGTGACTTGCTGCTGGTCACTACACACACTGCTAGCCAAGCGCCAGTCCACACACACACAGTCAGCCGGTGTGATTGCTATGTCAGGCATGTGTCCATGCGATAATGATGGGCCCCTGAATGGTGATGTCCGTTGATGTGAGTGTTGTAATGTGCTGGGACCTCAGCTGGAAGCGTGAACGGTCTTGTGTGTGTCATGAATGTAAGGTGCGTGAATGGACTGTAAAGCGGTTGGTGCCTTGATGCAGCTTTACAGCTCACAAGCTGTAAGTCATTGGTTCCGTTTTTTGACTTTACAATTATTAACAGTGCATTTCATTTTTGTGAAATCTCTTAAATTTTAGCTATGGAACAATCACTCACCCCTGTTCGAAATCCAACCAGTATGTGTGTGTACTTGATGAATATATGGTTGTGCAGTAATAATTGTCTTTTCTGTTGTTCTCTGCCATGATGTACATTGTCTCTGCATTGTCTCGCCATGAATGTTGTAATGTGCTGGGCCCGCAACTGGCATTGGGAATGATCTTGTGAGTGTCATGTATGAAAGGAGTTTGAATGGCTTGTAAAGCGGTTGGTGTCTTGTCGTGGCAATACAGCTCACAAGCTGCGAGTCATTGGTTCAGTTTTTTGACCTATCAATTATTAACAATGCATTTAATTGTTGTGAAATCTCTGGTTAATAAAATTTTATATATTGAACCATCGCTCATCCTCGTGCCAAATCCACCAGTACATTTGTGTACCAGTAAAGAGAGTGAGAAGAGAGAGCTCACCTTCCCAAATTACTACCAACAATCACAAGAAGTGAACATGCTACCACGTCTCTTAGTTCTTTGATCTCCCAAACACTCAAATTATAAAAATCATAGTTTTTAACCTTTGCCTAAGGTTACAACGATTAAAAACATGCCATGTTGGTGGGTAATCACAAGACTATTTCATTACACTTCTCCTCTCAGTTTGGAAATTAAATTCGGGAAAAAAAAATGTTCTGCTGTAATCAGGCTCCGAAACACACCTCTCTGGCAGGCCAGGTGTGTTGAGTGGGACCCCAATGATAAAGCATGCCACCAACTAGGTTGGTGGATGAGGGGTCTTTTTAACAAAACGTAAAAGGGTGTTTTTTTCACAATTTGAGTGTTTGGGACATCACAGAATTAAGAAACTTGGTAGCATGCTCACTTCTTGTCTAGGGAAAATCTACCAACTCTAGATATGTTTGAACACTAGACACTCAGGGGAGTACAGGGTGGTGTGCGTCTTGTGGATCACAACACCTTTTCTTGCTTACAATGTGATGCAAACCTCAAAATGTGACTAAAATCACACATTTTCTTTGCATTTCTGTGCCATATTCTTTCAGAAACAGAAGTAAACCACACATTTCCTGCCACCCAGCATACCCCTCGGTCTCCTGATAAAAATGGTACCTCACTATTGTGGGTGCCCAAAGCAGAGTCAGCCTAAAAACATATGAAAAAATATACTGCGCTAAGGAACACGCTTTTGTGTCCACTCAAACTCTACACGCTTTTGGCCCTTACCTGTCGCAGGCACTTGGCCAACCCACACAAGTGAGGTATCATTTTTATTGGGAGACTGAGGGGAATGCTGAGTGGCAGGAAATCTGTGGCTCCCCTCAGATTCCAGAACTTTGTATCACAGAAATGTGAGGAAAATGTTTATTCAGATAAATGTGGTTTGCAAGGGATTCTGGGTAGAAAAATGTGGTAAGAGCCAGACAAGTCATCCCGTACTGGATTCACCTAGGTGTCTAGTATTGAAAAATGTACAGGTTTGCAAGGTTTCCCTAGGGGCTGGCAGAGCTACAGCCCAAAATCCACAGCTAGGCACACTGCAAGAAAGTAGTCAGTTTTCAGTGAAAAAATGTGATGTGTCAACATTGCGTTTTGGGGTGTTTCCTGACGCGGGCACTAAGCCTACCCACACACCTAAGGAACCATTTTTATTGGGAGACTTGGGGGAATACTGGGTAGAAGGCACCTATGCCTCCTCTCAGATTCCAGAACTTTGCATCACAGAAATGTGAGGACAATGGGGGTGATTCTCACCCTGGCGGGCGGCGGAGGCCACTCGCCAGAGTTCCCCCCTCCAGAATACCGCACCGCGGTCATTAGACCGCTGCGGGTATTCTGGGTTTTACACTGGGCTGGCGGGCGACCGCCAAAAGGCCGCCCGCCAGCCCAGTGTAAAACAACCTTCCCACGAGGACACCGGCTCCGAATGGAGCCGGCGGAGTGGGAAGGTGCGACGGGTGCAGTGGCACCCGTCGCGAATTTCACTGTCTGCAATGCAGACAGTGAAATTCATTGTGGGGCCCTCTTATGGGGGCCCCTGCAGTGCCCATACCATTGGCATGGGCACTGCAGGGGCCCCCAGGGGCCCCACGACACCCCATACCGCCATCCTGTTCCTGGCGGGCGAATCGCCAGGAACAGGATGCCGGTATGGGGTGTCTGAATCCCCATGGCGGCGCAGCGAGCTGCGCCGCCATGTAGGATTCAGAAGGGCAGTGGAAAACCGGCGGGAGACCGCCGGTTTTCCACTTCTGACAGCGGCCGAACTGCCGCGGTCATAATGCCCGGCGGGGCACCGCCAGCCTGTTGGCGGTGCCCCCGTCATTTTAGCCCTGGCGGTCGACGACCGCCAGGGTTAGAATGACCCCCAATGTGTTTATTTTAGACAAATTTAGAGGTTTGGAAGGGATTCTGGGTAGAAAAATGTGGTAAAAGCCGCACAAGTCATCTTATCTTGGATTCCCCTGAGTGTCTAGTTTTAACAAATGTACAGGTTTGCTCGGTTTCCCTAGGTGCCTGCCGACCTACAGCCCAAAACCCACCATTAGACACATTGCAAATATCGAGTCAGTCTTCAGTGGAAAAATGTGATGTGTCCACATTGTGTTTTGGGGCATTTCCTGTCACGGGCATTAGGCCTACCCACACAAGTGAGGTGCCATTTTTATAAGGAGACTCGGGGAAACACAGAATAGCAGAACAAGTGTTATTACCAATTGTCTTTCTCTCAATTTGTGTCTTCCAAACTTGAGACAATGTGTAAGAAAGAAGTCATTTTGAGAAATACCCTCTAATTCTCATGCTAGTATGGGTACCCACAAATTCAAAGATTTGCAAACAACTATTGTTTCTAAACTCCATATCTTGCACCCATTTCGGGAATATATAGGTTTCCTTGATACCTATTTTTCACTCTTTATAGTTTACTAAATGAATTGCTGAATACCCAGTACAAAATGAAAACCCTCTGCAAGGTGCAGCTCATTTATTGGCTCTGGGTACGTTGGGTTCTTGGTGAATCTACAAACCCTATATAGCTTGCAACCAAAAGGGTCCAGCAGACTTACCGGTATATAGCTTTAGAAAATCTTCCATAGATGGAAAAAGCTACAGATGAAAGACAGAAATGGCTGTTTTTTTCAACTCAATGTCAATATTTTATTTTAACTGTTTCTTTCTATCAAAATAAAACCTTGAAGGACCTTCACAAATGACCCCTTGGTGAATTCAGATTTTGTCTACTTTTCAGAAATGTTTAACTTTCCGGGATCAACCATTGGTTTCACACCCATTCCGGTCACTAACTGAAAGGAGGCTTAAAGCACAAAACAATAGGATAAATGGGGTATGTCCCAGTAAAATGCCAAAATTGTGTTGAAAATTTAGTTTTTCTGATTCTAGTCTGCCTGTTCCTGAAATATGGGAAGATGGTGATTTTAGCACTGCAAACTCTTTATTGATGCCATTTATAGGGAAAAAAACAGATGCTTTCTTCTGCAGCGCTTTTACCCATTTTCCCCCCAACAAAAACTCACATTTAGCTGTATTTTGGCTAATTTCTCTGTCTCTTCCAGAGGAATCCAGAAATCCGTGGTACCTTTAGAATCCCCAGGATGTTGGGAAAAAAGGAAGTAAATCTGGCGTGGATAGCTTATGTGGACAAAACGTTATGGGGGCCTAAGCGCAAACTACCCCAAATAGCCAAAAAAAGGCTTAGCAGAAGAGGGTGGGAAAGGCTTAGCAGTGAAGGGGCTAAGAGGCAAGGAGAAATGTGTTTTTCAGAAAATCCCTCAAAGATAAGGACCTCAGTTCTGTAATACTGCTTAAAAAAGAATCAGGTAAAGGAATCAGTCCACTCTGGCCAGCAGGAAAGGAAAAGGCTATTAACGTTTTTCTAGATTCACATGCCATGAATCTACTTAAAGTGCACAGCATGTACCCTGGATGGGATCACAGCAACTGTAAGTGGCACAGTTAGCACTACAACAGAGTTACAGTCTGCAATCTGAAGCTGCAACAAAAGATCTAGTCTTTGGCTTTGGAATATAAACCTCATACATCAAAGAAGCAAGAATCTGCCCAAATTCACCAAATGTTCGATTCAGATGAAGAACGAGATCTTTCTCTGGGTTAACCCAAATCTCAGACTAGTCCAAAGGTTAAGATCCTTATGCATACAGTTTTCCCATTAGACGACTATGATTTGTACACACTGTGCCTATTCCATCTGGATAAGATAGGCTGTCACCATGTTGTCCTGAAGAGAGAAGCTAATTTATATCTGGGTCACCATGAAGAGGACATCTGCTTTTAAGCAATGATCCTCACGTCTGTTAACGATTCTGAACCTGCATCAAATGCAATTACCTATTGTTACCACCCCTACCACTGATGGGTCAGTAACACCTTAGGTGTAGTGGAAAGTTTGCCCTTCTTCTCAAGCCCCAATGTAGATCCATTTCTATGTGGTGCCTCACTCCCATAATTGTGCCACAACCTAGAATAAATGTGTGAATTTGAACATTCTTGCTGGCTTTCAGTTAAAGAATGCAAAAGAAAAAAGAATCCATGCACAAAAATGAGTTGAGACACAGAGAGGCAGACTGCAAGGTCCATCGGTCATCTCAGCTGTTATTGTGCCCGAGGCAGGGGAAGATAAAGGTTAAGCATATTCCCGAGGAGCTCAAAATAGGAAAGCAGTTAAAGTTCAGAAAGGGAAACTTCCTTCCAATATCTTGTCTAATGTTCCTAATACAACAAACAAACAGATGATGACTAGCTTGATTATACGGGACTGCATGTGTGTGTTGGACATTGGACCAAGGCACAAAGAAAGGTCAGTAACATGCCATTTGATGCCAAATATCTGTTTGGCCTGGGGATGGGATTAGTGAGACCTACATTCTGACCATATTGCTCCCAATTGTACCATTGAAAGACAACATGTTTTACCCTATTCTGATGATGAGACTGGAGGACGTCCTTTCCCTATTTGTAGAAGGCAATTATCAAGCAACCTACTGAAGGATTCTTGCACATCCAAGGTAAAGAAAATGTCTCAGGTTGTGGTACGTGGCAAACATTATCAGTATGTTATATTACAGAGTTTCAATTATATCAGCACACTTATGATACACAGCTATGTTGTACCCGTTCCTTGAAGAACAAGACCACTCACCCTGTGTACCTACTGGGCTTTAAGGAAATCATTCCAACGTCATTTCTGCGTCTTAGTTCGTAGAAATGTCTCGAGGCTCATATGTTAACATTAAAAGAGGTAGCAACACCAGTTGTAGAGATATACCCTTGATTCCATAATGCAATGCCACTGGTCACAGTCTTGGACAGCGAGAAAGGTGATTAAATTGTTTAGAACAGAAGGACATAATAAGGAGATTATAAGTAGATCTTGCAGTCACCTGGTATGTGCTCCTTCCATGAGACCATGATCGGAGCCACAATCAAACTTTTCAGACAGTTGAGTACTGAGAGGGTCAAGTAACTGCAATGCAGACAGCATACCACAGCCTACACTGCTGTGCACAACAGAACATATAGGCAGGCAAGATTTCCCTACAGTGACCATCTTGACAAACAGTTCTCAGGGCCTTGTTAGGAGGTCCCATTAACCACAATGGGGCTGGTAACAGAAATTATCAGCACCATTGGGACTACAAGGAACACAAGAATGCAACACATTGTAGGTTTATTCCAGCAGTCTGTTTGCCTGCTGAAAGGAAGTGCAAATGGGAAGAAAACATGTAGTAACAAAGCCTGTAATCCCAATACCCCACCGTCCCAGCAACTTCCAATGCCTGCTTCATCAGTAGTTCCTTTGGAGGGATAATGAGGATCAGGGTTAAGAGGAAATACCAGGTCACAAACAGGTCAACTTGTAATGGGTTTCTCATGCTTGGGGACACACCTGGAGGATTTCATAGTCAGAGGGACAGTGGCCGCAAGGAACATTCCTCCCACATATACACCACTGACTGTGGGCATGGGCTGAAAGGCTTAACAACCCCACATATAAGGCAGCGCAAATCTTGATACATACATACTTAAAAACTGGGGTGTGGTCAAACTGAAAACCTGTAGTCTAGTTACAAACAGAACATTTGGCGTGGGGCGATCAAGAAAGTGGTCAATTTAGTCACACAGCATGTTCAAGGAGACCACAACAATACTGCATATACTCTCATCAGAAAACTAGGATACATCCACATCTGGGAGCTAAATCATAGGTGCATTCATTAAAAGCCAAAGGAAAGAATACAGACTAAGGCTCTCATTAGGACTCTGGTAGTCTGATCGCCACATTACGTGGCGGTAGCGCAGCAGTCGGAGCGCCAGCACCGCCACAGGATGGACTGGCGGTCCTAATCCGCCAGGGCAGTGCTGCAAGCAGCGCTGCGCTGGGGATTACAACTCCCCTCTCCGCTGGCGGTTTCATGGCAGTAACACCACCATGAAACAGCTGGCAGAGATAGGGTGCTGGGAGTTCAGGGGGGCCCCTGCACTGCCCATGCACTTGGCATGGGCATTGCAGGGACCCCCCTGGCCAGCCCCCTCTGCCTTGCGGACAGTGAACTTTGAGACAGGTGCTGGTGCACCCTCTGCACTACAGCATTGCCGCCGTCTCTATTACGAGCTGGAGACAATGCTGTAGGACGTTTCCAGCAGGAAACTCGTAATGGGGCAGATGGGGAGGTGGCCGCACTGGCGGCAACCTACGTGTTGGGGCATTCGACAGACAGGCTTTTACTTCTGCTGAAGTCATAATCGACCCCTAAGTCTCTAGGTACCCATAGCTGGAATCAAAATACAATTATCATTATTAGATCAATAGGTATGGGACATTTGTATGCTCTTTTTCAAGCAACACAATAAATAGTCAGAAAATGCACAATATTCCAAAGGATGCTCTTTCTGATTCCACCAAAGTAAGTCAAGCAGCCATGGAGCTCTCATTTGATGAAAACACAATCAAAAATGCACACCAGCACATCCATGTCTTTAGGCACTGTGCCAAGGCTAAGCTAGGCACCCAGACATTGAGTTAACGCACCAAGAAGTATAGCCCCTAATGTCAGAAGAGTTTAGGTATTTAAATCTTCAACAAAAATTTCTGTACATTCTTCTGGAGTAAGAAGGCAAACTCCACAAAGTGAATATGCACAGACAGATTGATCTTGGCACATGTTTCCAATACCAACAAAACTGTTGTATTTCCCAGAGGCTAGAAAATTAGAGGGGGCCTAAAGGGTGGAGCGAAGATAACCATACATCAGAATGGCAGGAATGCTAAAATCAAGAACAAAGATGCTTTAGGTGGACAATAGTAAGATCAATTAAGGGGAACAAAAAGGAGAACTCAAAATAAGACCAATACAGGGGGGGATTGGTGAGGATACTCCAAGAAGAAGAGATCAAGGAATAAACTCCTGATCCTGAAAGAAACAGCTTTAGAAAGGCAAAAGGCGGGAGAACTAGAACCAGAAAATACAAAGGAGGACAAAAGGGAAGAAATGGAGGGACAAAAAAAAAAAAGACACTGCGTGCTCCTTCTTTAACACATTTAGTTCACTAAATTAAAAATACAATGATGAGCCAATACTGGGTTGGCCAGGGATGTTTATTTTAGAAAAGTATAAATTGGGTCACAGTAAGATACAGGCCCTTTTGGGAAGACCAGCACTTCTACAGAATTCATCCCATGCCTTTCGTATGCTTATCAAGGGTTTAGAAAAAGCAGTGAAAATGAGGCAGATCTCACAATAAGTATTATATAGGTTCCGTCCAGTTGAATGTTAGAAGTAGCAGGAGCTACACCCCGATAAATTAGCAAAGACTCAATGGAGTGCACATTACCAACGGGTTCCAAGCACGTGTCTCGAATGCCAGCACAAAAGAGGTTTTGCCTTTGCCTGACTTCGACCCCAGAACATACAACGGGCCTGTGAGGCAGCACCATTGTTATGTTTCTGCTCAGAAATCGTGAAAAGAGAAGCTGTACTGCAGCCTGGGTATGAGATCTCGAGACCTTTGTAATGGTTGAGCAAAGGGCTGTGGCGTCCACAGCCATGATGAGGCAAGCCTTTAGAACTAAAACAAAATCAATTATAATTCACTTTAAAAAGTTACTGATGTGCGACTTCCTTTTCGAAAAAGTAAAATGCCACATATTGACAAAACCGAAAATTAAAAACGATCTTTATTTACGGCTGTCGAATAATCTCTGGTCTTATCTACCACCCCATGCAGACCCCACTCTCTTTACTAATTTCCTACTGTAAATCGCATGCCCGCTGCCATTATTTCTACATTTTCTCTAAAAAAAGTAAAATTGTTAAACTTATGCCAGCAATCTGTCCCTAGGCCCGCACAGCCCCCTACTAATGACATCTAACTTCCAATAAATCAATTAATTCACCGAAGACAAGTGACGTAAATGCACTGAAAGATCTCCTTTGAGAGCACCAAACTAAACTGAATAATCACAAAATTAACCGCACGCCATGGGTGCCTGAGTAGCATGCTACTCGCCTCAAAGCACTTCAAGGCCTATTCTCAAGTGGTAAGCACTAGATAAAGGCAATTACAATCTAATACATGTAAATCGGGGCATCTAGATCTCATAGGGTTAATTCCAGTCTTGCCCATCATGGAGGAGGCAGAAAGAAACAATGCCTTAAGGCAGGACGCAGAGCAGACATTCCAGGGCAGCACAGAAGGTAAGCCAAGAAGCAGGCAGGGGTGTATTTTAAGATAATGGGCAGGTCTGTGCCTCTGAATGGAATCTTTATCTTGTCTAAGAATAGCTAGGGTGCGTGCACATGGAAACGAGATGACATCATGGACCCAGTTTTAGCTTCAATCCATCAGTCTGGGACATTTTGAGCTTCTGCGTGTTTATTGAAAAAAATAATACAGGTTCCTTTAGCTGAAGCTGTAACTTCCAACTTTCAAAATAAAGTCCTTGTTCTCATGACCTTTTCTGAATACACATTACTCCCTTCCTTTCAGGCCCCCAGAGACAAACACTTCTCACTGCCCAGGCTTTCCGGGCAGTCAGGTGAATGGTGTAACTGATTCTGTGCAAACAGCCTGATCCCCTCTGTTTAGAAGGTGGAAGCGGAATAGTGTGTAGCCATGCCCGTCCCAGCAAAGAGGTATATAATTATAAACATATACCCCTGTGCACATAAAGAGACACACAGATGCTGCGCGCGACAATCGGAAGGGGCGGGGCAGTGGGGGGTGTAAATAAAAATTAAAGAAAAAAAATAAAATACTTAACCTCCTCCGTCACGGGCCGGGCGCCGCTCCTCTGTCCCTCGTCGCTGCTGCAGGCACAGGCTCCCAGCCTCCCCGGCGCCCAATCATGACGCTGCAGTCATGCACTCCCAGTCTGCCTGGGAGCCTGTGCAGGCTCTCTCAAGCCTGGCAACAGCTGTCGGGCTTTAAAAAGGCTATTGGCCGGCCCGAGACGAACGGCCAAACATACATGCGCAGTGAGGGGGGAGTGCTGAGCACTCCCCCTCGCTGCTCTTTATCCCCGTGGCCCCGCCACTTTAAAAGAAAAGGATAATAAACAAAGTTTATTATTTTTTTAAAGGTTTTGGAGCTGCCACTGCTGGCGGGGGTCAACGCTCCTCCGCCCTAATGGAGGAGCTGCCCCTGGACATGAACCTGTCAGCAAAGACCAGCACAAGGAAGATGCACTGCCAAGCTCAGCTGTGGGGTTACTGCCCCAAGGCCAATTGCGAAAATATTGAATTATGCCAACCGCTCGGTCCAAACTTTCAGAAATTAGACAACAGCCACTTTGTTATCGATCTCAGCAGAGTACGGATTGGTCCATCCAGACCAGACGTGAGAAAGAGGTGAATGCCCGTACCACGATTACACCAGCAGAGAGGTGAAGGGCTCTGCCCAGCCTGTGGTTACAACCAGGCACACAGACCGTGGGATGAACGCTCCCCCAAAACAACAGGAGTGATGATCTTAAAGTCTCTGTCCACAGTGATGTAAATTCCCCTCCCTGAAGTGCTGTGACTGCACCAGGTTCCTAGTTTAAAACTCTCACAGGCACCAGTGCGAGGAGTGCCCCTGCCACACAAGAAGAACAGTGGTCTAAAACCGCCTGCCTAGACTGTACTACAGTGGTGCCAGCAGCAAGGTGAGTGTCACTGCTGCCACTTCAGAGAAGGGCCTACTGCAACATAACTTCAGACACGTCTGTGCTTTCAGATAAAACCCTCCCTGTGCAGATTGAACTAGCAGATGACCATTCTGTGGAAAGAGGTGTATGCAGCATCAAAGTGAACGCTTTTTCTTGACGTATTGCCTGTCCCGCCTGCTCAGAGTGAAGATATGTCCAGTCATTCAAGCAAACGATACATCGGTGCATCACGATCATTCAGGCAGAACATTCAGTCTTGTGCCCTTCAGCTGTTGAGCGGAGCTTCAACTATTCCTGCCATTTTAGCCACACACTTTGTATTCTGGGATTCAGAATTTTGACTTAACCACTTTAGATAAAGGCAAAATGGCTAAACCGCAAGGTCTCACTCAAAAGCCTCACACATGATTTGGAAGCTAGGTCTGTTCTCTCTTGTGAGTCACTTAAACCTACAGATGGCTAATGCAGGAAAAGACACCGATCCACGTATAGACAAAGACTTGAATCGCTATCCAGATTCTAGAAGCACTAATCTTGTTTGGATGGCATCATTCATCCAGAAATGGTGAGTCGACATTCAGTCAAGCAGCTGCCTCAGCCAAAGGAGGAAAGGATCTAGACACAGTTTGCCTGAACATTCCAGGCTCAGATCTTTATCTAGGGGGCTTCGGAATGCTCAGGCCTGACGACTGGGGTCACACGACATATTTAAGCATGCGGCTCTGGAAGACCGCTATGGCTAATGCCAGCCTTTCTGGCCATCTTCTTACAGTCAACATAAAGGTGTTGTTCAAAAGAAACACCACAGGTGCACGCAATAACTAGGTTTCCACTCCTGGTTTTCAATTTGGTCAGTTTACCCGAGAAGAAAATACCACAGAACGTCTACCTCGACTGAGAAAAGCAACCACCAGCGTTTACTTAATAAAGCTGAGGAGACACACTCAGGTTTCCCAGGGAAGGTCTGCGGGCACAAATGGGTTTATGCTGCCTAGGAATCTTGATGATGAAGGCTACGTGCAAAACACACAGGGCTTTCAACTGTATCAATTCACAGATCAAGTGTTGAAAGACAGACCATATAATGTGCAAAAGATGGGTTATTTAATACATAGGATGCTAGGCTGCTACACACCCACTGCCATGAATCATACTCAGCACAAATGGTGGCTGTGTGCTTGGTTTGAAGAACATAGGTGATCTTCCTTAAAATCCTAAGAGTAAAAAAAATAAAAAAGAAGCCAAAGAGGGTAGAGACAGCATTACCCTGGGTCAGTTAATACTAGTCACCAGTCAACGATCATGCCTAGATTTTAAATTTATGTTACACAACACCACCCTAAATTAGGTGACCAAATCTCAGAGGTCCAGAAGTATTACTCTTCAGTCATTTCTGGATCACCCTAAATAGATGAGACAAAAGCTGCCAATGAACGCTCATCTCATAGTCCTGCCTGATCTGTCACCAGTATTCAACACAGTTGATGATTATTGTTCACTTCATTATTTCTACTTGGGAAGGGTGAAAGCAGGAAAGGTGCTACAATGGTTTTGTCTTTCCGAAGGGACTCAATTATTGAAAATTGGATTCCCTCAGATCTTCAACATTTCACATAAATTCAGGAGTTCTGCAGGGCTCAATTCTTGACTTTATTCATCCTACACATGGGACATTATGGCATAATGAAATGAGACAAGCACATATCCATTACTAATACACTGATGGACTTTAGCTATACCTCAGAATATACTTCAATAGTCTTGATATACCACACCCTGCACGCATCTCTTCATCATTGGTTTATTCAAAATCTTTAAGGTTTTTTGTTTGTTTGGAAACCACAGAAGAAAATTTAAATATGACCAAACACACCAAGAAACTTACAGAGAGGATCATTTAGTTATCATCTGCTTATGAAACTCAAACCTTCCATCCAACCCTTGGACTTCAAGACAGCAGTGCACGCATTGGTACTTAATTATCTTGACGAAGCAAAGCACTACTTGCTGCCTTTCCCAAATCCTTTACTGTGCCTCGCAAAAAAACATCCTCTATGCTGCAGCACAACTGCTATCTGAGAAGTCAGACATTCTTCCTATCTTAAACAAATCACACTGCCTTCCTGTGGTGACATAGACTGACTCTAAAGTGGTATTCATCACACACAAAACTCTTCTCTCCACTTGACCCATCTACATAAAGGACAAACTGACACCACAAAAAAAAATCACAAGGAACAAAACCAGCCTAAAACTAAAAATATCAAACCCCCCAAAAAGCAAGGTTCCAAGTCCGACCATTGCCTTCATTTGGATCCTGGAGCACACCAGGCTCAATCCAGACCTTTTATCTTTTATGAAATACTTAAAGACGTAACTCTGCAGATTACATCTCCGAGACTAACTGTACATAAACCTACCACTTCTGATCAAACATACCGGTTGTTACATTTGCACATGACCTGCTGTGCAAGTGGCTTAAATAAGAAAATATCAAGAGCAAAGAAAAACAGTGAAGGATTATGCTCAAGTAACAACACAGGTAAAGAGGAAGAGTTAATCAGCATTATAGTAGAGAAACTGCTGTATAATATGAAACATTGATCCACATGGGGACTAACAAATATTACTCACACCAACAAAAGAGCAGAACCGCTTATCAACGGTGTTAACTGCAGATGATAGGCAATAATTGTCCTGCCAAGAAGCAGCATCTACATGGCTAATGTTGACAAACTGACAAGTCTAATGCAGCAAAGACACAGAATGGCAATCATGCTCACCTGTCTGGAAGAGATTCAGTTCCCATTCTAGATAGTCAAACATCTCCACTGTCAACTGGAAGCTAGAAGACAGGAAAAGGTAAGGTGAGGTAAGGTTAGAGTGACAATGTGAAAAGAAGTGCTAGGACTGGTCAACTTGTCTTATAATACAACACATTTTGCCTGGTACAGTTAATGTGCTTGATTCCCTCTTCATTTTGTATTTATCATTTACTAACTCATTTACAGCCTGTGTTTATTTAACATGTTTGCTAACTTGTTTATTCATCCTCTTCATCCTGGAGTTAACAGTGCCCTGCTCATTTACTTATTTAGTTCTGACAAGATAGCTCCTGGCAATTTGTAATCTGCCCATGTGTCTCATCATCCTCGTTTTGGCTCTGGCCTGTCTGTTCAGCTCGTTTTGCTCCTCTGTTCAACCAGTGCTGACCTGGCATTCTCTAATTACCCCCAATGCTGCCCTATTCTGGTATTAGTGCTATTCTGTCTCCCCCTCCTACAAAAAGCCTTCCAAAATAGAAGAGACATTGCATTTGAACCAATGAAATATCTTAAGTTCCCCATGCCACAGCGAGAAGCACCCATGGGTTTGTCCTCTGCCTGACTTTCTTAAACTACATTCACTGTATCTGCCTTTTATCACTTGAACCCTGCATCTTCCTCATCTACCCACGTGTGATGCTGCTGCACGCATTTCTAATTTACTTTAAGAGATTTATTTCTACATAAAAAATGCCACTGATGTGTTCTGCTTTGCTTTGTAGCGGCAAACCTTTCACTTGTGCTTGCAACACGTTCAAGTTCCTTATGCACAATCCTAAAATGCCTTCTAGGCCTGATTTGTGCTCTACGAACACTAACAGTATTAATACATAAAGAAAAGGACAGGCTTGCACAAGAAACTCACAGGAACACAAGTCCAAAATAACAGGCACACATTCTCAACATCAATGTGCAAACGGTCATGAAAAAGAGGAAATTTAATGGACACGTGGAGATATCCACTACAGAAACAAAAACACTCTACTTAACACAGACACGGGCCCAAACATAAAATACTAAAGGAAGTAAAGAAGCACACTGAATCACGGGTGTACGTACCAAAGCAAAGGCACCTGCATGCAGGGACGTATCACAGAGATAGAGAAGCATACAGGGCCAATCACAAATATACATAAAGATGGACAGACAGGCAGGCGGGTACACACAAACATAAGAGGAACCCATTTTCCTCCTCACACAGGCAGAAATATTGATTGCAAACATAGACTGTGTTCCTTTGTTCTTGAGCTCATATTTTTCTTGACTTGGGAAGGAAGAGATGAGACTGAGATTTGAACATATTTATAAAATAGTTGTGGATTGTCTTGACTTTGCCATTTCCCAAGGTGCTATCTATACACTAGATGAATGTGTCATCATTAATGTAGAGAGCATTAGGGCTAAACCTTATACTTACAAATTATTGACATCGTTCTCGCCCGCTTCATCCAGCTGCCGGTCACTCATTTGTAGGTTCCCTGGGAACCTCGGGTTCTGAAGAGAAAGAAAAGTCAGTTGAGACCATACAAAATCTAATCTTTCTGTGCAAGCGCTAGAAACCTCCTACTTCAAAGGCTCTTTGGAGGATAAGTTGCAATAAGAGGTCTTAATCATTCCTGTACACTGCTAACACTGAGAAGAGGGAGGTCAGATTTGGATTAAGGGAGTCATTATGAACACGGCGGGATTCCCCGCTGTGTTCATGCTGGTAGTCTAAACACAGACCACCAGCCCGTAGAAGACCCCGCCGGCCCTATAATAAACATTCCACTGGGCCGGCGGGCGGAAACAGTGTTTCTGCCAGCCAGTCCAGCGGAATGCTGGGCCAGGACATTGCCGACTGCTCCACATGGAGCTGTCATCAATGCCGCAGTGTGGCGGGTGCAGCAGCACCCGTCGCGCATATCACTGCCCGTAAATCGGGCAGTGACATGCGCAACGGGGCTGTGCGCAGGGGCCCCCAGAGCACCCCTTCTGCCAGCCTTTCCCTGGCAGGGGAAACTGCCAGGGAAAGGCTGGAGGAACACAGGTTCTTTATCCGGAGGGCAGCGCTGCCCTGTCAGATGCAGAAATCTGCCATTGTCAGGCTGCCTTTCGGCGGTAGCCTGGCGGTGGCAGAGGGCCGTCTGTGGCGGTCTTCCTTTGCTCATAATATGGCGGTCAAGACCACCATGCCGGTGGCGGTGATTTCCGCCACCGCCGGCATGGCGGTCATGACCGCCATGTTCATAATGACCCCCTAAGTGCCAGCGTTTTGGAGCTGGAGATCATAAAACTAGAAATGTGGGTGTGGTAATCAGTCAATGACGATGCGCATCAGCAGAACTGTGTCTGAAGTTGCATATAAAAATACACAGGCATCATAAATGAAAATTTAGCTTAATTTGTAAAAGTGTCTAATATATCAGCAATGGATCAAAAACAGCACTGCAGGTTTCGATCAAATCAAGCTTGCAGCGCTGCAAGAGCTTCTTCTGTATTAACATAGGGGTTCTAAAAGTAAGAATTAACATGCATCAGCAGAACTGCAAATGCATACGCAGCGTGATCTAGAAAGCCTGGGAAATGCATCCGTAGCATGTCAAAATTACACAATCTGATGTGCTACCTTTAGTTCAAGGAGCTTTCATCAGGAGTCATTACACTGCAGCAATTAGATCAGGAGTCATTATTTTGCAGGTAACTCAATCTAATAAGGCTTTAAACTATCTAACATTATATATATAAATATATATACATATATATATCGTTAAATATGCTACAAAGTGAACAGTTAAAAAAAACTAATGTTTAATAATGTTTTATATCACAATTAAATTATTAACTACTTTAAAAGTAAGTAAATTAAATTCATTGACTTAAAAGTTAATTTTAAAGGTGACTGATATAAATATTTGTAATTACATGTGTACACATGTAAAAAGTAATAAAAAACAACTTCAATTTAATGAACTGTTTTTAAATTGTTAAAAAATAATGGCAAGAAATATTTCAAGCTATATATATATATATATATATATATAAATATATATTTATTGCATAGTGGCGGTTGTAACTGTGTAGTTCTAGTTAGGCCAGAGTTTTCATACGAAGAACTTGTGTTTGTGTGCTAATAACTATAGGACCGTTTGACGAACCTTCACAAATCTTTTTCTTATAAAAAAAGGCTCATCTACCGCTAGCTGGAAAGTTTCAGCATGAAAAAGACTCAGTTCAGAGTTTAAACAAGCTGCTTATTTCCTCCAGTATAAATACACACTTTGAAAGTACCACATGGAGCATAACTTTGCTATGAGTGATGGCGTTTTACAAACGTTATATATATATATATATATATATATATATATATATATATATATGGAAAATGTCACTTACCCAGTGTACATCTGTTCGTGGCATTAGTCGCTGCAGATTCACATGTTGTGCATAGTCCGCCGTCTGGTGTTGGGTCAGAGTGTTACAAGTTGTTTTTCTTCGAAGAAGTCTTTTCGAGTCCCGAGACCGAGGGACTCCTCCTCCTTTGTTCCATTGCGCATGGGCGTCGACTCCATGTTAGATTGTTTTCCCCGCAGAGGGTGAGGTAGGAGTTGTGTATGTTAGTAATAGTGCCCATGCAATGGAATGAATAAGTATGTACCAACTAAGGTTTAAGTAATATATTTACAAATGTACAAATGTTGAAGATAACTTCCAAACGGCTACAGGCTCCCGGGGAGGCGGGTGGGCACATGTGAATCTGCAGCGACTAATGCCACGAACAGATGTACACTGGGTAAGTGACATTTTCCGTTCGGTGGCATGTGTAGCTGCAGATACACATGTTGTGCATAGACTAGTAAGCAGTTATCTCCCCAAAAGCGGTGGCTCAGCCTGTAGGAGTGGAAGTAGTCTGAAATAAAGTTCTTAGTACGGCTTGACCTACTGTGGCTTGTTGTGCGGATAGCACGTCTACACAGTAGTGCTTAGTAAATGTGTGAGGCGTAGACCATGTGGCTGCCTTACATATCTCGTTCATTGGAATGTTTCCTAGGAAGGCCATGGTAGCGCCTTTCTTTCTGGTTGAATGTGCCCTTGGTGTAATGGGCAGTTCTCTCTTTGCTTTAAGGTAGCAGGTTTGGATGCACTTAACTATCCATCTGGCTATACCCTGTTTTGATATTGGGTTTCCTGTATGAGGTTTTTGAAATGCAATAAACAGTTGTTTTGTTTTCCTAATTTCTTTTGTTCTGTCAATGTAGTACATTAATGCTCTTTTGATGTCTAATGTATGTAGTGCCCTTTCAGCTACTGAGTCTGGCTGTGGCAAGAACACTGGTAGTTCTACCGTTTGATTTAAGTGGAACAGTGAAATAACTTTTGGTAAAAATTTAGGGTTGGTTCTTAGGACTACCTTATTTTTGTGTATTTGAATAAAAGGTTCTTGTATAGTAAACGCCTGAATTTCACTTACTCTTCTTAGAGATGTGATGGCAATGAGAAATGCAACCTTCCACGTTAAGAATTGCATTTCGCAAGAGTGCATGGGTTCAAAAGGTGGGCCCATGAGTCTTGTTAAGACGATGTTGAGGTTCCATGAAGGAACAGGTGGTATTCTTGGTGGTATAATGCTTTTTAGGCCTTCCATAAACGCTTTAATGACAGGTATCCTAAATAGTGAAGTTGAATGGGTAATCTGCAGGTATGCAGATATTGCTGCGAGGTGTATCTTTATGGAAGAGAAGGCTAGATTTGATTTCTGTAAATGTAGTAAGTATCCCACTACATCCTTTGGAGATGCATGTAATGGTTGAACTTGATTATTATGGCAGTAGCAAACAAATCTTTTCCATTTGCTTGCGTAGCAGTGTCTAGTGGATGGTCTTCTAGCTTGTTTTATGACTTCCATACATTCTTGGGTGAGGTTTAAATGTCCGAATTCTAGGATCTCAGGAGCCAGATTGCTAGATTCAGCGATGCTGGGTTTGGATGCCTGATCTGTTGTTTGTGTTGTGTTAACAGATCTGGTCTGTTGGGTAACTTGACATGGGGTACTACTGACAGGTCTAGTAGTGTTGTGTACCAAGGTTGTCTTGCCCATGTTGGTGCTATTAGTATGAGTTTGAGTTTGTTTTGACTCAATTTGTTTACTAGATATGGAAGGAGAGGGAGAGGGGGGAAAGCGTACGCAAATATCCCTGACCAGTTCATCCATAGAGCATTGCCTTGAGACTGCCTGTGTGGGTACCTGGATGCGAAGTTTTGGCATTTTGCGTTCTCTTTTGTTGCAAATAGGTCTATTTGAGGTGTTCCCCAAATTTTGAAGTAAGTGTTTAGAATTTGGGGGTGAATCTCCCATTCGTGGACCTGTTGGTGATCTCGAAAGAGATTGTCTGCTAGTTGATTTTGGATCCCTGGAATGAATTGTGCTATTAGGCGAATGTGGCTGTGAATTGCCCATTGCCATATCTTTTGTGCCAGGAGGCACAGCTGTGTCGAGTGTGTTCCCCCTTGTTTGTTTAGATAATACATTGTTGTCATGTTGTCTGTTTTGACAAGAATGTATTTGTGGGTTATGATGGGTTGAAATGCTTTCACCGCTAGGAATACTGCTAACAATTCAAGGTGATTTATATGCAGCTTTGTTTGATGTACGTTCCATTGTCCTTGGATGCTGTGTTGATTGAGGTGTGCTCCCCACCCTGTCATGGAAGCATCTGTTGTTATCACGTATTGTGGCACTGGGTCTTGGAAAGGCCGCCCTTTGTTTAAATTTATACTGTTCCACCATAGAAGCGAGATGTATGTTTGGCGGTCTATCAACACCAGATCTAGAAGGTTACCCTGTGCATGTGACCATTGTGATGCTAGGCACTGTTGTAAGGGCCTCATGTGCAGTCTTGCGTTTGGGACAATGGCTATGCATGAGGACATCATGCCTAGGAGTTTTAATACCATCTTTGCCTGTATCTTTTGTGTTGGATACATGGCTTGTATAACCTTGTGAAAATTTTGAACCCTTTGTGGACTTGGAGTGGCTATTCCCTTTGTTGTGTTGATTGTTGCTCCTAAGTATTGCTGTGTTTTGCACGGCAGAATGTGAGATTTTGTATAGTTGATGGAGAAACCGAGTTTGTAGAGGGTTTGTATGACATAATCCGTGTGGTGTGAACACTTTGTTAGGGAGTTGGTGTTGATTAGCCAATCGTCTAGGTACGGGAATACGTGTATTTGCTGCCTTCTGATGTGTGCAGCTACTACTGCTAGGCATTTTGTAAATACTCTTGGTGCGGTTGTTATACCGAACGGCAACACTTTGAATTGGTAATGTATTCCCTTGAATACGAACCTTAGGTATTTCCTGTGCGAGGGATGTATCGGTATGTGGAAATACGCGTCCTTTAGATCTAAGGTTGTCATGTAGTCTTGTTGCTTTAGCAGTGGTAACACGTCTTGTAGCGTGACCATGTGAAAGTGTTCAGATTTGATGTAGATGTTTAGTGTTCTGAGATCTAGGATTTGTCTCAGTGTTTTGTCCTTTTTTGGTATTAGAAAGTACAGTGAGTAAACTCCTGTGTTTACTTGTGTACATGGTACCAATTCTATTGCGTCCTTTTGTAGTAATGCTTGAACTTCTAGTTCTAGAAGGTCTAAATGTTGTTTTGACATATTCTGTGTTTTTGGTGGGACATTTGGAGGGAGTTGGAGAAATTCTATGCAATAACCATGTCGGATAATTGCTAAGACCCAAGTGTCTGTTGTTATCTCCTCCCAGGATTTGTAAAACTGACTCAGTCTTCCCCCCACTGGTGTTGTGTGAAGGGGTTGAGTGACTTGTGAGTCACTGTTTGGTTGTAGGGGTTTTTGGACTTTGAAATTTTCCCCGGTTTCTAGGGAATTGTCCTCCTCTGTACTGGCCCCGAAAGCCTCCCCTTTGGTACTGTCCCTGGTAGGTAGACGGTGTTGATTGTGAGGTGCTGGCTTGTGTGGCTTGACCCCGAAACCCCCTTCTGAAAGTTGTTTTGCGGAAGGTGCCGAAAGTGCCTCTGCCCTGCGGGGAATAGAGTGCGCCCATGGCCTTGGCTATGTCAGTGTCCTTTTTCAATTTCTCAATTGCCGTGTCCACTTCGGGTCCAAACAATTGTTTTTCATTGAACGGCATATTGAGTACCGCTTGCTGTATTTCCGGTTTAAAGCCAGATGTGCGCAAGCATGCGTGCCTTCTTATGGTCACTGCGGTATTTATTGTTCTTGCAGCTGTGTCCGCTGCGTCCATAGAGGAGCGTATTTGGTTATTGGAGATGTTTTGTCCCTCCTCAACCACTTGTTTTGCCCGTTTTTGAAATTCTTTGGGCAGATGCTCGATGAGATGCTGCATCTCGTCCCAATGGGCTCTATCATATCGCGCTAGGAGCGCCTGAGAGTTCGCGATGCGCCAGTGGTTTGCAGCTTGTACTGCGACCCTTTTCCCAGCTGCGTCAAACTTGCGGCTCTCTCTATCCGGGGGTGGTGCCTCGCCTGATGTGTGCGAGTTGGCTCTCTTGCGAGCTGCCCCTACCACGACTGAATCTGGTGGTAGTTGTGAGGTGATAAAAGCAGGGTCCGTGGGCGGTGCTTTATATTTTTTCTCCACCCGTGGAGTTATCGCTCTACTCTTGACAGGTTCTTTGAAGATCTGCTTTGCATGCCTTAGCATTCCTGGAAGCATAGGCAGGCTTTGGTAGGTGCTATGGGTGGAGGAGAGGGTGTTGAAAAGGAAGTCATCCTCGACAGGTTCTGCGTGTAACGACACGTTATGGAACTCTGCTGCCCTAGCTACCACCTGTGCATTCGCTGTGCTGTCCTCAGGTGGCGAGGGCTTGGTAGGGTACGACTCAGGACTATTGTCTGATACTGGGGCGTCGTATAGGTCCCAAGCGTCCTGGTCGTCTTGGCTCATGGTGGTATGAGCCGGTGAATGTGACGGAGTCTGTGCCGGTGATGTGTGAGTTACAGGTGGAGGAGAGGGTGGCGGAGTTACCTTCTTCACCATTTTTTGTGGTGTTTGTTCTTGTGTTTGGAACTCGAGTCTTCTTTTTCTCCTGATTGGGGGAAGAGTGCTGATCTTCCCTGTCCCACTTTGTATGAAGATCCGCTTTTGTGTGTGGTCTACATCAGTGGTCTGTAACTCTTCTTCAAATCTGTGTTTGCGCATTTGAGAGGACAGTGATTGTTCCTCTGTATATGAGCTGGCAGTTGGTTCGGTTGCTGGTCGTTTTGGCACCGAAACTGTGTCTCTGCTTGTTTTCGGCTCCGAGGAGAATTTTTTCTTTTTCGGCGTCGAGCTTTCTCGGCGTCGATCTTCCTCGGTGCCGCTGTCTCTGCGTCGAGCAGCTTCGGTTCCGCTGTCTCGGCGTCGATCTTTTTCGGCAGCACTTTCTCGGTTCCGAGATTGCTGCGTGCCTGTGTCTCGACCCGAGTCGGACGATCTCGGCACCGGTTCGGCCTTTTGCAGTGCCGATGGACGGTCACCTACTTTATGGGTTGAGCCATGGCCTGTTGGCAGTGGCGTCCCCTGGGCCTTGTCTGTTTTCTTTTGTGGTGCTTGCTTCGATGTCTTACTCATGGTTTCTTCGACGTCGAATTCCTCCGAGTCCGATTCATGGATGGAGAAGGCTTCCTCTTCTTCTCCTTGTCCCTCGAACTCTCGGTGTCCTGTCAGCGTGGACGCCATCTGCAATCTTCTGGCTCGCCGGTCACGGAGCGTTTTTCGGGACCGAAACGCACGACTGGCCTCACACGTTTCTTCCTTGTGCTCGGGCGACAGGCACAAGTTACAGACCAAATGTTGGTCTGTATATGGATATTTATTGTGGCATTTAGGACAGAATCGGAACGGGGTCCGTTCCATCAGTGTCGATGTTACAAGCGGTCGGGCCGACCAGGCCCCGACGGGGGATCGAAATTACCCCGAAGGGCTACCGGAACTCTTCACGATTCGGTGTCGATTCTATTCTTACCCGATACCGAGCGAAACAATACCGACGTAGTTTTCCGAAGTTAAGACTATCTTTCTGTCCCGAAACCCGGAGCGAAAAGGAACACGTCCGAACCCGATGGCGGAAAAAAAACAATCTAACATGGAGTCGACGCCCATGCGCAATGGAACAAAGGAGGAGGAGTCCCTCGGTCTCGGGACTCGAAAAGACTTCTTTGAAGAAAAACAACTTGTAACACTCCGACCCAACACCAGACGGCGGACTATGCACAACATGTGTATCTGCAGCTACACATGCCACCGAACATATATTTTCACTGAAAACAACAAAGGTTAAAGTGGAGTTATAATTTGGTGTTGATATAAAGTACAAACTAATGTTTAAAAAAAATATATATATATATCTCAAATTCATCCGTTATAATTTACTGAACCAACTTGTGCCCCTGCCATGCACTGCACAGGACCTTATATAATGCATCACTCATGACGTTAAATTACTGATCACATCTCAAATCACATCGGTGACATTGCTCATGACTCATTGTGTCACTGACCTATAGGGTTTGTGGACTTGAAGTAATTCAACACGTTGTGGACAATTTTCTATTTACCTTACTACTCTCTTAAAGACTTCACATGACCTACAATTTTAAGTCAAGAGGTTGACAGGTATAGATTTGCTAATTTAAAGACCCCCTTTGCTAATTTCAGGCCCCCTTGGACACTGCTTCATAGTTTGGCAAAATACATTAGACAAATCCTGAGATGGGCATTATGGCTTTCAACTTTAGAACCACGCTTACAACACCAATAAGAGATAAACCACCTTTTACTTGGGACAGTCTAACATTCTAAATTTTTCAGTAATCTGCAATGTCTTAAAATCTTTAGTGAAGTTCCAGAAATACACAATGCACAGCTTATAGAATGTCTGTATTACAGCTATTTAACAGGGGCACATGTCAAGATATCCACCAGTGGTTAATGTATTGTCATCAGCAGCTTTGGCCTTTCACAGATTTCTTTAGAGATGGCTTTGGCTCTAAGACAAAACCTACTTTCAAATATACCTCTGCAGCCCACATCAGGTAATCTCAGCCTTTACCTTGTTGTTCTTCCCCCTACATTTTAGCGATTCCTAAACGGTGTACCATATAACTTTTAAGATGCACAATTACACTTGTCTCAAGGGCTCATGCTATTTCATGCTATTGACCCACACCTGTGCACCCAAAACTCTATGCTGTATACGACTATGGTATTATCAATCCTGAGATAAATACTAGAATTTACTCCTGATGTATTTACCTCCATTTAAAGACCCCAATATGTAAAAAACACAAAGTAAAGACAAGCATTCTACAATTTTATTACATTTTACATATTACATTGTATCTTTTTTTTTTTACATTTTTAGGCACAAGGAGATTAAGTGATTTGTTACACCACAGGTGCATAGGTGAGTTTGAAAGGTAAGGATCAAAGTTAAGCAAGAAATCCTGAAAGGAGGCTGGTTAACGCAAACAATGCAGAGACAACAAGGCTTGAAAGGGGCGGGGACTAAGGAATTTAGGATAAGAGTAATAAATCTGGAAGGTGGAGATTCAAGGAATCTTGAAGGCAGATGGGCACAGGAAATCCACAAAGGTGAACAAGGATTCCAGGGAGAAGGGAGTGTAAGGAACTAAGGAAGGGCAAAGGTGAGGACTCTGGAAAAGGGAGGGTAAGAATTCTGGAAAGAGGATTTCAGAATACAGATAAGCACACAGAAATCCAGAAAAGAGTGAATGAAGAATAAACAAATGGGGAAGTGAGCCAGAAAGGTGGTTTAGAAGTCTGGGAGAGAATACACAATTGAGAAGGACTATCAGTAAGGGATCTCGACATGGAAGTAGCAACAGAAAAGAGAGGAAGGTGAGGAGAAGTAAGAAATTAGGAAGAGGCATCACATTACCAAGAGAAAAAGAATGATGGTTGGATTTTAAGAAGGGTACAAGAAATCACTGAGTGGGGTGGAAATAGGAACAAGAGAAAGGATGAGAAGTTTTTTAATAACCTAGAACAATGGTAAATGGTAAATAAGTAATACAGGAGAGAGGGGGGTAAGGACTCGGAACAAGTGCAGTGGGTGCAGGATATAGGCAAGAATATCCAGGAAAGAGGCCAAAGACACAAAAAAACAGTAAGAGAATCCAGGAGGAAAGTCTTGCGGAAAAGGATAAAGGAAGTGAGTACGATTAGGGAAGGCAGAGAAGGAATAATGAATGGGGAAAGGAACCAGATACACAGGCTATCCTTTTGGGAGTGGTAAAGAAACCAGCAAAAGGAATTAGAAAATGAAAAGGGAATCAGAGAGGCATGCGTAAAATGAGAAAAAGTCAATGAATCAGTAAGAGGGCAAGACCCTGGGGTAAGATATCAAAAAGGAGATCTAACCTCTGAAGTGGGAATGAAGAGTGATAAGGGACTTCTATTTGCAATTCCATTGTGATTGATGTGAGACATGGTGTTGGTTAGGGAACTGGGTGGGTTGTGTTACTCTTTAGAATTTAACCTGTTGTGTATAGAACAATAAACTTATTTTTAAAAAAGGGCTCTAATGGAATCAGGAAGGCAGATAAAAAGAAAATCAGGACGAGGATAAGGAATCTAGAAGGTGTGTATAGACCGAGGATGGAAAGAAAGAAAAATCACAAAGGGGAAACAAATAATGAAAGGTATAAGGAATCTAGTTGTTCAAGGAGAAAGAAGGATGGTACTGGACGGTGGGTAATAAATTACAAAGGGATTCTTACTTTGGTATGGAATTCCATTTTCGTTCTCAGTAGTTTCAGGTAGATGCTGCACAGCTGCCCGTAGCCCTCACTCAAGTGGCCCTACCAGAAAAACAAAAAAGACAGAAATAAACATAAAAATCAAAAGAAACATTTTATCCATCTCAGGCAATCTTACGTATTAATCCTCTGATCATCCACCCTCTAAGGAAAGACAGCCACACCAAGGTGACAGCACCTAGGCATTGTGTGTCCCCTACTAATACAAGCCAGGGGTATGCGTAAGGTATGCTCTTGGGGCAGTAATAAATTACTGTGGGTGAAATTCGTAGCTCTGCCAAGAATACTATTTTAGGCACCTGATGCTCACTTGAAATATGTGGGAGGGCCAAGTATGATAAATCTGATTTGCCAGGCAGGACTTTGCCCGTTTGTGGGTGTGCTGTGGTACCAAGTAAAGATTTACGGAGCAAACACCTAGAAATAAGTATCTCTTTGACAAGTTGTCTTTTGGCATTTGGAGAAATCGAGGCTATTATTGTGTAGTTGAATTATGTAGAAACGTGATATGCAACAAGACAAAAACAGTAAAATTTGGTGAGGCAAAGTAAAATCAGAATTTCAGTGGGGTTTCTAGGTAGTACAATATTTGAAAAAGTAGGAAGATTAAATGAACCTGGTTTTTTTGTTTTTACATTTGCCATCTGGTGGCATTAAGTTTGTTAATCGGGAGTACATCATGATAGCCATTCAGCTCACAGTTCTTCTGACACTATCATGATGTGAAGGACTGTTGTTCACGAATTCTACAACTGTTTTTATTATTTGTTTGCCAAGTATCTAAAAGTGCTATTAAAGAGCTCATAGGCCCTCGTTATGAGTCTGGCGGTCTTAAGACCGCCAGACTAGAGGTGGTCAGACCGCCGCGATCGTGGCGGTCTGACTTCTACATTACGCCACCACAGTTGGACTGCTGGCACTGCCAGGTGCGGTGGTCTCAATCCCTAAGCGCAGCACTGCCTTGGGGATTACGAGTCCCCTTTCTGCCAACCTTTGCATGGCATGGGCAGTGCAGGGCCCCCCATGGACAGCCCCTTCCCACTGCCTAATGATGAAACTACAGAATATTTACAAAAGCAAACATATCTATATGTAGTGTACAAAAATGAGGCATGCCAAGTTGCACAGCTGCTGCGATGCAGAGAAAAGGCTCCAACGCAGTGAAAAGGCTGCATGTAAGTGGTGAGAGCCACAGCAGGACTTAAAAAATTACTGACGTTTGCTTGCATCTTTGTGATCCACAATACACATATGAACATGCTAATCTTTGCGATTTGTGATAAGTGTATTTAACTTAACTTTGTACCTGAACAAAGCGGCAAGTGAACGAAACGGATATTGTTCCAACTATCTCTACTCGAGTAAATGTCTGTGGAAGTGTAACCCAGGCAGCAAAGACTGCAACCTATAGCAAATTTCCACTCGGAACAACTTACAATCGAACAAAGATGTCTGAAGGCTTTGTTACAAACATCTGGTTGGATCTAAATTCCAGAAAAGACATTCAAGTGCTAAGCTGTAACCTGGCCCTTGTGTTTTACACAGCAAGATGGCTCAGGGAGCTGTACGTGCACAGCTGGATCATGAAATGATCATCTGGTCACAAGTAAAGACACACATTCTAAACCTGGCAAGACCAACTCAACCTTCTGTCCTTCCACTGCCAGTTAACAGAGCACCGTTGAATAGTAAGCAATAATGACAGCTGATATTTGTAGCTCTTAAACATTGCAGAAGTGTGCTGTAAAGCACAACCTGAAAATAAGCTAGTATCATTATCATTACCTATACTATCATCAGCTGGAAGAAAAGAAAAACATTCCCAGCAATGGAAGCAACATCTGGACTTTTAATCACAGAAAGAATTGAAAGTGGAGTCTTTAAGATATCCACCAGACCTGAGGCTATTCAGAACAGTCACGCCAATGTGGCCTTTTCACCAACTAATCTTCCTGTTCACATTTGTTTCGATCATTTGTGCATCCAAGGACCTCCTAACAGATCTTTCATGAGTGGAATGTAGATGCTTGTGCTCCAAAATATGTTACATTAAAGATCTCTGGATCTACTGGAATGATTAGTGCTATACAAGTCTCTTTTAATATAAAATAACATTGTCAAGGAGAATGAAATCAATGGAAACATTCAGTGAGGCAATAAAAGCTAGAACAGTTACATGAGGGGGAATCAATCACAAAATAAAAGAACTCTCTAAAATAGAGGCTTCAGCAACAGCAAACCACACTACTACAAGAGCAGAGAAAATATTGGGGCTTTCCATATTACAAGCCTTTCTCTCAGTATTATTTCTGCCAGAGAAGATGCTTGGGGTCTTCTAAATGAGGCTCAGGACATGTTATGGCTCGTGGAGAAACTCACCCACATTCTGCTCATGTCACCCAGTTCATTCTTATAGCGCAACGAGTCCTTAAGCACCTGCAAAATGAAAGACAAGAAAAACGTTAGATTCTGGTGAAAAGAAAAGCGCTTCTAGCGCACAGAGTCATGAAACAGCGGTCAGTTAATAGATGGAAAGAGATTATCAGAGTCCAAACAAGACCAAAAGCATAGTGTTAGAGACAACATAGCAAGAGAAGGGAAGAGGACCAACCTATTCTGTAAAGTGCCACCACAGGGGTTAAGGAGATCACCAGGCGCTAAGCTAGCAGAGATAGATCTTGAGTAGCAGGGAAAATGGTGGTTATTCTAGGTTCACAAAGGGGGTCCACGTTGGTAAGCAGGAAACGACCATTACATTCAAGCCATTGAGGGGACTTGGCAAACTCCTTGCACACGAGCAGCCTGGAGGATAAAATGTGCTCATGGACTAAAGAGGGGGTATTGGATGAAAAGATATTAGGAATAAAGCATCAGATGACAACACAGAAGGCAGGCAGGGAAAGAGACAATACAAAAACAGTGAGACAGAGAATGCCATTGATGGCTGGGTTTAGGCAGCTCTCAGAAGGTGGCAGTGTGGATAAGTCCACCAGATACCCACAGACAGGCAGGGCGACCAATCAATGCTGGGAAAAATGGTTAATGCGTAAACAGAGGCTGAGCAGATGTTATGACTCAGAAAATCACAGCTTATCAAAAAAAGTGTGTGGCAGGAGCACGAGCACAACCTCTGGGAGGAAGAGACACTAGGCAACAGAAAAGTGCTTACGTAGGGATGACCATCACGTAACAGCTTGTGGAAAACGTGGCAGAATTTCCAGCAGAGGACGGCATTGCTCGACAGGGGAAGCCGGTTGATTACGGTCCAGAATGTCTGAGCTCCCTTCTCGTGGTGCGTTCCCAGGATGCAGGGTGAAGCTGGAGTCAAGGAAAACTGAGAAAGAGAAACAGAAGGGCAGTGCGAGGCTGCCCCGCCACTCCTGCCAAAGGGAAAATTCCGACTCCCTGGGAGTGTTTGGAAGTAATTCACTGGAATGTCCCTCTGGAATCCCAATAGGCATTATGAGCGGCATGAGCCCAAAGGCAGAGGTTAATTCAATCAATAGATTCTAAACTTCCAAAATAAAATTGTAAAAAAAAAAAAGAGATTATTGCTGTAGCCTAGATTAGAGAAAACCTACAACCTGCCCTGAACAGAGCATGCTCCAATGTCCACCCAAGTTCACTTCCTTGACAAAGGCCTACATCCGTGAAAAGGACTTTTTGTACCTTGCACCGGAAAGGCTGACACTTTAGCACTTCTGCTTCTTTGAAAGGGACTCTCTCTTCTTTAGTCCAAGCCTCGTCTGACTAAGGAAACCACAAACGCTAAAGAAAAATCTAGTGCATTTAAAAAGCCACAAAATCTGACCTACTATTTCCGCCTAGAATAAGGGACGTGGTGGTTATATACCAACGACAAACAGAGACACGGACGATGGACTAGTCACAAAACCTCGGACACCGGAAGCTCTACGCAGGCTGAAGGGTGCAGCTAGCATTCGCACAATAAAGCACCAGGGGCCAGATGTAGAAAGGCTTTTGCACCTCGTAAACAGCGAAAATCGATGTTTGCGAGGCACAAAAGCCACATCGCGATGCCCATTCCCATTTTGCGAGTCGGTAACCTGGTTACCGACTCGCAAAATGGGACTTCGAGTCGCAAATAGGAAGGGTTTGTTCCCCTTCCTATTTGCAAGTCGCAGAACGATGTAGGATTGCTTTGTAGCCGCGAACGCGGTCGCAAAGCAATCGCAGTTACCACCAGTGTCACACTGGTGGTAACCCATTCGCAAAAGGGAAGGGGTCCCCATGGGACCCCTTCCCCTATGTGAATGGCCTTGAAAACACTATGGACCACTGCCTGCTCTGAAAAAATGAAACTGAAACGTTTCATTTTTCATTTTGTAATGCATCTCGTTTTCTTTTAAGGCAAACGGGCTGCATTACAACAAAAAAAACAGCTTTATTTAAAAGCAGTCACAGATATGTCTCCAGCAGGCCACCATACCTGTGAGTGCTGCGACTTGCAAGGGGGTCGCAAATTGCGACCCACCTCAATAATATTAATGAGGTGGGCCTTTGCGACCCCCTTGCGACTCGCAGATGGTGTCAGGTCCACCATGCGGCATTGCGAATCGCAATTTGCGACTCGCAATGCCGGAATTTTGTACATCTGGCCCCAGCTCACAGCGCTTTTAAGTAATGTCAATGGCAGAAATGTTGGTTACAAATACAAAGCGCACCAGTTGCATCTGTGCTCTACTTAACAAAGATGCGAAGTTTTTGAGAGGGCTCATCAGTGGCGATACTGCATCTGCGGTTAAATATACCTGGGAAAGCACTGCATTAGTTCTCTACTTCTCCCAGATACTTCTTTGGTTTGAGAAGAGCTGCGTACAATATGGACACTAAAATATAAAATAGTTTAAAAATAGGACCTTGCAAGCAAAATGTGTGTCTCACACAAATATATAAGCAGTTTCTAGCTCTGAGTTTAAGCACTGGATGTTGATTGGGGCTTCCTGGGAAAATTAACCAATGGCCTTCCTTTAAGTGAACCTGACTTTATGAGGAGCTTTAGCTGGAATAATGACATTTCCATCACACTTCATGGATACAGTTTCTAGGTGATGCCTAAAAAACTCTGCGATGAGTAAACTGTCCGGCTTGTTCCCTAAAATCATTAATACCTGCAATAACTCGAGAAAATACTGAAGCCAAAGTGGAAAACGCAGATAATACCGGCAAGAACCAAACAGCTGTAATTTCCACACTTGCCCAATACCAAGATATACTTAAAAATATATTTGAGTGCTCACACCCAATTACATCCTATCTACCAAAATACGTAAAATATGCAAACTTCTTAGCTCTAAACTTAACTTACCCCATAAATAGGTCCTTCAAAAATGTGAAAGCCCTGAAAAGAGCGGTCATGTCACCCATGCTCAATAGTGTTATTCTTTTCTGGAGCTTGAGCCAACAAGTACAACCCAATCACTCAACTCCATCCACTTCAGAAGATTCTTGAGAAAACTGTTGTTGCTCATCTTGACAATCACAGCCTCTTTGCTGTTTTGGTTATAATTTATCATCCTACCCATGACAAGGGACAAACCACACCCATCTCATACTGTGAGATGGCGATATTGACGTAGATTTTGAAGTCAACTAATACTTAAGTATGGTCATCAGTACCATTCTATCACTGCATGATCATAGCAGGAGACACAAACTCCTCCCTCATCTGGTTCACTTCCTTCCTCTCTGGACTATTTCCATGATTTAGTTTGGCTGCCCTTCTCTCACACCCTCTAAGATCTTGTATGGAATCCAACAAGCATATCTCCTGAAACTATTCTTCATTCATCTCCCCCCTCTAAAGACGATTATATGGGTCCATGTCCTTCACGGTTACTACAACACAACCAGCACCTATGTGTTACCGACAAGTAAAACCACTCCCAGACTCTAGAAGCATACTTATATCCTGATTAATTGTGGATGTCCAGGTATTTCCTAAAACAGAACAGAAGCAACAATAAACTACTGTTGGAGTTTCTTAATACCAAATGCACCACTAATATCTAATTGCTCCTCCTCATCGTGTATTAATTAACTCAACCCCACCGGGAAAGGTAAAAAGCCTGGCAGTCCGCTTCAACTCACAACTCTTGATACCAAATTAGGTAAAAGGTCAGCACATGCCACCAATGCCTAACTCTGCTGCATCTTCCCTATCCCTTTTTCTTTCAAGGACTGCACCGTACTAGTTAAAGAAATTGACCATGAAAACTCAATAGATCTCAGCTTCTTGATATAGTAAAGCTCCTTTTTCCAAGAGGTCTCATACTTTGCAGCAAAACTGCCACGTGCAAATAAACTATGGCATGACATCACCATGACCCTAGAAGCACAATCAACATTTGAACCACCTTCAGGATCCTCAATTTCAGTTACAAATTGATTAGGCACCTAAGCGCCAACTACAACTTTACAACCCAATACATATCCAACACAAATGAACCCTAGATCCGACAAACACCCTTGAAAATGAAAGGAGGTGTGATGGACTGGCCTTTAAAACGCGTTCCCTTAGACCATCCATACCAAAGATTACCATTTTGCCCTTAAAAAAAAACAAAGTAATTTTCTTAATCCTTCTAGACACTTATTCCTTCCCAAGTGTCAATATTGTATTAACTATTTTTATATAGCACAAGAACAATCTTCAGAATGCTTTAGAGTGCTTTCAATGGATTGTTTCTTAAAGGGAGCAAATGGAGCCATGATCAGCTGACAGAATGAATATAAGAAAGTAGATGTTTTCTGGAGACTAGGGTATCAACCAAGTTCAAAGTCAAAGTTTGTCAGAACAGATTGATCTTCAGAGACCTCATGGTTTTTAGAAAACCGTTTCAAGTGTGGCGGAGTAGAGGAAGCGAGAACCAGAAGTAGGCAGCATATCCATTTCATGTTATCCCACCCATGACAAGTCTACAGGGATGCCATCAAATGTCACTGTCTGAGGACATGTTGCAGTCTGGCACAAGCTTTTAAACATGGGAGCTGTTATTCACATGACTAGTTCTCCTGACTTTCTAAGCTATTTTATCCAGAAGGAACAATAAGGGGGACAGCAGGCAGCCCTGATGGGTCCCGCGGTTGATGGGAAACAGCTGTCATGGGAAGCCCCTGCAGTTCACCTGCGCAGTGGGTGAGTCATAGAGCCAGCAGACCTTGGCAATAAAGTAATCTCCCAGACCGAAGCGTTTGAGGACTTCGAACAGGTACCACCATTCAATCCTATTGAAAGCTTTTTCTGCATCCAAGGATAGGGTGAGGGCCTCTTCCTGGAGATCCATGGCTGACCATAAGGTATGCGCCAAGGTGCAGAGGTGATTATGGGGTGAATGGCCGAGAGCAAATCCCACTTGTGTGTGATGGATAAGAGAGGGGTTGACTTTGCGTAACCAAGCCGCCAGTACCCCGCCAGGATCTTGATGTCCCCATTCAAGAGGGAGATGGGCCGGTAGTTTCTGCAGAGCAGACGATCTTTACTCTGTTTTGGGAGGATGGTTATTGATGCTTTGTTGTGGAAATGGGACCCAAGGTACCAGCATGCGTCGTATCCTTGAAAGCTTCGTAGAGGGATGCGACTACATCCTCTCCCACCCATTTATAGAATTCTGCAGGGAATCCATCTTCTCCCAGGGATTTATGGTAGGATAATTTAGAGATTGCCTGGGCAATCTCGTCCTTGCTTATTTCACCCTCCAGCAGGCTCCTCACGTTGTCATTGAGACTGGGTAGGGGGATATCAGTTAAGAAGGTAGGATCTACTGTGATTTCGGGAGTAGATAGAGAGCAGTAGAAGACTATGAATTCATTAACAATTTCCCAGGGGTGCGTGAGGATATCACCAGTCGCATAGTGTATGGCCGGTATGGCTAGAGCAGCCTCCTGTTGACACAGTTAGGCTGCCAAAAGGCAGACCGCTTTCTCCCCTTGTTCGTAATGACGGCCCCTCATTCTGCTGAGGCCATACTCCGCCTTGGAGGTAAAGAAGGTGTTGAGTTATATTTTGGCCCTTTCCACTCGACAGCGAGAGTGGGGAGGGAGTTGCGGCATATTACCATGTGAGGGTCAACATCGCATTCTCTAATTCTGTTTGTTGAGAGCATCATTTGGCATTTGCTATGGCCGCATCTTTCATCAGGTGGCCTCGAATGGTCACCTTGGCTGCGGCCCACAGGACCCTTCCTGAGGTGACTGAACCTCTATTGTGTTCCAAATAGGTGGGGACGTGGGTTCTAAGTTGTTCTTTGCCCTGAGGTGTGCAGTGGCGCAAGTTATTAAGACGCCACAGCTTGCCACCAGGTTGGCGAGCCCCAGGTCGAAGGTGAGGTCAGTCGGTCGAGTGGTCGGAATGCAGCCGCCAATACACGGGAGTTCATGACGCAAACACTGTCCCTTCGGTTATCAGAAAATAGTCGAGTCAAGAATGTGCACTATGTACCAGAGACGAAAGGTGTATTCCAGCCCTGCTGGGTGTGCAAGGTACCAATGATACGGCAAGCCATGATCCAGAATAATATCACTCATCAGGGCCCTGTCAGCTGCATTACAACTGTCTAAGGGACCTGTACGATCCATGATTGAGTCACGCACCACATTTCAGTTGCCTCACAGTAGAAAATGCACAGCCCCAATTTCTGCAAGGAGACGACTCAACTGCAGGAAGAAGGACCGTTTTGTCCCTCCTGGGGCATAAACAGAACCTACACATGGCACATGATCACTGATCCTTAGTTTAACGAGTATGTAACAGCCATTCGGATCCGTCCAAGTTTTAAGGATGGTGAGGGGTAAGGATCTGCATATGAAGATCCCTAGGTCTTATTTCTGGGACAAGCCTGAGTTTGGGACCAAAGTTGTTGGGCAGCTGCAATGTACTGCCCAGCCTACCCAGTCACGTCTCTGCTTTTCTGATTCAGAAAGGAAAGGTGGGTTTCTTGTAGAAGGGCTACATCTATCTTCTGGGATTGCAAGTAGTGAAGTACCTTTTTCTGTTTAATGTAGTGGGTGAGGCCATTAACATTCCAGGATATTAAAGGTAGCATGGACATGGCCAGAGACCCTTTGGGGGTATGCCACACATGGAGAGTATGCGTGAACCAGTGATGACAATGAGGGATGCCCACACAAAGAGGCGGTGGGAGAGAAGGAGGGAAAGAGGGAGTGGGTGGTGGGGGCTAGCCCTTCACAAAAAGGTGGGGGTCCTCAGTCACAGGGGGCTGGAGTACCGAAGTCTACTGAGGTTGAGTACAGTAGGAGGGGAGGCGATGCGGCAGGCGGATGAGGAAGAAAGAAAATGAAGAAGAAGAAAAGAAAAAGGAGAGGAAAAAGGGAGTGGGGAGGGAGGGAGAAAAGGGACAAAACAGACTCAGAAGCACGGAGTGGAAGCCCCGGCACGAGTCCACACGTTTCTAGTTGTGGGTCTAAACTTGCTCTGCTCGTGCTCCAGAGGTCCCCAACCATACCATGGGAGGGGCGAAGGAGGCAACAGGCGATTATTAATGGTGAAAGTCAGCTATGGTAGCATCGGAGCAAGGGAAGGAGGACACACACTAGCAACCTATATGTGAGGAGCAACGGATGTAGAATGGCAGGGTGGGTGGGGCAGACAGGAACACCAGTAGTCAAGTGGGTGTACCTATCCACATACACAGGTCTAAAGCTTGGTAGGTGTGGGCGTGGGGGGGGGATGGACCACGTATAAGTGAAGCGAAGGGCGCAAAGAATTATACATAAGATTGTGTGGACTGCATGGCTACTGTGAAGACTGCCAACTGCCCACTTTCCCCAACCTGTATTTTGTAAACAAGTGATATATTCAAATAAAATTGGAAATCTAGTGCTGGGAGTGTTAGTAAAATCGTTGTTATAAAAATTAATTAAATATAATGTTGGACCCCTTTTATACACCCCCCACCTGAAAATGATTATTGTGTGCTTCTACACAACCCCCTGCCAGCGTGTTGACCAATACAGCCAACCCACCTGACACACGGCCTGATTGAGACAGAATTGCTGGGATGTTATGGCCTACAAACCGATCAATAGCAAAGTTATCTATTGCCCAGGTTTTCTGGAACATTAAAATATCATATTGTCTAATAAAAAATAAACCTCAATCTGGTATGATGATCTTTGATTGTAAACTGTCCACATTCCAACTCAGAATTTTCAGCGTGGGAGCATATCCACTATATAACTGTGCACATCAGACCATGACAAATATTTCTGCTTCTGAGCACATACGGGTGTTTTACTCCAGTCAACATTACCTTACCAAGTGTCATGTGTATGTGTGTATGTTTAAGTTCATGTTACTTTTCGATGATGATAAAAACAAATCCTCCTTTCAACCTTTGTCTCATCCTGCCTCTCTCGGACTCATCTCAAATCTTTCTATCTACCATGAACCCCCAAACATCCTTCTCAAACTCTCTCCTTTTTTACCTATGCCACACAACAAGCACACACCACCCTTTTACAAAAAAACAAATACTTCCCCATTACAACCCACTCCAATCATTCTACTGCTACTCCAATCTCTAATAAACAAGACAAGAAATCAAGAGCACAAACTTAACGCAACTAATGTAAGTAGACAAAAAAAAAACACAAACAAAATTGACTGACTTACTATTAACCAAACATCTTGGGTTCCAGAGTAGCATGCTACTCGCAACAAAGCACTTCAGTGCCTTGTCAGGGTTTGTAAGTGCATTAAAAATACAATTACAATGGCTGGCCCACACACATGAGTGAATTCGTCTGGCACCGGGCTACACCTCACCGTCCGTGCCACTAAACAATAGCAGCGTGGAAGAACTTCAGGGCTCCATCTCCAGTCAGTCAGTCAGTCAGTCTCCCCTGTTTGTAACACTTCACTGTATTTACCATGAGCGCGCTTGCAGGTCAGCTGTTGAACTATCACTAAGGAAGTGTCCAGCTGTGCCAGGCTGCCACTGGCCCACAAGCAGCGCAAGACCCCTTATAAAAAGTGCATGTGCTTGTAGTGTGCTGTGTACATTATAAAGCAGTGTTGTGTGCTGTACATCACAGTGCTTTCCCATAAAAAAAAGTTTGACTGTCATTCTAAGAAGCGTGTGCTGCCCAAGCGCAAGGGACTTCTATGAAAGGTATAGGACAAGGAATGGCAAAGCCAATAGATATCGCCTGCTTACGCAAGGTATCAGCTTTGTCAATGCTTTGGCCATATGGTACAGCACCCTGTCATAGCAGGTTTTTTTTTTTTTTTGTGTGCAAATGGGGCTGGAGGGAACACAGAGGGAGGAGGGATGAGGCTTAATCACAGAAAGATTGGAGCACCTAACAAAAAGAGCAGTGGAATGGCACAAAGAAGGAAGCTTGTGGTTGAAGCAAACAAATGACAGTGACAATGAAGCCAACCAATGGCAAGCAATGGGTAGACTAAGCCCACTGTAAAGAAAGCAAAAGATCTCACAAGCGACAGCGTTTGTGCTGTCTTGGGTGAGACCTAAAAAGTAGTTCTCTAACTGTGAGAAGTGGAAGGCTGCAACTCGGCCAATCTAAACCATGGAGGGTGGGCTCTCGGGGAGGCACAAACAAAATAGGATGACGTAGGAAGGCAAGCCACTGTATAGGAAGCAAGCAAATCAGTATGTAAACTAAGCCAACCAATGGCAGCTAGAGGTCGGCCTTACGTCCACTATATGTTTTTGGTATGGGACACACAAGCTGGTAAGCAAGACCTACAAATGTTAAAAGGCCAAGCAAGGAAAGGCCAAGCATGTACAACTGATTCAGTATGCTGTCTCCCTGTTGCGAAATACATGACTCAAGTGTTCTTCTTGTGCATCAACAAGACAATTCATATCCACTATGCCACAAAGCCCAAGGAAACAGATAGGTTTCACTTTGCCCACCACAAGCTATGCCAACATTTTGCCAATTTAAATACTGAAAGACTGTTCTACATTTTTGCTTAGAGACAGAACTACTATCACATGGCTGAGCAAGTTTGTGCCACAGCAGGGCAAAAATACACACACACCAGAGCAGGCAACAACACTACAATCTTTCCTAAAACTCGACAAGATTCATCCTCTGTGGTAGCAGGGGAAACTTCCCCCACACACACAAAAGACTTATAGCAAAAGCTCCTCTATGCAGGTAAGTCACACTAGCTGCCCCTGTAGGGTCTCTAACCAATGACCTAACATGACGATTGCATGAAATCATCGAGTCCTGTACTGCAGACTCGCCTGAGCACACAAAGGGTGAGATATAGCTGTGGCACAAGAGGTAGCCGGACGCCAGACTCGTAGCCATGGTGCTCTAGAGCAGAGCGAGAGATGGAGGGGCCAAAGTTGTACTGGTGTTAACGGTAGAGGTATTTCACACCACACTCCCTGCGGCAGGGTGAAGTCCTAGTTAGACTGAGCATGGCATGGGCAAGAGATTACTCACCACTACTGATCCTATGAAAACCCGCGGTCTTTCGGCTGCTTCACACCCGGGCACCGGCAGAATGCCAAGGGCAAGCTATCCCGCAAACAGGCAACCTCTCCGGGCACGGGACACTCCAGCCTGCCCGCTGCCAGGCCGCGTGGAGCTGCAGCAGCTGCACACCGTGCCAGGGCACGTACCATCTCATTGCATAGAAAGAACTGACAAGAGCCACGAGCTCTGTGACAGATGCACTGATGGACGTCGGTCTCCATTAATAAATTGTTTAAGGAAATTCTGAAGGTTCCTTAATAATCTTGGACATGCAACTCGTGTAGATTCAATTCCTTTATTAACATGGCAGCCACACTGCTCCCCATGGAGGGTGAATTTGTGCACTCCATGATCAATCTTTGCCTTGATAACAAAAGACACTGTCAGCAGAGTTAAGGTATGTGATGCATCAAATTACTTCCTGCTGTGGAGTCCCTTTATTGCCTGATGCCCGAACAGTTTTTTTCTAGAGGTAATAAAGTACTAATACGCCAACAGGTAACACAGGTATCATGGCTCAGAGTCCACAACCGACAGACGGGTATTTCCTGATTATACTTCTGATGTGGAAGTCAACCTGCATCGCTCCTTGCACCCGTCTGCACCTTAGGACACCGCAACGGCACGCTGAGGCTGCGCTGAGGTCTAATAAGTCCAACGCTCCGCCGTAAGCTCATCCTTTGGATGTCAATGTAGGAGTATGTAGTGTTGATGATACACTGAGCTCCGGTGCGACAACCTGGAGTGGTGAAAGCAGAAAGCGATGGTGGTAGGAAACCGTGTAGGCTTTAATGCCAGTTCCGTGGGATCATGTATGACGTAGGAGGTGTCCTACATACAGAGTCCATACCACAACACACCTCTCACCACTCCTCCCTCCTTCTGCGTCAGTGGCTGCGAATGTGACAATCCGACATCAGGCCCTTCACTTAAAGTGAGAGCCAATTAAGACTTTGTTTAGTCATATTTATATCAATATTAGACCAACTTTCTTTTCAGCCTCAACTTTTAAACAGAACACGTTCAAGCTCAGTGTATTAGAGAAATTACTTCCTGCTGAGATGTGTTTTAGAATCTTTGTCTCACAAAATTACACCTTATATTTGTAAACCCAACAAACATCTGGCCTTGCTTTCTCCTCAACGACAGTCACATAAAGTAAAACTCTCAAGTCTACACTAATTTTTAAATATGTTCCATTACAAAACATAACCTAATTATTTGTCATCACCAACGACAATTACACTTAATTAGTCTGTAAATACTGCAATACAGATTCATGGATTCAAAAACAGCAAGATAAGACCCATGATACAAGATTTAAACTTATATACGGACTTTGGGCCTTGTATGTTCTCTTTTCAACAAAATCTTGGAGGAAATACTGAATGTTAACAGCTTTTCTGAGCCCCTTGTAGATCTTTTCCTCCTCCAACTACCCTAGTGAGTTTTGTTTCCTTTAGATTGGAACCCAAGAATTCTGAGGATAAACAGTTTGCATCATTCTAACTCATGGGTTTTGGAACCGAAACACAGAGAGCATTTTGTTTCCTTTCAATTGAATGTGGGGCTAACCCCAACAATTTCTGCAACTTATCTGAGGAACCGAGTAGGATTTAGCTGCCGCAGAGCACTCATCAGTCAGTGTCTTCTTTTAGACCTCAAAGCCATTAACACTCTAATCTAACGGGTAGACACAGTTAACGGCGGTGTCTGATTTGCCACCGTCAAGCCTGTTTTTCATGAAGTACTGGAACATCTATTGTCAGTAAATGCCTTCCTTGGCATGGTTACCCCCCTGACTTTTTGCCTTTGGTTGATACCAGTTATGATTGAAAGTGTGCTGGAACCCTGCTAACCAGGCCCCAGCAGCAGTGTTCTTTCCCTAAACTGTACCTTTGTTCCCACAATTGGTACAGCCCTGGCACACAGATAAGTCCCTTGTAAATGGTACCCCTGGTACCAAGGGCCCTGTTGCCAGGGAAGGTCTCTAAGGGCTGCAGCATGTCTTATGCCACCCTGGGGACCCCTCACTCAGCACATGCACACTGCCTCACAGCTTGTGTGTGCTGGTGGGGAGAAAATGCATAGTCAACATGGCACTCCCCTCAGATTGCCATGGCCACCTCACACTGCCTGTGGCATAGGTAAGTCACCCCTCTAGCAGGCCTTACAGCCCTAAGGCAGGGTGCACTATACCACAGGTGAGGGCATATGTGCATGAGCACTATGCCACTACATTGTCTAAGCAAAACCTTAGACATTGTAAGTGCAGGGTAGCCATAAAGAGTATATGGTCTGGGAGTTTGTCAACCACAAACTCCACAGTTCCATAATGGCTACACTGAAATCTGGGAAGTTTGGTATCAAACTTCTCAGCACAATAAATTCACACTGATGCCAGTGTGGGATTTATTGTAAAATACACCTAGAGGGCATCTTAGAGATGCCTCCTGAATACCAGTCCGACTCCTAGTGCTAGGCTGACCAGTTTCTGCCAGCCTGCCACAACCATACGAGTTTCAGGCCACATGGGGTGAGTGCCTTTGTCACTCTGTGGCCAGGAACAAAGCCTGTACCGGGTGGAGGTGCTTCTCACATCCCCCAGCAGGAGCTGTAACACCTGGAGGTGAGCCTCAAAGGCTCATGCCTTTTGTTACAGCACCCCAGGGCATCCCAGCTAATGGAGATGCCCCCCCTCCTGCCACTGCCCCCACTTTTGGCGGAAAGGCAGGAGAGGATAATGAGAAAAACAAGGAGGAGTCACCCACCAGTCAAGACAGCCCCTAAGGTGTCCTGAGCTGAGGTGACCCCTGCCTTTAGAAATCCTCCATCTTGAGTTTGGAGGATCCCCCCGATAGGAATAGGGATGTTCCCCCCTCCCCTCAGGGGGGTGGCACAAAGAGGGTGTAGCCACCCTCCAGGACAGTAGCCATTGGTTACTGCCCCCAGACCTAAACACACCCCTAAATTTAGCATTTGGGGGCGACCTTGAACCCAGGAAATCAGATTCCTGCAACCTACACAAAGAAGAAGGACTGCTGACCTGAAGGCCTTGATGAGACGACAACTCGAGCTCCAGAGAACAGACACTGCAAAGAGGACTCTCAGGCGACTGCAACGCCGTGAGTAACCTGAGTCGACCCCCCTCCATCCCCCCACAGCGACGCCTGCAGAGAGGATCCAGAGGCTCCCCCTGACCGCGACTGCCTGGTAACAAGGAACCAGACTCCTGGACCAAGCACTGCAACCGCAGATCCCAGGACCGAGAGGAACCAATCTCCAGTGCAGGAGTGACCAGCAGGCTGCCCTCTTCTTAGCCCAGTCGGTGGCTGGCCCGAGAAGCCCCCCTGTGCCCTACCTGCATCGCCAGAGTGACCCCCGGGTCCCTCCTTTGCTTTCAATAGCAAACCAGACGCCTACTTTGCACACTGAACCCAGCCACCCCGGTGCCACTGAGGGTGTGTTTTGTGTGCTTGTTCCCCCCCCCCCCCCCCCAAGTGCTCTACAAAACCCCCCTGGTCTGCTACTCGAGGACACAGGTGCTTACCTGCTAGCAGAATGGAACAGGAGCACCCCTGTTCTCCATAGACGCCTATGTTTTTTGGGCCCTCCTTTGACCTCTGCACCTGACCGGCCCTGTGTTGCTGGTGCAGTGACTTTGGGTTGCCTTGAACCCCCAACGGTGGACTGCCTATGCCCAGGAGACTGACTGTTTAAGTGCTTTACTTACCTGAGAAACCTAACCAAACTTACCTCCCGCAGGAACTGTTGATTTTGGCACTGTGTCCACTTTTAAAATAGCTTATTGCCATTTTAACCTAAACTGTGTGTACTACTGTTTTAAATCAAAGTTCTCTACTTACCTGTGTGAAGTACCTTGCATTTTATGTACTTACCTCAAATCTTGAATCTTGTGGTTCTAAAATAAATTAAGAAAATATATTTTTCTGTATAAAAACTATTGGCCCGGAATTAAGTCTTTGAGAGTGCGTTCCTCATTTATTGCCTGTGTGTGTACAACAAATGCTTAACACTACCCTCTGATAAGCCTACTGCTCGACCACACTACCACAAAATAGAGCATTAGAATTGTCTACTTTTGCCACTATCAACCTCTAAGGGGAACCCTTGTACTCTGTGCACGATATCTCTCACGTTCAGATAATATATACAGAGCCAACTGCCTACATCTATCGATAGACCTTTCTGCAGCATGTCTATTATCTGATCCCTTTTCTCTTTCTTGGTGGCTGTGGTTGATGCTTCTGTCGAAGCCCATTTAATCCTGAGTCCTGATAAGGTTTGTCTTTTACTTTTTATATTAGCTTGATCTGATTTAGCGGACTGATGATGCTTGTTCATAGTAGTCATTTAGAATTACCAAAGTTACGATATTGAAATTCAGTAGGCAATGTTTCTGGATATCTACTGTGGCAGGAGCTCCTTAGTGACCCTGCCATTTCAGGCCCAGGCCCAAAGGCTCTGACACATCCACCTTCCATCATACACATCCTACAGCCCAGCCAGAGAAGGGACTGAGGGAAAGACTAACACTGGGAAACTGGTAACCATGCAACTCCGTCTTCCGCAAATAACATTAGCGAGGAGGTCAGTCTGAACGGTGACCCAAAAGCGTGGAACACCAGAGACGCACATTCCAATACGACATGGGCATTCATGCCCCCCTCATCGCCAGGCTGACATAGGGCACACCCTCCTCCACTACACAGCATTTCTTCTGGCCTTAGACAGCCGGTACTATCCCAATGCAAAACTGAAGGTTTTTATCTCATGAGATGACCCAGGATGGAATTAGAGTGATTCCATTAATCCAGGTCTGTAAACTAGCGCAGGCAAATAAGTCACTAGAACAACTGAACATGAAAAAAGAATAGTTACTGTAAGATGTAATACTTCAACTGACTATTTCAGATCATCTCTTCAGAATTCATATTATGTTGAATTGATCGGTGTCTCCAAAGACGCTGCTTTTTCATCTCCCTTTCGCTACATCTAAAATGTTCTTTCTCATTTGTAAACTTATAACTGGCTGTCCCAGAAACTCAAGCAATACCGTAGTGTTCCTGCTCACTAAGTCAAAGATGAATACTGTTGTGGCTGTTCCACAAGGACCATGAGATCACATATAACTGGCTCTCCAAACTTGTGAATTCACGACCAATTTGAAATAAAAGATTATATACGTGGTTAAACTGTGCACCAATTAAAAAAAATAATTATGCATTACTGCCCTCAGTTCAGGGTGTAAAAAAAAAATAGAGAGATTAACGACCTCTGGAGAAAGATGCGTTAACAGCTGTTAATTGCTCACATCTCAATCATGGGCACAAGTCAAAGGCACATTAAGTGAAGGGCAGTAACAGCTGTTAAGATCAGACCACATATGGGCAATAAGACCATTAGCACCTATTGACCTAACCTCACCTAAACAAGTTAGCTCGGCTAGTTTAGACAGTTACAAGATGGCTCCATGACAGCGGGCACATTGTTATATTTCCGTCAAAAAATGTACTTTCTTTCAAGGCCAATGTTATTTCGTAATTTGATGCAATTGTTTAAACTGGGGTGAACCAAGACATCTGGATCCCAAGGTTTAAATACTCATCTACTACTCATGTTTTACAGCTTCCTGGTAGTAATATAAATTGCAACATTTTTTTTTAAAGTGCAACAATAGAACGGTTTGGTTAAAATACACGTATTTTGAAGTAGAATTAAATTAGAAATACTTATTCCAAACCATCCCAGAACGGCTTTCCAAGGGATGAGCGGCTTTCGAATAAATACTATAGACTATTGCTTTTATAGTTTCAATATATATTCCATACTTTACAAAAGACGTATGAGTGAATAGCTACAACTGTATTTAATAAACAACCTCAACCTCTGGCCCAGTCTGATAGGGACCCATGGTACCCCAAACTTATGAGACCTACTATGAGACATGCAAGCTCAAGCCTTCTGCTCCAGATATAAATAAATAAAAACATGGTGAGTAGACAACCTCAGAAGCCTAAAGACAGCTACCCAGCGAGCAGAAATAACCTCAGGAGCCCCACTCCATCCTGACAGCAGAAATCCATGGTAAGAGATGAGACTTTGGGACAGCTGCAACAGCCTGACAACAGGACCCACTGTTAGGTGAGATACAGCCTTGGAAGCCTTTACCTTTGCTTGACAACAAAAAAAAATCCACCATGAAAAGGAAATGACAGGGCCACTACCTCAGCCTGAAAGCCAACCTAACAACACAACCACAGCCAGGTGACAAATAGGCTTGCAAGGCCTGCTCCGCCCTGGTAACAGACCCAAAGTCAAAAGCAAGACTTCGGGACCGCTACCGTAGCCTTACAACAGAGACCCACAATGAGCTCCAAATCAGCATGTAAGAGAGTCATGGGGTGATGTGTGCATGTCCATCCCGAGATTTCTGTGAGCATGTACTATCTATTAAAACCTCTAATGACAACTGAAAACTGTACATTTTACACAACCTAATCGAAAGAGGGGGGGAAGGGGAGGAGAGAAAGGAAAGACCCTCGTTTTCTCAAAAAATGTCCTAACAATTTTGCACAACCCTTAAGGGTTTCAGTTGGAAGTGACAAAGCTTTTCTTATTACTATGTATAGTAACATTCTTAACAACAGCTCCTTGCAACACAGCTGCCTCGCCATCCACATGCAGCCCAATGCCAGAATTCAGATTTCCTTTTTTTTTTAATACACCCAAAAAATAAAGAGAGGCGCAGCTAAGAGCTGACCAAGATGGCTGCTCCCTGCTGAAGCTCTGCGCAAGTGCTGGCATCCCCCACTGGCTTCCCCGTCCGCTGTGGAGAACTGGGGGCCTCTCTGTGGTAGCGAGGCACAACAAATGCCCATCCTGGAGGCCTGATCAAACTGATTTGGTGCTTCGCGCAGCAGGCCAGGCAGTGTGGCAGTGGAGAGCAGCTGCCCTGCAGATCATGGAGTTGGAGCCCAGGCACTGGAGGTGTGGTGCGGCTGAGCCCTGTCGAATGAGCCTTATCGAAGGAGACCTGTGAGTTGACAGCAGCGTTTTCCCACCTCCACGTTGAGTGGGAGCAGGCAATGAGTAGTGGGGTTTTCACCAACACTTAAACCCTCCTTAGAATTGAGTCATACATGATGTGAAATTAATAGGGCCCAGATATGGAGAGAGACTACAAAGCTTTGTGATGCTTTTTCCTGACAGTTGAAGATTTGAGGGTGCAGTTTGGATACATATCATTGCATTCCGATAGACCAAGCTGGGAAGGCAACCGGGAGGATCTTAAATTGTAAGGCCGCTCCCAGGAATGTGTAAAAAAACTCTAAAATTGGGTTAGAGCTGTGATTGGATTGTTTAGTCCTACGCAGCTGAGCTATGCTTAGTGATATTCCTGGTTTGCTCATTTGTACAAAGAGCCTCAGTCTATCCCTAGTTCTAATCCTGCAACAACCCAAGCTGTACAATTTTGCACCAAGTCACTGGCACCATCCATGTTTTCAATTGTATGTTAGACTAAGACTAAGATATGAGTGCCAATTAAGATTCCTAGTACTCTGCTACTATTTTGACTACAAACCAGCGACGGACCCACATGACTTTCTCTAATAAATCTTCAGCTCACCAGCTTGTGGGATGCCCTAAGCCAGCCCTGAAGGCAAATATATAACATTTTTTCTGAAGGAAATATCTGTTATTGGGGCAACTCGGTCTACAATGGACACCAAGAGGACAGACTTGGCATTTGAGGTGAAATCAATAGGGCAGGAGATTTCCACTTTCCAAGTCAGGCTGGACAAAGCAGACCGGTGGCTACAGGCAGCAGAACTGAGCTTAATATTATTATTTATTCTTGACTAATGCGTTACGACTACTGACACAGCACCTCCAATAGGAAGAAAAAAAAAACATTAATTGTAGATGCATTATTCAAAGGTGAACGAAGAGGCTTGGGATCTGCCTCTCTTTTTGAAGTACTAGAATGGGGTGTTCTGGGAGTGCAGCTAAGTATGCCTGGCTTGTAGCCACTGTTCCACACCTAAGCTAACAGCAAGTTCCTAGCAGACCACCTTAGGACCGCTGCAATAGGCCAACAAAAAACACTGATGAGGTGAAATATACAGCGACGGAATCTCAGCTTCAACCGGAGACCAAAGGTTTGTGAGAAACAGTCTCAAGACCTTTGACCTGATTTTAGACCTCAGTACCTCTGGTCTAGCCACACCGAGACCCAATCATAAGGTAAGAAGCAAGATCTTAGGATCTCTGCCCCAACCAAATCAGAGACTCATGGTGAGGTGAGACAAGAGCTGAGGACCTCTGCCCCAGAGAGACCACAGAGACCCATGGTGAGGTGAGAAACAAGACCTCGGGACCCCTGTCCAACCCAGATCATAGGAATTCATGGTGAGAAACAAGAACAAGACCACAGGGATTCATGGTGAGGTGAGAAATAAGACCTCAGGGCCTCTGGTCGAATCAGACCACAGACACCCATGGTGAGGTGGAATACAACCTCAGAATCTCTGGCCCAACAAGGAAAAAATAGACAAATGGTAAAGTCAAGTATATGTCCAAAGGCTTCTGCCTCAGCCTGACCACACTGACCATTGGTGAAGTAAAAAACAACCCACGGGCCTCTATCCAAACCAGATCACAGACGCTAACAGCAAAGTCTACTTTTAGAAGACAGATGAAAACTATGATTCCAAGGACCCCAGAAGGGCATACGCCACCTGATATTGAATGATGGACATTTGTTCTACTACGGCCTTTTGCATACAAGTCAGCCGGTCATATGAAGCGTTCACTTTCAGCACGAAGATTTGAGATGGTTTGGCTTGCTTATGGCTAGGAGGCCACTTAGCTGGAATGTGATTTTTCCAAACATCCCTTGCTCTAAATGCATGCCTACATGTCTTTACTGTCCCCCTGCTCTTGGAGCCCTTCTACGCCACCCGGCCTGAACAGGTCGGCCAGATGCAGGCGTCCCTGCCGCGCTTCCTCTCATCCATTTCTGTGCTGGAACAACATCAAAGGATATTTCGGGCATGCTTCTCCTTCACAGCTACTTCCTGCGTGTTAATGGCCTTATTAATGCTGATAGTCTGAAAAAGACAAGAGGGAAGGGGGAGATGAAAAGAGCCGTTAATGAAAAGGCATCAACAGAGCTACACAAGGGATCCTTTCCTCACAGATTCACATCCTCTCTCCCACAAGCGGGCACACACAGGCACCATTGGCACAAGCTCTAAGCACCTGCCAGTCACTGAAGACATTGGCCCACTTGGGGAAATTTACATCAGAGAGCATTCAGCCCTTGCAGAGGCAGAGGCTTGGTGCATAGTTAGTTCCACGCAATGCGTGTTGCAAGCCTCAAGACTAATGCACATGTACACAGAATTCTTTAATCTTAAGTCTCAAGACAAGAGTTGCCTAACTCCCTGCCAAAAGCACATGTAAGAAACTGTGAGAGGTCTGGGCTGACCCCCTTACCTCCCCCACCCTTAGAACATGTCTATTGGGAAATTAGGAGATTTCCTTAAGGGTTACACTGCTACAGGTGGGAAGAATCATTCACAATGTCCCCCTGACGCTCCACCATCCCTGTTGTCTTTTCAGAGGTAAAGGCCTGTTGATAAATTGCAGTCTCACTCAGGGACTTTGGGCTCCGCCATCTCTGGGTCGAGCAGCTATCTGGAGCGAAAACAAGGCCCGGTCTACGCTCGGCAGCTTCCGGTTAAAACACTTCCTGGTGCTGTCAAAGGACAGGACCCTCCGGTCCTGCGGTGAATTGAAATCACTGTACAGAGCTTCCTGTCTGGGCAGCCGTGATCCAAGCAGGATCCAATCACAGCCTCTTTATCATCATCAGTCCCCGGTAGAGAAGGAAGCAGGTGGCATTAGAGGACACAGTGTCCCAACCCCGGCACAGCAGAGCTTCCTGTACACACTGGGAGAATCCATGGCCAGAAAAAGGCTCCATGGCAGGAAAGTACCACGTTTCCAGTCCTGCCATTCATTGGACAACATAATGCATTCTGGATACTGTAGCCTTAGTTCGCTTCAACTGATTCATTTTTTAGAATGTAAACCACAGGTCTGGAAACACGGTGTCAATGAGGAAGGTGGCAACATCAAGGGAATGACCTTCATGAACCTTGAGCTCTAGTCAATCTAGGACATCCATGAGGTGGTCCCTGTAAAGGAAACCGCTGAGCCCACTTCACTTCACTCCCCTTTAACCTCTAGAGTGTTCGACAGAGAGGCCTATGCCTGAAGGGCAGGAGACTGCAGACACTTCTGACCTCTGCAAGAAACCCGTCCTGCGAAAGGCAAGTTAGAGATGCTCTGCTTCCATAGAGAGGCCAGGTACTGGGCATGGACAATGAGGTCCTCTCAAGCATCACAATCGCCTCCTGTCACCTCACTATCCCTCCTCCAACGAAGTCCCGCTGCTCCTCTAAAGGTCCCCCTTTCTACCCATTATCTCTCCTTCCTCATCTGCCACAGACAAGTTTCAATTCCACCCTCTTCATATTCTGTTTTTACTTCACCATTCCTACCATGACAACCCTAAAGACTATTATTCTCCTTAAGTCTTGACTATATTTCTCCATTGTTTTCACGTCTTCCGACGTCTCTCCCGTGTTATGTGCATTTGTAAAGCGCACTATCGCTCATGAGTGCCTAGCCCCGCCTGTGGTAGGTTGACGAGGTCTTCAGGTTCCCGGGGAATTCAAGAAGAGAGGACAAGGCTCTGATGCGGAGTGGAGGGTCGTTCCATGCTCTTCTCACGCTTCTTTTCCTCCTTCCACCCTCTCACTCCCTCACCATCCCCTTTCTCTTACAATTCTCCTGTCACTTTAAGTCACTTTTCCCTACCACTCTTGCCTCTCTCCAGCGACATTCTTCCCACATCCCCCCTTCTGGAAGGTGTTTCCTTCTCAATCTATAAAAGAATCTCACTTCCGCCGGCTGCTCCCTCCTTCCACTCCTGTCAGGCTTCCCTGTCTAAATGTAGCTCACGCAGTGACTCTCCTGGCCTTGCACGTGCTAGACAGCTTCTGCGTGTATAATGTTTTTATCCTAAGTGTGGTAATTAAGATTTTTTTTCCTAGACTGGCAGCTGCTCCTGCTCTTGTTTCAGATTTCGCCTTAGATCCCAGCTTCTGCCTGAAATACATTTACTTTCTGGCTTTAGGACTAAGGCTGGGAACCCACAGGTGGTTCAAGTCTCCTGTTTTGGAGAAGGCCAAGTACCTGACGCCTGGGGCTCCATGTGCTGGCCCTCGTGTGCTGCCGGGCCAGGGGTTTGCATATATACCAGAGTTTTTATTTTTTACCCTTCGACCCCCAGTTTCCCCATTTCTTTTTCAAATGTGCTTGAAATGCCATACCTTTCTTTTTACAGATGCCAAGATTGCCACATTCCTCAAAGAAGGCAAAACCAGCCTTACAGGTAAGACTGTATGTTTTTAGGTCGAGCAAGCAAACGCTCTCATGTGATGTAATCTATCTGTGGGCTTTTAACCACGCCCACCGCCTTCATGAACCATGAGCTCTAGTCAGTCTGTAAAGGGGATCCATGAACTGGTCCCTCAAGAAGGAAACAGTTGAGCCCACTGAACTTCACTCTCCTTTAACCTCTGGAGTGTTACAACAGAAAGGCCTTTGCCTGAAGAGCAAAAGACTGCAGACACTTCTGACCTCTGCAAGAAACACATCCTGTGAAAGAAAAGGTAGAGCTGCTCTGCTTCCATAGAGAGGCCATGTACTGGGCATGGACAATGAGGTCCTCTCTTGCATCACCATCACTCGTTCATGGGCTTGCCTTTAAAAATGTTTTTTTATCATTGGTAAATGCTTTACATTTGTCCCTCCTTGGGGCAGTTTTGTTACCACCTTGGACACCAACTCTGTTACATGGATAATTACAGGACTGCTGGTACATTTGACTGCGAGTGAACTTCTTTTACCTTATGTGTCTCTCCTTCGTGCTCATGCCGGCCATGGAGCTTTGAATTGGCTTGCTTATGTCAACTGTTTTCATTTTCAATTTATGTGGCACAAAAAGTCCAGTTAAGAATTGACAACCCTAATACTTCTAACTCGAGCAAACGCAAGAACCATTGCATTGCAAATGCTTGTTATGTGTGGGGTGGGTCCAAGTAATAAACAAGCACTAGCAATGCCAGCCAGTTGGCAATCAACATGATTCGCCTTGCCAATAACCATGACCTTTAAAATATGCCGAGATGGCTACGGTGTTGCATGATGATGATCTGTTCACTACAGGCTGACTTAATTTGCATCCAAGACACTTGGAGTGTATCTGATTTCACATGTCCCGGTTATTCGGGTCTATGCATTAAGGCACAACCTTCTACAAAAGGGCAAGCAAAAGGAGGGATTGCTATGTTGTTAAGTAACAATCACAAATGGGAATTTGCTAGTTTTCCAGTCTCCTCAAATTTTTTCCAGATTGTAAGAGTGTACCCAATTTTGGAGAATGGTAGGAAATTTCCCTTGTTAATAGCAAATGCCTATATTCCCCCAGATAAGGATTATGATATAGCTCTATTACATATGTTTGATGATATTTCTGGCATCTGTTTAAATTCACAGGAAAGTGTGTATGAGGTATTGATTATGGGGGATTTAAACTGTAAGATTTCTAACCTATCTCTTTCCACTTTTTGCGATGTAGAGAGGGAAACCGCTCTTAACATCCCACCCATCTTATTCCCTCCCAGAATCCAGCCGAATAAAAGGGGGTATATCTAACTGAAAGAGTTGAAAGCCCTTTGCCATATCATTTTAAATGGGTGCTTCCGTTCAGATTCTCCTGCAGACTATACTCACAAATCATTACAGAATAGTTCCATTATTGACTACTTGCTGGCCTCATACACTATTGCCCAATTAGAGGAGAATATGATCATTATTGATACATCACTTAGTGATCACAAGATCCTTAATTTATCACAAAAAATTCAGTTACCCTCGATAGAGACCTGAAATCTTAAGGCCAAGGGCCTTAAATTTAATGGGAAAATGGATATAATTTATTGGACTCCTGCTAAACTATTATCTGTTAAAGAGGTGCTTGAATGCTCAGTGAGATCTATCAGCGAATGGAGTAGGAATCCGCTAAATTATTTCACCAAACTTATGGGACATATTATTCAAAATGATCAGCCTAAGCGTATAAAGCCCCCACAAAAGAAAGTAAAGTTACCGGTATTATTATTGAAGAGAGAAGTCAATAAATTGTTAAGGAGACTAAATGAATGGGAGTCTATGGATAGGAGTATGAAAATATCACTATTAAAAAGAAGAAGAGCGCAAATGAAGATAAGTATAAGGAAGGAGGAGGCAGATCAGAAGTGGGTCACCCTGAGGGGAGCCGCTGTGACTAAAAACTCCCGTAAATGTTGGGCTATTATTTCTGAAGGGTGTAGAAATCATAATTCCTCTACTGCCCCCGATAGCCGAGGCGGATTGGAGGGAGTATATTCCTATATGCGGAAAATCGGGATATGGAGCCAGTGGAAGTGGACCTGAGCATAAGTAATAGAACTGAATTGAATAGCTTTGGTCCCACCTAGGTTATTGAGCTCAAGGGGTTTATAAAGTCAATGTGGGCATCCGGAGCAATGGGCCCTGATGAGGTCCCGGTGCAGTAATTAAACAGCAACCTCAGCTGTGGGCAAGGATTCTCCATCCTGTCTTCTACGTTTGCTACTTACAAGGTAAAATCCCAGACTCCTTGACAGGGAGTGTCATAGTCCCCCTGTATAAAAAGGGAGATAAATCCCTACCCATAAATTATCGTCAAATCGCGTTGTTGGACGCAACTGGCAAGATATCTGCGAAAAGTATACTGATGCATTTAACCTTTTGGGTTGAGGAAAATGTGATGCTCCCTTTGGAACAAGCAGGTTTTAGAAAGGAACATAAAACCTTGAATAATATTTTATTAATGCAAACTATAAATGAAAAATATGTTCAGATAAGGGGCGAAGTGGTAAATGCTACATTTATAGATTTCTCAACGAATTTTGTCAGGGTAGATAGGAAGATCCTATGGAAGAAATCATATGAGCTGGGTGTTCCACCAAATCTGTTACGTTTGGTCATACCTTTTCAATCCTCAACCTGGTGCAAAGTTCTTCTTGGAAGAAAGCAGGGTCTGTCTTCAGAATTCACTACAAAAAATGGACGGTAGCAAAGTTGTTTATTGGCTCCTTTGCTCTTTTCTTTATATATTTATGACCTGCCTGACTCTTTATCGAATGCTGATGGCTTTGCACCCAAAATTGGAGGATGTTCTATCTCCTGCCTCTTATACGCTGATATAGTAGTGATTGACCTCACTCTGAAAGGTCTAAAGCAGCGCCTGGCTGCTTTAAATCAATACACTATGCAGCTTCATTTGAAAATTAATATATCTAAGTCTCAAGTAGTATGCTTCCTAGGGAAAAGGTCTGGTTAAAAAAAAAGAAAAACATTTCTTGGTTCCTGGGTCAAGAGCGGGTAAAAACCTATTGTTTTTTGGGGAAAATGTTACCCTGCTCACTCAGTAACCAAGATCATATCCGTAATAACGTTAGTAAGGCTCTTTCTCAGGCACAGGTTTAATGGCATTTTTTAATGCAGTTGGCCGGTGCCATTTTTTACATCTACTCACTGCTTACCAAGCAAAGACTACAGCCACCCTTCTGTATGCTATAGAATGTATAGAGGTCTCAAAATGGGGGTTCCTTGACAAGAAAGATGAACAGATTCTAAGATGCTTGGCTTCTTGTAACAACTCGGCCTCACGGGCTCCTCTAAGTCTTGAATTTGGCATAAAGAATACCTTTGTACAGGGCCTTGTGGCAGTAATTCAGAGGGTTAACTGCTTAGCCCATAGTAAGGAATCTACCCTAAGACACTTAGCTTTTACATACATTTTCAGCAGATTAAGAGATAAAGCTAAGTTTTTTTAGAAACTATAATCTTGCTGTGCTATTGCTTGAACTAAAACCTGATCTGATTTTATTATTGCCATCTTTTGTTCTTTAAAAAAAACCTTGAAAAAGTGCCAAACGTTTTTCCCTAGATTTTGAGTCCTGTCTGTTAAAGATGAGCCTCCTTACATTGACCAAACCAGCGACTTTTAAACATTCTCAGCTATACCTTGCCTGGAATGCCCCACATGGGGTGAGGTGCTTTTTCATTCTGTTGAGATTAGATAGAGTGCCACTTAGAGAATTAACCTCCAAATGGGATGGATCTTCTGACATCTGTGATCTTTGCCAATTGGGGGTGCAGAATCTTAAGCATGTCTTATGTGTTTGCCCTGCTTTAGCAACATTCAGGAAAAAATGGTTGAAACTCCTCTGTCTGAATTTTAATATTATTTCTGCCAGAGAGGCCCTGGAAATCTTGTATAACCCACCTAACAAATTATTTTGTTTTAGCATTTAAAAAATTTTTAAGTCCTTTTTAAACTTATATTGAGCTTTCACGTACTGGTGGTTATTTTAGGAATGTAAATGAACTATCTCGGCAGTCTAGAGGCATTTTATACAAACTTTACTGTATAATAAGGTAGAGGGGTTTTCCTATGATTAGTAGAGCATATTAACTCTCTTGTACTCTACAGATTATATTATCTTGGATTTTATGTATATGTTTTATCTGTCCCTATGGAAGCAAATACTATTATGTGTTCTGGAATGTAACAAGAGTGAATGTAACCCCTGGGTACTCATTTCTTGCACTGTATGATGCGCTTTATAGGGAGATATAGTAAAGAGCTAGAGCGGTTGAGATTAATGTATTTTCATATAGAAGTTAAATATTCTAGTCCGATGCACTTTATATATCCATAGTACTTTTTGAGAAGGATTGTGGAATTTAAGCTTGATGGGGAGTATTGTGAATGTAGTTATTTTTCTGTAGATAATGTAGTGTTTTAATCTCGTTTTATATAGGAATTGTATTTCAATTTTGTCGTATGTAATTTTATGTATTATCCATGCATGTGGACCTCTTCGGAGTTCCAAGTCATGAAGTAAATAAAATTGAATGATGCAGAGTGATGATGCAATGTGGCAGCCATCTTGAAAGTATTGAAAACAGTGTTTTCTATCAAAAAAGTTTTTCTATATTTTTAACATGGCTGATCGCTACTTCTGGCTTTGCCATTGCTAGTGCATTTTAATAGCATCTGTCACTGGCAAAGGCAACAGTGACAGCAACTATAACACTTATGCTTGTAACATGCATATTTGTAAAGTGCAAATTTACCTAGAAAGGTATCCTGCCGCTGAAATAACAGAGTTTTATTGTTACCCAACTCAGTGGTACTCAGTTGATCGACCACGGAAGCATGAAATGTTGAGTAGACCTGCCAAGATTTGAACCTGTGAGAGCAGGCACAGATCCCTGCAATGGATGCATTAATACACTGATCAACACGACCAGATCCAACTGTACTATGGAGCACAAGAGGGGCCGCAGAGGAGAGATACAGAACTTGATAAGGGGATACAAAGAGGCACATAAAAATGTATCAGGACAACATCCAGGGCATCACTAAGGCCACCATATGGCATGTGGCGCTATGGAGGAATATCCAGAGGAGGCGTGGGATGGGAAAGACTGAGTAAAAAGGGAGCAAAAAATAAGAGTGCAGACTTAAAGAAAAGTAGGATACAAGACATGCACTCCATTGGGGTGCTGAATTGCAAATGAAAATTAAAAAATAAGTAGCTCCAGGACGTCAGCAGTAGAGGAATACACCTTAGCCAATCAAAAAGCACTGATTAAGCAAGCTATGCTCCAGTGGTCAAACAAACACAGAATAGGTCACGCTTTTACTCGAGTTGGAGCTATTGCCATTGTAAATTTATAACTGGACTTCTTTTACAACATTAATGGGTCAACCCTGCTGCATATTTTGGTCCTTTCTGCCACAAACTTCCAGTGGCCCTGCACATAACTAAAGGGCTAGTAGGCCTACGGGAATATTTTTTCAAACAAGGCCCTTAAAGCACAAACTACTCCCAGGTGCAAAACAAAAGTTCCATCCATAATAGAGCTTGCAAATACACTGAATGGTGGGAGGGTTAACCTATTGTGGGGACCCAGAGATGATCTAGACAGAGCACGTTGTGGTGAGCACGTTCTGAAGGTGGTCCCATTGTCCAAAGACTACCACAGGCTGAGTTATGGGCAAAAATGTTTTGAAAAAAGAATGCCCTGCAAAGCATTATGAGGCGAGTTTCCAAGTGCTGCAAATATGGTTGTATGTTGGTTGTATGTTGACTGTAATGCTACAAACAGCCCCTAGAGGACACCACAATAAAAATAGCATTACAAAGAAACATGGTAATGTAACCATATAGTTAGCCCCTAGAGAACATAACTGCATAAAACAGAATTGCAGAAAATAATGCAGTGCAAGCAAATAGTTAGCCCCTAAAGAGTGTAGTGCATTACATATTTTCAGGTCTGGCAGGCCTACTGCAACGATATTACAAACAAGTCCATTAAAACACAAACTGCTCTCAGCTACAAAACAAAAGTTCCAGCCAGGAGAGAGCTTAAACAGACACTGTATGGTGGGAGGGGTTATTATTTTGGGGTCCCCACTGACCTAGTGTGGGGACCCGAAGGTGGTGTAAACAGAAAGAGCATGTTGTTGCGAGTGTGTTGCTGGTGGTCCCATTGTCCTAGTACCACCACAGGCTGAGTTATGGGCAAAAATGTTTTCTAAAAGAATGCTTGGAAAGCATTATGGGGCGAGTTTCCTGAGTACAGTGAATATTGTAGTTTCGCTTTAAGGATTTCTGCATTTTTTACATAAAGCATTTATAAGTTACAAGTATTTATGTGAAAACTATGGAGCGTGAAGAGGAGAGATAAAATAAATGACTGATTAGGTAACAATGTGAACAATGTGACCAGTGCTTCAATACTGCCGATGGAGTTTGCGCTGCTGTTTTGCACTATGAGCGCCATGGCCACCATGAAGCTCAAAGGGGAGAAACAAAAGAAAAAAAAGAAAAAAAAAAGTTTGCCCAAGCTGTAGTATAGCGGCAATTGTGCAATAATCCATGTAACAGGGCCAGCCTGAAAGGCGGTAATGAAACCTCCCCAAGGCTGGACAAACGTAAAGCATTTACCAATTACATCAAGGGATTTTTGAAAGGCAAGCCCATGAACGAGTGAAAGTGATGGGCGTGCCATGGGTGTGGTTAAAAGCCCACAGAATACTTATAACAGGTCGAAAAACGCTTGTGCACTCGACCTAAAAACCATGCGATAAAGAGCAGGGAACTAAGACAGGCAAGAAAGTCATTTAATCATGAGCAAGGGCTGACCTAAAGCCCACTCAGTGTGATATTGTATACAATGAGGTGACAGACACCTCTAGTTGCCTGTGGTAAGACTGCGAAAAGGCTTCCTACCATGTTCATGTCCTTGATTTTACAAGCAAAAATACTTCTCTCTTTCTTGACAATGTTTACGAGCAAAACCACTAAACTCTTTCTTGACAATGTATGGAAGAACCCATAAAATAATGCAAGTCAGTAACGCAGTCTCGTTACTATTCACACGTTTTACTTCATATTACATGCACCTCTGTCCTAGGAGTGTTCCACAAACATGTTTCTGTAGTTTTAAGCAACATGAGCCTTGCACAACACATACTGCACACTGAGTTGCCTGTTGGTGTCTGGGCGAGTTCAAGGTGTGGATGGGTGATCATGGCAGAGTACTGTTGTCAGCTCCAAAGTGGAGGCTAAAGGCAGAGTGAATTCCTAACAGGGCCTCTCAATGTGTAAAAGTTGTCCTGGCTACATGCTCACTCAACCCGTGGCCTCTTTGCAGCGAGCACAGAGTGATGTGTATATATGTGACAATTGTAATTACAATTATATATGAAAGTTTGTGACGAAGGGACCCAGCTATTGAAATATGGACCTTGTCATAGGAAAAGAAAATGCATTTTGGGGAGTTATTACTTATGTATCAGATACTGAACAAAACATATGTTTAGAAGCATTTGAAAAGCCAATAGGTGTAGCTTGATCTGGGTGTATGCGTTTGTTCTTGCGTAATATATTTGGATGCACTTACAGTAAGCAGAGGCGGGGCACTCCAACAGTGACTGGTCAGCGCGTGTGCCAGGAAGCCTGTGTGGCTAACGCGATCGCCCCCAACACACACACACACACACACACACACACACACCCGTTCCCCGGGAACTCTGCCTGTAACTCTACACGATCGATGTATACTCCAACTAATATTCTTCTGCTGAGCGGCGTAACCTTTCCCGGCTCTGCTCGCGCTGCATGGAAGGGCTTCGGTTTCTAGTGCGCGAGTCCAGGCCTAGTGTTTTGTCCCTGAATGGATTCCAGGTCAGGTGTCCCCCTTGGATCACTGGCTCTGTCTCCTGCGTTCAAAGATCACCAAAGTCGCCGAATTACACCTCCAAGCACCAAAGCCTAAAGCTTTCAACGGGGCGATTAAAACCCACAAGAACACGTGGTCAGCACTTGCCACCACTTCCTCTTTCATATGATCGCCCCCATCCCCGGGACACAGAGTGATGCCACCACAGTCTTTGATCCAGCCTCCGTCAACCTTTCTACCTCAGTCTTCCGAAACATCAACTCTCCCATTCCCAAGAAACAGAAGACCATCGGAAAATAACATGGACGCCATCACCCCAACACAAGAGCCTTTCATTGGTTCCTTGTCTCCTAGCGGCCTTCAAGGACCGCAGACACGCCTATATATGCATTAAAGCAAAACGCTGCAAGCACCTTTACAATTAACCAAAACACAGATCCCACGGCACGCCACCAACCACAGTACACCCTTCACCCAAACAACGTCAGGATAGTCCAACAGGAGGAAGCTGCCAGCAGCTCAGACCCAGGAAATTAAGTGTGGTCTGCTGCAAAATACCCTCCTAAGGAAATCAAACGGCCTACAGAAAGAAACTGAAAAGACAACGCTTCTAATATTACTGACAACACTTCCTGTGCCAAGTGCCTAGAGGCAAATCAGCCTGCAGTGTTGCACTAGATATTTTCCATTGAAAACCCTGTAAGGTGCCATATGCAGTACCTGATGATCATCCCTGCCGAATGACTTCCAGCTATCGATTTGTTGTTAATATCAAAACAAGGAGCAGCTGGGATAGATTCCAATATTTCCCAGAGTCTGTGGTGGGGAGCATGGTGCTGTTGGTGTAAGGGCTGTTGGTTACAAAAACTTGGTTAGACTGACAGAGAAGATTTCCTGGTCTTGGAGACCAGATGAAAGACCTATGTTCCATTGACATCATGCAGGAACCAACATCTCACTATGAGGAAGATGGCTCGGAGCGGCTGGTGTGAAGGAGAAAACCAGCATGGGGACAATCTCGAGGCCCAGGCAGCACTTACGCCCAAGGATATTAGCACGTGAGAGTCCGTGGGTCACCCCAATTAGCTGTGAACAAAGCAAATGACAAGCAGAGATACCGGAATATTGTACACAAGAACGGTGTTGATGCATGTAGTGATGAACAGTTTGTGGAAGCATACATCAAAAACATTAAATACATTTTTGGATCATGGGTGCTTGAGTGGCACGAGGGGCAGTGGAGACATGATTATCAGGCTGAAATGCCGCTAAGATACTGTGGTGGCATGCTTGATTTAAGAGGAGTTTCTAGATTCATGAGGGGATTCTGTCAGTGGCAGCTGCAAGTCACACCAGAAAGGGTCACCCAGCACAGCCACCTCCAAATCTGCTCTCAAAGCACATACTAGCAGACAAGACTCTCAACACGTAACCACGCCCTATAGCAGACAAGAATCTCAACAAGTAACCCTGCTCTGTCCTTAGTCAAACACTAACACTGCCTCTGGAACCATCCAGTAGATAACTCATTACATGTTTGAGTTCTCTTCTCAAGGGTGATTATCAACCATCCAACAAGCCCCAAATGCAACCTATATGCCACCAAACAAACTGATGACAGCCTGTGTATTCTGAAACTGATGCTAAGTACAGCATTTTTGTCCAAACGCTCCAGCAACAAATAAATAAAATAAAGTGTCCAAAGTTTCGCCAATCTTGGGATCTCGACTGTCAAAAACTGCCAAAGGGTCAATCAGAAGCAGCACAAGTGCCTCCGAAGGGGTCCACCATACAACATAAGTCATTCATAGAGCAGACATGTTGTGCTGCGGTCCAAAGATTCACTGGTTGGAGTAGGAGAGAGCAGAGATGTCCACACATGCAGCAGCTAGGAGTAGATATCTGCTTATCACTTGGCAACAGGGAGAATGTTTGGGATCCACTTGTTCTTGGTGGGTCTAAGATGTCCAGGCATTGGCTGTGTGGGGAGGGAGGATGGAGCAGAGGACAAGGTGTGGAGTTGGCAATGGGTTGAGCTCAGGGGCAATTTATCAGTTAGCGATGAAGAAAAGCTACAACGAGGAGCTATTCCTAAGTCACAAACGACACACCGGTCTAGTTCACAGGTAGAGTCCTTAATGCGATCTCCAGCTGGTGCCATTTCTTCCAATGTATTTGACAGGCTGGGCTTGGAGAAGGGAGCCTATGACCACTCAGGGGGCTAGAGAAAGAGGGGGGATGGACTTGCAGAGTTGATCTGAAGTGCCAAGTGAAGCACCAGTGCGATGGACTCTCTGGTGAAGTTTGGTCAACGTCCATAGATTTTGTACGCTAACTTATTTTTAAAGCAGGCTCTATTTAGTTACCTATTTTTGGCCTTCAAAACGTTTCTAGCTTCTTTCCTGCTCGGTTACAACGGAGGATAAAGGAGGGGTTTGGGTGCTGCTGCTAAGGTCTCTACATTGTTTAAACCATCCCTGGCCGAGAGTGCACCTCCTTTTAGCCCCCTGTGGTGTGAATGGGAAGGCAACTTGAACGTTTTTTCTGGCAGTGTGTTGACAATGAAGAGGAACACAGAATCTTATGTCCCACAGGGAACATTTGGGGTCGCTTGACAATTTAATTTGTTTTAAGAAACGTTCTGGAATTTGAGCAAAACGGGGTTGGGAAATTAATGTACCTGACATCTTTGTACAAAAGTGAGGAGTTGCAAACAGAGCAAGCGTCAGGCTTGGCTAAGACTAATTTGCATTTGGCGGGGAAGTCCTGTAATTGCACAGACCAGCTAACTCGGTGGTGTTTGAAGAGAGGGTCTAAGATAAACCCAGGATCCATGGACTGAGTGAACTGCTAATCGCGGCAGTGTAGTGTCGGGTATAACATATGGTATGATTTCTGTACATTTTCTGTTTGTGCAGCAGAGGTTCAGGCTACATGAGGCATCCATGTGTCAGGTCTATCTAACTCAGGCTTCTCCAACAAGTAGCTTATGAGCTACTGGTAGCTTTCCAGCTACCTGTAAGTAACTGGTAGCTCTACAGCTACCTGTAAGTAGCTCTGCTGGTTGTACACCAGCCTATTAAGAGGTTTTTTTCTTGCTTGTATTAATATATGTATACCAAAATTCAGAGTGTGTATGCAAGATGTAAATGTGTTTATTTTCAGAACTTATATGTTGATGTCTGAAGAAAAATTGCTCAATTTTCAAAGTATATTTAATGTTGATATTTGAGAGATAAATCATGTGGCGTTGGGCAGACTTATTACAGATATTATAACATTGGAGTAAGGGGCATTACAGCTGTCACTGCTATGTAACACCCATGAAGAGGCATTCAAAATGAACAAGGTCTTTTGTGCATGATTACTGGCAATCCTGCTTGATGTACTGAGGTGATCACTGCTAGTGGCCACTTATGTGATCTTGTCTGGTGTGGTCACTATTACAACACTAATAATATGAGTAGCTCGTGATGATTTTCATCCAAATTAAGTAAGTCTTGTTACAGAAAAGGTTGGCGACTCCTGGTCTAACTGGAGCAATAGCACATTTGTGTAAGATTCAAATCTGTAAGAGCTATATACACTAACAGATAGAGACAGTGCATATACTTAACACATCCCCTACACTTTTGTTAACCCTTACTTGACCACGAGACATAAACGTGATGCATTGCATTTCAAATTGAAGATTTCAAGCAGAAAATGGGCATTTGAGAAAGCATCAGAAGCCTCACTAACATGCAACACACATATTACAAGGGTAGGAGCAGTGCAAGGGTCTCTAACACAGATACCAGACACAGGGAAGGTGGCAGCAGCGGTGGGATTGCATACGCACACGCTGAACAGACGCAGCAAGGTAGAAGCAGAGCAATCTCGGGAGAGGGAGAGACTTGCAGTGTTTTGGGAGGCTGATAGGGTGGGGTAGTCTCGGTTGTTGTGAGGGAGAGCTTGTAGGGGATTAAGGTATAGCTACAAGGGTGAGGTGGAGAGGGAGTGGGGGTGACAACAGAATGGTGAGGCAGAGAGAGGAGAGTGAAGCAAACAGCGAGCAGGAGAAAAAGAGCGAGGTGGGGTTAGGCAAGACACAGCAGTAGTAGTAGTCCTTGAAGGAGAAGATGTGGTCGGGGTGAAAACGAAGTATCAAGGGAAAGGGTAATATCAAGGCCAGGGGGTGGAGGAAGAAGGCAGCAGCGTATACGACCTGGAAAGTAAATAGAACGTGGCAACAGTGCTTCTGTCACAAACACCAGGAAGTGCTTTAAAAACTACACAGAGTATTATGTATTACAGAGTACACATACTGTTCCAATAGTATAGCCAATCAGTTGACGAGTAGGAAAGGGTTACTTAACCTGCAACAATTGTTTGCTGTTTGTAGTGTTGCAGATTTGCATGAAGTGCACTCTCCTGCCATCTAGTGTTGGGTTTGGAATATTATGCTTCATTTTTAGGTTGAGCATAACAGCGCGCAAGCGCTCTGACGTGTTACCTCTGTGGACTTTTAACCAGGCCCACCTCACGCTCATCACTACCACTTGTTCATGGACTCCCCTTTCAAAAGTCCTTTGTTATCAGTGGTAAATGCTTTTCATTTGTCCCTCCTTGGGGCGGTTTTGTTTCGGCCTTGGGGACCGACCCTGTTAAATGGATAATTGCACTTTTGCCAATACGTTTGACTGCAAGCGAACTTCTTTTTCTTTTTGCGTCTCCTTCGCGCTCATGCTCATGGGGGACGTGGCGCTTTGAATCGGCTAGCTCTTGTCAACTGTTTTGCTTTTCATTTTCAATTTATGTGGCAAGAAAAGTCCAGTGAAGAATTTACATCGCTAATAACTAACTGGAGCAAATGTGAGACCCACTGCATTGCAAATACTTGTTCCTTTAAAGTCTTTGTGTTGTTTTAGGACTCGTGTCAAAGGATTCAAGATTAGATGCCTCGTAAGGCATGGTGCGGAAGGACGCATAAAAATTCAATTTGTATCCGTCACCAGACTGGAAGAGGTTTCCTTGTGCCCCCGATGAATAAACAGAGCACAGGAGAATACGACAAAAGGGTCATGTTGAGCAACTGCCTCTCACAGCAACAAGGTGTGTGTGACCAAATCAGGAAGGGGGACGCAGAACCTCATATCACCCACTGCCTACAGACCGGGCTCTAGCAGTTTGTGCAATGAGAATTTTAGAAGTGGGTTTGCCAACCTATAGCAGTGCAAGCTTCTCACAACATCCACAACTGTCCCTCCAACCTGCTTGAGGTGTCGTAACCTCATGCCCAAAACCAAGGAGCGAGGGGAATTTTCAGCGCAACAGTGTAGAGGCCTAACTGGCCGCAGAAGCAGGCAAGCTCACACATGTATAGACTATCCGTCCTGCTATCTTTCAGCATCTTTATAAGCGACTGAAGTTAAACACACGCCTAATCAAGAATTGGTGACCTGCGTGCTCATCACATCATTACTAACAAATGTTTATAAACTTGTTAACCACAAAAGTCATTCGAATCAGACCAGATGCACCATAACAATTCCCCCGGGGTGGGTGCCATGAGGCCCTCGAAGTGTACACGTCTCAGATGGCAACGCAAATGTGAAGTCTTGATGAGAGGGTGTGCTGCAGTGCTTAATTTGTGCGTGTTGTTTCCGGTGCTGAGCACCGGCACTTATTTTTGAGGGCGGCACTTATTTTTCTGCCTCAAGCATTTGTTGCGAGCAAAAGACACATTTGGGAAAGACGGAGGAAGGGGAAAACCAAAAAGCGTCACAAAGGGAGAAAGCAGAGAGCTGCAAGAGTGAACTGGAGAGCAGGGAGTGGCTTTATAGGGATTGAAGAGGCCTGAGATGGCTTCAGGATTACGCTGCCTCAGTATTCCGTACTCGTACATTTAATTGTAGCAGCCGCATGTTTAAAAGGAGGGCTTTGGGCACCGGCACGTTTTTATTTACAAATTAAGCACTGGTGTGCTGCCTTTCAGGGAGGGGATTAATCAAGGGAGGAGCCCCCACATGTCATTGATTTACACACTCAAATGACATCCATAATGATAACTTTCTGTAGTGTGGACATAAGAAGGTAATTTTGCTAAGGGGAATGTGGTGAGCACGAACCTTGCTTAAGTAATCACAACATGACTGGAGGAAGTTGACACGCGGCAGCAGGAAGGTCTTGTTCTTCCCAAATTCCCTCTGTGACTTGAGGGGCACAGACAATCAGTTGTATTTTCATGTCCTCGTGCACCGAGTCTCACACTGCTCTCTGTGCTAACCGTGGGGCAAAGGTTACCACGTCTTTGAAATCTCTATCTGAAAATTACTATCCGGAAGTGTGGGATGGAACAGGGGGTCTAAAGTGGAATAAGATGCCCTAGGGCAGTGGTCTCCAAACTTTTTTATGCTGCGCCCCCCCGATGAAAAATAAAAATCATTGGGCCCTCCTCAGAATTTTTCACAATTATTTTATAAAGATGGTAATGTTTAAATATGTCTAGACGTATTTAAACATTGCAGTTAAGTACTGTTACCTTTTTACAAGTGCAGTAACACTGTTATCTGTGTAATGCTTCTTTTGACCAGAGCCTGGCACTCCCCCCCACCCCCCCATCACTTGAGGCCCCCCAGTTTGAAGACCACTGCCCTAGGGCCATGTTTCGACCGCAGCCTCCCATGCTTTTTTTGGGCCTTTCAGTGAGTAGCCCGTCTGCTTGGCAACAGCAGTTCTATTACAGTGAGGCAATGGCAGTGGAAAGGATGAAACCGGAGAGCGCAGCAGCGGGAAACAGGCGCCATTGTGGTACGTGGGGGGTGTATAGGGAAGAGGGCGATGGAACACAGGGAAGATACTGACTATGGGGAAAGCCTGGCGGGCGGAGGTAATATAAATAAACATTTAAAGCAAACCCTCAGGTCCCTTCCCATCTCCTCAAGTACCACAAAGCACCGACGAGGAAAAACGGAAAACAGGTGGGAAGAGGAGGGCGAGGTAGCACACCAAAGGGTGACAAGAAACAGAACGAGGCACATGATGAGGAGAGATGTTGATGGAGACGCGGGTAATTGGGCGGGGAGAGGCCAATCAGGTGGCAGAGACGTGAAAGAGGAACACTATGCTCCATCCAGCTGTCTTTCCGTGCCCTATCACCTCTACCACGCGCGCAAACCCAGTACACAGATGTGCACTGCAAGGGCTGCTTACAGAGACAATGGATGGCAAGACGCCCAAAAATACACCATCTTCAAATATTCATGAACTGGAGTCAGAATAGTAAATTATGAAGTTCTCGAATATCTGGCACTAGTTCTACATCTCGAATCCAATTTCAGGGAAAGCATGGAAATATGCCTCTTGTAAGTAGTTCATTGTTAAAAAGGCGATGATGCTCACAGCATCACTTCCGAGCACACCACATGTTCCTATGTCACGTAATACTCCAACTACTAACATAACATCAAAACACAAAATAAGAAGCAGAGCATTCACTTTGCTCCTAGGTTTCCTTCACGGAAAGAATCCCTGACGACTCAAAGATGCCAAAACAAGAAAAGGCACTCAGGAGTTCAGTTCTTCTCTGTGGGACACAACAAAGTAACTTTCCTGTAGCCATGGATTTGTGAGGCTTGTATACGTGTATCGCCAGATCAGTGCTTAGAAAGCAGACACAAGAATTTTAGGCACACAGTCTCCGTTTCCTTATCTCTTCCCAATTAGTCACTTGCCAAATCAACTAGTCTTCTTGAGAAGTAGACAGAAAAATCTCACCAAGAAAGCAAAACAATGTTGTTCTTAGACTAATCGTATCCCACTGTTATTCCGAAATGTGCTAGACAACTGCTGCACAGACTAAGAAAGATCCACAACAAGTCCATTCTGGGAGGTCAATCTACCAATTAGCTGGAAAACAAACAGCACAATAACCGACAAACAAGCATAAACGAAACTGCTTGTCACTAGTTACCGCCCCATTGCTCAGCGGCCCTTCACCTCAAAAGTGAACGAAAAATCCCATTGAGCAGCTCTGGAACCAGGCTCACTCTATTCAATTAGATCCGTTTACATCAGTGAGCAGCCCTATCCTAAAGAACCAAAGACATGTCTGTTCTGCAGTCTTTTTCTGCATCCTCTTTTTCAGCTCACTATTTGGCCATTCTATGTCAACAACAGGGAACTGTATACCCAACACTCTGGACACTTGGACCAAAGTCCTCAAGTGCAATCGCTATTGCAGCAACAGAGTAAACCTGATATTTACAAGTGTCCAAACTAGGATGTGATGCAGAGTAAAGCGGTTGGTGACTCCGGCAGAATTACCAGAAAGAGAGAATAAACAAGCCAGTTTTACCCTTCTATTTTTCCTTAGTTTTTGCTGGGGCGAGACTCGCAGGGACACGAAAGGGTACATTACTCAGAGAGTCCATAAGTGGAGAAAATATGAGAAATGCCAGAAGGAGAGAAGAGGGGGGGTGTGGGGACGCCTTTAAAGAAGTGTGGCCAGGACAACCAAGCCACTAGTTGCAGAATGGGAAAAACTAAGAAGCGAGAGGTAAGACCTCTGGAGTGTACACTAGTAGTAAGCCAAGGCGGTGGTGTGCCAGATGAACGGCGCACAGGACACAAAGTATCAAAACCCCAGTGTAAGGAAATGCCTCCTTGGCACGGTTACCCCCTGACCTTTTGCCTTTGCTGATGCCAAGTTATGATTTGAAACTGTGCTTAGGCCTGCTAACCAGGCCCCAGCACCAGTGTTCTTTCCCTAACCTGTACCTTTGTCTCCACAATTGGCACACCCTGGCATTCAGGTAAGTCCCTTGTAACTCGTACCCCTGGTACCAAGGGCCCTGATGCCAGGGAAGGTCTTTAAGGGCTGCAGCATGTTTTAGGCCACCCTGGGAACCCCTCACTCAGCACAGACACACTGCTTGCCAGTTTGTGGGTGCTGGTGGGGAGAAAATGACTAAGTTGACATGGCACTCCCCTCAGGGTGCCATGCCAACCTCACACTGCCTATGGCATAGATAAGTCACCCCTCTAGCAGATCTTACAGCCCTAGGGCAGAATGCACTATGCCTCAGGTGAGGACATAGGTGCATGAGCACTATGCCCCTACAGTGTCTAAGCAAAACCTTAGACATTGTAAGTGCAGGGTAGCCATAAGAGTATATGGTCTGGGAGTCTGTCATACACGAACTCCACAGCACCATAATGGCTACACTGAAAACTGGGAAGTTTGGTATCAAACTTCTCAGCACAATAAATGCACACTGATGCCAGTGTACATTGTATTGTGAACTACACCCCAGAGGGCATCTTAGAGATGCCCCCTGAAAACATACCTGACTTCCAGTGTGGGCTGACTAGTTTTACCAGCCTGCCACACACCAGACATGTTGCTGGCCACATGGGGAGAGTGCCTTTGTCACTCTGTGGCTAGTAACAAAGCCTGTACTGGGTGGAGGTGCTTATCACCTCTCCCCCCCGCAGGAACTGTAACACCTGGCGGTGAGCCTCAAAGGCTCACCCCCTTTGTTACAGCACCCCAGGGCACTCCAGCTAGTGGAGATGCCTGCCCCCTCCGGCCACGGCCCCACTTTTGGCGGCAAGGCCGGAGGAGATAATGAGAAAAACAAGGAGGAGTCACTGGCCAGTCAGGACAGCCCCTAAGGTGTCCTGAGCTGAGGTGACTCTGACTTTTAGAAATCCTCCATCTTGCAGATGGAGGATTCCCCCAGTAGGATTAGGGATGTGCCCCCCTCCCCTCAGGGAGGAGGCACAAAGAGGGTGTAGCCACCCTCGGGGCTAGTAGCCATTGGCTACAAACCCCCCAGACCTAAACACACTCCTAAATTGAGTATTTAGGGGCTACCAGAACCTAGCAAGATAGATTCCTGCAACCTGTAGACGAAGAAGGACTGCTGACCTGAAAGCCCTGCAGAGAAGACGGAGACACCTACTGCTTTGACCCCAGCCCTACCGGCCTGTCTCCCCACTTCAAGAAAAACTACAACAGCGACGCGTTCCCCAGGTTCCAGTGACCTCTGAAGCCTCAGAGGACTACCCTGCATCTAAAAGGACCAAGAACTCCCGAGGACAGCGGCTCTGCTCCAAAGAAGAAACAACTTTGCAACAAAGAAACAACTTTTAAAGGACTGCACGTTTCCCGCCGGAAGCGTGAGACTTTCCACTCTGCACCCGACGCCCCCGGCTCGACCTGCGGAGAAATAACACAACAGGGAGGACTCCCCGGCGACTGCGACCCTGTGAGTAGCCAGAGTTGACCCCCGAGCCCCCCCAGCGACGCCTGCAGAGGGAATCCAGAGGCTCCCCATGACCGCGACTGCCTGCTTCTAAGAACCCGATGCCTGGTAAAGACACTGCACCCGCAGCCCCCAGGACCTGAAGGATCCGACCTCCAGTGCAGAAGCGACCCCCAGGCGGCCCTCTCCCATGGCCAGGTGGTGGCTACCCCCAGGAGCCCCCCCCCCCTTGCCTGCCTGCTTCGCTGAAGAGACCCCTGGGTCTCCCATTGAACTCCATTACAAACCCGACACCTGTTTGCACTCTGCACCCGGCCGCCCCCGTGCCGCTGAGGGTGTACTTTTTGTGCTGACTTGTGTCCCCCCCGGTGCCCTAAAAAACCCCCCTGGTCTGCCCTCCGAAGACGCGGGTACCTACCTGCTGGCAGACTGGAACCGGGGCACCCCCTTCTCCATTGAAGCCTATGCGTTTTGGGCACCACTTTGACCTCTGCACCTGACCGGCCCTGAGCTGCTGGTGTGGTAACTTTGGGGTTTCCCTGAACCCCCAATGGTGGGCTACCTTTGACCCAACTTTGAACTCTGTAGGTGGTTTACTTACCTACAAAACTAACAAACACTTACCTCCCCCAGGAACTGTTGAAAATTGCAATGTCTAGTTTTAAAATAGCTTATTGCCATTTTTGTGAAAACTGTACATGCTATTTTGCTGATTCAAAGTTCCTAAGTTACCTAAGTGAAATACCTTTCATTTGAAGTATTACTTGTAAATCTTGAACCTGTGGTTCTTAAAATAAACTAAGAAAATATATTTTTCCATACAAAAACCTATTGGCCTGGAATTGTCTTTGAGTGTGTGTTCCTCATTTATTGCCTGTGTGTGTACAACAAATGCTTAACACTACCCTCTGATAAGCCTACTGCTCGACCACACTACCACAAAATAGAGCATTAGAATTATCTCTTTTTGCCACTATCTTACCTCTAAGGGGAACCCTTGGACTCTGTGCATGCTATTTCTTACTTTGAAATAGTACATACAGAGCCAACTTCCTACACCCAGTCTTCCCTCTAAGTCAGGGAGAAGGTTGGGTTTGCAGTAGTTTCTTTGAGGTGCGAGTGCTAAGGCCTTATCCTGTGCCTGCTCCTACACCACAAGTGACCCTGCACCACAAGCGGCTGGTATCACAAATTATACTCTGCTACAAACAAAGCAACGCGAGAGGAAGGCAATGTGAACATAACCTCTTCTGCATCTCAATATCTCGCGAGATAAACTAATCTCAATGCGATCACAAGCGGGCTGCACTTCATCCAAAAGTGAGTGAAACAGTGGAGATAACGCCTCCCACATGTCAACATCACGTAAAATAATCTAACTTTAATATTGCACACACAAAAAAGGCACCATCCTGCACCTGAAAATAATCTAAGAGAGTTACAGCAAGAGCAAAAGTGTAAGATTTTGGTTATCGCTCTTCTGTTCTAACATTCCTCTACAAGTTACTAGAAAAGCGGCATATCACACAGACCTCTGGACTATATGATTTATTTTTTATGCCACCAATTCTTAGTCTGTAGTCCAAGGACCCTGGGGGCTCGCAAGACCTACTCAGGGCGTCCGCAACTATAATTAATAAAGTATATGCAAAGAAGCAACATTTAAAATTTGAAAACTTTTTCTATGTTTCATTGTGAAATAAACACAATGGACCTCATTAAGAACTCGGCGGGAAAACCCGCAGAGTTCGGTGCTTACAGTCAACAGAAGAATGCAGGGCCTAAACATTGACGGCAATGTAGCAGTGCGGCAGGTGCAGCAGCACACGTCACGCATTTCACTGCCCGTAAATCTGGCAGTGAAATGTGCGACGGGGCTGTGCATGGGGGCCCAAGTGCATCCTCCGAGTCACCCATTCCGCCAGCCTTTTCCTGGCTGTGTAAACAGCCAGGGAAATGCTTGTGGAACCTGAATCATTATCTGGTGGGCAGCGCTGCCCTGTCAGATATGAAACTCTGCCACCGCCAGGCTGCCTGGTGGCGGAAGCCTGGCGGTGACGGAGTTTCAAAAGTGGCGGTTCTGCCACGAACATTATATGGCGGTTTGGACCGCCATGCTGGTTGCGGTAATGACCGCCACTGCCGGAATGGCGGCCCAGACCGCCATGTTCATATTGACTGCCAATATTTAAGCATTGTTTGGTGTACGCATGTTTCAATGTTTTTGTGTATTGTTTTGAGTTTCAAATCATAGAAATTGCTTAGACTGGTGGTCCCGGGCATCCAATGATGACTTAGTGGGAGTCCCCGATTCCACTAATGATTCAATGTGGATCTACAGAAGTCTAAAGGTTAAGAAACACTGTTTAATGCAGTAAACTGTATGCTGAGAGTCAAACAATTACAATCTTCAAGTCACAGCTCTCATATTTACACATAATGCCGCTGTCCACTCAGGTAAAAGTATTGGTGGGTAGTGCAGTGAACCCCCTGGAGTTCTGAACTGATCCCAGTGTGCTCCCTCTGTGACACTGCTCATCAGTAGTCACAGCTCAAAGCGGCATATGTATTCTGAATATCTAATTCCATCTGCAGAGCTTCAATATCCCCACTAGCCACAGTAATAAAAAAATATATATATGGGCGCACTACTTGTTTGTACTGACTCCAAAATGAGGGGCTCAAAATATAAAGAATCGAAAGATGCCAAAGAGGTGAAGACTGGGCAGAAATGCACTAACAGCCTCTGATCCCAGACTACCGATTAAAGGAATGAAAATGACACCAGCTCATCTATAGATTTCATTCTCCAGAGGCTTTTAGCCTCATATGACCTCACCTAGTCGATGGAAACAAACAAACAATGACAAGATGCAAAACGACATTTTGGAATTACAAAAAACTTTCACAAAATTATCAGCAGCTTTACAGAGGCCGGAACACATATTGGTTACCTGGAAGATGACAAGCTGACAATCCAAAAACAAGCATTTACAATGCCCTAGGGTCTCGCATTTCTCAGAGTTACAGCTATTAGCAGTTGTAAACTCCCAACCGAATTTTCCTTTCCAAATTGAAAGAAAAAACAGCGCGATCACGCTGCTACAGTTCACTCGTAATGAAACCTATCGGCAAAAGTGCAATTAACTTTAACAGCACTTTTGCCGATAGGTTTCATTACGAGTGAACTGTAACAGGGTCGACCTCCGCCAAGCGAGATCGAGCTGCAAACAAAAGATAGAAAGTAGTCCACAAACCTGATGGGAAACAGCGAGCCTCGCATGTTTCCAGTACTTGGTCGCTGAGCTCGAGGAGGGCTAACCACTAGAAAAGGCATGACGTATGCGTGCCTTCCACTAATGAAAGCAAGCAGATTTTAAAAGGCGAGCCCACGAACCAATGAAAGACAACTGACGTGACATCAACGGGGCTCCGAGCCCTTTTCTAATTCCTAAAGCGTCTCACAAGCGAAACGCATGCACAGGCGACGCAGGATCGACCCTAATAAACGGAGGGCTACTCATGCAAGATCAAAATATTTTAAATAAATTACAGAGCTAGAGGATCACAACAAGGGGCTCTGTAAGGATCTTTGGTCTCCCAGAAGGCACAGAAAATACCACAAGCTCTTCTGTTGAATTCCTTGAGAACTTTATTCCTCCCACTTTAGGCTTCAAATTTGACAGGGAGTTTGGAAAGGGACCGTCCACAGAGTTCCATCAGTGAATTCCACAGCTAACCAAACCCTGAGCCATTATATTTAAATGGCTGAGAAACAAGTAAGTGGAAACAATCTTGTGCTACACGAGAAAACATCAGCACACCACATGGAATGTCTCAAAAATTATTTCTCAAGATTATTCCAAAGGCACCGTGAAGTATCAGAAATCATTTCTCTCCAAAGGAAAACCCTGAAAAAAATCTCAATTATTTTTTCATTTGTTTCCAGCTCATACGCAAGAACAAAAATTCCTTTTTCCAAAGACCCTGCCATCTTGGATTCCTGCCCTGTCATCTGTGATTCACAGCACTCTGAAACTGTTATAATCACTTGTATTGTAGCTGGTTAATCATGGCTAACCACTTACAGAACATTTCAACCAAAGCATAACAATATCATTTTTCAACAATTTCTCATGGGCATTATTTGGGCCATATATCTTACCTTTTTGTTGGTGGTGTTAAAGTTGTAGTGCTTTATAAGTTAATTCAAAGCTTTACAATGGCCGTCGACCCATTCGGCTAGGTCGATCTCACTAACCTAAATGTACTAATAATTAATATTTCACCATTTCATTGTACTTACTCCACTCTAGCTGTGTGTGCTTCAGTCATATTAGAGGAGCTAGGTATCACCTTTTATTAGGCATTCTCCCTTTGGCACTCCTAGGATTTTTGCAAATCTTTGCTCAGGTTCAGGTATCAGTAAGAATGGTGATTCATTTACGGTTGAGGTTAACCAGATTTAAATAAAAGGGAAAGACTCCATTGTGTAGCTTATCACTCTTTAAGGGTATTTGTGAAGCTACCACTACAATTGCCACTTATGGTCTCCACTATCCCTGTTCAAACAAAACAAGGCTTTGAGTGGGTCTGCGGTGGGATTGCCTTTGCGGGGTGGGCCTTCCTAATTTTGGTTCTGCTTTCTCTCTCCGATTTCTCGTTAGTCTCTCAATTTTAGTCTACTTCTATCCCTACCAACTGTCGACTTGCTGCGTAATACAGCGCCATTCATCTTTATCAATACCCTGCTCTGAACAACACAGCTCTGTAACTCACAAGCTAGCCACATTCACAGCTGCTACAACTCAGAGTCTAGTTCCATCACAAATACAGCTAAAGTAAAAAATATATATATCATGCCTATCTGAACAGTGTAAACGTTTTTGTTTTGAATATAAAAGACCTAAATCACCCAGTCACGCACCAAAAATACTATCTTACAACGTACCATCTTACATTCTAGAGACACAAACTGGGGTAGGCGTGGTGTCCCAAATGTTAAATAGATGAGTGGATGGGTTTGCATGTTCCCCAGCCAACAAAAAGAAAAACGTTCCAATTACATTTGGCTAAAAAAAATAATAATAATAATTAGGAATAAAAATTCGGACGACAAAGAAAGAGTCTCACCAGGCTGCAAAAGGATGGATATGAGTTCTATACCCAGAACAGTTATGCTCCATCTGCCAACAAGCCAGATTTCTGGGTACGAATAGGAAACTATCCAACATTCCCCAGTGGTCCAGAATCAAAACCGGAGGAGATTTCAACCTACCATGGGATGGTACCCTTGACAGAACATCCTCGTGTAAATTCAATCCAGTAAGATCACACACACAAATGATCAACATGTGCAAGTCACACAACCTTACAGACATCTGGAGGCTGTATAACCTGACTGGAAGGTACTTTACATTCTATCCAAACCCCCATCACTCATTCTACAGAACAGATTACATTGTTGTCGAGGGCTCACATGTAATGAATGTTTGTAAACCCACAACAGATACTGTTCTCATGTCTGACCATACCTACTTATCAACAACATACACAATAGGGAATGAGACACCCCACCAAAAGATCTAGAGAATAAATGACCTCCTCACAGTAGACCCCAATGTCATCAAATAAAAAAATAAGAATGAAATTTCCAACATGCAACCCCCCAACAAATCCTTTGGGATGCACTAAAAGCCACCACTGGAGGCGAAATGAACAATAGTATAAGTAGGAAACACTAATATGACAACACTACAATTGCCTGGGAAGAAGCAGAGCTTTCCAAAAGAGAACAAAAGCTATTTCACAAGAAAGGGAAAAATAATTCAACCAAATCAACCTCACTAAAATATGAACTGAACAACATATTAACCTCATGGGTCCATCTTATTGGGAAAATGCACACCACAGAAAAAGGAAATGCTCTCTATTCTTTAAAGCATCTACAACTAGATTTATTCAACAAACACACTGCTGATTCCTAACGTCACTGCAGCTGTAAGAACAAAACTGAATAGACCATTACAAATGGTACAAATTCCTAAAACTCTACTCTCCCTGGAACTTGGAAAATCACCTGGTCCTGATGGCGTTCCTGTGTCCTTCTATCACAAGATAAACACTTTTTGGACCATTTTTAGAAGTGTGGCTCGATCACAGGCTAAACTGCCTAAGGTAACACAGTAGAGACACCAAAAAAGGGACAGAGATCCTAAACTTAAAAAAAAAAAATTAAAAAAAAAGAATACCAATTGAACATCACTAATAAATGTGTATTGTAATATCTATGTAAAAGTCCTTGCAAACTCAACCTGAATCATACAGGACGATAATTTTTTTTAAAAAATCTCTAAACAACTATTAGACGTACGCTCTCCTAAATATATTACAAGATGGGGAAGGATTGAAATGTTACAAATGATGATAGCCCCAATCATTAATGTCCTACTTGACATGATCCCAGTCTGACTTTCTGATAGCATCTTTAAGAAAATAGACAATCTTTGCTCAGATTTCATATGTAAATCCGAGAGAGCAAGACTCTCCTTACTTAGATGAAACTGCAGAAACATTTGGAGGGTTAAATCTTGCCAACTTTCATAAATAGTCAACTGCATTCTTAGTGAGCAAGAGGTGCAGTGGTATTTAGAAGGTAACACTGCCCGTGCTGGTCTCTCCATTAAGCATGAGCTATCTACCCACTCAGTTTAATTTGGACCACCACAATGAAACAAACAATAGGAGGACACTTGTACTCCCATCTTGGCTATCTGCCGAATAGATAAACTTCTACTCAAACTGAAATGTTCTTCCTTCTCATAATGATGGCACAATCAACAAGTAAAAGTCACGGGAGAACTCTCCTCTGACAGAAATGGCCCATTAATGAATCAATCAGAGAGCTAAGTGCCAAAGATAGTCCTCTTCCATTTCTAACAAAATGTATAATCGAGAACTCAGACTTTTATGACTCTCAAACTCAAAGTAAAACTAACAAAATGCTGACCTCTGTATGATCCAGGGTTCCCATGCTTCACAATGAAAATTGATAAAAGGTGCCTGTTGTATGTCCAAACACACATATTACTATCCACTATCACTTGGAAATCAACCACATGATTCCGAATCCCATTGCTACTGACTAGGGAGTTATTTAGGAGAAAATGTGACCTACCCTTACTGCATCGATAACTGACCCAGCCCTCTCCCATTACAGATTCTGGACAGCACACAGAGCCGATTGGACCCCACAAAACTCCACAAACTAGATCTCCGAGACACTGGTATGCTGACAATGTCAGGAGGAGGTGAGAAATTTAAAATACTTGTTACAAAGCTGCCCTCAGGTCAGCTTGTTTTCACACGAGATGAAAAGGCATATAGATGAGATTCTGAGGGTATCCTGGACTCCGGATCTTCCATCCACTGATTGCGGTGCTGTTCCCAATGGATTAACATCAAAACTAAACAAGGATGAGTTGATCCACCTAGGACTCTTGATAACCAGTTGTGTCAAATATATTTTATCAGAATGTAGAAACACTAAAGCTATTTCAGTTTTTGCTTGGTGGGGCAGATATCAGATTTCTCAGAGGAGCAGCCAGCACAATCGTTCAAAGCCGCAATAAAAAACACAAATCCAAAAATTGCAGGCCAAATTCGACATGAATCTTTAACTATTCGAACCACTGTGATACGTGATTAACCATATATTCTTTCAAGCCTCCTCAGAACTCCAGGAAATTACTCTAGTAGCAAGACAGCAGGATCAAAACAGAAAATTTACTGATTGTAAAACAGTCAGTAGCAAGTACCTTCTGTCCTATTTCTCTCATCTCTTCTTCTCATGTCTCTCTAAACTCCTGCCTCTTCAGTCACATTCAGGCGGTCACACTCAACATCTGTTCGATATTAAAGTCTTTCAATCTTAAGTAAAAGATGAAGACATAGAACTCTTTAAATACATATATATTTATCCTCACTTAAAGAAATACAGCTCAATAGTGTTGCAGTCACATTTTCTGGAACATATTCATAATCTACTTAAAATATTTTGTCTTTGAATACTAAAACTATCTCCTCCGTACATTTGTGACCTGTGACAATACACAATGGTAAATTTTTATAAAACTTCAAGAAAATCTTCCAAAATAAAAAAAAAGAAGAAAGGCTATAGTCATTGTTGAAAAGAGGTTGTAGGTATTTGTTGTAATAGGAACATAAAGAAATTATGAAAAAAGCATGAAGCAATGACCCTCTATTGTACCAAAAAGAAAATAAAGATATGTGTGAAGTTCACCCGCTCTTGTTCCTATTCCCAACCAGTGTCACAGGCCTCAAGGATAAAATTTAGGGTTCTCTGCCATTTACATACAAGTTCTCATGCGCCAACACTAACCCCAATACCTAGTTCACAAGCACAGTCACATCTCAGAACTAGTGCTATCATGGGTTCCCCACTGAAGAGTATGCTGCCCTACTCGCTCAGCAATCATCAATCTATCACTCAAATGTGACTCAACCCACCATTCCTTAGACTCATTCCTCATCCACTTCTCACAATATTATTACTAGATTCAACTATATTTAATAACGATCATTCTATCGCTGATCTCCACGAACACGAGCTGGAAAATAACTCCATCCTGAAACTTTGCCAATGAAGCTTTTGACCCAGAAGGGAAAATGAAGTTGCCAGAAGTAGCATGCTATTGCAAAAAAAGTCTCCTCCCCTTATCTATGTTCCTAAACCCTGCATGAAATATTGACTTTATCATAAAACAATTGCCTGTTCTCTATCCTTCCTTCCTATAAAACGGCTCTCTCCTTCCCTCTAGCCTCTATGTGCCTTACTCAGAGTGCCTGCTACTCAAAGTCACTTCCTTTCCGTCTTACTTTCTATTATTGTATTTCTGCAAACTGCCCACACCTCACTTCTTAGGTTACAACCATTAGCTCTTTGAAACCATATTTCTGCAACTTAAAAATAATCTCTTCTGGTCTATATTCACCTCACCAACCACATGCACGAACTCACACCAATGATTGTACCCAACCCTCTATTAATTTAATCTGCAAGCAGATAAACTTGAATAAATGCACAGAACGGTGTCCTTAATAGAACAAGACTAATCCCAGTAACTAATAGCATAATAACCATTATCCACTGGACAGACCACTAACGTGGGTTCGAGTGTAGCGGGCTACCTGTGGCAAAGCACTTCAGCCCCTCGTCAGGGTTAGTAAGAACTAGGTAAATGAAATTATAGTACAAAACAATTAGATAACGCATTGGCCAGCTGATACTCTAATTGTGGCTGCAAAGTGAAGCACAGGTGTTATCTATACAACACAGCAAAAATAATTAAACTCATCTAATAAGCTGACCCTTCCTGTCAATTATTGTTAACCATGAACAACGAACAGCGTGCTGCATCACATCCCACACTCAAGTACGGTGAGTTATCCACAGGTACTGTGCACGGCAGGTGGGACTGGACTCCTTTATCTTTGGCTCAGTGCCAACATCCTGTTGAGTGTCCCACTAGTCAATTTACACATAATTTTTCTTATGCTGACTCTTGGGCAATTAAACCTATCCTTCCAAGTAGAACAGAAAACCACGGCACATCTCAAGGTCACAGTATAAGCCATTTATTCCTTGGTGATTGTAGCAAGAGAGTTGGTGACCTGATCCAACGAAGTACACTGGGTAGGTGATTTCTAGGTCAAATACAGTTTTTCGTACTCATAAGAGAACAACCAAGTAATTGTTGGTCCAATACAGTTTTTTTTGTGATTGAAAGAAAACAGCCGACACGTGTTTCGTCACACTGGACTTTTTCAAGGCTTTCGCAGATTAGAGGTATTGATTGTGTTATTATACTCCAGTGGTCATGAATGTAGACCAGATATGTGTGGTATATCAAGCGTTAGAAGGGAGTCCGGAGACCATGATACGTCTGTTGCCGGTCTCCCGTTGCCCCTGCTTATGGAGCGCGTCGCATCTAGAAGGTCCAAAAGAACATTTGGAGAAGTAACTAAAACCCTGATTGTCCTAGAGAAGACGGGCCGGAGGAGACTAAAACTGAATGACCCCTTCCTACCTATTAGGTCCGTCCACAAAACATTCTGAAAGACCCTAAACGTTTCTCACTACCCCCTTCTACCGTCAAGGATACTGCCATTTTCTCCCCCCTTGCTGAAGCATCTGCTATACCTGAGATATTCACCTGACCACTGGCCATCTGAGGTCTGGCAGAACATTTGATGTGCCCTCCTTGGTGGGCCCTCTATGCGCCTCCCTGCTCCATTACACTACACCTCCCCTACCTCACTGCCGCTCTGTATTGTGCACCCAACCATTAATGATCTTTGCCAAGGGGACGTGCACCAACCCCAACTGACCTACATAAAGCAGGTAAAAACTAAGGGTAATGGAGTGCTTGTTAAAGTTACTGGACTTTTTATCCTAAATAAGGTGGAATGTACCAATAACAGCAGCATCTTACAATATGTCATTTAGTGGAAATATTTATATAACTGTGTCTGTTCCTAACAGCGAATGACCTTTTAAATTATATTATTTAACACAAAACAATACACAGTCTCTACTTACACACAGCTTATCTGAAACCCAAGGGCAGCATTAGTACTATTTTTGAGCTGCTAGTCTGCGAAAAACATTTATGTGTGCAGAGGTTTCCAGGAGCCTGTATCCAAACGAATTGACGGATATCAAGGGCAAAACATACATTTTTCCTAAACTCACCCGCAGCTTTGCTTAAAAAACACGTTGTGAGTGCTAGACCCGCAAAATGCGTCTAGCATCTTATTGCAAACATATACCTTGCAGTATTCTAATTAGATAGTTGCAAATATAGTGGGTTTCCTAATGTACCAGTCTTAATGTCATTGAAGAAGCTCGCCCTTGTGTTGTAAGAACTTCCCTTCTAGCAAGGGTCATTGTACTGCATCTTTAATACTCTTTTGAGCAGAAATGAATTGGGAAGTGCAAGGACTGGTGAAATGCGTTTACTCTTGGGTCGGTTACAGGCGGAAAAGAGTAAGTCACCAGTTGGCACTATATGTCCCACAATATCCGGGGAGTGAACTCCAAATCTCTTTATTAAATATAAAATAGTGTTTACATCTTTGCACATCTTTCCAATGTTAGCTGCACATTGTGCATTAAAATGCAACCTTCAGTCCTCATAATTCCAATAATCGTGTGCAAGAAAACACTGACGTAACTTCCACGTAATCGTTACACCCTTTCTTATTTCTTTATACCCTTTCTTACAGGCCCACTGTTTTAGAATGCACAATTTTCCCAAATGTTTCATGGCGGTGAGTTGGAGTGGGGGGAGGGGAGGTAACCAATTTCCTTATAAAGTGGTCTTGACAAAACTCGACTCGGACAAAACCGGGGTTTTAGTTACTGCCAGTCAACCTTGGTTTGGCCACTCCACGTTTAAGCCCATCCCCACGCTGAGTCAGTCAGAAATGTGAAGGTTGGAAAAGATGCCAAGCTATAGCTGGTCCGCCACCTGCAATGCTCTCCTTAGGGCCTGAAGAACATAATTCTGTTTCTCCCACTGACAGCAAACGTGGCTGTACAGGCAGTCATTCTACACGTGGCTGCTTGCCTGCTACTGAACTAACCACCCTATTGAAGCTTGCTGCTGTGTGCCTGTAACATAGCAGAATATTTTCAAATCATTCTGGATAGTTCCCAAGGCCATGGCAAGCCCGGGTCCCCCTGTGTCAGGCTTGCTTGGATTCCCCCTTTAGCTTCTTTCCTTGTCATAGTGAAAGGTCCTCAAATTTTCTATGGGGCCCAAAAAGCAGTCTGGTGTTCGATCTAGGGGAAGCGTGATCACTGCTCAATACCTGGGCGTTCAATCACACACCATGCAAATACACTTACACGAAGTGCACACCCGACATTCACAAAATTACTCACGATGCAATTTAGTAATAGTGTATACTGAAGAAAAAAAAACTCCCCGAGAGTAACTTTTTCATTTCTTGGGTCACACGGCCTATGGTGGATCACTCCCCGAGTCTACTCTTACAGCTGGGCTCAGTGCAAGAGGTGACGGCAGCTGCAAAGTCCCAAAGCAGAGATGTGCTGCGCCATTGTTCAGCCAAGTCTTGCAACTGCCTCCAACATCAAGGCTCACACAATAGCGCTTTGTGAACGGGCGCGCAGAAGCCCACCTGCCAGCCTCACACACTTCAGCCCCATGAAAATGTATCAAAAGGCAGCAGCGCTTGTTTCTGTTCTGATGAAACGAGCCCTCATCCCATCGGGGATAATCTGCTTTCCTTGATTATAACACAAAACAAGGCCGGGGTTAATCCACCGGGATGTAGATTTCTTAGCGTCAGTTTAACAAATTGATGTGTATTCAGCGGCCACAGACAGTGGTGTGCATTCTCTACATGTTAGTCTTCGCTTTCGGTACATGCTGCATATCATTCCCAGAGACAGAAGTCTGCTTTGTCCAGCTTGTTTCAGGATAGCTCAGCTGCAGCAGCGCCACGGTTAACTCTCGCCAAGATGGAACCCAGGATCACACATAAGAACACAAGCAACAAACATGCTGCTTACCCGCAAACGTGGCTCCATCACAAGCCAAACGTAAAGAACCAGAGAAGGCTCAGGGCTGCAAAGCTTGGGGGTGTAGAATCATCTACTGCTAATTAATATGAAAATCAGCCCAAAGCAGGACCACTTCCACAGACATGCGTTTTACTCCGATCGCGAATACATTTGTAAACTCTTGAGAAAGACTGTAAACAGTTAGGAACTATACTTTTAAAAACATATTTTTGATGAAGTCACTGACCCCTGGAAGAATGCCTTCCCTTGCAATCACAGGTTGCAGGACAGATGAGCCCTGCAACCACCTCCCCCTATAGGTCTGCAAGATAGGAAAGCATATTCCATGTCTTAATCGTTGTGCATGTGTACATCACACTGACGTGACAGCTGCAGCCTGGAGGAGTTGAGAGGGACAGGTTTCTCATGCCAAGGCAATCAACAGATGCGTTTTGCCATTACCACATGTCTGGCGGCTATGGCTGTTACCTAGGGAAGGCTCCGAGGACACAGGTGGTGTGCAGGCTGAGTTCAAGTTACCATTTGTGCCATAACTGTGGATACCCTTCAGCTAATATTTAACTTCTTACCTTGAAGAACTTGAAATGTTGCACGCACAATCCTGTTTTATATGGTGTTTTCTTCGAAGTCAATGTTATTAGCTGTCAAGTGGGCTCATGTCACGTGGGACACCTTAAGCCAGTCCTGGCATTTTAGCAAACAACATTTTGCATGCTTAGATTTTCGAGCCAATTCTTATAATTATAAAAGCAAATCTACATGTCCCAGGATGCTTTGCAGAAAAAGGCCAAGACAGACTAAGATGAGTTACCCTGCGGCAACTGGTGTTATTAAATTCCCAAAAAGAGCATCCAAACAAGTTATTAGTAAACACACTGTACTTGAGTCAATAATTATTAGTTACCTGATCCACACTAGCCTTCTGGATAACTAAGTCGTAAGGTTTCAAATAAATTTAGAGGAGCTGCAAGCAGACACGTTTGCAACCCCCGATTTCACCAATCCCTTATTATTATTTTTTTTTTAAAGAAAATGTGCCTTTAGTTTTTGCTTGTTGTGGTGCGTTCCATTTGTGCCTCTTTTAATGTCATGTGTATTTAACATGATGCATTCTGAAGATGTAAATGTAATGTGCACTGGCTCCTCACCGCCATAGAAACTAGACCCAAAAGGTCGAAGGTCACCACTTATAGATCATATTATTATAGAAATGGAAATTTTGAAGTTTTCTCCCCTGGAGACAGGAGAAAGTATATGGCTTGATACCTTCACTTCAGGAATCGTCTGGCAACGGAGACTGTTTATTAACCTGTCAGGTGCCCAAATGGAAATTTGGAAGTTTTCTCCCCTGTAGACAGGAGAAAGTATATGTCTTGATGCCTTCCCTTCAGGAATCGTCTGGCAAGACTGTTGTTTATTAACCTGGTGCACTTAAACAGGGAAGTCAACTTCTAACTAACTGGCCTGATGGAAACCTAATGAAAAACACCCTATGCACTGAAACTTAAACATTCTTATCGGCACAAATGCTCTTGTTTAAAGCGATTCGCCACCCATCAGGGTTAGTTCGCGATACACAAAATTACAAAATAAATAAATACATAATAAACATAGGTGATGCTCTTTTCTGAAAAATGCACGACAAAAAAAAATACATAAATCCGGCACTGTACAGACGAATGAATCTGATGCAAGTCAGACCCATTCCGAGCACCAGAACCATGAACATCAGGCATTTCTCCACCTGTATAACACACACATCACACCTGAATTTAGAAGCAATTGATATCGAATCAAGACGAGCTGTGCGCTAAGAAGCCAAAATAGGGAAAACTGCAATATTCAGCTCGGCATTAACGGGAACAAAACCGTGAACTGAGCCCGGGTTCTGCTATAAACGATGGGCCCTGCAAGTGACGTGGGAGGCTCGCCGCACTGGTTCTAGGACGCTGCCCCCATCATTTCATGCGCGGGGCGCACAACTTCGTGCTGTTTCACGTTTGTCTTGAAAGAGAGCAGCGAGCATTCATTGGAAACACGCCAGGCTCAAACTTCACCCTCCTACACATTCCGGAATATTCTGACTACACAGGCATTCACAAATAACTTTAGAAAAACCATACTGCCCGCCCTCGCGTTCAGCACCGCTTTATCGAGTTTTAGAATTCGACAATATCACACTGAGTCGAAATTATCTGGTGTTGCCTCTAACAAAGTATAAGGTACCGCACCAGTGGCGCACAGAAACCTGAGGACTCACTCAGGAGCTCTCAATCCGGAGTACTGTGCTGAGGGGTCCCACGGAAGCGCCCCCCGCGGGGGCCTTTGTTACGCCACCGGGCTGCACAGCAGCGAAGGGTCCCCGCCTCTGAGGTCAGGATGTGTGTGCACGGTCGCTGCCGGTTATCCAGCAGTGAGCGCAGTATCTGCAGTTTCGCGACACTTCCTTCCCAGGAAGCCCGAGGTCTGCCCGGGTATTGCCAAAGAGCCCCCTAATCAAGGTTGTGTGGTTCATGCGAGGGAGGAAGGAAATGGCTGCCCTTCCTGTGTCCAGGGCAGGACCCCTCCTCGGGAACAGGGCTCACGCGGGGCGGGGCAGGCACCGCTCCTACGGAGGCGCGGCAGAGGTTCTCACAGCGGCCTCAGAATAGACACAAGTTGTTATTACTTATTAATATTTTCTAATGTGTGTGCTTTCTGTAGATCGATCTTCACCAGAGGACATAAGAGTGGTTTACAGAGGGCTAACTAGGAACCAGCCATACAGTCAGGCAAGGGAGACAGTAAACACGTCCAGTCAGCTGCAGTTCAGCAACGGAACTTACAAAAGTGGTGAAAAGGTGGGTGCAATGTCCCAAGTGAAACAGCCTTGAAGCAGAAAGATTTTGCGCTTATTTTCAAAAGCAGAGATGGCGGGTGTGAATAGCAGGTCCTAGTTCTGCGGCTGGAAAATGACGGCTTCATGCACCACTTGTTTAAATGCAGGAGGCTCCAGGCTACATTTCTATAAATGGATAAATGGATGCAGGCTGCATTTTTCTAGGATGAATGATAGGATTCTGGCATGACATTCATTTTGTAATTTCCCAGGGTGCTGGAGAGCATGGACATGTCATTCGGAGATGAAATCCAAAGGTAAACCTGGCTATCATCCACACACTGATTGATGGTAGAGCGATCCAGAGTTTCTAATAATACCCACCAGTGGATCCAACTAAAGAATATTACTGGATACAGAATGATGACCCGAGGAGCCCCCTAGCTGTGCTTTGACAATTATGAAGTGAACCAATTAACCCCTGACTGCCAATTTGTTCTTTCAGGGCAAATAAGCAGGATGTATACAAAGAGGAGGTGGTTGGTTGTATCAAAGGCAACTGAGAAGTCCAAGAGAATAAGTAGCCATAAATTACCATAGCCGCGGAAGCAGGCCGAGCAGTCAACAACTTGTAGGACGGTGGTCTCTGTGCTGCGGCCTTGTCCAAATTCAGATTGGAAACTGTCAAGAAAGTTGTTTGGCTGGATGTGAAGAGAAAGTTGAGAGACTACAAACCTTTCCTTTACCTTCCCAAGAAAGGGTAGGGTTGAGACAGGCTGGAAGTTACTACGGTCATTAGCATCAGCGGCAACTAAACACTGTTCTGTGCTAAGGAAAATAACAAGGTAAGTAGCAACATAGCGCTGCTCTGTAGTAAGAAGCCTTGTGCAAGCGCTGTTCGCTACGAAGAAGCCTTACGAGGTATGCAGTAGTCACACACTGCCCTGTACTAAGGAGCCTCTCCATGCAATCAGAACGCAGGCACTGACTGTACCAAGGAGCTTAATACAGTAAGCAGGTTCTGTACTACACTGCATGGAACTATAAATTGAACCAACATGCTGATCTTGAACCCGAGGAGGCACACCCAAATAAGGAGAACAGAAATTATATTTTGTACTAAGGAGTAAGATGTAGAAAAAGAGACCAGCAATCTCTCTAGATGAGACACCAATGCGTTCCTATACTTTGAGGGCCCTGAGAAAGTTAATTACTCCCAGGCAATTCTTTATCCCAAGATTTTGGCCAGGGAGTCACGTGCTGAGCTGGTGGAGGTGAACAGCAGACCCTTGCTCCACTGTCGGACATGGGCTGTTTCATACACTGCTATTATTTAAACGTGGGAGCCTCCAGGCAGAGGAGAGGGAGGCTGTAGTTCCACAAATCGACAGGTAGGCTACATTTATTTGGGATGATTGACAGAACTTTGGTTTGACATTTCTTTTTTAATGTTTCGTAGGGTGCTGGAAGGGATGAACGTGTCATTCAGAGGTGATATCTAATGGCAAATCTTGGTATCATCTGCTTGCTTATGCTTGCGTAACACCGGTAAGGAGCTTGCAAGTAACTGCTGCCCTACTTAGCCACGTTGGTGATTTTGTCACTTATAGAAGGGGTTTCCCCCTACTGCTTTAAAATAAGCCAAGTCTCACCTTAGTTAAAAAAAAAAAATATATATCCACTGATGCAATTGACCTTAATAACTTTGACCCGATCTCAACTGTACCCTTTCTTGGGAAACTTAATAGAAAGTTTAGTAGCTTCTCAGCATTCTCTTCACATCCAGCTAAACAACCTTCTTGACAGTCTCCTATCTGAACTTGGACAAGGCGTAAGTTCCATTAGAAACTCTGGGTTTTCCAGCACAGGATCCATGAACTGATTCAATGGTTTGACCTTGCTATAGTCGAGTAACTCAGAAATTACATAAACATAAGACCAGGTATTCTGAGATGTAGAGTTTTACCTGCAGTTGTCTATTTAGTTAGCAGCTGGGGGTAGTGAGAGTTCAGTGGACTTAACTTTCTTGTCAAAGAAATGTACAAGGTCTTCACATTCGGTTGTAAGTATACGCAGCGGCATGTTGGAGGCTGGGTTACTGGATTGTTTATTCTCTTTAAAGAGATGTTTTGTGCAATTCTGAAGAGTTATCCAGAAGTGATTTCATGTGTGCAGATGTAGCTATGGAAATGTTAAATTTGTATCACCTTCTTGCACTTTAAAGTCTTCGTCTTGCTTTTCAAAGGAGTAAGTACTCAATCTGTTTCTTTGTGCAATCACTGTATTCAGCAGTATTGGCACTGATGTCTAGTCCAGAACCAGGAATGGGAAGGTTCATCTGATCCCAGCTAGCGGGTGTGCTAATGTCAATGTGCCTAGTTCCTCAAAACCATATTCTATTTTCTGTAGACCGGGGGTGGAGGGGTTCTTGCAGACAAAAGGAAGCATGAAAGGAATCTAACGATGGTCATACCAATCCACTGTGACGGGGGACATCTGTGGTCAGTGGGATATCCAATCAAGAATGGATCTTTTAGAGTGAATGGGGTTTTGGGTGTGTTGGATGAGGTCGCTTCCCTGAGAAACACAAATAACACATTAATTGACTTGTTTTTGGCACAAAGTTACCAATTAATACCACAGATATTATCAACTGGGTTGGGCTGAACTGCATACATTCTATGATGAATATGCTATTTTCACCAGGGCCACTGGTGGCAGATGACATTAAGACTGAGTGTAGATTCTTTGGTGGTAGAAATTTAGAGTGACAAACCTTGGAAGGAGAGGTAGCAAGCAGCGGGATGTTTGCTATAGCCTATCATATTCTTTTGGATAGCTCGCAATCTACTCTCTGATGTGGCCATGTCTGTTCTCGGATGTGACAATGAAGACAGATTAGTGCTAGGGTAGAAGAAGATCCAGAATATAGATTCTAGTGTTATTTTGCCAGGTTTCTGCCAGAAACAGGATGTCCAGGTTCTTAATAATGTTAGAGATCTCCACAGCTGCCAAAGTAAGGAGAGGGTGGTGTTAGACCAAGGGTTTTTGCAGATTCAGTGAATTGATGAAGAAGGCAGTCAGGTTCCATCTCCTGGGATGAAGAATATGAATGGGGAGCTCTGCGATTCATGATGGTGGGCTCAAGCAATACGTGTTGTTGAGTATGATACCTTTAATGAAAAAGAAGAATTGGTAAAAAGGTAGGAGCAAAAAAAGATATCAAAGGGAAACAATAAAAGGAGACAATGGAAACCAAAAGGACTGGTGCACCCAACTAGACAATGAAGCGGGCTCATTTTCAGAATGTTGTGCACGTGAAACGGCAATATTGGAAGATCCTAACATCAGGGACCTTCCTTTCGAACCCCCACTTAATGCATTCAAAAAAGCAAAAAGCATTCGTGACATGATTGTTCATACCCGACCACGAGACAGGTCCCCTGCTAACAAACAAATGACTCTATGGCACTTACCACCACCAAAAGGTCACTTTCCCTGCGGTAATTGCAATGTCTGCCAATTCACAAAGAAGACCATCAAAATAGAACTAGGCCTTCAGACACCATGGGAATTGTGGAATCTCACAAACTGCAACAGCAAAAATGTCATTTATATGATTAGATGCTCGTGCCAACTCATGTACATTGGCATGACCACCAGGAGAGTGGGCACACGCATCTGCGAATATCGAAGCACGATTAGATGCAGACAGGATGCTACCCGCCTAACAGAACATTATCTCACTAACAATCACAATCCCGATGACATGGAGTGGTGTGTCATTAACAAACTTGACAATCTGACCATAAATAGGAAACAAAAGCTGCTATTTTATGAACAGAGATGGGTGTGGAGGCTACATACAGACACTATGGGACTCAATGACATTATCCAATGGTTGGCTCTGTAAAATCCGCAGCACCTCCGCCTATTACCTACCCTTTCCCCCTTTTTCTACCTTACACACCCCTCTTCCCTCATCTTTTCACCCCTCTCCCATTTAACTACTAATGACCCTCTCTATCCCCGCCTTCGATTCCCCTCCCTTTCCTGTCCTCTTTTCTTTCTCCCAACTTTCCTCTCTTGTTGCTTCCTCCTTTTCCACTTTGATACCTAAATCATCCTTCCTTCCTTTTCCCCTTCTTTCACCCCATCAACCCCTGCACCCCTTCTCCCCTCTTTTCCTCCACCCTTTCCCTCTTGCCCAGCCATTCTTCTAATTTTCTTTCCACTTCCTCCTCTTTCTTCTTTTTTTCCGCCCTTTCTCTGTTTTTCTCGCTTCTTTTTGCCTCCTGGGGTTTTCCCCTTTTTCTGCTGATTTTTCACCTCACTTTTTTCTTTAAGTCCTTTTCCCCTTTCACCCTTTTTCTCCCTTCCTTTCCCTCAGGCGCCCCCCGTCTCTTCACCCCGGATTCATGAGCCCTTTGACCAAGCACAACGACTCAGACATCTCAGAGCAGAGCGTCGGGCACTAACTCAGACTTTTGGTTGCTATGGCAACCGTCCGGCGCGCTAGCCCCAGAGTGCAGGGACTACCACTCCCAGCACTCCTTGGCCTGGGTAGATGCACGGCGTCCGTTACTCATCCTCTCACCTTCCGGCTGACCCGGTGACAGTACGTTCGTGCCCCGGCCGGCCGGAAATAGCTTGATACCACGCCTCAGCCGAGGCGCACATGCGACCAATCTACATTATCAGCCTGTCCTTAAAAGCACTGCAGAACTCGTAGCGTTGTACACGAGTTGCTGGGACACGGACACTAGGTGCACTAACAGGTTGCGGCCTTTGGATAGTAAGTCGTATAACTCCTCCCCACCCCCCTGGGGTGGGGGGCCCACTTGACTCTTCTTGGCCCTTTTTCATCTAACTTGAGATTAGTATCCAAGTATGCATGCGTTTTAATGTTTGTTTGTTCCCCACCAGGTCATTTAAATACTTAGTGTGTTACACAGTGATCCTTCCTTGTCAGATTAGTTGAATGATTACGTTGTACTAATTATTACCCAGCCCCTGCTACTAGCCTGCCATACTTTGATAGCCAACCCTCCATAACCGATTGTACATTTCTTATTTGAGTTTTACTTTAATTTATCCTCAATCTGGATCCTTTTCTTCATCTCTCCCACAGAGTGTGACTATAAGGGGCAACCCCCCACCATTAGATGCCAGACCAGAGGCTAACCGCCTTTGCCCGCAGGGAAAGACCATACTAATAGGCTTTCCCTGCCCCATGAGCTTTTTTTACTTTTTTCTCTTGCATGTGTATGTGTGTTTCGCCCACGCATGTTTCTGACACCTTTAGTGTGCTGTGGTTTGGATTGAAGTGGCACAGATATCTCACAACCGTTTATGTGTTACCTTTTCTCTCTCTTTAGGCCACCCCCAGAATGCCTAAGGTAGGCCTGAATTCTTTTGAGCATTTATCTTTACGTTGAGCATTTAACTCTGCTCTCCATTCGTAGGGATCCCCGACCCTGATGAATGCCCTAGACCTTTTGGCTCTTAGTGTGGGCAGAAACATGTTGGTCCCCAATTTTTAGACCCCCTTGAGTCATTATTCTCAACAGAGGCTTCACCCCAGTTTTTACTCTTACCTACGAACACCTACATTAAAACGTTCGTAAACAAAACAGGTGATTTGTAAGGTAATTTTATTATTCACCACCTTTATCTGGATCTCTTGTATTATCTAGCTAGATTAAATATCAGCACTCACTCTGCAGTTCTTTTAACAACGAGGTTGAGTCTTCCCAGGTAGTACCATCTTACCTGGGTGGCGCTAGGTGGTCATATGATGAAGCATGACACTATAATGTGTGTGAGACCACCTAGTTCGTAAAGGGAACTCCCTCAAAGGCCTAGCCACCCATCACACTCATACATTTCTTGTTCACTACATGCTCAACCAGCGCTCTCTGAACAGGCTTTAAGAGTCCTGTTCTTTCTCATATCACCCCACACACTTGGTGTGTTAACATTAGGTTGCTCACAGGGAAATAGATGCTGAAGTGAGATGACCCACTGCCCATTGCCGCTTTCTGTTATAGGCAGATGTAGAATGTGAATGACACTCTAATAGGCCAAAGACTGTGATTATGGCTGCCCTAAAGGCCCTTTAAATATCTGTACGTGTGTGTATGATATAAAGAATGTATTGTGTAACAGAGTGTACCAAAACTCTAGACCACTAAGACAATCTGTGACCAAATAACAGTCTACAGCAGTGTTTCTCAAACTATGGGTCGGTCGTGAGCCAATTTTTGGTGGTTGGGAAAGTCTGAGCAATAAATAATGATACCTGTAAATTCTGTGATTATATTGTCATGTTAACGGTGCTTCAACAACAGAGGTGAAATGTCAAGCTATGTCTTCTGACAAGTTGCTGCTCATTCCTTTAACTGGATTGGTGTTTACTTTTCTTTCTCCTAATGCAAAGTGAGTAGTTTTTAAAGTGAGTTATGTGACAATCTTAGGATGCAACACACAACAAACTGTGAAAACCTGTAAACTGTATGCATTCAGCAGTTAGAAAAAGCAAAAATGAAGCACACGTTGTGTAACTGTGCTGGAAACAGATTTAAATGGGTTAAAAACAAATAATAGCCACTTTAATTGGTGATGCACAAATGCTAAATGTTCACAGAAACCCAATTTCCACACATTATTATTTGAGTGCTGTATCGTTTTATCAGTAAAACCGTATGGTTGTGCAAAGTTTGTGGTCACTTCAATGAAAAATATGCTTTTTATAAATGACAATGCGCTACCACATGATGCTTTAGTTACATTCAAAAATCACCCTTCCCCGTGTCCATTAAAGGTAGGTGGGTTCTAAAAGGTTGTTGTTTTAAAAAGTGGGTCATGGTTCGAATACTTTTGGGAACCACTGGTCTACAGGACTTAACACAGAGCAATAACAATTCCTGGGGCTTTGCAATTTGCCTTTCATAATTTATGTTAGGCCTTTGTTGTAACTTTTCATAATCAGTAGATCAAGTTTAGGGCATCTGACATAACTTTTCCCAATAAGTCAATGAGACCTTTGTCCCTTATCACTATATTGAACATAAACTTTCCACAATTTAACTTCAAGTACACAGCCCAAAAATTACAAATATGTAAAAAGTACAGTTGGCATGATATTTTACACCCCCTTGTAAGAGGGGGTTTCAGGGATTATGACAGTACAATTCATCTACCAACCAACACCAGCTCCCTTGCCCCTAAAGTAACATAGGATAATCCACGTAACAAAAGACATGTTTACAGGCTTTAGGTGTAATAACAATACACCCTCAAAAAGACTTTGGCTTTAACACAGGCTTTTCACAATAGATAAGTCTGTTCTACTGCCTTTCCAGAATAAATAAATCAGACTTGTGGCCTCCGACATAGCGTTCCCTAATAAAACAATCAGGCCTGTAGCATTTACCATTGGCTTGTCACCATAACCTATTGCTTTGAACAAAAGGTTTTAAACATACAGTCATAAAATTGCACATATATCCAAACTTACAGTATACCACAATAGGGCTTAAAAAGGATTATCAGACAGAAAAACATCTGCCCCCTAGGTATTGCCAGTGGGGTAAATCAATACCACGACCATGGCCTAGTACTGCAATCTTTGAGAGTTTATGAAACAAAATACATGACTTTACGTTTCAATTCAGTGCAATAACAATCGATCCTTAAATGCCTATTGGCTTCAACATTTGTTTGCCACAATAAACAAGTCGGGTCTCCTGCCGGTGTCATATCTTTTTATAATAAACAGATTGGGCGTATTGCCTTGAATAAGGGCTTGACACCATAAACAACTCAGTCCATCTACATTCAGTGTATGGTTTCCCACAAGGGAAAATATAATACGCATACTCTTTTTTCAGTGGAAACAAACATTTAGGGGGTCATTCCAAGCTTGGCGGGCGGCGGGAGCCGCCCGCCAAGCGGGATCCGCCAGAAGACCGTACCGCGGTCAAAAGACCGCGGCGGTCATTCTGGGTTTCCCACTGGGCTGGCGGGCGACCGCCAAAAGGCCGCCCGCCAGCCCAGTGGGAAACACCCTTCTACGAGGAAGCCGGCTCCGAATGGAGCACCCGTCACGAATTTCAGTGTCTGCTAAGCAGACACTGAAATTCAAAGTGGGGCCCTCTTACGGGGGCCCCTGCAGTGCCCATGCCATTGGCATGGGCACTGCAGGGGCCCCCAGGGGCCCCACGACACCCCTCACCGCCATCCTGTTCCTGGCGGTCGAAACCGCCAGGAACAGGATGGCGGTGAGGGGGTCGGAATCCCCCATGGCGGCGCAGCAAGCTGTGCCGCCATGGGGGATTCCTCAGGGCAGCGGAAAACCGGCGGGACACCGCCGGTTTTCCGTTTCTGACCGCGGCCATACCGCCGCGGTCAGAATGCCCTTAGGAGCACCGCCAGCCTGTTGGCGGTGCTCCCACCGACCCCGGCCCTGTCGGTCAAGGACCGCCGGGGTCGGAATCACCCCCTTAATGTCAAATGATGTACTCAAGACAATCTACATAGAACTTCTCTCAGTAGTTTTTCTGCTGATAACAAACTACTCAAAAGACAGAGTTTACTTTCATAAAAAGATTCAGGCATGTCCAATCTCTACAAACCCTGCACAGGGTATGCTTCAAGCGATTACACTGAACTAAGTGGATGAGCAAACTGCTCATCAGAAAACAAAATCATGAATGTCAAGGATCCATCTAAGACTTTGACAGTACTTACATTCCACATTATTATTTAATTTACAGATACAAGCTTGGATGTGATTTGATTATTTGGAGTTGTTCTATATGTAGAGTCTCCGACTTGTGCAGCTGCAAATAAACTGTGTGGTGAATCTACACCAGCTTTGTTGCAGACACAGCACTGTTGACGAAACTGTGAAGCTCCTTTGCGGATTGTTATGATCTTAAGAATCTATGAGATATATGACCCCGGTTTTATGATCGAATCAAAAGTCAAGTGATCCTCACACAAATGCAAGAAGTAAGAGGGCCCACTCCTCAGTGCATGCGTATGGCACTGTATATACACCATATAGCTAGACGGTAGAATAGTATCATGGGACAGAGTGCACCCAACTCTATTGATAGATCTGCAAACCCACGCAAGAGCACAGAGAGATTAGATGATAGAACAGACTGGAACTGTGAAGGGAGTGGTCCCACTTTAAATATGTCTTTGGACGGGAAGGCAATCACACAGTCAGAAGTACTAATACTGGTTCAATGGGACGATACCATTGCGCACACGTTCAACAACGAAGAAGAATCACTCAAGAGGATTATAACACATGCAATCGAATACTTCTGAGTTTGAAGCACCCGAATCACAAACATGATTTACACCAAAACAGAGAGCATATTGCATGGCAAAAAGCGTGTGTGGAAGAAAGGTGAGGAGTCAGAATATTTGATATTGAGACTATCCAGTTCCTGTGCCGCAGCTCCACACATGAAAATCCTAATGGAGACAACAATGTCAGATCAAGAGAACAGCCAGAAGAAGTCAAACCATTATAAATGCACATAAGGATTGAGTGATCTCGCACCACGGGAAAAGAGCACATCCAACTGCAGAGGTCACACAGCAGATAGCCTGCAGATACCACATCCTTTGCATACCAACCACAACTTGTGTGGTGGTCTTGTAAAATGGAGATGTTGAGCCCAATAACTAAACCTGTAGCCACCTGCAGCTAAAGATTTATTGGGAGCTTCAGCGAAAGACTAATGACGGACAGAGCACGGAGCTTAAAGTACCCTCTGCTCTATACTGAGAAGCGTCTAAACTTCCTGGCAGGTAAAGCTGCTCACGTTTGCATGGCTATGAAGAAGTGAAGTCTAATGAGGTGGAGCTGGCCACACTCAGTAATACTACATATGCAGCTGAAAATTCCAAGACAACTCAAATGCAACTTTTTATGGATAGGTCGAATAGTATTAGCCGTGAATGCTTTATATCATATTTTGTAATATACTCATTGCTGCAGTTCAAGATATCAAGTCCATATGCCTATTTCGGTAAACACATTTCTTCTAGTCAATTCCATCACAACCCTAGGGTGAGGGACAGACACTCCCAACAATGAGGAAAGCACCTGGGAATCTAAAGTGATTTTCCATCTGTCCCTAGACATACAAGTAAACTCAACTAAGTGAATTCTGATTACTTTACTTTCTTCATCAAATCAAGGCCCCAGGTCTTTGGAGGTGCTAAATTCAACAGCTTTTACACGTTTCATTAAGATCTAATAAAACCACTCCATCATGAACACCAATTACTTCAAAACTGGACAATTAATGTTGTCACGGGTATTGGCAGATGACAACAAATGACTCCTGTACTAAAGAATCTTTACTTGCTGCCTCCGGGAGCCAGTTCGAGGTTAGGGTGTTTACCCTTTGTTTGTAATGCAACTGAATATCAAATGCTTCGATTCTACAAAATGCATGCTATAAAGTGGTGAGGTAACCAAAAGCTTGGGGCCCGATTTAGAGTTTGTGGTAATCCCACTCTAAATTTAGAGATGTTTGCTTCCTCAGTGGACACCTCTTAACACTGGCAGGAACTACTCTTACGCCGGATCCTGGCAAGGTATTAAAAGTTTGATGGACAGTGCTGTCAAAATGACGGTACAGTTTGTCAAACTTTTATATATATTTTTGTATTTTCAAAAACAATCTCAAAGCATGATTTTGTTTGAGAAAATACAAAAATAAAATGACCCCTAGACCATGGGAGTTGTTTCACATAGTGTAACTGTCATTTTTCAATTTTCACTGCCAGGCTTGACCTGCTGGTAAGGGGGCAGTAAAAACGGGGGCAGTAAAAACTGGTCCACTCTAAATTGGGTCGGCGGACAAATCGTCAAACCTTCGACGGCCTGACAGAGTATGTCAGCGATGGAGATGGAGTGGTCTATTGCTGACGTACTTAAAGTCCGTCCATCTGTAAATCAGGCGGGCAGACCTTCAGTCTGTATTGAGGGATAGCTCGACAAACGTATTCTCTTCAGTACTTAGGACAGAATTATGTAAAAATACATTTATACATCCATGAATCTATTTCACAGCGAACATACTGGCCTAGTAAGTCACTATAACTGCTAGCGAACAGAATTTACGTGCAAAACATGTGTAAAGTCCCTGAACAAGTGATGGACAAAATGAAGGTTCTCGAAAGGCCACGAAATGTTTGGTTGTCCGATCAGATGTAATACTGAGAAGATAAATGTCCTGCACATGCACAGAAATGCATGTTATTCGAATCATTGCATTTTGGTGATTCATTTGCCCACAGATGCCACAGCATATTATAGGATTCCACTTACGAGTGGTCTAGTCAAACATTCAGAGCCTTTAACAATGCAGCAACTTTTTGGAAGGAGGAAACACGTTTAGCGTGATGGCAAACTTAGCCTTCATGTCCCTTTGCAATACCAATGCAGTGACTTCCACATGCTGGCCTGCAATTGCACCGCAGTGGAGGGCAACAAACTGATGTTCCAAGGCAGCGTAAGCTTCTGAGAGCCGAATTCGTTTGCAGGCTTGGAGTGCTGGCTGGTTGCTTCTCAGTCGGTGTCCCACAGCCCAGCCTCGGGTATCAGAGAGCAGAGCAGCTGGAGTGGTCAACCCTGAGGTTCAGTAAGCAGACACCCTCTTTTCGTCCAAGAACTCAGCTGTGAAGTGCACCTCTTCTTGCATAACTCAGTGGAGAGGTGACAAGTGCCCACAAAAGTGACGTATGCCACTGAATGCAAACCAGCAAGAGACAGTAATACTTCTACTTGTGTATCAGGTTGTTCTTGTTTGGAGTAATGCACAGCATCATGTGCTAACAAGGTAGCTGAGAAGCTACTATTCTGGCGGCTATCACGATCTGGCAATTGGTGATACTGTACGTATTTTACAAGTGGACTGTTACGATGACATTTGTATGTAAACGAAATAAGGCTGTTGGTATACTTGCTCCTTTGAATTCTCTCCAAAGCATGTCAGAACCAGTCCAAGATGATCATCCTGAAAATGGGCAAATATCAGCCCTCAAGGGTTTCCCGACGAACTCCATTGTGACACAGTGAGAGACTCGCTGCACAACTCCACCCATCCTTGTTACCCCGCCTCCACGAAGCGAGGTCCATGCACAGCACCACACTAAACTGAGGGAAGCAGCAAGTAAGCCAAACGACAATTATAATATTTAATATGTACACCAGTGACCTGGCAAAAACCTCCATATGGCTGTAGAGGGCATCCTGAGAAGAAGGGAAAAAATAAACCCTCTAGTTGTTTAGCTAAGACTTTAGTATTCGCCAAATACAACCAAGGTCAATTGCAAAGAAAATACACCAAAATAAATAAATCATTATTTAGGTATGTATCGCTCTCTCTCTCTCTCTCTCTCTCTCTCTCTATATATATATATATATATTTTTTTTTTTTACTAATAAATCCAAAGGTTACAGGCATGTTAGCATGTTATAGTTAGGTTCACATTTTTAATGTACAAAACTATAGAAATTCACCCGTTAGAGTTATTTCAAGTAACTATAAAAGGTAACTATGACCTCCCCCGCCATGCTAATTTTTCTCATCAATAATTGTACTGTCAATGTTGCAGTGACATTATCAATGATGTCATGAGTGCAGTAATATCCGGGTTAACTTGCAGTGCTTTGCTAGGGTGTGAGTTATAGTTACCTGCGGCCAACCCACCTATGACCACCCAACACCGCGCCAGTTAGAATAAGAAATGTAGAACAGTAAGACCACCTTTCTGTATGTACCTTAAATATTTGAAGTTGAAAGGGATTTAAAGCTGAGAAATGCCAACTAACATACCTAGACTGGAACCCTCAACCTTCTGTGTGAGTCTCTGAGACCTTAACTACTAGGCCACGGATGACTCCTTAGTATGCAGTGTCCAGACATCTCTATGACATTCAATCCAAATATGGTGATAGGGAAAAGACGTAAATGTTCCATCACAAAGAATGCTTAACATTCAAAACATGAGTAAATAAACAGACACACTGCAATGTGATACCAGGATTTGAACCTTCAACATACTGAGTGACAAGGCAAGGGCCTTACCAGTAGGCCAGAGGTGACTTTGTTCTGCTATGCATCAAAAGGTAACTATAACATTCCAACCAAACACCTTGCTGAGGTGGCACTTTGAAATCACTGTATGGAGACAACTCTGAAATAACAGTCTCTCTCTTCCATCCCATGGTGAGATGAGATATGTGAGAGAGAGAGAGAAAGAGAGAGAGAGAAAAAAAAAAAAAAAAAAAAAGAGAGAGGATCCCTGCGTGCGGAACCAAGGTTTTAGTTTCTTTTCCTGCCCGCAACTTAGCTGGCAGATAAAAAGATGGGGCAGTTTGACAGGTCCTTCCTGCTGAAAGTGGAGTGTTTGTTTTTGCTTGGCGGTATCTGTCAGCTCCCACCAAGCAAAAGCCAAACACCTACTTCTCGAAGGTGAGCACCTTGAGAGTTAGCAGGAGCTGGACCTGGGGGGGTTGGCGGTCCCCAGGGCCATCTATGGCTCCGAGAGGGAACCCCCCTCCATGGTTTCAATTTTGGCCCAGGGAGGGGGTGGTTACAGGGGTCAGGGGGCCGCGACAGACCCCCTCTGTAAATTAGGTTGTAGCCCTGGGGAGAGGGTGGTTCCCAGGGAATAGGGGGGTCCACAGGCCCTCAACCTCTATTATATTTGCATTGTATGTTGCCCCGGGGAGGTGGTGGTTCCTGGGGCTTGTAAAAGACCCAGGAGGGGGGCCCCTGCACCTTCCTCCTTTTTTGCCCCCATAATGCCCCAGGACCTGGCCCACCTAGAGACCACAGCATTTTTATACACTAGAGGCCATGTTTTTTGTCTCCACTGTGTATTTTTTTTTTTTATTGCTTTTTTGGCTTGGGTCGGGGGGCGGGGGGGGGAAGAGGGTACCAGAAGTACCCCCGCACCACAGCTAGGGGTAAGTGTTAACATACCCCACCACCTTTTCTTATTTTGGCAGTATTTGCAAAGTCGTTGCAACCCTACACATACAAATTTTGATTTCCTTTCATTTCTCCTAAACTACTGAACGGATTTACACCACATTTAAAAAGTGTGATCTACAGACCAAACGCTACCTTTTTGCCAAATTTGGTGGAATTCCAGCCAGTGGTTCAGGCGTGTCTAAAGAGTCTATGGGAATTAACTGGGGAAATACACCCCCCCCCATATTTTTCTTGGCTGCCGCCTGGCGAATCATCCTGAAACTTTCCATGCACAAAAAGATCTTTGGATACGCTTTTCTGGATAATTTGTGAAGATTTGTGAAACAGCCCCAAAGATTAGGCAAGTCAAAAATGGAAACTTGGTTCGAACTATAACTACCTACTGGTGACCGCCAATTCGGAGATTATATATATATATATATATATATATATATATATATATATATATATATATATATATATACATACACACACACTTATAAACACACACACACAAAAATAAATATATATATGTGGGTGTGTGTACGTCTACATGGTATATCTAAAGCACAAAGTTAGCCAAAAGGCAGAGGAGGATGGCGAATAAAGAAAACCATCATTAGCTAGGCTGACAAATCTGTGTGCGTGAAGCATTAGCACACTAGAGCGAGTCACAGAGAAGGTAGCAAGCAGGAGTGAACAGACATAGTTGTATTTATAAAGTAGTCTCTCTTGCTGTTCAATTCATGTATTGGAATGGAGGCAGAAGGACACACTCAAACGGCAAATAGCAGTAGATGAGAGTTGAATACTCTACTTGGCTTAGCCAAGATGATAATGACATCTTTTCAAGCCAAAGGCTGAAAAAAGGATGGTCGAAGAAAGCTTATGGTTGAAATAGGCAGACCCAAAGACCACTTTATATGATATTGTTACCAACGTGTCAGTTTGACAGCTACCGTGTCAAACCACCATGCCTAATAAGCAATGGCAATGCCAAGACATCTGGCTTTAAAGGAATGTTGTAAGTTATTGTGAACCATTACAGGTAGACAGCATGGGAATGGATGTGTATTTGTGTAGAAGCGAAGAACTGTGGAAATGAATTGGTGTATGTTAAAAGATGAGGTGACGGCTGCACTGTCAAGCCAGACCTAAAAATCCATGTAGGTGAATGACTGCCCTCCTCTCATCTGTGCTTATGCCAGAGAAAAACACCATAAATTATATCGTTATCTAAGACACTTTATTAGCATTACAGTGTCATGTATGTGCCCCTAAGAGTTCAAGCTGAGGCAGCTGGATAAATAAACAAAATGATAACAGCTGTGTGGAGTGCAAGTGATTTTTGTGGAAGCACACATCTTCCCACTCAGAACTTGTACACCTGGCTCCCAATATGTGGGCAAAGCCGAAGCACCTCTTGTGATGATTCTCACATAACTGTCTGGTGACAGCTGTGCTTTCAAGCAGACCATAAAGGTTTTGATTCACTGGAGAATAGCCATATGTTAAGTCCCTCAGTTCAGGCCTCGTGATTAAACCGGTTAAGAATGAAACTAAAATGTTTGCCTGAAGCTGGGACCGTGCCTCACCTGAAAGAGAAGTAATTTAGGCGAGTTGAGGCCTACTCACGCTACAAACAGGTCACACCTCATATCATCCTTGGAAAGGAGAAGTAAGGGCTGAGGTCTTAACACTAATCACAACAAAACTCCCTATCCCACCACAGCACACCAGACAAAATGGAGAAGCCTGCAGTTATAGCTCATACAACACTCCTGCAGCATAATAACATCCTACCTTAAACACTAGCCCGGAAACAGGAGTGTGGACTAAAGCAGATTGACAGTACAACTCCACCCTTTCTCGACATAGTTGACCAGAGACAGAAAAAAAGGCATGCAGACCAAATCCTACTCAAAAACGGACTCCATCCAACTCATCATCACATACCTAAGAAAAGAAAGAGCAGTGCAGTCCTAATCCTAATAGCACATCTCCACTCAAACCCACACCAGGGAGAAGAAAGAAGCCTGGTGTGCTAACTTAGACAGGACACCTCCAGTATACCTCTCTAAAGAACAACAGAGAGGAGCGATGACTGCCCCCACTCCTAGACACACAATAGTGCTCCATACAGCCTTAAGTGAGATAGGCCTGTAGACATTACTGAGGCAGCACTTCTCCAGCAACCCTCACCACATTTCACCTGAGAAAAGAGCAAGTGCTACAGTCATACCCCTCCTCACAATACGACTCCCCCCACGTCACCACACAAGGGAGCAGTGATGCCTCCGGCCCGAACACTGCTTACAAAAGAACTACTTATAAATGAATCTAACTGCCTGTGAAGAAGGAGTAGGAGGCCTAGCTCTTAGGACAACAAGTTGCAACATACAAACTTATCACATCATAATTGGAAAAAGAATAGGAAAGCCTATATTAGCAAAATAACACTGTCCCTGTGCAACACACGGAGAGGAACACCACCTGGAATTCAACAACCAAAACCCATCCACCCTTATAACACCACACCTGAGGTAAGAAAGGAGCATATAGCACTATAATACACGAGGGAGGAGCGAGACTGGCAGTCCTGGTCTCAGAACAAAAGCAGTAAAACATTCCCACACTATGTAGCAAAGTAAAAATCTCTAGTGGGCTAAGAGTGTGCGATATTAATTCAGATCCATAATTTTGCGAAGATTAGGCCATCATTTCACAAAAATTAGTCTGATTATGCAGCAGCCAAGTGTAGTCCTCAAAAGTGCAGGTCATATGTGCACAGGGGACTTTAAAAATGATCTGAATCGTGTTCTAATTCATCACAACTTTTACAAAAATCTATGGAATCTTGTACTCTGGCTCAGTTTGTATTCATTACATCCTGCTCCTTCAGCTAGCAGGGCTTAGATGGTATCTTTTCCCAGAAAACGGTGGCTTTTGCCAGGGAACATAGCAGAATGCTGTGGTCAGATCACTTTTTAATCCCTCATTTTTCTTCACAAAAGGCTACTGTTTGAATAGAACCTAAACCTACTTTCAACGTTTCTTTTAGACACAAATAGCATGCTTCCTGTATTTCTAAAGTGAATACGAAGGATAGTTTGGCTAACTTAGGAAAGACACATGTGCATGAGTTGCCGAATACATAAAACAACAAGTAGGGTATGTGTGGGATTAGATCACAGCTGGTAAACAAAAAGGATAAAATACAATTTGGTAAACACAAATCCATGTAGTTATGATTAACCAACCGACATTAAGAAAGAGATAACAGAAAACACAAGAAATTCGAGGGCTCAATCAGCACAAAAGAAATTAAACCAATAATCAAAAATTAAAAGCTATTGAGAAACAATTATGCAAAGACTGCATTCATTCTGCAGCCCTCCTCTCAGAAATTCCTTGAATTTGTGCGACAATCCTTCTTAACTCAAGCCTGCGACTGAATGCAGAGATCTCAAGCCTGTTTTCCCTCATGTTGGGTGGGAATAAAACAGAAATTAATTTTTATTGAAAAAAAAAAAACATTAAAGCTTTTAGACTAATCAGCCATTTACTTCCACTAACAAACTATCTAGGCTTGATAAAAATCCAAGTTATGTAATGCAGATGGGCGCCTAAGGGCTTCACCTTACAAATTAGGAAAATTAAATTAATACATAAAATTTAAGCTCAAAGAATTGAGAGGAAATGTGGTCTAGTGACACAGCTGTTGTGCATGCAACAAGACATGGTTATAATCCTTTCCTCCTTGCACGATCACAAAAACTGTCAAATGCTTAAATGTGTCCCAGTTCCATGTTCTGCTTTAGTTGAAAGTTTGAGCATGAACACCTTCTTTTCCAAGAGTGTATCTCCAAATTGCTAAAAACTATTCAGGTGGCTTCCTATCCAACAATATTATATCCTAGTTGGCCAGGAGAATTGAATGCACGGAGAACTGCATGCCTAAAACTTAGTTTGCACTATGTGGGGAACAAGTCATGGAAAGGTTGGGCATTCGTACATTTGGTGGTTGCAGAGTTTATACGGTTTTAGTGCTGGGTTTGGACCAAGCATGGCACGCAAGGCACCAACAGTCCCAGTAGGTCTCTTATATATGTGGTGTTCCTAGATATCTTTCCAAGTGCTCAAGAGTTTCTCACAGGTGGCTGTGCAAAGAATGGAGTACTATTGCAAAGGTTTATTTGGTTTTTATCTTCAACAGTGGCAACATTTAGATCAGGAAGGAAGATTTTGCTGGTCAAGGTGAAACTGTAATCAAACTGACACTGGAGGGGGAGTGGCGACTTTGAATATTTGTGTCCCTACCATCAGGACCCTGTAAAACACCAAACGCGGCCTGCATTCCAGCCTGAAAACAACAGGACAGGGAAAGAGGCAGCTGATGGTGGTCTTTGAGCGTCCCCTTCCTGATATTCCTTTCTCAGATGCCCCAGAGGCACCAGGTTCTCACATAGCTATAGTGCTCCCTCATCCTCTATCCACAGCACCGGCCAGTATATAAAGACAAGGACTTCTCGGGGAACCGACTTTAGGATCCTTTGCAAGATGGGCTCTCCCTACTGCCCTCTTTTTGGTGAAGATGTCAAAAGCAATGAACTGTAGAAAATGTTGATAGGCCTGGTTTATGCAAATATTATCCATATAAACTAAGAGTAGACCTCAGGGAGCTCCAGAAGGTCCATGGCAGTATAGCCACGCCTTTAAGAAGGATTAAGCACCCATGTTCGAGACCGGCCCTTTGGCATCACCCTCATTATGTGTCTCTTTCCACTGCTCACTTTTGAAGCACTATTTGTTTTCTTTTTAGATATGCATGTCACAAGAGTGCAGGTGTTTCCCAGTTGTTTCCTTTGTATACTGCTGTACTCCCTCCACCGTGCTGTGTTGCTCTTTTTGCCTGTGTGCTTCTCTCCCAGCTGCGCTCTCCTTCATGCACTTCCTCCCACTGTTTTCTCACCTGTGTGCTTCCTTCCAGCTCCACATTCCACCCTCTAAACCATGTGCTTCTCTCTCGTCTATGTTGCTTCCCCACACCCTCAGTATTCCAGCCCCAGCCGCACCCGTGGTGTTGGTTCTCCCCAGCCAGCCCCCCATAAAGTAAATAAATAAATTATTAAAAAAGCTTTCACACAACTTTTTTTATTTAATTTAAATTTACACAAATCCCGTTTCAGATCTGTACATTAAAAGAAAAGAAAAAAAAGGCGCTCCATGTCATTTTGTGGGCATATGCCTACAAAATGAGGTAATCGGCCACTTCCCAAGACCTTTTTGCTTGCTCTTGAGCCATGCTGCACACCATCGGGGATGTTGTGCAGCACTGCTAAAAACCCAATGGCAAAGCCAATAGGATCCGAAAATGAGTCATACTGGCTTCGAGAATGCTTGTTTTTAAATGTGTTTGGCACCTCCAATAACCTCTCTGTACAAGGTATACGCTCTTGTGTGTGTCCTGGAAGTGAGTGTCTGATCAGAGTACCACACCAGTATTTACCGCCCTCCCTAACTGATGGAAGTCAGTAGTCACAATTCACACCAGTCATACGCCACCCCAGCTTAAAGAAGCCAACAGCCATAAACTACGGGTGATGGTTGTAGTACCTCAGATGAGAGAAACTTGCACTCATCTCAACGCCAACAAGCCATAACCCAACCACGCTGATAAAAGCCAGCAGTCATTACCTACCACAGCTGGGAAGCCAACATTCGAACCCACTGTAAGTGATAAGACAGCAGTCATAACCCACCCCAGCATAAATAACCCACCAGCCATACCCCAAACAAGCTGGCAGTCATAACTCACCCAAGCAGAGAGAGACCACTCTAACTGATAAACTACAGTAGTCAATAGCCTCCTAACCAAGGAAAACCCATCAGCCTTTCCCCACCAAGCTTCAAGGACCCAGCAGCCATACCCCAAACAAGCTGATGTAAGCCTGGTAACCCACTCAAGCAGGGAAAACCCAACTAGTCATACCCTAGCTTAAAGAACCCAGCAGTCATAACTGACCCCAGCTGGGAGAACCTAGCAGTCATAATTCACACAAGCCGATAGACACCTGCAGCCATAATCCAACCTGACAGAAAGCATCAGTCATCACACACTCTTGAAGCGAGAAGCCAGCAGGTACAGCCTGCCCGACCTCAGGATGTGTGCCCTTGGTCCTCAGATGATAGAAACAAGCTGTCAAACATCACACCATCTGAGACAAGCTAGCAGTCATAATCCACATTACCTGATAGACGCCAACATTAGCAGCACACCTCGGCTGCGAAACCTCAGTATTTCTACCACAGCCCAGTCACAACCCAGCATTTCTGAAAGAAGCCAACAGTCTCGCCCCATCCAACCAGAGGACAGCAGTCTCAACCCGTGCCTTCAGAGGACAGAGGCCAGCAGTCTCAACCACTTATCCCGCCAGAACACAGCAAAGAGAAGCATCCACCATTCACAACCCACTCTAGTTGACAGAATCGCCTATACACAAACCACTCTAGCTTACAGAATCCCCTATTCATAACCCACCGTTGCTGACTGAATCCCCTATTCATAACCCACCTTTGCTGACCGAATCCACCATGCACAACCTACCCTTGCTGACAGAATCCACCATTCACAACCCACCCTAGAAGGCAGAATCCACCATTCTTAACCCACCATTGTAGAATCCACCATTCACAACCCACTCTGACAGAAACCCCCATTCACAACCCACCCTAGCTGACAGAATCCACCATTCACAAACCACCCTCGCTGACTAAATCCACCATTCCCAAACCACCCTCGCTGACAAAATCCGCCATTCCCAAACCACCCTCGCTGACAAAATCCACCATTCCCAAACCACCCTCGCTGACAAAATCCACCATTCCCAAACCACCCTCGCTGACTAACTCCACCATTCACAAAACATTCAAGCCGACAGAATCCACCATTCACAACACACCTTAGCTGGCAAAATCCACCATTCTCAACCCACCCTAGTTGAATGAACCTACCATTCATAACTCAGCCTACTACAAGCCACAAGTCATACAGAACCCGATATTAGCACTGAATAATAGCACAGCCGACTGCACACAGCACTGATCCACGCAGAGCTCGGTGACCGTGGTGGCAGGGCTTTCTTGCTGCAGCACTGACCCGTGACAACGCTCCCTGGCTGAAGTCCTGGTCCGTAGGATCCCTCCTCAACTACAGCCACGACAGATCCCCTCAACCACAGTCCTGGCCCACTGCAGGCCTCCCTTATCACTGAACTGGCCTACCGCAGCCCTCCCTGACAAAACACAGCGCAGTGGCAGCGCTATCTGACTCCAGGGTTGCCCATCCTTCACAGGCAGCAGTAGCACCCTTCCTGGAAGGGCCACTCCCACCCCTCCACCAAACATGCTGGCCCTTCTCTCTACTGTTACAAACCTTATATAAAAGCATTTGTATTCAGTTTGGGCCCCTAACTCACGACTGGCTCCTTCCTGAGTGAGTTTACACCAGACGCAAGGCACACTGCAGGCTGGCGCCCCTCGCCACGCGGACAGACACATCTATGCACTAGTAGCGCCCACGGGCCGGTGCGTGCACAAACTTGAGCGAACAGCTGGAGCTGCTTACCATCTTGTTAATATCCATTGTGGGAAAAGGCGCTGGAGTGAATGAAGCAGCACAGATGCGTCTATCCCAGCAGCGCGGCTCCTCCCTCCCTCAGCAGCCGGGTCTTTATCCCATCTGTTGAGCCAGGATCCCCCGGAGCATCAGACGCAGGACAAGGGCGCAGGATGCCTGTCCACTCCTCTCATGGGCACCGGCACCCAGAGATACTGTGGTATGTCCAAGCCCCGGCTCCTCCTGCCAAGGACTGGCGCAGCTCTAGCCCAGGAGGGAGCAGCCCTCCGGTGCCACCTCAGCCGTGGGGCTCTTGTCTACTCCGGGTGGCCGGTCCCTATGCCATCTGTGGAGAGCGCAGACGCCGGCGACGAGCTGCAGGCTGCTCTATGCCAGCTTCAGATGCGGTGCCCCTCAGCACCGTGGCTCTCCTCTCTCTCCACCCAGGGTGGCACAGTTGGCATCTCATCCGCGCCGGAGTGCTCAACCGTGGCCCCCCTGCACTGTCCCACTTCTCTGCCTGCCAGGGACCCGCTCACACGCCTACAGCGAGGAAGCAGCGGATAGACTCCGACAGATCCCAGGATGCGGAGTATCCAGCGATCCCTCCGCTCTTCAGAGCACCGCGGATTACTAGCGCCTGGAAACCGCCTCCAGTGTGTCGGGGCGATGTGCCGCTAGTGTCAGTCGCCAGGCTGCCCGTGCCCTGTCTGAGGGAAGTGGCTAGAAAAGAGGCAGGATGGAGCCGGATTCGTGCACCCCCCCTGCCCTTCGGCTATCTTCGGAAAATAAACCCCGCCCCGACAGGAACAGACAGAAGCAGCAGATCACGTCTCCAGGCTGCACTGTGGGATGCTCGATTCTATGGGATGCAAAAGTCATCCCAGGCTAGGAATGAATGACCTGATACTGCTCATCTATGCTGCGGCGGGCCACTGCTGCACAGGAAGAGACAGCAGAAAGCGAGATATTTATACAGAGAAAGAAAGGAGAAGTAAACGGAGGCCTCAAGAGATAGAATGAAAGGAAGGAATATGCTTAGTGAGAAGGACTGGAACCAAATAATAAAATAAACAGGAGAGGAAGAGAATTAAAGAGTAGAAAGGGAAATAATGTCAAGGGAAAAGAAAGCCAAAAGGAAAATGCAACACCAATATGGAAGAAAGATTAAAGAGTGAGAAAAAGAACGAGAAAAAGTAACCGAGGAAAACAGATGTGTAAAACATTTTGGCTTTTATATAATTAACACTTTATAGATCATTATTAAACTAAAGGGAAGTAGTACAGTAAGTGCAAATAGCAGTGCATATTTTATTAAATGCATACAATAGTGGGGTGAGCCGCCGTACTTTAGGGGCCTGCCCGTATTTTTGCATCAACACCAATTTAAAAAATGAAAAAGCAATGCAATACGGTAATTTTCCCATTTTGAAATATAACCCTCCACAGCAAGAATGAAGAGCTCATTTAAAATTTTCAGAGCCATCTCATTTTTAAATGATTATTAAAGAAAACCGAGGCTTATTTGCAATGGTGATGAATATGCAAAAGAGAAGAGAGAACTCTGGGTAGTTCCCAAGTTTAGGTGGAGAGCAGCTCCAGTATAGAGCACCCTACAACACCAGCTATACTCTAAATTTGCTCACCTGAAATGCTTGCTTTCTTGCAAAGATTTTAAGCATAGGATTAGCTCAGTGGCATCCACACCGAACTAGAAAGGGACAAAGTCTTTTACCTTTTGTACAACAAAGACTCACCTAATGTCTGCATTTCTAGCTCAGCGTGGATGGCACTGTGCTGATCCTATGCTTAGAAACTTTGCTAGAAAAGCAGACATTTGGGAGAGCAAATGTAGAGTTTTGCTTGAAGGGTGGTTGTTAGAAATGGGGTCCTTGGTTGACAGTCAGGTTACCCCCTGTTCAAGCAAAGACCCTCACTCTAGTCAGGGTAAAAGAGAATCACCCTCAGCTAACCCCTGCTTACCCCCTTGGTAGCTTGGCAGAGCAGTAGGCTTAACCTCAGAGTGCTAGGCGTAAAGTATTTGTACCAACACACACAGTCACTCAATGAAAACACTACAAAATGACACAACACAGGTTTAGAAAAATAGGAAATATTTATCTAAACAAAACAAGACCAAAACGACAAAAAACCACCATACACAAGTCAAGTTATTAATTAAAAATCAAAAAGAGTCTTTAAGTAGTTTTAAAAACACACTAGCGCTGCTAGAGTGAAAATGTACCTGGTGTGCGTCAAAAATAACCCCGCACGGGCGGGCGTGCGTCGAAAATAACTCCGCACGGCAGTACTCGAGTCAAAAATCCAGCCGCACGATGAGTTGACGATCCAGCCGCGCAGTTTGCGATCTCCCAGCCTCCGTCAGCGATGCTGCGCGTCGTTTCTCCTGCTCCGTGCGTCGATTCTTCGGTCGCGTTTCCTGCGAGCGTCGTTTCTCAGCCGCGGAGCTGGCGGTGCGTCGTTTTTCATCCGCCGATCGGATTCGCGTCGATCTTTTCCCCGCACGGCGCTCTGTGCGTGGATTTTCTTGTCTTTAGGCTGCCAGCTTCTCCTTTCAGGGTCCCAGGAACTGGATGGGCACCACAGGGCAGAGTAGGAGTCTCTCCAGAGGCTCCAGGTGCTGGCAGAGAGAAGTCTTTGCTGTCCCTGAGACTTCAAACAACAGGAGGCAAGCTCTAGATCAAGCCCTTGGAGATTTCTTCTCAAGATGGAAGGCACACAAAGTCCAGTCTTTGCCCTCTTACTCTGGCAGAAGCAGCACTGCAGGAAAGCTCCACAAAGCACAGTCACAGGCAGGGCAGCACTTCCTCCTCAGCTAACAGCTCTTCTCCAGGCAGAGGTTCCTCTTGATTCCAGAAGTGTTTCTAAAGTCTGTAGATTTGGGTGCCCTTCTTATACCCATTTTAGTCTTTGAAGTCACCTTTCTTCAAAGGGGACTCACACCTACTTGTGAAATCCTGCCTTGCCCAGGCAAGGCCTCAGACACACACCAGGGGGTTGGAGCCGGCATTGTTAGAGGCAGGCACAGTCCTTTCAGATGAGAGTGACCACTCCACCCCTCCCTCCTAGCAGAGATGGCTAATCAGGAAATGCAGGTTACACCCCAGCTCCCTTTGTGTCACTGTCTGGTGTGAGGTGAAAAACAACCCAACTGTCAACTGACCCAGACAGGGAATCCACAAACAAGGCAGAGTCACAGAATGGTTTAAGCAAGAAAATGCTCACTTTCTAAAAGTGGCATTTTCAAACGCACAATCTTAAAATCAACTTTACTAAAAGATGTATTTTTAAATTGTGAGCTCAGGGACCCCAAACTCCACATGTCCATCTACTCTCTAGGGGAATCTACGCTTTAATCATATTTAAAGGTAGCCCCCATATTATCCTATGAGAGAGACAGTCCTTGCAACAGTGAAAAACGAATTTAGCAGTATTTCACTGTCAGGACATATAAACCACATTACTATATGTCCTACCTTATCCATACACTGCACCCTGCCCTTGGGGCTACCTAGGGCCTACCTTAGGGGTGCCTTACATGTAAGAAAAGGGAAGGTTTAGGCCTGGCAAGTGGGTACACTTGCCAAGTCGAATTTACAGTGTAAAAATACACACACAGACACTGCAGTGGCAGGTCTGAGACATGATTACAGAGCTACTTATGTGGGTGGCACAACCAGTGCTGCAGGCCCACTAGTAGCATTTGATTTACAGGCCCTGGCACCTCTAGTGCACCTTACTAGGGACTTACTAGTAAATCAAATATGCCAATCATGGATAAACCAATCACATACAATTTCACACAGAGAGCATATGCACTTTAGCACTGGTTAGCAGTGGGAAAGTGCTCAGAGTTCAAAAGCCAACAGCGACAGGTCAGAAAAAAATAGGAGGCAGGAGGCAAAAAGACTGGGGATGACCCTGCATAAGCAAAAGTCCAACAGTGGTCTACACTGGAGCTACCCTCCACCTAAACCTGGGAACTATCCAAAGTTCTCTCTTCTCTTTTGCATAATTTATATGTCACTCCATGCCTGAAAGAGTATTGTACTGATGAATACTGAAACCTTTTAGGGAGTTAAACAAATGCCCCACCTTTTTGTCAGTAAAATTGTATTTATTCTTTCTATACAAACCAAACTTAAACTACACAAACATTATACATTCTAAAGTCATAGTAATACCTTAAATTTATAATATATGCATCACCTTCAAATTATTAGAACTCGTTCACCTCCATAAAGAGTGTAGTGAACCACACTACACTACATTCAGGAGCAGCTCGCGGTGCTAAAGAGAGGCGGGGCGATGCGCATGCTGTGTGGGGCAGAATTATTTGAAAAAAAAACTTACCTGAATTATTGCTGCCGCTGTAACCACTGTGCTGCTCCGCTCCTGCACAGACAGGCTGCAGACACAGGCTCCCAGCCTGCCCTGCAGCCAATCCTGACGCTGCTCAGGAGGCTCGGAGCCAATGCCTGCTCTATCCAGCCTGGCAACCCAGTGCCTGAGACGGCCAGCCAAACATACATGCGCAGTGGGGGGGAATGCACAGCACTCCCCCTAAATGCACGTCACAGTCTGTGGCCCCACCCCTTTCACCAAAAAATGATAATAAACATAGTTTATTATTGTTTTCTGGTAAAAGGTTTGCAGCTGCTGCTGCTGGCGGGGAGGTGACACTCCTCCTCCCTAGCAAAGGAGCCGCTCCTGACTACATTATTCCCTCATGGGTCCTCCTCATTCCAGTCCTAACGTATGGCGTTTTGACCTCCACATGACAGGAATAACACTGAAGTCCTTCTTCTATTATAACCATATACATATATTCATTTATATATATATATTTTTAATAAAGCAACTCCTCCCCTCTCCACCTCCTGTTTTGTTTCCTGTCCGAGCGCAGGGGAGGTTGCTGGTGATCCTTTGTTTTTGGTTTTTAATGTATTCAGTATGTTTTACACATTGTTTGATTGTGCCTTTGATGTTTTAAAGTTACTCACAACATGCCATTGTATGTGTGTCAGCGCTGGTTCTGTGCTGCTGGGGCAAGCAGCAGCATTTGTGTCTCCAGCTTCGGACGTGCTCCCTGCTCACGTGCTGAGCTGGGGCAGGGAGCTGCAGTTACGTCCAGAGTATGGGCGATGAAGGAGCCAGCATGACAGCTTACTTGGTCCTGGTGCATGTGTCTTTTGATGCATTTTACCAGAGATGACTGTGATTTATTGGGCAGCCGAATCTCGCATGAAGTGATTCGGTTGCCTAGTGCAGCCTTGATAAACAGGAAGCACGGACGCTGATATAGCACATCCTTGTGCTTCCTGCTGGTTGTCCTGGTGAATTTTGTATTATGGCTAAGCATCTGGAGAACCGGAAGCATTCCCAGGCCCCTTAGAAGGAGGATTCTGAGGAACTCTTGCATATTTCAAAGGATGAGTTACAATTGTTAGGTAAAGAGGCAATTGATACAGCATTAAAAGAAAAAGACTTGCCTGCCAAACATCAGAGGTTGGATGACGACACAGAGGACCAAGAAGAGGGGCAGATATATATTTATTCTGAGCAATTTAAAGAGGTCTTGTCCCATAACATGGAGCAGTTGGGGTTTCCCACTCCACAACTAGCTGAAGATGAATTTTAGCACAATATAATGCTTCTCCTTGTGAATGCTTGCCCTTCCATGCCGTCATTCAGAATATGCTGCATAAAGAGTGGAGAGATATTGACAAAGGAGTTATTCTTTGTTTTCTTCACAAGTGGTATTAGAAGGTTCTGAAGACAAGTTCCCTCAGCTCCTTAAGGTTAATACCATTCTGGTGTCTAGGTCCTCCGCTTACTCTTTGGTCTCTGATGATGCGTCCTCTCTAAAAGTGGAATCTGGTTTATGCAGCTTCTAATTGTTGAATCTGAGCCAATACTTATGCAGCATATGCCACTCAGACTCTCCTGAAAGGTTTTCATGTGTTTTTGATTGCCTCCAGGCTCAGGAGGATCTCTGCAGACATCTTGGCTAACATGGAACTGTTGTTATAGTTTTTGTCAGACACTGTTTTTGACTGTCTCTGGGCTTCCACTTCTGCAGCTGGTGCTTTAATTTTTGGCAGAAGATCCTTTTGGTTGAATCTTGGAAGCTAGAGGCAGGTCAATGCTCCTTGATGTGTAAAGGGCCTTGTTTGACCCAGAACTCACTAACATTGTTGAGAAGGCCGCAGAGGAAAATAAAATTCTATGCCCTTCCAAACAAGGGATGGATAAGCAGCAATGGGGTTTCCGAAGAGGAGATTGTCAGTCTGCTGATTGTTGCCCCTTCCAAAGATGAGCCTATGGTTGGGGGGTGCACCTTCTATAATAAATCGTGGCCCTCTTCCTCCAGTCCCTTTTCTGTCGAGCAGACAAAATGACTATATGGCCGTAGGAGGTCACCTCAGAGCTTTTCTTCCACAATGGAAGCAGACAGTGACAGAGGCCTGGGTCCTTTCAGTAGTGGGACATGGGTATCAGATATGGTTCAAAGAGCACGCTTCTCCTCCACACTTTAGGGCTATTCCTTCTCCAGAGGATCCAGGTCAGTTACAAAGTCTCAAGGTGGGTATCAATATGTTGTTGAAGAAACAAGCGATTATCCCTGTTCTGGACAGTCGACAGGGTTTGGGGTTTACTCAACCCTGTTTTTGGTTCCAAAGCCAGACAGTCCTTTCAGCCCATCCTCAACCTCAGGTCTCAGAGCAGACATCTGCTGATGGAGCATTTCTGGATGGTGTCGCTGCAATTAATCATTCCTCTCCTTATAAAGGGGGACTTTCTGTCCACCTTGGATCTCCAAGGCACCTAACTTCATGTGCTGGTGCATGTGAAGAGTCAGCTGTTCCTAAGGTTAGCAGTTTTCGGCCAGCAATTTCAGTTTAAAGTCCTCCCATTAGGGCTGGCTACATCTCCCCAGGTCTTCACAAAGGTACAGGGCCATTTTGTTGCTTTCTTACATTTGAAAGGTGTTTATCCTCATTTGGATGATTGGTTACTGACTGCTCCATCTCTTTTAAAGTCTCAGAAGATTTGGAGTTGGTGCTCAAGGCCTTGAGCAACTTTGATCTTCTGGTGAGTCTTCCGAAGCCTCACCTTACTCCATCCTAAATCAAGACATTTATCGGAGCTTGTCTGGATACTCAACTGGAGGCTGTTTTTCTTCCGGAGGACAGGGTCCTTTCTCGTCCGATAGCAGTGTCTGATTTATTGACTCGTTCGCACAGTTCTGCAAGGTGTTGGTCGAAAGTGCATGGACTGTTGGTGGCTTCCACTGTTGTGGTTCCTTGGGCAAGGTTTCATTTGAAGACCATTGTGAATCACAAACTCAGGCACTGGGATACAGGCTCCAGGGAGTATGGGATCATGATTTTTATCTTAGATCAGGTTGCTCAGGATCCATCCTGGTGGTTGATCAATGACAATCTGTTGAAAGGGGTACTTTTTCAGTTCTCTCCCCAGTTCTCTGTACAATGGATGCCAATGAGTGGTGTTGGGGGGCCTGCATTGAGTCACCTGGAGACAAGGGCTCCATGGGCTCCATGGGAGAGTCAGAAGTCCTTGAATTGGAGGAAACTCATGGCCGTGATTGGTGGTTTTTCAGGAGTACCTACAAGGTCAGAATGTTGTTGTCTGAATGGACAACCAAGTTGCCAGAGCTTACCCAAACAGGCAAAGGGGCACACAGTGCAGGTCACTCAATCAGATTGCATCCCATATTTGTGTATGGGAGGAGGTGAATGTTCTGGGTCTCAAGGCAGTGTACATCTGGGGGAAAATGAATTTCTGGGCAGACAATCTCAGCAGGAACTTCCAAAATACTTACTCTACTTACCTGTACTTCCAAAAAGGATCATCTGCACACCAAAATCTATAATACTGGCAAAATTCATGGATATACTTTTAGCCATTTTACCGCTACGTCCTACAAAAAAGTCTATGGTAAATGCATTGGGAGAAAAAACACGCTTTGGGACCTCCTTTTTCATTTGCACCCCCATGAAAAATTAACACAAAACTTTGCACCATCTGCCAATGTACAATGTAGAAAAAGGCATAGTTCTGCAAAGTTTTGTGGAGATTCGTCAAACTTTATGAAGGATCAAAAATGTGAGGAATTCCTACCTCTGAGACATATATATATATGTATATATATATATAGATATATATATACATACCCAGAGAGAGAGAGATACATAGATAGATAGATAGATAGATAGATATTACAATAAGATAGCTAGATAGATAGATAGATATTACAATAATCAGTGACATTAAAATCATTATCAAATATTTTTTTTTACCTTTAAACGTAATATATTTTAATATTTATTACATGTGTATAAATCAGATGACATATTTAAATTAATTATTTCTAACAAACTTTTAACTTAATTTTAAATTACATTATTTATTTACTATTATTTTATCTACTATTAGTTTAGGTTTATTTTAACATATTTTATATAACTTTTAATTAATTCATATTATTGTTTAAACTATTTACAGTTTGAACATTTCTTTGGATTTTTTGGTTTGCAAATACTTGAGTGCCTTATGATGATTTTTCGCAAAACTTTCCAAAATAGGTCTCATCCATCTTAGCTTCTTCTTGGAAAGTTTCTGGGTGATCGGCCGAGTGGGGCTGAAAAAAAGAGGGAGGTCAAAAAAATGTTTGTCTTGACTACAGTCAACGCTGTACAGTGGTCTTGTCCTGTTTCAACACTCTAAGGATGCTGAAGAAAACATAAGTGGCTACCAGAGAACACCAGGAAGATGTTCACCCATGCCCTCATCACCAGCAAACTGGACTATGGAAACATCCTGTACACAGGGATAACCAACCAATTCACAAAAAGAATACAGACCGTCCAGCACTCAACTGTCAGACTACTCCTCAATCAAGCACGCCAAGTCCACCTCACACTTCACCTCAAAGAACTTCATTAGTTCCCGATACACAACTGTGCACAATTTAAGTTCCTCACCCACACCTACAAACCACTCCACAATACAGGCCCAGCCTAACTCAACATTCACATTCACTTCCACCAACCCACTAGACACCTCCGTTCTGCTGGTCTCTCACTAGCACACACTCCATGCATACACAAAAGCAGAGCAGGGGGACTTGCCTTCTCATGTCTGGCCCCAAAGCCTGGGACAACCCCCCACAGCACATTAGAGCCTTCTCCTTTATTCTTGACATTCGTAAGAAGCTGAAAATCTAGCTTTTCAACTAAGCCTTCTGGGGCTGGCCTTGTACACCTGCTAAAGAGCTTCTGTATACACTCATGGGAGATTAGTATGCTATAAAACCACCAATAACATAACATAACAATGTGTTTTCCCCATGCAATTTTACATAGGAAATTTAGACACAGCTAAAACCAAAATGGCAGAACTGAATTACACCAAATTTGACAGAAAGCTAGAACTTTACCCAGAAAGCATGCTTTTTGTGATTGGGTGTAAACCCTTTCAGTAGCTTTCGAGAAATTAAGGCTCAAACTGAATGTATGTTTCATGCCGCAGTCGATGGATCCTCAAATCCATGAGCTCAAGCACACTTTGTAATTGGCTGGCCTCAACCTGAAGGAAAAGTTACAGCCACCATCTTAGAACTCAGGGACTCAGTCCTCGATTCTGACAAAATAAATGATGATCAAAGGGGGTGGGGTATTTTGACACTCTGGCCATGGGGGAAGCTGGGGCCAAACTTTAAAAAAAATGTTGTGGATCCCGGGATCAACTGTGGAACTCAGCGTGCATACTGGAGATTTGTGGCAGATCCCTAAATCTATGGAGAAACAAAATTAAAAAAATAGGGTTGGTCAGCATTGATAGCATAACCAATGACAGCTAAAATTACATAATTGATAATAACACTGTGCATGCCAAGGGCATGAGTTTTAATTACTTGAGATAAATATAACTGGTGAATTTCACTGGTTTTGTTAGTTTAAAACACATTGGGGGTTATTACAACTTTGGAGGAGGTGTTATCCGTCCCAAAAGTGACGGTAAAGTGACGGATATACCACCAGCCGTATTACGAGTCCATTATATCCTATGGAACTCGTAATACGGCTGTTCTTATATCCGTCACTTTACCGTCACTTTTGGGACGGATTACCACCTCCTCCAAAGTTGTAATAACCCCCTATGTTTTAACTGACATTTCCACCTAAATACAACGTCTGTTTAACCTTTGGAATGTATATAAAGCTATAAATATTTGAACTTTTAATTACTTACCTGCAAAGTAATGTACCACCAATGTAAAGGTAGTAAACTTACCTTTGACGTATTGACTCACAATGTAAAGCCTGCAGTGTAATGAGTCCCAGTGTAAGGCTTGCGATGTAATGGTAATATACTTAAATAAAACTAGTACTCAATGAGCTACTCATGCAGGTGCCTGAAAAAATGTGAGAAATCTGGATGCACTTCTGGCGAAGAGGCTTTGATCCCACTCAGGACACGAGGGCTTCCAAAGTAGTAAAACAAATGAACAAAGATAGAGAATTGTTGAAGACCTTCTCAAACAGGGATGAGGTAACCTTGGATAGCAGGAATGTCCTTTAGACAAAAGAGCTCTCAAGTACCTAGGAAACTCGGGTAATGACAGCATCATGACATGGTAGGAAAATAAGAGCAATGAAGTTGGCCCCTGCACAAAAAAGAAGGGTTGAGTGCTGTAAACAATCAGGGAAATGGTAACCCATTTGTATTACATGTGCCAGGTATACCTAGTAAATAAAAACAAATGGTTGTCCTTTTCTGTGCTCTATTTCTACCATCAGCAACTAGAGGGACTTTACAGCATGTTACTTCATTGACATTAAAGTTCAACTGTCCACTATGAAGTGGCATTTCTTTCCCATTATCTTAAATAATGAATGGTTAAAATAACGGAAACATTTTACACTCCAGGGAGAATGTTTTTCCCAATAAATTACTCAAGGGTATGTTATACAACTTGATGGCTTCTCTGTGATGTGTAAATGAAGAATGTGTCTGGTTTATCACTAAAGATGCTGAAACTTCTTCAGAAGGCGTTTTAGTAGGTCTACTCTTCATCCTGATAAATTAGCACAATGTCTTCCACTGCTCGAGTCAACATTTCCTTTTGTTTAGTACAGGGTGTCTCAGGCTTCCCTTTTTCCCTTGTCTCATTTTCTAGAGCAACCTTTTTACAGATTATAATAATTATGGCATTGAACCATACAGCTCTCACTATAGCAGTAAGTGATAGAACAGTGAATCGTCCTGGGAAACCTCCTTAACAACGTGTCCTTAAAGATGCGGACGTTTCGCACGCAAGCGTAACCACTCTTTCCTGAACAGCGCACCACTTTTTCTGTGCCGTAACCACGCATGTGCTGAACTACACATATGCTTGTTTGGGAGTGGACGCGGTGAGGTAAGTGGGGCTGGGGCAGGGGTGGGGGGTGGATTAAGGGACTGGGGTGGGTTGGGGGTCAGGACAAGCTATTTTTACTTTTAAGGGGTTTGGGTGTTTTTTTAAGGGATTAGGGTGGGGGGTCGGTATTTTTTTTTTAGGGGTGGGGTGGGGGTTGGGTGATTTTTTTAAATTTAGGATCTAGGGTGGGGGTAGTTTATTTTTAACTGTGTTGGAGGAAGGTTTCAAGGAAGGGCGGAAGGAGAGAAGAGGAGGAAGGATCAGGAGAGGACGCCGTGAGGTAAGTGGGGTTGGGGCAGGTTTGGCGGGTAGTTTTAACGGTGGGGGTGGATTTAGGGCTTAGGGTGGGTGGGGGATGTCAAGGTACTTTAGTTTCATGGTGCAGGGGTGGGAGTCGGGTAATTTTTTTTTTTTTAGGGCTCCGGGTGGGTGGAGGGTTTGGGGTAATTTAGTTTTATGGATCAGGTGAACGGGGGTTGGGATAAGCACAAACTATGAAGAAAGTAAGAGACTTTAGAAGAAAGACAACTTTAGACCACAAAGCACGAGTTTGAATAACAGATTATTTTTTGCTGTTGAAAGAAGGATTATATTTTTAAGCATAGTTTCTAATCATGATATCCTTTGTCAGAAACATCTAGTCAGCACCCAAAATACATCCCTTGCTGGGTGAAGGTTCTGACAAGTAGGTGTCTCAGCTGTAAATCAACACAGTATTCATCTCACAGGTAGGCCCTTTAATTGTAGGTTTTGATATTTTGAATTGGTGTAAGAAGGACAACTGAGTGATGACCTTCTACTATCAATTGTATCTAATCCCTGGTGCCCCCTTTCTAACCACCTCCCCCACATTTTGAAGCAGCTCACCACTAGAACATCTCATTTGGCTACTGCACAAAGATGAGGATGCCAAGTGGTTGGATTCAGCTCCTGCATAACTATTTCATGCCTGACATATAAATCCCACATCAGAATCTCATGCCTGACATAAATGACCCTACTGCAAGCAATCATAGAGTAATATGTCTTTTGCCACTATACCTACCACTTTCTTATGTCACATGAATATTTGCATCAAACTGCATCCATTATCCCTGTTGCTGTAACCCATGACACGACTCTGAGAATAGTAAATGACTGCAGTACACTGACATGTTTTCTCACCAAAATACTATTTGTGTTGTGATATTTCTATATTCTCTATGTGTCTTACTCCACAGCCGTAGTGAATCAAGTTCCCCGGTGGCCACACTACAGACCACCTATTGGCCCTCATAGGGGTGGGGCATGGGCATCCTGCAAGCAGCAATTCAGCCCTCTGCCATTTGTTTGGAACATCTGTGGCCCTGGCCCATCCACTACATTGCACATCCATCTGCATCTGATTGACTCCCTTTATCATTTCAAACAAATGTCAGTTCATATATTAAGTTGTCCATTCGTAAGAAATAAGTTGCAGTTCCATTTCATCATTTATCTGCATCAATGCAAGTTGTCACATTTCTTTACAGCTTTCCTTGTTCACATTGTCACAACTCTTACTCTTGTCACAGGTTCATTCCATCCAGAGAGCAAGCATCCATGGAACTGCCATGTAAGTTTCAACCGATGTCATGTGCACGAGGAGTCCCGTCATCAGGCACCTCTTTGCATGTGATGTCAAAGACGATGACCCACTCTTCTGTGGCTGCCACCTCCACTCAGAGTTTATTAGATTGCTAGTGTGTCTGTGTCCTGGTGGGCACATTGTCTTCATCAGTGGAGTCATACTCCTACTCCCAGGTGGTGGTATGGTGGAATTGTTCCATGCCCACCATGCAGCCACGGTCCATCTTCACCTCTGTCTCTTGTCCTATTGCAGTCTGCCTTGATGCTGGTTGCCCACCATACAGGCATATGGAGAAAGTTAAAGAATCATGATTTAATTTATTCACTACTTCAAGTGTGTCAAAAATCACATAATCAATTTCTCATTAGTCTCAATGAGATAGACTCACATTGCCACCTTCACCACATAAACATTCCATACATAGAACCTAGTCCTACATGTAAGTAATATCTCTCAAAGGACAGACAAGCCCCATAAAGGATGCAAATCTTGACCTACCAACCTAGTTGGCATGTATCATCATTGGATTACTCCTCATCTAGCGTCATTTCTTGAGGTGAGAATAGGATCCATAGTCTTAGGCACTTGAATGAAGATCTAAGGTTGTAAAGGGATCCACATATAAAAAAGGCTACAGTTGCCTATGGATACCCAACAGGTATCCATTTACTGGCTGATTTGTACAAAGTGAAACAAGAGAACCTGGTTAAATAGCGTCTTCCACGCTTAAGTTGTGTAATCTTAGGTAAGTATTTTATTTTACTAATACCCTTCTAGCGTGAATGAAAACACTTTTGAATATGTGAGTTCAGAATATCAGTTGTACAAAAACCTATTGCGTTTGATTTAATAGATTATAATGTAGCTCTATAACAATCTGAGCCATGTTCAAGGTATACATCACAATTTTCTTGCCTCCTACTTCACTGATAGTTCATATTTAAAAACTATCATTTTTAATAAAATACTTTTCAGAGGAGTGTCATAAAGAGACATATTAAATTCAAAGCTTCCACATGTTAGTGAAATAACGTTTTTTTGAATTTTGATGAAACTTTATTATATTTTAAATTATGTTTATTGTATTATTTACATAAGAAACATGTTCAATCTCTAAGATCCGAGCCAGACCCTGGCTGGGCTCTCTCTGTTAACTTGTTGGCTCGACCACCTCTACCAGTTTGCACTATCAGATCCCTCTGTACCCTTGCCCCACTCGCAATTATTATTTACTAATAGCGCACCGCCTCTAACTTTTCACCTGCTTCTCAAATCCCCCAAATCACTACCACTTCCCCACATGTACCATACCCACAATGCTCTTTGCTATTTTCTAAGATCACCCTACCCACTCCTTCACAGTCCTCCACCTTCTGTACCACAATCACCTTAATCCCTTGCTAATGACCACAGGGGCATCCTACACACCCCTTGAACTATTCTGTTTCATACAAACAATCAATATGCGCTGATCTCTCAATTTCCCATCTGGGTGATCTGTCTGTTTAGTTCCTTTTTTCTCTCTGAATTATACTTTCCATGTTTCAGAACTGCTATTGTCCTTCCACTGCAAAAAAAAACCTAATGTGAATCATTCCATCGCTCCCAACCACAGCAGGGTCTCAGATACCATCTTCCAAGTCTTTTATGGATGTCATATTAAGCCAAATGAAACGTTCTCTCTTGGCACACAATTTACTTAACCACTTTTAGCCTGTTTTGTGGGATCCCGACTCCACAAAGAAGGCCATTTCACACGTTTATATTCATTTTCCGTGTCAACTTTATCATTCCTACATGTCATAGCCACGTATTGTTAGTTTTTATAACCTACTTAGTTTCTGCTGGCCAATTTAGATCTGGGAACTGCAGATGCCTTTTCGGAGCTGCTGAAAGCAAGGCGACAGGGAGGCATTTCACAAGGCTTGCTGCCAAGTGGTGAGGACTCATCATACTCACTTTCTGCCAAACCTATGGGGCGGAGGAGATGTGGTCAACTACTCATTCCGCATTCAGTCGCATCTCTGGCATAAACTACGGCCACACTTGGATCTTAAATCCGATTCTTTGGGCTTTATTGATCTCAACCCAGTTTTTTTTTTTGGGTGAAGTACGAAATTGTATTGGTTCACTTTGTTTTCTTTTCTCAATCCATGATGGCGACAATTACTTCAGGGTGGATTCTTTGTTTCCTGTAAACTTTAACTGGATGAGCTGGCACTGGTGACTGTATCAGTGCTTTGCAACATTGTATACTTGTGGCTCTCTTTGTATAGTTCCCATGTAGCTGTTGCTCACTTTTTCTGCTTCTGTTTCTGATTCTCGCTTGGCTATTTTGCATGTTGGCTGCATCCAGGGAGTTTTTTTTTAAGCTGCTAAGATATTGTCCGCTGAAAATTGGTTGTTACCAGTCAACTCTTCAGCTTGTCCTGTCGCTAGTGTTTTTCTTAAACCGACCTGGAGACAGACAGAATAGAACCACAGGCCTTGTCTTGGGCAGTGGCCAGAAACTAAACATGCCAATAACCCTCTGGATCTTTGGCAGCCAGGCTGCTTCCAGGAGACAACACAGGGTTATTCAGTGATGTCTGAAGAGGAGAAAGGTCTTTTGCATCCAGCACTCTTTGCAAAGGCAGTGTCTCCCTTTTCATGCTTATCTGGGGTTACATGGTTGCAATCATCTTTCAAGGGCCAGGTGAGAGCTTACTCTCTGTACTCAGTGATGATTATTTGGTCTGTCAGCAGACACACGTGGCTTCTCTTGTCAGCACTTGACAATTCACACTTCCTTGCTTCTGCACATGGAACTGTCTGACCTGGAGTTTCTTTCAATTTACACCAGCAGCAAGCCTTTTCTGGCTCAAGGAGCAGATGCCTTACGCTTTTAGAGTAGTTTATGTTATTCTGAATCTGGTCCAGTCCTTTCTCTGCACATGCATACAGAGATTCGCCTAGTCAAACGTTTATATTCAGAAACAGTACCTGTTGGGCCAAAGCCAACTGCCCACTAAAATTCAAAGTTGTACCAAAGTTTTGGAGGGATTCAAAAGCACATAATTCCAGTGGGTGTTGTAAATTCCATGTCACCCAGTTACCACAGTGCTCTGTCGCACCGGTTCCTTTGGACATGCCAGGCATGCTATAATGTTCAATGTTTGTGCGTAATGGTGCAATGCAAACTCATGGCCAATCCAAAACCATTACTGGGCACTTGCATGTAAGTCAGATCAGAACTCAGGTTGCTGGGGATGGGCAGTCAGTCTATGTGCTTAGTGATGGTCTGTAGAACAGGCCCACACTTTGAGCTCAGTTGTTTATTGGTTGATCTCCAGCTTTATCCTAGGCAGGAGGACACAAATAGGATCTCCAGCTCCGTTTGAAGTTATGTGGACCCACATCAGGCACATCTGCTTTACTTTAAGAGGGCTGCACAGGAATGGAATAAGGGGTATAAGCAGCTTTGGGGGATATGCAGGTACTCCTAAGCACTCATTTAGTAGACTGTAGCACTCACCAGGCAGATTTAAGAACTTACCACGTCAGACCTTATTTAGGAAGACACAGGGCAGAGGGATTACTGGGCCATGCCCCTGGAGGCTGGGGACATTTTCCTCTGGTGTTCAGGGGTCCGTCCTACCAAGGCTCTGCAAACTGAGGCAAACATACCCCTTCTTCACTAGACTCTCAAGGTAGGAAGGATGAGCATTAAAATTCTTCTCGGAGAGGTAGAGTGGGGGCAAGAGCTCAAAACTCAAACTGTTAAACAAAAGACACAATAATTCACTGCCGAGCCCTGTGCTCATCCTAGCAAAAAGAAAGTATTTTAATGTTGCAGCAAAATGAAATACTACACACTTCAGTAGAGGTTCAGCCACAAGGTTCTATGATCCTGTCTACAGGCTCTAGTTAATCACCACACCAACTACAGTACCGTATTCCAGGGTGGGCAATATCTACAGTGATTCTCAGAGATACAGTCATAGGCAAAGATTAGACATACTTGTGACTTTACTAAGTGATTATCACATCAATTAATTCATGAGGCAGTTCATTTTTGATCCAAAGTGTTCATACTGGAAAATGTTAACTTCCTAATGACACTAATGACGTCTCTTAACTCATTCAAGTCACAGTTGCACCGTTTTGATCTTATGCCCGCGTTGCCTCCTCACCAGAGTTGTGGCTTGGTGTCTTGGTGGATGGGTGAGTATTAAGCTGAACTTAACAAAAGTGGGACTGGTAGGCTGCACTCCCCCAACACAGGAAAAAGGTCTAATCGGGACAATTAAGTTGCAAAAATCGATATGCTGCTATGAACACTTCATGTAAAGATTCCAGGACACGGACAGTAGTTCCATGTCGATTAAAGAGGGCAGGTTTGGTTTATCCCTTCATGTCACAGAACAGATCCTGGCCCATGGTTTTACCATGGTCAGGCCTAGACCTCAGCTCCACATGAGATTACTGTGTTAACTTGTTCAATAAAAGGCCAGGATACCAGTTTCACATACATTGGGGTTAATCAGCGCAGGGGTACACATGTGTTTACCATGCAAGGCAAATTCCTGTCCTAGTGTACCAGGTGGGCCTCAAAACCTACCAACTAATCTTTTGGACACATATACGGGCCTCAGGACATTTCCAGAGAAAGCCCTACCCTAATACCTACCCACAACCTTTCTTACTCTATTCTTATAAATACATTTGACCCTCACGCTATCGATAGTAGGTTTCTGCCCACTTATGAAAAGTGGAAGAATGCTTAAAAAATTGGATCTTGACTTTTACCATGTCACAGTGATGTCCTTTAAATAACATGACCTTTGCCCACCATCGCCAAATAGTGTTTAGTAGACTATGTTCACCCTGTCAGGACTGACAATAAATTAGTCCTACATTAGTTAATCGAAATGATTGAATTAGACAGCCATAAACCATAAACCGTATGTCTGCATTTGCCCTGTAAAGGCAAATGGAAAATTAAGTAAACTATGGATAAAATACCTGTTCACCGGCTTTGAAACCACAAAAGCACAACTCACAGGAGTCTATTCTCATAATGCATTAGGTGGGATGTTTAATAGTACTACAAAACTACTATTTAAAAATACTTTTCACTGACCTATGTTCACAGGGCTCTGCTGCCCTCTTCACCTCTCCTATCTTTTTGGTGCAAAAATCACAGCCTGTGATGGGCAGTGCTCGAAAAAGCTATAGAAATATCCTCAAGATATTACTTTTTATGATGTTTATCCATCCTGTTGCTGCTCCCAAACACTGCTTCTCTAGATATTTGTAGCCTGGTGGTTTTGGTCCTAGAATTATAACCGCTGGACCCTCCAGCATAGGATATCCCAGTGAGGGCTGCAGCGTTGTCAGCTCATCCTCCCAGAACAGCTTTATGATGGGGCATTCTCACCTTCTATGCACTGTTGTAACTTGGGACCCACAAACTCTCCAGCATCTGGGGCGTCCCATGGGAAAAATATATTTGTTCCAAGTTGTAAGGAAATGCCTCCTTGGCATGGTTGCCCCCTGACTTTTTGCCTTTGCTGATGCTATGTTTACAATTGAAAGTGTGCTGAGGCCTGCTAACCAGGCCCCAGCACCAGTGTTCTTTCCCTAACCTGTACTTTTGTATCCACAATTGGCAGACCCTGGCATCCAGATAAGTCCCTTGTAACTGGTACTTCTAGTACCAAGGGCCCTGATGCCAAGGAAGGTCTCTAAGGGCTGCAGCATGTCTTATGCCACCCTGGAGACCTCTCACTCAGCACAGACACACTGCTTGCCAGCTTGTGTGTGCTAGTGAGGACAAAACGAGTAAGTCGACATGGCACTCCCCTCAGGGTGCCATGCCAGCCTCTCACTGCCTATGCAGTATAGGTAAGACACCCCTCTAGCAGGCCTTACAGCCCTAAGGCAGGGTGCACTATACCATAGGTGAGGGTACCAGTGCATGAGCATGGTACCCCTACAGTGTCTAAACAAAACCTTAGACATTGTAAGTGCAGGGTAGCCATAAGAGTATATGGTCTGGGAGTCTGTCAAACACGAACTCCACAGCACCATAATGGCTACACTGAAAACTGGGAAGTTTGGTATCAAACTTCTCAGCACAATAAATGCACACTGATGCCAGTGTACATTTTATTGTAAAATACACCACAGAGGGCACCTTAGAGGTGCCCCCTGAAACTTAACCGACTGTCTGTGTAGGCTGACTAGTTCCAGCAGCCTGCCACACCAGAGACATGTTGCTGGCCCCATGGGGAGAGTGCCTTTGTCACTCTGAGGCCAGTAACAAAGCCTGCACTGGGTGGAGATGCTAGCACCTCCCCCAGGCAGGAGCTGTGACACCTGGCGGTGAGCCTCAAAGGCTCACCCCTTTGTCACAGCCCAGCAGGGCACTCCAGCTTAGTGGAGTTGCCCGCCCCCTCCGGCCACGGCCCCCACTTTTGGCGGCAAGGCTGGAGGGAACAAAGAAAGCAACAAGGAGGAGTCACTGGCCAGTCAGGACAGCCCCTAAGGTGTCCTGAGCTGAGGTGACTCTGACTTTTAGAAATCCTCCATCTTGCAGATGGAGGATTCCCCCAATAGGGTTAGGATTGTGTCCCCCTCCCCTGGGGAGGAGGCACAAAGAGGGTGTACCCACCCTCAGGGCTAGTAGCCATTGGCTACTAACCCCCCAGACCTAAACACGCCCTTAAATTTAGTATTTAAGGGCTACCCTGAACCCTAGAAAATTAGATTCCTGCAAACTACAAGAAGAAGGACTGCCTAGCTGAAAACCCCTGCAGAGGAAGACCAGAAGACGACAACTGCCTTGGCTCCAGAAACTCACCGGCCTGTCTCCTGCCTTCCAAAGATCCTGCTCCAGCGACGCCTTCCAAAGGGACCAGCGACCTCGACATCCTCTGAGGACTGCCCCTGCTTCGAAAAGACAAGAAACTCCCGAGGACAGCGGACCTGCTCCAAGAAAGGCTGCAACTTTGTTTCCAGCAGCCTTGAAAGAACCCTGCAAGCTCCCCGCAAGAAGCGTGAGACTTGCAACACTGCACCCGGCGACCCCGACTCGGCTGGTGGAGATCCAACACCTCAGGAGGGACCCCAGGACTACTCTGATACTGTGAGTACCAAAACCTGTCCCCCCTGAGCCCCCACAGCGCCGCCTGCAGAGGGAATCCCGAGGCTTCCCCTGACCGCGACTCTTTGAATCCAAAGTCCCGACGCCTGGGAGAGACCCTGCACCCGCAGCCCCCAGGACCTGAAGGACCGGACTTTCACTGGAGAAGTGACCCCCAGGAGTCCCTCTCCCTTGCCCAAGTGGAGGTTTCCCCGAGGAATCCCCCCCTTGCCTGCCTGCAGCGCTGAAGAGATCCCGAGATCTCTCATAGACTAACATTGCAAACCCGACGCTTGTTTCTACACTGCACCCGGCCGCCCCCGTGCTGCTGAGGGTGAAATTTCTGTGTGGGCTTGTGTCCCCCCCGGTGCCCTACAAAACCCCCCTGGTCTGCCCTCCGAAGACGCGGGTACTTACCTGCTGGCAGACTGGAACCGGGGCACCCCCTTCTCCATTGAAGCCTATGTGTTTTGGGCACCACTTTGAACTCTGCACCTGACCGGCCCTGAGCTGCTGGTGTGGTGACTTTGGGGTTGCTCTGAACCCCCAACGGTGGGCTACCTTGGACCAAGAACTGAACCCTGTAAGTGTCTTACTTACCTGGTAAAACTAACAAAAACTTACCTCCCCTAGGAACTGTGAAAATTGCACTGTGTCCACTTTTAAAACAGCTATTTGTCAATAACTTGAAAAGTATACATGCAATTTTTATGATTTAAAGTTCCTAAAGTACTTACCTGCAATACCTTTCGAATGAGATATTACATGTAGAATTTGAACCTGTGGTTCTTAAAATAAACTAAGAAAAGATATTTTTCTATACAAAAACCTATTGGCTGGATTTGTCTCTGAGTGTGTGTACCTCATTTATTGTCTATGTGTATGTACAACAAATGCTTAACACTACTCCTTGGATAAGCCTACTGCTCGACCACACTACCACAAAATAGAGCATTAGTATTATCTATTTTTACCACTATTTTACCTCTAAGGGGAACCCTTGGACTCTGTGCATGCTATTCCTTACTTTGAAATAGCACATACAGAGCCAACTTCCTACACAAGTGCATTGGGTCAGAGTAACACCTGCCACATTACTTTATATTAGACTTTTTATTTTTTTGCTTTCAGAACATTTATGGAGGTCCATCCTTAATATTTCCCATTGTTGGTGTGTAATTCTCCTACTTAGTGCTTTTCACAACCTCTCGTATATGACCAAACTAACTTTTCAGGTGTTGTCTGGAGAACTGCATAGAGATTTGAGATGCCCCCTGTTAGAAATGGGGTTTTTGGTTGGCAGTCAGGTTACCTCCTGTCCAAGCAAAAGCCCTCACTCTAGTCAGGGTAAGTCACACACTATCCAAGATTATCCTGTGCCCACCCTCTGGTAGCTTGGCACGAGCAGTCAGGCTTAACTTAGAAGGCAATGTGTAAAGTATTTGTGCAATAAATCATACAATACCACCATATAGCACCACAAAACTACACCACACAGTGTTTAGAAAAATATATAATATTTATCAGGATAATTGTAGGTCAAAAAGAATAAAGTTGCAATGGAAAATTGTAGAAATATCACAGGGAAGTGATATAAAGTGTCTTAAGTCTTTAGAATGCAATACAGTGTCTTTCAAGCACAAAGTACCTGGTTTCTGGTGGAAAATCTCCTCAGAGGGCCACAGGAGAAGAGATGCGTGGAAAAAGGGGTGTGTGCGTCGATTTCTCCTCAGCACACACAGACTTGCGTCGGTCTTTTCCACGCGGGGAAGTCGGGCGTCGTTTTCCGGCGCGCAGACAGTCTCTTTTTGTGGATCGCGGGGATTACCAGATGTCCCGGGTCTGTGCGTGGATTCTCCTGCTTGTTTTCCGGCTGCGCGTCGTTCTGCGGGGCTGCGCGTCGAAGTTTCGATCTCACGGTAGGCGTCGCGTCGATTTCTCCTTGGAAGTCGGGCGGCGTTGTCCTTGCGAGGCCGTGCGTCGAAAGTTTGGTCTCACGGCAGGCGTCGCGTCGATTTCTCCTTGGAAGTCGGGCGGCGTTGTCCTTGCGAGGCCGTGCGTCAAAGTTTCGCACTCACGGTGGGCGTCGCGTCGATTTCTCCTGGAAAGTCGAGCGGCTTTGTCCTTGCGAGGTTGTGCGTCGAAGTCTCGATCGTCCCGAAGGCGTCGCGTCGATCAGCGTCGGTGTGCGGCGTTTTTTTTCTCGCCGCGAAACAAGCTGTGCGTCGAAATTTTCGGTGCACGGAGCGTCCAAGTGAAAGGAAGAAGTCTTTTTGGTCCTGAGACTTCAAGGAACAGGAGGCAAGCTCTATCCAAGCCCTTGGAGAGCACTTTCACAGCCAGACAAGAGTTCAGCAAGGCAGCAGGGCAACAACAAGACAGCAGTCCTTTGTAGAAAGCAGACAGGTGAGTCCTTTGAGCAGCCAGGCAGTTCTTCTTGGCAGGATGTAGTTTCTGGTTCCGGTTTCTTCTCCAGCAAGTGTCTGATGAGGTAGGGCAGAGGCCCTGTTTTATACCCAAATGGGCCTTTGAAGTGGGGGAGACTTCAAAGAGAGGCTAAGAAGTGCACCAGGTCCCCTTTCAGTTCAATCCTGTCTGCCAGGGTCCCAGTAGGGGGTGTGGCAGTCCTTTGTGTGAGGGCAGGCCCTCCACCCTCCCAGCCCAGGAAGACCCATTCAAAATGCAGATGTATGCAAGTGAGGCTGAGTACCCTGTGTTTGGGGTGTGTCTGAGTGAATGCACAAGGAGCTGTCAACTAAACCTAGCCAGACGTGGATTGTAAGGCACAGAAGGATTTAAGTGCAAAGAAATGCTCACTTTCTAAAAGTGGCATTTCTAGAATAGTAATATTAAATCCGACTTCACCAGTCAGTAGGATTTTGTATTACCATTCTGGCCATACTAAATATGACCTCCCTGCTCCTTTCAGATCAGCAGCTGCCACTTCAACAGTGTATGAGGGCAGCCCCAATGTTAGCCTATGAAGGGAGCAGGTCTCCCAGTAGTGCAAAAACGAATTTAGGAGTTTTACACTACCAGGACATATAACTACCCAGGTACATGTCCTGCCTTTTACCTACACAGCACCCTGCTCTAGGGGATACCCAGGGCACACATTAAGGGTGACTTATATGCAGAAAAAGGGGAGTTCTATGCTTGGCAAGTACTTTTAAATGCCAAGTCGAGGTGGCAGTGAAACTGCACACCCAGGCCTAGCAATGGTAGGCCTGAGACAAGGAAAAGGGGCTACTTAAGTGGGTGGCACAATCCGTGCTGCAGGTCCACTAGTAGCATTTAATCTATATGCCCTAGGCACCTGGAGTGCACATGACTGGGGACTTATAAGTAGATTAAATAGTTCAATCAGGTATGATCCAAAGTTACCATGTTTACAGAGAGAGAGCATATACACTTTATCACTGGTTAGCAGTGGTAAAGTGCGCAGAGTCTAAAAACCAGCAAAACAGTATCCAAAACGAGGAGGGAGGCAGGCAAAAAGTTAGGGGTGACTACCCTAAGGCTGTCAGGTGTAACACCCCCCTTAGAGCCTGCGGTCTTAGGCAACAATGTTTAAAATGTGGTTGTTTCTCTAGTCAAAGGTTTAAGATTTACTTATTTTAAGACCTAGGCCCTCATTATGACATTTGCAGATGGTGGCATTTTGGAGAAATGTACTGCCAACAGGCTGGCGGTACCTCTCCCCAAAATATGACATTGGCGGTTTGGCTCAAGCCAAACCACCAATGTACCACTCCGTCCGCCAGGGTGGTAACAGCTGCCGGGCTGGAGACTTCAGTCTCCAGCCAGGCAGCCGTCACTGTCCACTTACATTATTATGACCCCGCCTATCGCTATGGTTTTTGTGGCTTTCTTACCGCCACGAAAACCAGGGCGGTAGGCACTATCAGTGCCAGGGAATTCCTTCCCTGACACTGATAAGAGTCTCCCCCGCCTCCTGCCCCTCCCCAGAGCCCTCCCCCATCCTCACTCTCTCCTGCCTGACCCCCCCACAACATACACGCACATTCACGCACCAACATACACACGCATACACACACTCATACCCACATTCACCCATGCATGCATACATACATTCACACACACATCCACACACACTGACATACATACAAGCACAAACACATTCTACATGCCACACACCCACATGCACACATGCACACACACACACAAACATACACCTACACCCGCGCACACACACACACAACACCCGCCAGCCCCTCCCCTATCGGAGCACCCGACTTACCTGCTTGCAGGGGGTCCTCTGGCAGGAGAAGGGACGTGGCACTGCTGCCAGCAGCAGCGTCCGCCCACAGAACACCGCCAGGCCGTATCATGTGTCATGATACGGTCTGCGGCGGTCTACTGGCGTGGCGCTGCTGCTGGAAGCAGTGCCACCTTACTGCCGTCCTCCGCCAGGGCTGCAGCCGGAATTCTGCCAACCTTCTGGCGGAATTCTGGCTATGGTCATAATATGGGGGACGGTAGGGAGCCGCGGCAACCGTGTTTTGGCGGCCATCGCCGCAGCGGGAGGCGGTAGGCGGTCGTTAGCGCGCATGGTCCTTAATAAGTAAACTTACAAGGGGACGCGCATAGGTTGATGAACCTTTTGATTCTCATGGAGTATCCTAGCTAGGGTATAGTCGGTGTTCCAAATGGCCGATGGTCGATTAGTCATCATTAATAATGAATAAATGAATCGTCACACCATGACCTTTCAGTCCTGAATAACCACAACTCGTTACACGTTTTAGTGATTTTATTTCCCTATTAGTTACAATACTAAGTCATGAGATTAATTCAACGCAATTCAATTAAATCAAAATCTGAATGAATTTATTAGAAGGCGCCAAAAACATAACTTAATCAAAACTTACATCAAAGCTTATGCTGAAGCATTATCATAGGTCAACAGAAGAAACAAAGGCAATAGATCTTTTCTAATCATAGAGTTCAGCAAAACAGTCCATCACCCATTTGTCTCTGAATCTGTCAATCGTCATATAAGAAAAACCTCATCTAACCCAGATTAGCATCAGCATGTGGGACTTCATGCAAAACAATTTAGAAACAGGAATTTAGAAAAACATCTAGCTAAGAGTACTATTTAGACAGCGCAGTTGGTACCTAGAAAGAAAAGGCACAACAATATAATTCAGTCACATTGTCATATCTACCAATCCTCGGTATGGATCAGCAACAGATTCAGTCTTCGTCTTCAGGTCATCAGTCGATCAGCAACACATCAGGCTCTCAAGTGTATGAGCCCAATGACAGAATCTCGAATCACCTCTGCGATTTTGTAGTCTCGCTCTCTTAGCATCTAACATCTCCAGCTAGTATCTCTCTCTTGTCTTTTTGTCACGTTGTTATATCCAACTTACCCAGACTATCCCACAGTTTCCAATTGGTCAATTAATCACAAGTTATGACTCTACCCAATAGTTGTACTATTCCAAATCTATGTATTCTAATATTTCACAGTTCACATGTTCACATCCAGCTCATCAGGTATCAAAAATGTTGCATCTTCTTCTCCAGTCAGTGCCTTCATTGTTTGAGTCGTGGTAAAGTACATCTCATGCACGTTACACATTATTGGTTACAATTACTAGAACATCATCTCCTGTCTGTCGGTTCTCACAAAAAGGTCTTGTTAAGCATTTTATTAAAACAATGAGCAGTTCACGGTCAGTTCATTTCGTCAGCATACTTCTATTAGACGCTAAGAAATTCAGCTCTCTGCATGAGGCCTGGCAAGACTAGACCAAGACACTCGCTAAGTTAAGGCCTACAATTATTGCAAGGCATAGGTTATAACTCTCAATATGACATATTACTACATAATTTTAATCCGTTTTCCATATTTCATGTATGTTAATCACTCATTTAGTACATTTCATGAATTCTGATGGCGATTCTTCGAGGTCACAATTTCAAGCGTGCACATTATTTTTCTACGTTAATCATTTTCTAACAAATTCATACTTAGAACACATAAACATGCATTAACAATTTTTAATTAACTCATTTGCGTTAACACGGTCATTACCACCAATTACATAATGAGGGCCCCAGTGTCTTATTTGGGCATAATATAGCCTGCCTCTTGCGTCCTCCCTATAATCTATTTTACACAGCTGGAAGGATCCAAAATTCCCATTCATAAACATGTCTGACATTTTATTACATTTCCCCTTCCTCCATTTTCAAAATCACACATCATTTAGTGCCATAGTAGAATTAGCATTAAAATTAATCAGTGTGTATGGTCAGGGAAATGTCCGGTTTTTTTTTCCGCCACTTTATGTTATTTATTCAGCTATATAGTATCCTAAAAGGGTCCAAAGTTAAATGCATTGCCCATGTGTATCCAGATTCTGTATGATTCTCCCATCAACCATTCCGTAATGAGCAGAAGTTGCATAGCCTTGCATATATATGGAGGTCCGGTAATGCCATGCCCCCAGTTAACCTGGTTGTTGTAACGGTCTGGAGGAGATCCAAGGTCTGAGTTTGTTTTAAATTAACATTGTTAGTTGTTTTTCTATTTGTTTCAGGAAGATACTTTCTACTGGGATGGGCAGTACTTGAAAAGGGATAGAAATATCAGCAAGATGTTCATGATGTTTATCCATCCTGGTCTGGAAAATGAATGGTGCCCACCTTGTCAGATCTTCTGTAACCGAGGCAGCCGGCAGTATGTAGGCAGTATGCAGCGCTCCTTTAATAAGTCCTTTATTAGGAGAGCGATTTTGACACCAATATTTAACATGCCCACACACCAATTGAAATGGCTACCTCATTTCTAGGTTGCGTGCTGTATATTGCCCCAGGGTCAGGTTCAACCTCTCACATTTGTCCAAATTTACCTTATAGCCAATATCACCTCAAACTCTGTCAGCTTGCTAATAACTACTGGTAAGAAGTTCTCCAAGGAGCCTAAGATAAGAAGAACGTTGTCTATGTATAACATAATCTTATGCTCCTATTTTTCAAATTTGACCCCTTATATAAGTGAGGAACTTCTTATTTTGCATACCAGCGATTCATTGTTCTGGGCAAGTCCCTTCTTCAGAAATATTTATTTGTGACAAATTGCCATTAAAGGAGATCTTCGCCCTGGGCTGTTTGTAGTTGGCCATCACCATTTGTGCATACCTAGGCCCCAATTCCTTTCCAGACATTGCTCCCCGTAGAAAGGGCCCATCAACTCAGGTCATTTTCTGCATCCAAGACAAAAAGTATTGCTGGTGGTTTTTTTGTGTGTTTAGCTTTCCGACCAGTTGGATCACTTTTTCCATATTGTCATGGATTTGGCAAGCCTCCCCAGTGGCGTAACGAAACTTGAGGGGGCTCCCTGCAAAATACATGGAGGGCTCCCCCACATTCCTGGAGCCTTAGGCCAAGGGCCAGGGGCAGGGCCTGTCGCCAGTGCACAGTGCAGAAGGGGACCCCCTGAAGCTCGGGGTTCCTCCACACTGCAGAGGCTTCAGGGGCTATTTTTACACCACTAGGCCTCCCACAAATCTACTTTGGTAGGGATGAATCTGGCCTGTAAGAGGACCTTATTTTGTTTTGCCTGACATAAATGGTTACCTTTTCCATCGAGGGGGCTGTTACTCTTTCTTCGGCACAATAAATATAGGAAGTGTTAAGTCTGGGGACATTTTTTAAAGCAGGCCCAGTTTCCTAAGGGGATAAGGCCCGCTTTAATGAAGACACCCACAGTGAATACAGAACGTGAATACAGCAATGACTTTCTGCTGTCTCTGACCTCCCTCCATCTCTACGTTCACAGGTATTCACAAGGGGTTGCAAAATGAGTCTAGCTCCAGAAATAATAAACAGACAGGAAGATTTGAGACCTTCTATGAATGCACAATTTGTGATGCCACTGATTGGTACAGTAGTTGCATTGCAAAATGAAACCCATGTCACAAAACGATGTGAAAAAACAACTACTCTGCAGTCTGGGCTTAGTACATCTTGCCTCAAATGTATTTTGCAGAGATGAACCATTTCCAAATGACAAGGAGGATTACACTAACCAACCATGTAATTATAATTTTCGAATTTGAATGGTAAAAAGAGAGTATTACTCTCAAAATATCCTTAATGCCCCAGATATTTTGAATGAACTTTACAAATTCCAGAGCCTCGAGCAGTAATACTGTTCCCCAACAAATGTTGGTGTATTACTTCTCTGACAAAATTAAGAACATCAGGGATCAGTTATCTACTAATCAAAATACCCCTTGTTGGTGCACAGTTCTCAGAATTTAAACAACTAACAACTGTTGACTGTGAAAAACTGATCAGCACCGTTCGCCCTTCAGAAGCTCCTAAAGATGCTTTACCTGGGTCATTTGGGAGACTAATTAGGGTTCAGTTAGTCACCCTTGACTGATATTTTTAACTTCTTCCAAGTGAGTGGAATTGCACCGATAATTTTAAACACACTACAGTGAAAGCCATTTCGAAAAAAATCACTGTCCGTCTCCAGTCCCAACTGTTTGCAACCGAAGTATCCTCCATGATTCTCATCTATCACTAGAGGCTCAAAATGCTACTGTTTCGAAACCTGCTTCCACCACTTCATAATATTGAAATTAATTATCTTTTTTTATATTTTTGTCACAACTTTAATGTGCCTGATGCTTATGTACAATGTAAGTTTGACTTTGGAAATACAATCTACTTTGGTCTCCCAAAGAAGTGCATCATGTCCCTTCAAGCCATCCTAAATTCCATTATCAGACATTCATCTAACCTTAGAAAATCAGATTAAGTTTCAAGTTACAAGCAACAACTTCACTGACTCCTGCTATTCACGCAAATCCAATGTAAAGTGCCTCTCATATTTTTTAAACTTTACAACAAACCCCTCCCCCTTTATTTCTCAAAAACTGTGAACACACAATCCCTCACTGTCACTGGGATCGACAAACAAACTGCAGCTTGATCTCCCTAATAATAAGCTTGAAATGGGGAAGCAGAACATTTCCTGCTCTAGAAGCTAAATTCTAAAATTATCGTCCACTCCATCTGCGAGCTGAATAAAATCTATTAAATTTCAGGAAACAATTGAAACCTGTCTGTTTATCTAATAGATGTCTTTATAGCTTAGAGGCATACAAAGCACTTCACAATTCTGGTCCGAAATACATAGAGAATAGGATCAAGCTAGCAATAGGCGGAAGGGAATCTAGAAGTGCTAAATCCCTCATACTTGAACCACCCAGATAAAAAAAAAAGTAAAACTCACTGTTGCACTTTCATCGGATCTGCCCCAAAGACTTGGAACGCCCTACAACCCTCAACGAGAGCCATTACCTCACTCAAACGTTTCAAAAAGGAAATCAGAGCCATACTACTAGAAAGACATTTCATAGAAGAACTATTTCAAAACTTTTATCTCACCCTATTTGAGATTGTATCCTATTGTGTTATACCCTGCTCTTTGAATTATATGTACAGCGTATCTTAAATTACAGGTGTTCTTTCTGCAAAGCAACCCTCACCAGTTCTCTCTCTGTACAGCGTTCTGATACTGTGATGGTCAGTGATGGAAATGGCTCTTTCTGAAGGGTTATCCCCAAACTTTTTTTGCCTTTCTCTTCTTATTTTTGGACCTTCTTTTTGTTGTCTTTATGACTCTGGGAACCTTCTCACTGCTAATCAGTGCTGAAGTGCATGTGCTCTGTACCCTCAAACTTGGTATGATTGGCTTACACCTGTTTGGCATATTAAATTTACCTGTGAGTTACTTGTAAGGTGGTATACCATATACGCGGGCCTGTAAATTAAATGCTACTAGTGGGCCTGCAGCGCAGATTGCACCACCCACAGAAGTAGCCTTTCAACACTGTCTCGGGCTTGCCACTGCAGTGCCTGTGTGTGCAGTTCACTGCCACCTTGACTTGGCATTTCAAACTACTTGTCAAAGCCTAAACTCCCTGTTTTGCTACACCTAAGTCACCCCTCATGTAGGCCCTAGGTAGCCCTATGGACAGTGTACTCTGTATGTAAAAGGTAGAACATGTAATTTTATGTTTTGCATGTCCTAGTAGTGACAAACAGCCTATTTAGTTTTTCACTCCTATGAGGGTTGCTCCTCTCTCATAGGTTAGCACTGGGAATTCCCTTATATACTTTTAAGTGGTAATTTCCGATCTGAAAGGAGTATCGTGGGCATGTTTGGTATGTTTGGAATGGAAGTGAGAAATCTTGCTTACTTGTGTAGTTGGATTTTACATTACTGTTTTAGAAATGCCACTTTTAGAAAGTGGGCATTTCTATGTACTTATAACTTTAGTGCTTTGCAGCCTGACTCCAATCCATGTCTAGGGCAGAGTGACAGCTACTCTTTGTGCATACCTTCCCGACAGCCAAAACATAGGAGGGGCTGGGTGTGACAGGAGAGGCATCTGCATCCATCTGCATACTGAAAGTCTTCCTGGGCTGGGAGAGGGAGCGGTTGTTCACACCTTACATGTCAATTGTCTGTGTCCTACCCTCACACAAAGGGCTAATTTACCCCCTACTGATATCTGGAGCCAGGGCTGGGTTGAAAGGGGGGGGGGGGGTTGCACTTGAAAGGGTTCCTTTGAAGTCACCCCTTGAACAAAGACATTTGTGAGCATAAGTACAGGGGCTTTGACCCCATGTTTTTAGAGGACTCTTGGAACGAAGACTAAATCTGTGTCAGAAGAACTGATGTGCTGCACAAAGGACTCATCTGGACTGCTACTCTGCTGTTGCCCTGCTATCCGCTAGGTGGCATAAAGGACTCACTGGATAGCTCTCTGTTTTTTGCTCTACTGCCAGCTGCTCCCTGATTCTGTTCTGCCAGAGGACTGCTGACTTCCCAGGAGGAACAGCCATTTGGATTTCCTGTCTCATGTGACGGCCTGCTGCTGGCTATCTCCCGTGGGTCCTGCACCTAGTGTTCTCCAAAGGCTTGTTGGGTATACTCTGCTCTCTAAGAGTCCCTGTGCAAGTGGGACTGCCATGGAGTTCTGAGGTTGACATCTTATCTCTTGGAAATAGCGGACGGAGAGTGCTTTATATTCCCAGTGCATCTGTGCAACTGGCATGTAGTGAATGCTATCTTTTCTTACCTTCTCCAAAATAGGTGTGTGTTGAGCACTGGAGTGCCTGGTGGATTTTGCCCTGCTCCACCTCTAAGTGTGAGTGCCCTGGGGCTGTGGAAACTGAATACGGTCTCTCCTTCTCCTTGGGATGCTGCTGGAGTGAGCCCCATTCCCTGACAGCACTCGGAGGTTGTAGGAACAGAAGCCCCGATGAAGAAGAAACCGGTCTGCCCGACCACACGGCTGCGGAAGCTGCAACTATCTCCCCTGTGTGTGTGGGACTGTTGTTCGGCTGCCTTACTCAATTCCTATTGCCCACGCACTGGCAGGAGCCGCATCATCCTTGTATCCAGAGGGAGGTGGGCCAGACTGCAGAGCCTTGTCCACCCGTCCCCACCCCAGGATCAGACGTGGTGCCAGCCTTCCTCGACATATTGGGTTTCCTGAGGCTGGCCGGCCACCCTGACGGGTTGGAGGGTGTGAGCCCCCGGGGTGGTGCACTGTTGTCCCACACTACTTTCACGGGTGACACAGCTTTCAGCTGCACTGTGCGAATGCGGCCAGCTGCTTGTTAACAACCTTCCAAGTCGGGAGCCCCAGCGAGGCATCCATGCTAAATCCTACAGTAGGTGCCCCCACCTTCTCCTGTGGGCACAGACTTTGGGGTGACACTTCCTCTTTGAATGTGGCATTGCAAGGAAGCAGAGATGATTTGTGGCAACTGGGCGCATGACAAGAATGACTTCTCAGGGAAATCGTGGTGTATCAAATTTCATCCTTTTTTCTCAGTTACATTAGTCTCACACATGCAAAGACAAACAGAGGCAGAAGAATGGTTCAATATGATTTATTGGATCAGCTGCGTATTAGATAAAATGGCATGAATTGCAATAATTAGAATGATGAAACACGCTAGAAGCAAAATGGTGACAAGAAAAGTGAAACACAAGAAAAGTCCCACCATACTGTCACTATGTGTAATATTTTTGGTTCTTACCTAAGCCATGTTAGAGAACAGCGCAATAAGCCCTAATCCGCCCTTCAGGATTCCCCTCTGGGAAAACATCATCCCCCATACCTGAGCAAGGAAGCCTGTTGTCTAGAGAGATACCATCCCCATGTAGGCCAGGGAACCGGTAGTCTCATCAAGCAGCTGTAGCAAAGTCAATAAGCATGCAGTCGTGCTCACCTCGCTGGCATCTCCCACTAATGTGCATGGGACAGAGAAGTGTTTTTATAATAAAACAGCTGATGTTCTGAGAAAATGTGCCCCCGTAAGGATGTATATGTTTCTGTGAATGTTGGAGACTCAGGTGGTCATTCCGACTCTGGCGGAACCGCTATTTGGCCGCTACGCGGTCAGAAGACCGCTGCCGGCATTCTGACCTTCCCGCTGGGCCGGCGGGCGCTAACTATGTTAGCGCCCGCCGGCCCAGCGGGAAGGAGGGCTGCAACACAGAAGCCAGCTCCGAATGGAGTTGGCGGTGTTGCAGCCGTGCGACGGGTGCAGTTGCACCCGTCGCGCTTTTCACTGTCTGCTAGGCAGACAGTGAAAAGCCGGCCGGGGCCCTGTTAGGGGGCCCCAAGACACCCGTTCCCGCCAGCCTCTTCCTGGCGGTGACAACCGCCAGAAACAGGCTGGCGGGAAGGGGGTCAGAATCCCCATGGCAGCGCTGCTTGCAGCGCTGCCATGGCGGATTCGCCCAGCCGGGGGAAAACCGTCGGGAAACCGCCGGTCCCGGTTTTCTGACCGCGGCTTTACCGCCGCAGTCAGAATGGGCATGGAAGCACCGCCAGCCTGTTGGCGGTGCTTCCGTCATTCGCGACCCGTCAGAATGACCCCCTCAGTGTTCCACTTTGCCGGCAACCCTATCTCACTGCAGCCATGAGGAAAGCACAAAGTGAAAAGAATGTCTTACTAAGAAATGCAATACTTTCCTAGGCGAAAGAACAACTACATAAAGAAAGTAAAACAACACCACGAATGTGGCCTATGCTAAAATAATAAAATGAAGCAAAATAAAATGTAACTGGTCTGAAGGGCACAAGCGGCAGGCCTAGTTGCTGAAATAACGTGCCTACAGACATTACTAAAATGGCTATACAACAAAACCTCAACGGAGGCCCATTTCACCATATGGATTTACTGCATGCATGAAAGCTCCATTAAAAGGTGACAGATACCATAATCCGAGGTGTAGGTGCGCAGGTGCTCCTGTCATCTACCCTTTGATACTCATTGTATCCCTTGCAGGAAGACTCCTAACAGTTACTGTATTTTATCTAATAGGAGCAAAGATGCGCCGTGCCTGTTGATTTCTTGGTGGCACATGTGTTTTGTTACTGACTGACCATTACTGATACACTTATGGTAACAAATACAATTCTGATGATTTAGGGTGACATTTGGTAATTCACGTACCTTCTCATAACCTGACTTATGTTCTTACACTCAGCCTCCTCAGCTGGTCCGTGACTACTTAGAAAATGACATACTATTAAAAGATTAATAACGTGTACATGAATAAATAACGTAGAATTGAACATTTTAAAACGTACTGTAAATGTTGAAGGGATTTGAAATTGGAGGCTAAAAACGTAAATTAATATCCCCAGATTGATTCATGGGAGCAATGCAGGTGCATCCAACAGAACATAGAATGGACAATGAGTGGCCTCAATTGAATTTAGAAAAGCTCCAACCTTTCTATCAAAATTAGATTTTTTTAATTTATAAATGTTTGTAAATTAAATATGTGTCATCATTTGTGTATTTGCTGAATTTTTTTTCTGTATTTTTTGTGTATTGTTTTGTGGTTCAAATCATCAACAGTGCTTAGACCCGGGTCTCTGGCTTCCAGTAGTGACTCGTGTGGGTCCCCAGATTCCAGTAATGAATCAGTGGGGGTTCCTGGGTTCCAGTCATGATAAGTTTGTTTGTCCAGAAATTGAGTTTCTTCTTGCCTCTCACATCACCCATGCTGTGAAGGGAGATGGGAGCCAGGAGCCTGTTCTTATCACCCAAAGACGTTTTAGTGCATAGCTTAGTGAAAGCAAGGTAACATTTTTTAAAGTATCTGGCAAACAGTGGTGACACCTGAGGGCTATAGCACAGTTGGGCCCCAAGCAGGGGTGCATTGCACTGACTGGTGGCTCCTCTTACTACTGACCCCATGGACCCTGCTGATCTTGCACTTATACCTGCCCTCATAGCACCATCATTGCTAGTTTCACCTCATACCTCAAGGCTGGTTTTGATGGGGAGTTGACTTTTTATATCAACATGTTCTGTGTCCCTTGATGTTTTGATTTGTTGCTATTTTTTTAAGTTCCTCCACCTGTTGTTCCTGCCAGTGTCTTTCTCTGTATCCCTATTGGGCTGTTGCAAAACCAGCAGGTGCAACAGTCAGGAATGACTGCAAAGCATGGTTCTAGTTACAGGTCAATGATGCACCAGCCACATTAAGTCAGAAGATCTAACTCTGGCCTGATTATCACACCGCATACGACAAAAAAGGGGATTCAAAAAAGCAAGCTGAAGGATCATAATGGGTGTGATATGCCTTTTATTATAGTGTCTGTTTTTGTTGTTCATCAGTGAGCCTGAGCCGCATTCTGGGTATGTACATACCAAACTATGGTGCTAGAGCATTGTGGCTTTCAGACAGCTTTCTATTCCTGACTGAACCAAGCGTCCCTACTAACTACCGCTGATTTTCCCTTCCAGGTACCATTCATCCATTTCTGAACTTATTTGAATCATTTGTCATTTACCTTGCTCAGCCTACCCTAGCCCATGTTACCTATGTTTATGTCCACACTGATGTTGATTAATCTAGTTGAGATTTGCCCCAAAATACTCTATGTTCTCTCCCGCTTCCCCTCTGCAGCCTGTACTCTGGGTATACAAACTAACTTGTCCCCTCGAATCAGTGCCCAATTAACCTCATGTCCTGTGCAGGTTCTGGATTCTGCCCGCAGTTCAACGATGAGTGTAGACTGAAGAAAGTAAAAATGATAAATGCTCAAGTTTATTAATTGAACTAGCCCACAAATCAAGTCAGAAGAAAAATGTCTTACGAGCTCACTGTACACCACACCTCCCCCCTTCTATTTCACCTTTCCCTGATATATCCTTCACCTATCAGTGCCAAGATAGCCGCTGGGCTAAATAGGTTTTATACTGTACCCTCATAATCTTGTTTTTTTCCAGCTGTGTTACAGTGTGCACAATTTAAATTTCTTTTGCAATGCATTGTGCTGTATATTGCATTATTGCTTTCTCATTTTTTCTATATTTTTTCCAAAAGACTGATGAAATGGATACAATATACTTTAAATTAAAATTGTGTGGGGCAACCTTGCACTGCTTTTGTCCATACTGCATCTAAAGCTGCCATATAGCCCATGTCATAGATTTCACTTATGAACACAAAAAAGTTGTGGTGATTTTCTGACATGGCATGGTGTTTAATGAAAATTATGGTCTGGAATATGGCTCTAAGTAATTACCAGGGGCTGAAAGTAATTCAAGCATTCCACCCATCACTTGTTTGTTTTCCACATGTTATGTGTGACACCATCATGGTTATTGATGAGCCAAAGCTGTGACTAGGCTGCACATAGCTCTCTCCGCAAAGTGTGTTAACCACCGGAATCATCTTATTGCGCTTATATCCTGGAGCTTGCTGTCAACACAATGTTCTCTGCAGCATATGCCTTATCATTGTGAGGTATTTTCAGACCCATTCTGTTTGCAGCCATTTAACCAAGCCAGGATATATGTATTATCACATCTGCCCTGGATTCCAATTTCTCTGGGACACAGTTTTAAAAAAAGTAAATGTATAAGTTGAATGCCAACCTCTGCGCCTCATGAATATTCGCCCTTTTTGCTGTCACAACTTGAGCCCAAATTTATAGGATCCTAGAGTCACTTTTTCCATTTCCTCTAGAAGCTAAAAGAGATACCTACAAGAACTGCAATGCAACTTGTTGCTTGTTAAAAAGAAAGCAAGAAGGTGTCACATGACACCGCCAACAGTCACATGTCCCATGGAAATAAGGGAATCGTGTGCTGCTCCTGTCCATGTTGTACTTTTGTGCATTCATGAAGCATTGAAAATGTTTTATTATTGAAAAGCAAAAGTGTTGTCTTTCTCTGTTTTCTGCTGGTGCATTGTATTCCATTTTTTGTTTTTAATTTCTATGCTGTGATCCCATTTCCCTCTTGTTCTTGCGTTATTTTCTTCTTTTTTAGGTCGAGAGCACAAGCGCTCTGATGTGTTGTAATCGCTGTGGGGTTTTAACCACGCCCATCACTATTACTCATAGGCTTGCCTTTCAAAAATCGTTTGCTATCATTGGCAAATGCTTTACGTTTGTCCCTCCTTCAGGCAGTTTGTTACTGCCCTGGCCATTGACCCTGTTACATGGATAATTGCATGTTTGCCGATACGTTTGATTGCGAGCGAGCTTCTTTTTCCTTTTGTGTCTCTCCTTCGCGCTCATGCTTATGGCGGCTGTGGCGCTTTGAATTGGCTTGCTTATGTCAACTGTTTTACTTTTCATTTTCAGTTTATGTGGCAAGAATAGTCCGGTTAGGAGTTTACAATGCTAATAGCTCTAACTCGAGCATACGTGAGACCCATTGCAGTGCAAATGCTTGTTTCCATCACTGCCATTGTTTCCTGCCCTTTTTTCATTTTCTTTTCCCACACATGCTGTTCCTTATTGCGTACATGCCAACAGACCTGATTAAGACTTGATTAAGGTGGGAGACTCACGCTTTTTGAAGCCCGAAACAGCTTTATTTGACCTGCCTCACATCTAAAATTACCTCTGCTTCCATGCAAGTCAATAGGGAAAATAAATTCCCCTGATATTTTTTCAAAATGTGCCTCTTTTGCAGCTTGAAAATGTTGGCATGTGTGTTAGTGTTAATTTTTTCCATTTCCTTGAACATATTTTTTAGGGTGTGCGTAAACTCACGGCCTCTTGTATACCTTTAGGTATACTTCTTTTGTGGGTTTCAGATATTTCATTTGTTAGTTTCACTATCAGTGGAAAATCCTTGCTTGCTAGTGGTCAGTCATGCCTCTTTGACCCGCCTTCTTCTGTGTGGGAGCGGGGACCAACTACTGTATAATTATGCTTTATTCTGTTTAGCTGGTATGTAGGGGACTTTTTTTCAACTTTGTTTCCTGCTCCTCTCCAGGGAAGTCTCAATTTTTATTTGCAGAGCATTCTTGCTCTGAGCGTAGCTGTAAACAAGGCTATAAATCAAGCTGTTTTCTTGGTCACATTTGGTCTTTCTGGGCTCTCTGCACCCCCTCTCACCTGCCTTGCTCCTGCCCTTCCTTGGCTTGGATTTTCTCTACCATGTGTGCCTGCCTGTGGTTCCCAGGGTGGAGGATTGCTTTTAATTGCTTATAGCCTAGGCACCCCACTCTAACAGGGCTCTGCAATCTGTAGAGACAGTGCCCACTTCTGCTTCATACTGAGATTTCACTCGCAACTCCATCAGTGCACCTCAGCTCACACACTCTCAGCCCTCAGCTGTGCCAGTGCCGGAATCCCACACACGCTGTCTGCCAAATCACCTTAGTTCTTGCAGTCAGTACACTCTGCTATTCCAGTACTGGGACCTCGGGCGCAGCTCCATCAGTGCACCTCAGTTCACACACTCCAAGCCCTTCAGCCACGTCAGTGCCAGAACCCCACACATACTGCCTGCCAAAGCACCTCAGTTCTTACAGTCAGTACACACTGCTATTCCAGTACTGGGACCTCTGGCGTAGCTCCATCAGTGCACCTAAATTCACATACTTCAAGCCCCTCAGCCATGCCAAAATCCCACACACCACTGTCTGCCAGAGCACCTCAGTTCTTACAGTCAGTACACACTGCTGTTCCAGTATTGGGACCTCAAGCGCAGCTCCATAGGTGCACCTCAGTTCACCCCACACATGCTCTCTGCCAGAGCACCTCAGTTCTTACAGTCAGTACACACTACTGTTCCAGTACTCTGACCTTGTGCGCAGCTCCATCAGTGCACCTCAGTTCACACACTCCAAGCCCCATAGCTGTGCTAGAACACCACACATGCTGTCTGCCGGAGCACCTCAGTTCTTAGAGTCAGTACACTCTTCTGTTCCAGTACAGGGACCTTGGGCGCAGCTCCATCAGTGCACCTCAGTTCTACCCTGGCGAGGTCACTTCCTTTCCTATACTGGGACCCCGCTCACATACAGTTCTGTTACAGCAGCTTAATTCTAATATTCAGTCCCACTGCCAAGCCAATACTGGACCCAAAAGAACAAAACACAGCTCAGCCAGTGCACATCACGTCTAACATCCAATGCCACTGTTGATGGGAACCACCACAGCTCCGCCAGAATTTATCAATTCTAACATTCAGTGCATGTTTCTTCTCAGTACTAAGTCTCACACACACACACACACACACACCCCTTGCTTCCGTGGTTCAGAGGCAAAGCCACTCCCATGCTGGGCCCCACTCGCAGCTTTACCAGGGCACCTCCAGGCTAACTCTCGGCAACACTGGCACACCATTACTAGGTTCCACACATAGTTCCTTTAACATACCTCACTTCTGACCCTGTGTGCCCATTACTATTCCAGTACTGCAGCCCACATACAACTCTGTCAGTGCACCTCAACCCTAACCTCCGTTTCTCATTCCTCACCTGCAGCTTTTCTGTTGTTCCAGCACTGGGCCGGGACACAGCTCTGTCTATACCTCCAATACTGATCTGAAGCGCCCCAATATTGCTGTATTGTGGTTCACATACATCTCTGCTAATGCACCTCCTGCTGTTCTGCAGTGCCCGCTGCTTTTCCACACTCTGATTTCTGTTTGAGGACATGGGGGAGCCAGTTACATCTATTCTTAGCTGTCATCTTTATTTGGGAGAGTCTCTTTCACCTATCTCACTCCATTCTTTCCTTTACTCTGTTATCTGGCAATGTTTTCTTTTTCCCCCACTTTTCTCATTCCAGCTCTTAAAATCCACACGTTAACAGTTTTGCTCTTTCTTTCAACTGTGTATTTCTAGTCCTCTCACTTTTTTTATTTCCCTCTTCCTACCTCCTCTTCCAACTTGCAAAAGCTTGGTTATTTCTTTCCTTGTTTCGTTCCTGTCTTTTTCTTTGTCAGGCGTTCATTTTTTCACTATTTTTTCCTCTTCACTATATTCTTTCTTTGTCTTTTTTATTTGCTCTTTCCTTTGACTCAGTATGCGTCCTTTCATTTTTTTGTTTAGATCTTTCTTCCTTACTTTATCTGGTGTTTTTCTTATCTTTGTCAATTCATGTTTTACTATAAATCCCTCTTTTTCCCATCTGTATGTGGAAGCTACAAATTACTTGTCGGGACCAGAAGTGTCAAAGTAGTCTTACCATTCTCTGTGGGAAATGTGCCAGTACATACTTGCCCTGGTTCTTTCAATGCTTGTTTCTCTCACCATCTCTCTTTGTTTCTCTAATGTTATTTTTTCTCTTTCTTTTCACGCTTCTTTCATTATTTTTTCCTCTTTATCTTTCATTCGTTGGCTTCCTTCCCTTTTTTCTTTTGTCTCACATTTTTGCTCTATGTCTTCTCTTAGTTGTGTTTTCATTTTCTCGTTCTTTCTTTCCCTTCTTTCTTTTATTTCTTTGCAACCCCTTCTCTTTCTTCCTTCTGTCTGTTGTATTCCTTTTGCTTCTCTTTTTCTGCCCCATCCGCTTTCTCTCCTGAGTCCCAGTTATCAATGGAGCAATAGGTGCAGTGGCACCGGGGCCCAGAGACCTACAGATCTCACTCAGCTCTAATTACTGCTCTATTTTCCTACCGAAATTCCAGTCAACCATTTTGCTTTCTTACTCCAGGGCCCGTGACATCGTTACTATGCCACTTGTCCTTCCCATCTTTACTCCCGACTCCCTTTCCTTTCACCCTCCAATCTTTCCCAAATGATATTTTTGTTATGGTGTTTTCAGCATTATGCTATAATGCCAAAAGTGTATTTCTGATAACGGTTTATATGATAATTGTATATGTGTCAAGATAGAGGAAGAAGGTAAATGGAAGTGTTTTAGTTAAATGCTGGGCCACATGAATTATACGGCAGGAAAAGACGACATTATGAGTCAGGGATGAACAACTTATGTGGAAAGAAAAGTCCAGTTATGAATTTACAAAGCCAATAACTCAAGAAAATGCAAGCCCTATTGCATTGAAAATGCTTGATTACTTTCTTTTAACACTCGGGCGTTTATTTCCCTCGCTTATATTACACTTAAGTAAGTTGAGCCTGTCATTGGAAGTAGTCAAAGCTGGCCGCAATGTAAACAAACCAAACAGTTCAGCCTTTGCAGAGGGGACCTATCAGGACAGTTATGTGCATCTCCCTGGCAGTAGCCCTGCTCGGAGAGCGGCTGCTTCTGTCTGTGCTTCTCGAGGCAGGGCTGAGGCGCCCGCTCTCCTTCAATGGGTGGGGCTAAAGTGTAGCGGTCCGAGCTGCCCAATGGGGCAGCGCTCCGGAGGCAGCCGAAAGCAGGGGGTGCACGTTTTCAGTGGGATACCAAACATTACACAACAACACCGGCCGCTTCCACTAAGGGGGTGGGGGGGAACCGACAGCTCCTGCCCCCCCCCCCCCACAGGGTGAAGAGCGAGGGTGGCATCGAGGGATGCTTGCTGCACTGAGAGCCCATGGAGCATGTCCCGCCGCATAGCTGTGGGAGCTGAATGACAAAAGCGGCGTTTCTCAGACTGGGCTGTGGGGACGTGGGACGTATTCATAGGGGTGGAGGGCGCGAGGACTGCTGGGAGGATGGGGGGGGGGTGTCTGCTCACAGGAGGAGTAAAAGAGGCTGCGACCCTCAGACGTGGGCTTGTTCACGTAAACAAGAAGGTGCTCGGAAGATGGACTTTAGAAGAGTTTGCCTAGAGTTCTGAGGGTGGGATTTTTTCACAGTGGGGGTTGCACAGAGTCACGGGGGATGGGAACCTGTTGACAGTAAAGGAGGCGCCGGTGGATGGACGCTTGTTCACAGAGGAGGGTGTATGCAGTGCTGGGCATTTGTTCTCAGAGGGAGGAAGCCTACAGTGCCGAGGATGGACGCTTGTTCACCGAGGAGTGTGCTCGGGGGACGGGGACCTGGTCAAGGAGGAGAAGGGCGCCCAGACCCCAGTGGCGTAGCAAGGGTGACAATGGCCCGGGGGCACGCAAGACAGCGGGGCCCTCCTACTGCTGGACACCTACTAAAATACCAAACACTGGGTTTAATGGACTCCTAAGGCCTCAGGGACACGGTGTCACTGCACCTGCTGCACCAGTGGTAGGTGCGCCCCTGCATCTGTCCTCTGGGAACGAGACCTGTAGAGGCAGAGGAGGGTGCCCCCGGTACCGAGACTGACCCATCGTGCCCTGGTGCTGACAGGCGGGGTGGAGGAGTGCAGGGGGGATTTGGAGCGATTCAGAGAGCAGGCTGGGAGGACTGCTGAGAGTGTGTGGACCGGTTCAAGTGGAGAGAAGGGTGGTGGGACTGGTGACAGCTGAGAAAGGATGTTGACTGGTTTAAAGTGGAGGACAGGGTGCTGAGACTGTGGGAGGATGTGGACCGGTTCAAGTAGAGAGAAGGGCGATGGAACTAGTGACGGCTCAGCGAGGACATGGACCGGTTCAAGCCGAGAGGACAGCGGTGACACTGGTGACCGCTGAGGGAGGGCAGCGAGCAGTTTAGGTGGAGAGGATGCTGCTGCCAGCTGCGAACGCGGGGGGCATGTGTTCTAGTAATGGCAACAGCTGCGAGAATGGCGATCAGTTCACTGAGAGGAATGTCGACAGATGATGGGCACACGCTCAGGTAGAGAAAAGGATTCCCATAGCTGAGAGTGCAGGGACCTGTGGGCACAGGGACTGTTGAAAGGAGCGAGGATGGGGGCCAGAAGGGTTTTGGGACTGGTGACAGCCGAGAGGATGGAGATGGAGAAGATGGAGACCAGTTCTAGAGGCAGGAGGGTGCGAGGACGGATGACAGCTGTAAAGATGGGGACCTGTTCAAGTGTTGGTGTGGGGTGGAATGACTACAGCTGACAGGGTAGGGACCAGTTCAAGTAGAGGAGGGGAGGCTGAGGGGAATGATTATAGCTGACAAGATGGGGACTAGTTCAAATAGAGGAGGATAGGATGTGCTGATGGGGACCAGTTCGAGGGCAAATGCCGGTCCTGGGTGTGATGGCTGACTGGATGGACAGTGGTTCGAGCACAGAGAAGGGCGCTAGAATGACGCCAGCTGAAAGGTTGGGGACAGCTTCAAGCGGGGTAGGGGGTGCTTGGAAGGATGGCATCCGTCAGGGTGGTCCTGTATGATGCTGGCACCGATGACATTGAGAGGGAGCGGTTCACACAGAAAGGAAGGTTTGGGGACTGATGACCTCTGAGAGAACGGAAAAGGTTGTGCTAGGACTGATGACAAGTGACAGGATGTCAACCAGTTCCTGTGGACAGGAGGGCGTCGGAAACGATGACAGCTGTGAAGATGAAGAGCTGGTCCCAAGGAGGGGGTTCAGGGCCTGGTAAAAGGCGGCGCAAGGAGCAGTGCCAGAACACAGGGTGTGTATTCAGTCATCACCAAGCAGCAGCCAGGGCTTCCCAGCAGCGAGCATCACAGGCGCTAAAAATACCCGCAGACTCCCACGGCCGTGTTTATAGGGAACTCTTATTCACAGGCCTCAGCCAATCACAGAACACCCCGGATTCGCATCTCCCGGTCTGTGCCTGTTCATTCAGTGAACTGCAGCCGGTGGGCATCACCAGGCCCCGCGGCACTCCTGGGGTAGGTACGAGCACCTGGTGATGGTGCAGTGCAACAGAGGCCCTTAAAACACACAGCTGAGGGTCGGAGGATGGGAACCCGGGGAACGGGGAGGGTGGTGTGTACAGGGAATGGACAGTGTGAACAACACAAGGAGATACGCTGCTAACGTGCAGGGACAAGCTTTAGGGTCAACTAAGGGCCCTCATTACATTTATGCAAGTGGTGCCATATTACCGCACCCGGGAATGCTTGCCGGCGTGCAGGCTCTACAGTCTCCATCCATGCCGCTGTGTACACGAACTTTTCACCCTCTGCCCTTCGTGCTGTTTTCCATGTCTACCCCACAGCTGTTTATGGACTCCGTTCACCCCGTCCTTGGGCCTGTTTACCAACCCTGTCCCTACAGCTGTTTATGGACTCTACCCATGCCGCTGTACACCTGAACCCTTCACCCCCTCTCCTTGGCCCAGTTTACCAACCGTCTCTACAGCTGTTTGTGGACTCTATGCATGCCGCTGTACACCTGAACCTTTCACCCCCTGTCCTTGGCCCTGTTTACCAACCCTGTCTCTACAGCTGTTTGTGGAGTCTATGCATGGCGCTGTACACCTGAACCTTTCACCCTCTGTCCTTGACCCTGTTAACCAACCGTGTCCCTACGCTGTACATGTGAACCTCTCACCCCCTGTCCTTCACCCTGTTAACCAACCCTGTCCCTACAGCTGTTTGTGGACTATGCATGGCCATGTACACTGGGACCTTTCGCCCCTTGTCCTTGCCGCTGTTCGCCGCCTTTGTCCTCGCTGCGGACGTCGGTGTAGTCAGTAATGCCTGCTTCAGTATGTTACTCCCCATTGAATAGCCTACGGGGGATCAACCTGTGACCCAGTATTACCAAATACCTCTGGTATCAGTAATACCAGTTATTACCAGTCCTTGTACCGGGGCAGTTATAATGAGGCCCACAGAGAGAACACGTGGCCGGGATAAGGGTTACTACTAAACTGACAGAGTTTAAACCGGGCGACAGGATGGAGGTGTGGACCGAGACCGCATAGGATTCTGGGACGGAGGCTGCTAACAGTGACAGGGTTCGAGGCCGGCCATGGATACAGGCTGCAGACACAGACTGTAAACAGGAGCGGGTGACAGAGGCTGCAGACAGAGGCAGAGTTAGAGGGCGGGCGTAGACTGAGGGTGCTAACGGAGGGGTCGACGGGCTGCAGACAGAAGCAGAGTCAGTGTCCGGGCGTGGACAGAGGCTGCAGACAGGAGAGGGTGACAGGGTCTGTAGATAGAGGCTGCAAACAGGAGCGAGCGATAGAGGCTGAAGACAGAGGCAGGGTTGGAGGCCGGGCGTGGATAGAGGCTGCTGACAGGGGAGGGTGACAGAGGCTGCTGACAGGAGAGGGCGACAGAGCCTGTAGATAGAGGCTGCAAACAGGAGCGAGCGATAGAGGCTGCAGACAGAGTTAGGGTTAGAGGCCGGGCATGGACAGAGACTGAAGACATAACTGCTAGGAGGGGAGTGACAGGCTGCAGACAGAGGCAGCGTTAGAGGGCGGGCGTGGACAGAGGCGACTAACAGGAGGGATAGAGAAAGACTGCAGCGAGAGACAGGATCAGGCCGGGCATGGACAGAGGCTGCAAAGGACTGCTCGGCAGAGGCTGCTTCAGGGGTCGCGGACAGAGACAGGGTTAGAGGCCGGGCATGGGCAGGGACTGCAAAGGGATTCTGGGACAGAGGCTGCAAACAGGAGGGGTGGCAGAGGCTGAAGATAGAGGCAGGGCTGGAGGCCGGGCATGGACAGAGGCTGCAAAGAGGCGCAGAGACAGATAGATAAAAGACAGGGAGTGACAGAGGCTGCCAGCAGCAGTAGGGGTGGGGATTGTCAACAACTGCATGGTTAGAGGCTGCCAATGGCGGGAGAGATGGCGAGTGTGTATGTGAGCAGAGGTAGAGGCTGCAGACGGGCAGGGATAGGGGGCTCCATAAAGCGTCAGAGATAGATACCCCTGCAGCTCCAGGGACGGAGGCTGCAAACAGGGGCGGGGATAGAGGCCTCAAACAGGGTAGGAATAGAGAGTAGAGAGCGCGAGTAACAGACTGTGAGCAGAGGCAGATATTGGCTGTGGACAGCAGTGGAGTAGAGGCTGGAGAGACGGTACTAGAGCAGAGGTGCCCAACCTTTTCTGTAATGAGTAGCTTATGTTCAATGACAATCATTGCAAGCTGCTAATATTACTGTTGTAATAGTGACCACATTGGAAAAGATTACATTAGTGGCCACCACATGCAGGATTACCTGCACAGATCATCTCAGTGCATTAGGTAGGATTGCCAGCTGCAATGGAAAAAGGCTTTGGCAATTTGGATATACATGCCAACCACAGATGCAGTGCCCCTGGCACAATAGGTCTCCCGATATGATTTAGCACTGAAATCAGCCTTAAATATATTTAGGAAATGTAGACATTTTTCTCCAAACACCAGCTTCTGAAAATATACACACTTTGTCTTGAATACAAAACTTGAACATACATACATAAGTTTAACCAAAAAGGTGCCACTTTAGTAGGCTGGGGTGCACACAGGAGTGCTACTTACTGGTAGCTGGAGAGCTACTAGTAGCTCATCAGTTACTCATTGGAGAAGCCTGAACTAGAGGAAGTGATAGAAGCTGTGAACAGCAATACATTTTCAAAGCTGGGTGTGCAATTAGCTAACTTGTGAAGCCAGAACATGGGACTTTCCAAGGTACAGGTAGCCACTTCCTGAAGCCACAATATAATTACACAAGTCGAACATGGGATAAACAGGTGCCCACAAGAAGCTGTCACAGTTTCACAATCAAAAAGACATATGCATATAAAAAATCCAGCAGGATGAGGAACTTCAGAAGGCTAATACGGATGAACCGTCAGGTTAAGAAGTTGAGAGCCAGACTTTATACATATAGTAAAGAGCCTTAAACTTGATTTGCTTATTGACTGGGAGCCAGTGAAGCTCCCTGGGATGTAGCAAGACTGATTCAAATTTAGAAATATGACAGAGCAGGTGGGACTCTGCATGCTGTATAATCTAGAGTCTTTTCACCGCAGACTTGGTAGCTCCTAAGTATAAGACATTCACATAGTCAAGACGTTAGATAATTAAGGCCTGCATGATGGTGCTCTCGGACGCAACTGGCAGTAACCAGGGCATCTTCCTCACACACATGAATGGTCCAAAGCACCCAACAACTACTGTATTAACTTGATGTTCCATGGTCAGCTTGTTGTCAAGCCAGAAGCCTAGATCTTTAACTTCTTGAGATGAAGAGGGGGGAGCCCTAAGATTCGTTGGCCACATTGAACAGAACCCTTATATATGAAATAAACAGGAACAGGAAATTACGAAACACCCTATGTGACAATCACCATGATATACTGGGAAACCTAACATAAACTGAAGACAGAAACAGCCATATTGAAAAATGAAGAAAAAAAACAATCTGTCTACCCTTGGAGCCCTTTTAAGGACGATCTGCAAACTTTTAGACAAGTGATTGCCCCCCTGGACGAAGGCTAGCAGCAGCTAGGCGCTGGGAGGCTCCAGTAGAAGTAGCCTCAGGCAAGTATTTTGCCTTGCCTGCATCCATAGACCTCAGAAGGTGTGACGTTGTTCCTGGGCAGCGCGACATGGTAGCCCCAAACACCAACAAATGCTGCATCTTCAACAATACAAGAGGTTGGGAGAAGCTATAATGAAAGATACAGGCTGGAATTAACTGAGCTTGATATAGTGGGTGATGCCAATACTTGAGAAGTCTGTAAAGCTAAAGTCTACGAATAGTTGCAAGGAATTATGTTGAAACCAGTCACACAAACTAAAAATGCAATCAGTTCATATGCTGAGAATGGTGGAAGATAAAGGGGCAGAATGTTGTACGAAGAAAACTCAGAAGGAACAGACAGTACTTATCCTGGAAACAGTGGCATATTAAAGGATCCAGGAAAAGTTGTGGGAATTCAGGTTTGGAATTAGCACTGTGATAGGACACTGTCTAAGGATTAGGATCCCCGGGTTCTATGTTCTGATTAGCATTCACATTGGCAATGAGGTCTAGAAATAGTAACATTGAGGGTTCAAGGACAGTGAGTAAAACGCCGCGCAAAGGTCGGCAACAGAGCAGATTCAGACGGGATATTGTCACAGTTGTGGCAGGCAAGGAGTCAGAATGTTAGCAGTCTTGGAAACTGAAGGATTAGCACTAGAAAGGATGACAGGGTTGATGAAATCAGGCTGCCTCTTGCTCACCAACACGTTTTCCATTTTCTAGAGAAGGTTGGAAGTTTGAAGGTATTTTTCATTTGAAGATGTGATACTTGCAGAACTATTAGGAGCCCTCTGAAATGTTCTATTCTTGAAGTTACTCATCCAACCAAGAAACCTCTTTGGTTTTAGTGAGTGAAGGTTAACTCTATGTTGTGTCAGTGCACTATGTACTTTTGATTGTCGTTCAGGGAGGAACACTGGTTGTGCTCCTCTTTATTTGTTTACAGCTACCTCTCTTTCTGGGCATCTTCCCACTCTAGGTGTTGGCATTAGTATCATTAGTGAAGGTTGAACAGCAGGATGGGAATTCATAGCTCCTGAAATGTTCCTGCATCCCTGTTGGCCTGCTATGGGAAGAGCGATTGATTCTTCCATCTGCCTCCATCCAATGTCAGCTGTTCGTGGCCTGAATTACCACAGTCAGAGCTACCCATCCCTCTCTAGTAGCACTGCCCAGGGTCAAGAGTATGTCTGATTGTGCTTTAGCAAGGCTTACTCGTAGAAACAATTTAGTCTTCCCACTTCTTCCTAAAAATGCTAGTTTTTTTGAATAATTGGAATCTCATCTCGCTAAAAGAGCACCAAATAGAAGCATCCAGAAAGTTCTGCAGAGAAGCTTGCAGCATGCTGCAGACTGACAAAAACTGAGCATGACAGGTTATCTCAGAATCCCAGAGGTGCCATTCACGTGCTTCCCAAACACCACACCTTTGAAGAATTCATTTTTGAGACACAGTGCACTGTGAGTATTATTGTATGTTTTATATACTTCAAGAGTTTTTGCTTTTAGTTTCAAAATGTACATACATGTATGCTGGATAATGCTCCTATATCAGCATAGAGAGACAAAAAGGCAAAATAATTCTCATACATTTTTGTTCATGTTCACAAATAACAATATATTTCTTACCATGGTTTTCAGAATCAGTATAAGAACAGCATTTGCAGCTCTCTCAGGGAGAGAGGAATATTTTGACTCTTAGGGAATTTGTTGTCTTTCCATCAAGGCTACAGACTGAGAACATACTGACTTCCCAGAAATATGAACTGTCCTTGCAGGCAACTCTGGGATATTTGCCTTTAGCGTTTAGGTTTGTTAGGAACAGTATGCACCCCATACAAGGGCACATATTTCAGGACATTCTTTGAATGTAGTATGTTGTCTGTATTTATAACATTTAATTTTTGTTTATAATTGCTACATCTATTTTAATATCTGCTCTAAAAATGTTACATGTATGATACATTAGTCTAGTTTCAAAGAAAAGCCTTATAGAATGGTTCAGATTTCTAGTGTGTGCTCAGTTGGGGTAAAGGATGAAGGGGACCCACCATCTTTACATCCCTTTGTCCTAAAGGGTACATTATTGTTAAGTTCCAAATGCAATCTGTAAGAAATTGGGTTACTGTTTGAGGAGGGTGAAACCCTCCTCAAGCAGTAACCACAGTCCTTGCCAAAAGTGCGGCCCAAGCAAATCCCAAATTAACCTGAGCTCAACCCTCTGGTAGCTTGGTACAGAGCAGTCACGCTTAACTGAGGGGCAATGTATAAAGTATTTATGCAGCACTTCATATAGTAATAACGTGAAAACACCACACACAACACAAAGACAATCCCACACAAATGTAGAAAAACAGAGCAAAATTTGATAAATAAATAAAGACCAAAACGCCAAAAATCCAATCAGGAGAACCAAAGTTATGCAATTTTAACAATTCAGTGAAACTAGCACCAAAAAGCACAAAGCGCCAACTGTGGTTATCTGATCTCGCCGGACCAAGACAAGGTCACAAATTCAAGCTGACTGCAGTGGAAGTGGCTACAGGGACCCAGTTAGGCGAGCTGAACAAGAGTCTCTTAAATCCTGGTTGCAGAGCGTTACAAGGTCCTGCGCTGAGGATGCATCTTGCAGCCGAGGCACTGTGTTGATTCGAAGGAGCTGCTAAGCTGCGATGTGGGGTCCTGCGTAGTCATGGAAGATCCGTTGACAAGAGTTTACGATGCAAAGTCCAGTGTAGAGGATGCGTCATGCAGTCGAGGTGATCCGTTGGTTCCCAGGAGCTGTGAGGATGCTGTCCAAGAAACTGCGTTATCGTTGAGGCTGCGGTCGATGAGAGATTTGCAATGTGAGGGCCTGCGTTGGAAAGCTTCGCACAATATGGTTCCAATATGGGCTGCGAGGTTGAGGCAGAGTCCTATCAGATGATCCCTTGCAGCAGAGGCGATGTGTTGGCTTTGCTCAGGATTGCGCCGTTCAGCAGAGGAGATGCATCAGTTCTGCTGGTTCACACAGAAGGGGTGACAGAACACCCTTAGGCCCACTTCCAAGGGTTCAGGACTGGGTTGGCACCATTTGCAGGGTAGGACTTACAGATGGGAGATTCCAGGTGGTGGGTTCAAGGTCGTTGGAGCCTTCTGTCCCTGAGGCTCTAGTCAGGAGGCCAGCCAGCTAGCCCTTGGAGTCAATTTGAGGTCCTAGGTCTCAACAGATGCAGGTCTAGTCCTCACCCAGGCAAGAAGGCAGTAGGTCAACACAGAAGGGCAGTAGTTCCTTTAGAGCAGCAGTCCAGCATAGTGGTAGTCCTTTCAGCAGCATTGCAGTCCCTCTTCCTGACAGAGTATCCACAGATCCAGAAGAGTACTGAATAGTTGGTGTCTGGGATCCAACATTTATACCTGGGTCTTCCTTTGAAGTGGGAGAAACGTCTAGAGGTTTCCATTCAAAGTCCATAGGCATCCTGCTTCCCTGTCCTGGCTCCAGACTAACTAACAATAGGGTGTATGCAGCCTTTTGTGTGGAGGCAGGACACGGCCTATTCAAGTGCAAGTAGGGATCTTACCAACTCTGCCCTTCCATCCTGCCAGTGATGGCCCATCCAGGTACACCTAAGCTCTCTACTGTGTGTGGCTGGCTAGGAGGAATACACAAAACCCAACTGTCAGCTAGACCCAGCCATGTGACCCAGCGACAGGCTGCAGGCACTAAATGGCTAAGGCAGGAAAATGCCAACTTGGCAGTGGCATTTTCAAAATTTAAATATGAAGAGATGATTTTTCATTACAATTCCAAAGACACCAAAAATGAACTTGGGTACCTGCTCCCATTCTGTATTTATCACTTTTTAATGTAATAATGTAACTCTAATGTTATTCTATGGGGGAGGCAGGCCTTGCAGTAGTGACAACTGAATTTAAACGTTTTTCATTACCAGGACGTGTAAAACTTAAAAGTACATGTCCTACTTTTCAAATACATTACACCCTGCCCTGTGGGCTTTGGAGGGCCTACTTCAGGGGTTACTCACATGTATTAAAAAGGAATGGTTGGGCTGTGCAAAAGATTTATTTTCGGCAGGGCAGTTTGAAAACTGCAACCACAGGCTGCAATGGCAGACCTGGGACATGTTCAAAGTACTACTTCAGTGGGTGGCACAAACAGTGCTACAGGCCCACTACTAGCATTTAACTTACAGACCCTGGGCACAGGTAGTGCCAAGCAAGTTAAATATGCCAATTGGGTATTAGACAATTCTACAATGTTTAAAGAAGACATCACCAGCACTTTGGCGCTGGTTAGCAGTCGTAAAGTGATCAGAGTCCTAAAAGCCAACTAAAATGGGTTCAGAAACCAGAAGGGTAAAGGCAAAAACGATGGGGATGACCCTGCAGAAAGTGCCATGTCCAACACAAACCTTCCATGGGAAATTTCAGTATTTCAGTAGGGTTTCACAGAATACAACCTGTCCTTTTCCCGCTCTCTATTTGGTAGGTTGGTATACTTATGCTTGCCTTCGAGCCAAACAAAATTGTCCAGCTGTGGTTAAGCTTTATCCATGACACACAACATACCAGGATGTCAGAAACATGAACATTCCTTCCTTTCCCCAGAGCTAACACCTACCATTACAGACATAACTTATGTGGCTCGATACCTTTCGGACCACTCTCCAGTCTTGCTGTTCTTTGGTGGCAGGCCTGTGTGCATGGCGATTCCCCTACGGTGCCTTCAGGCAGAGGCGCTAATGGATCTTCCATTCGTGATGACGATTACTAACACATTAGCCTATTACTTTGCTGACGACTGGGGAGTAACAGGGCCCTAGATTGGGAAGCAATGAAGGTCGTTCTACAAGGTGTCTGCATAAAAATATCCTATGTGGTTCGTCGGCAGTTGGAGCGTATCCATGAACTGAAAATGTGGAAACTGGAGGCTATACTTTCTGCTTGCCCCCAAAAGATGCTGGATTGGCATGCTGGCAAAACAGAAATTTTGGAGGGTTGGCACAGGCTCAAAAAGCATACATGTGTGGCCTATAGACAGAGGCTGCATATGGAGGGGAATAAAAGTGGAGCGATGCTGACCCGATTGGTCAAGAGGGAGTCCGCTGAGTCGCCCATACTGACATTGCACAGTGAGGCGGTGGCTCTAGTTTGTATGCAAAAGGTGATTAATGGGGTATTTGGTGCCTATCTACTTAACGCTTATAGTGAGAAGCTGCACCCTTCCCCAGATGATTTGCGGGGGTTCTTGACAGAAATCCAGCTGCCATGTCTTGACCCAGTGGCCAGAGAGACTCTGGATAGCCTGCTCATTAGGGAGCAGATTTTAGATGCAATCAGAAGGCTTAAAGCTACAAAAACCCTAGGCATCCATGGGCTGCTCGGGGACTTTTATCATAAATATGCTGAAGTTGTGGCCTATCAGCTTCTAGAGGTGTATGACGAGGCCCCGTGGTCCAGAGTTCTGTCAGCCTCCATGTGTAAGACACTGGTGGTCATGATTCTAAAGCCGAGCAGGGATCCTCCGCATATAGACTAAAATCTCTTTTGAATATTGTCATTAAAATTCTTAACTGGGTGTCAGCAGCACGCCTGCTCTCTCACTTGCATGGCTTGATACACCTGGATCAATCTGGCTATATTCCGAAGCATAACACCCTCCATAACCTGAAACGTTTGGCTCATGTTTGTCATGACTTGCCGCTCCTGACCCATGAGTATGTCCTAGCATTCCTGGACATAGAGCAAGCTTTTGACTACCTGAATTGGAAATACTGGTGGTGTGTGCTTCAAAAGGTGGGCTTGGGATCTGGGTTTATTGGTTGAGTCAATCTCCTTTATTCTGAACCATGCGCCCGGGTGCGCTCGGTTGGAGTGGTCTCTGAGTCATTCCAGTTGAGTAGGAGTACCAGGTCGGGATGTCCTCTCTTGCTGCTCCTGTTTGTCATTGCTATGGAGCCATTGGCAGAAACTCTGAGCCGGATGCTGGGCCCGTGGGGGATATTGCTGGGAGAAACTAATCTTGTGGTCTTCCTCTACACTGATGATGCCCTGGTGTGTCTGAGGCAGCCGGTTTATTCGGTGTCTATTCTGCTTGTTACGCATGTTATGCATGTCTATGGAGATCTGTCGGTCTGTGTGTGAACCCAGATAAATCCGAATTCTTTCCATTAGCGAAATTGATGGGGATCCATCGAATGAGCTTCGGGATAGGGCGAGCTTCCCCTGGGTGACAAAGGATGTCTGTCATCTGGGGGTCCATCTGACACATACAATCCCTACATACCTGACTCTTTAATTTGGGTAGGGTGATGGAGGGGCTTTGGGCTTCGATTAGATTTTGGAAGGAACTGACCCTCTCCCTTCTGAGCAGAATTGCTATTGTGAAGATGATAATCTTGCCATGCTGTCTGTTTACCCTACAGAGTACTTTATACGTGATCCCCAGGCATTATTTCTGCACCCTAGATGGCTTCATTGTGGACCTCCTTTGGGGTGCCCGGTGCAGACGTGTTAGGCCTGCGTTAGGCCTGCTACGTTGAGGAGGACATGGGACCAGGGGGGGCTTGAGGTTCCACATCTGGAACTTTAACACATGGCGGCCCAGCTGCAGCATTCAGTCCCCTGGCTCAACCCAGATGATAACTGGGAGAAGCCCCTTCTGAGGGGCACCCATGGAGGGAGGTCATTGCCAGTTCTCCTCATGCCTGGTTCACGGGTGCCCCCCACCTTTCCATATGCTATCCGGCACTAGCATGGGAAGGAGTGGTCCGCAGAGTTCTTCGGCATGCACCCTATGCTCGGGACATGCCATTGTTGTCAGTGCAGCACTTCTTGTGAATTGCCGACTCCATGTCAGTGCAGAAGTGGAAAGATGGAGACTGTGACGTAATGGGAGATCTTTACCCTGGAGGCCGATTTATTACAAGGGAGGAGGCTGTAGACACCCTCTCTTTAGGCTTAGGTCAATACCTCTAATATATTCAAATCTCAACCACAGCGTGGGAGGTGTGGCCGTCCTTTCCCAAAGAACCGCCCTGGTCCATGACATTGACTACAATGACGGATATGGCCCAGGGTCATAGATTTATTTCACACACATATACAGGGCACTCTGGGAGAACCTACCATTGGCGGTGCTTCGGGTTCGGGCCACGTGGGAGGCCATTATAGGGGAACCATTGTCAGCTAAGGCCTGGGTGACGGTCCAAGAGGGGGATGCGGATGGTCAGTTCCGATGCATAAACTTATAAATTATAACTTTATACACCAGGCATACTTTTCTCCACAGTGTTTACATGGTATATATGGCTCTTGCTGGCGAATGTCCTGTAATGTGGGGCTCCGGCGGCTGACTTTCCCCAGTTGGTGAGGTCCGGCCAGTCCCTGTCCTCTTAATGGTGGGAACCTGTACAAAACCTAAATAGAGCCTCGGGATGGGATGTGCAGATGGAGATCAGCCAGATATTGTTGGGCCTACTCCCCTCCCCAAAAAGAAAAAATTGAGCAGGCAATTTGTTCTCCTTGGGCTGGTACTGGCAAAGAGGCACATAGCGATAACATGGCTTAGTTGGATCCCCCCATGTATTCAGCATGTATGAAAGATGTCTCTGAGTGGGCGACTGCAGAAGAGATATGCATGAGGCACGTCCGTTGAGACAATAAATCTGACGATAATATTCAAGCTGCTATGTTGAGTGAACTGCAGGAGCCACAGAGATTGGCTGCATCCAGAGACAGAGCTCTGCAACGTACTGACTATGCACTAGAAAATGTTAGGTGGGTCTGCGGGGAATCCCGGGCATGGGTCGATGCACCATAGGCAGCAGTAGCTTGTTTACTGTGATCTTATGTTAAATGTACTGTGGAGGCTTTGTATGAGAGCAGATGGGGGTGGGGTGGGAGAGTTCAATTTGTTATATATTGGATTTAGGGATCCATGGAATATAGTTTCTTTCAGCATTATTGTTTACCAGACATGACTGTGCAACTACTGATATATGTATGTACGATTCTGGCGCGTATGCTCATGCCCAAGACAAGTGAGGGGGCAAAATTACATGATGCTTAATGCAAGATTCTTGTACTTTACTGTCTATGTGATAGCCATGTAAAGCAATAAAATTTTGTTTAAAAAAAGACTGTGTAAATTACAGAATGCCACCACCAAGACGGTAACAAGTTCATAAAACATAGGGGAGGTTCTTGGGGCTTCTTGCCTGATGTTGAGACATATTGGGACAGACTTGTTCTTCTCTCTGAGGCAACGCTTCTTAAACTGTGTGTGAAGCCTGTGAAAAAGCAGGTGGCTTCCCTAGGCATAGAGAGAAGAGGCATTCCACCTTGAAAGACGTAAATCTCTTTGTTGGTTGGTATAGGGGTATGAAGTGTGTCTTATCTAGAGAGGATGGCAAACAGCGATTTGGGTACGACCAATACTGAAGTTTGATTACTTGTTCCTTGACCTTTGACTTCAGGTCCGAAGACTTCAACCATCCTTGCTGGCATAAAGGCAGACTGGTGTTTCTGTACCTCACAGCAACATTGCTTATGTGCTGGGATAATAGAAGCTTCTGCTTACCTACCTCCTTGCCCACAACACACACTTATATTTCTCCAAAGGATGATCTTTAGAAAGGAGGTTCACTAGTCAAACGTGCACCACATATACATTCTTTAGCTAACCATGGTGAGCCAAAGAGGCTCTTCTGGAGGAAAATTGAGAAGTGTACCTATTGTTCTACAGAATTCAAGTTAGATGACTTTCTTCTCTAATTGGTAGGATCAAGTCTTTGCACTTTTGGAAAACCACTAGCATCACAATAAACAGAGCTGGGTGATTCCTCAAAGATGACTGAACTGGCTTTGGAAGCACAGTGTTTACTGTAAATGAAACTTGAGATAGCCAGCTCAGAGTGAGGCTTCTTCCAGATCTCTTCGGGTTCTGGGGCGTCTTGGCTGGAGCTGGCCTCGATAGGGGAGCCAAAGCTGCCACCAGTACATATGTACTCTCAACATATGGTGGGAATGCCACGTTGTCAATTAACAGAGCTTTTATAGCCTTAGTACACCGAAACGTAATACCAACCAATAAAATCACTTAATTAGGTGCACAACACATGGTTAATGTTACCTTCATCAACATCTGTTATCCGGTCTCCCAAGAAAGGCCTGATGGGGGAAGGAGAGGAGGAATGGATCTACAGAAGACTTGTTCAACCCAGATGGCCCTGCTTTAGCATTCAGGAATGAATATGGGACTGAAAGCTGGGATGGATCAGACATGTAAGAAGTGAAAGGGATTATTTGTGCTGGCCCTCAGGGGCCACATAGGTCATATAAGGGCCAGATGTGGCATTCAAAAGATGCCTTGTGCTTGGTGGAAGTAAAGAAGGGAGAACTTCCTGGCTTTCATATTTACACTCACAGCTACCAGGAAGGAGGTCCAACAAAGAATAGGAGACACATAGGGGCCATGCCTACAATCAGGTCCAACAGGAGCAGGGACTGCCTGGGCAGCTCACGATCTATGTGCTCCTGAGTAGGCTAGTCAAAAGTGGCAAGGGAGATGGTGGGGTCACTTCCTTGTCTGGTACCTCTCCAGTGATAGACATCCGAACAAATTGCTGTTGATGGCTGATCCAAGAAATGGACAAGTGGCTTGGCTTATGTATATTCAGTGGCCACCTGTTCTGAACTAGAGAAAGGCCCAAATGCAGAGCATCACAGAGGTGGTGAGATGGGTGGGCCTTGTCAGATTTTGAATGAGACAGAGGGTGTCACAGTAAGAGCTGGTCTGTACTCCCAGACACCATTTAGAGTCTCTGGAGCAAATGGCACATGGTCCCCTGGTTCACGCTCATGAAGGGAGACTTGCCTTACCTCCTTGTGCACTGATTCTGCAGAACCGTACCTAGGAGAGACTTGATCAGTCCTATGATATCTGGTTCTTCAATTGGGGCACGACCAGTCGTTGATCAGCCAGTTACAAAACCTGGCTTTAAGGAACAGATGGAGGGTTTTAAGTCCATAATACCGGGCAGGACAAAATAGAATATCTTGTCAGCCCGGTGGAAACCACACAGCAACGTCCACTCCCATAGAGAACAAAGTCCAGCAGGACAATTCTCTTATTTGGAAAATCAAATAATGATCAGTTACCCTCCAGTCGTAAGGCATACCCCGAAACACAGGTTGTTACATGTAAAAATGACAGCACAGCTATTCTTAATGAAGATTTTGTTTTTCTCTGATGTGTCGGACTGACTCAACTATTGGAACGGGCATTCTGCAGAGGTAGGGACTGAACCCCTCTCTTCTAATGAACAGTCAAACATCCTACGGTGGAAGCTCTATGCCAATGGTGTTACTTCCCTGCAATGCATATATGTCCCAGATCCTTCCTTACTGAGATACCTTGCCAACACTAGCAGCCATTTACAAAGTGATGAAGGAGGAGGGTGACATGTCCAACAGGTAACTGCAGCTGCAACTCACAGTCAAAGTCATAGACAAAACATAACAGAATATTTCCAGTGAATTAGTGTCCTGGAATATAAAGTTGCTGAAACTGAACTGATTCAGGCCTATGCTCAACTTCAAACTGAACTTCTGTCGCTCAGTTCTCGGGCATCAATAATAAGGTTTAGGATTGTGGAAACAAAACAGCAGCGACAGGGGTCCTGGGAATCGAAGGTACCAACACTTAGCAGTTCATCAGGGATCTTTTTACTTAAGCTTTTCTGGTGGCCTGACGGTGGGAATTAACAAAGCAGGCCCTCAATGTGCATTACTGTCTCTTTCAGCTTCACAAGAGGCCGGCAGGAGGCTTCAAACCCAGCGCTGCTTTGGGTAACTTTAACCTATGTAAGATGGCATCTGTCCCCAGTGACCCTCTTCCAGCTGATCAACCCCCTTTAAGGAAACAGGCGACCAGGCATCCTCCAAGATTATGACAGGTTAAAGCTCACCTGTCAGAACAAAACGTCCTATTGAACCTCATAGCTGCAGTTGGAGGAAATCCGCCAGAGATGTCAGCATCAGCTAGCTCTCTGACATCAAATCAGCTTCACAAATAGTATTGGGGTCAGTATATCACCCATGATGTGCTTTACATGTAATCGTATTGCATATATTTTCCCGGATTTTATTTTTTCGGGCGTGTGCTGGGGCTGGGTGTATGTAGGGAGAGGGTTTTGTGAGGTTTGTGGTAGAGGTATGGTTTGGGATAGATAAGAAATTACAGTCACAGACTATAACTGATTTATGTTTCTATTTCGGTGAGCAAAATGGCAACAGATCAGATAACGGAGATAATTCCATAGAGTGCTGATGGCTTCCATGGGCTGAATAAACTAAGGCTGGCTGTGGAAGAGATAACAATTCTCAAGGCAAACATTATATGTTTGTAAGAGATACACATACACTTTAAAAACTGATATGATTCAGCACTACTCAGGCGATTTAAATTCAGGTGTGGAAGAGGTGTGTCACAAATTGGTCACTGTTAAATACATGGAGTATTATCACATCCATGGGGAGATCTATGGGCAACAGAGTCTCTGTAGTCTACAATTGGTATTTATACATTGTCAGTTCCCTGTTACATGGTTCCAGTATAGATGACCCTGAAAGCTTTGAATGAGCTACCTGGTAAACTACCACCAGGGATCTCAGCGTTTGCCTTTGTCCTTGCATGGACACCCCCAGCATGCATAATCTGTCATGTATTAACAAGTATCAGGATGCCACTTTGCAGTTAATGGATAACTTTATGCAAACCTTCCAATTCACAATGGTGCCACTGTTTCACACGAGATTGCCTCTCTTCACACAGTCACCTGCTGAAAAGAGAGCATCATGCCGTCCACACCACATAAGCTGAAAATCACTACTCAGAGTGGATTTCCAGCTCGAGCATTGATACTCTTTCGAAAGCCACTACAGATTTCACAGCCCCTGCGGGTCACCCGCTGAGGGTGGCCTCAGTAACCTTATGTATGTTTGTCATTGGAAGGAGTGGCCACCATCCTCACCAAGCCCCGCCCCTTCCATTTCCATCCATATCAGCTCAGGCTTTGACGACCTGAAAGCCCCGCCCCCATTTCGCTTGACATCAAGTGAAGAGGTGACAAGCCTGCTGAAATACTGGTCTCTCAATGGAACTAAAATAAAGGTTGTCCCGTCCAGGGAGAGTACAGAGACGCAAATTAAAGAATACTATGACATACTAAAGGCACTGCTTCCTCTCGGATAGTCTGTGGCAATCTGAAGACTAACATGTGAGCGGACAATCCCTGTCTATGCATCCTACAAATACTGCCTTCTTGCTGAATATGAGGCAAGGCATTGTTGTCTAAGCTGTAGCCTAAGCATGCGGCTCTATTTTAGTTTGACTAAGATTATATAAGAGTATATTTCTTCACCTCAGTAATTCCAAAACTCAGCTACACGGACTATTTGGCACAAGCAACAGGCAAAGCTCTGTGGGTGGAAACTTATGAATATGTTTAATCTGGGGGTCTTTTTCTCTTTTTAAGGACACGTGAAAGGTCAGGGGTACATGATGCCTCTCAGCGGCTTGTGGAATAAGTGATGGGAATGCTTCAGGCTTTTTGTACATTTCTATTCCAAAATGACATTCACAGAAATGGCAACCCAATATAGAGGAGAGCCATCAGTAGCTCACTGACTTCTGCGCCCTGATTCTAATAAAAGCTCACATTTTCAGTGTCACCGATGTGGCTAAGGTGAATGAAATAGCAAATGCTATTGATTATTTTCCACAGGGAAAATAGCTGGAAAAACCCTGTCTACCAATATAATTTTACACAGCCTTTAATTCACCTTTGCTCTGTAAATGTTGGAGCTGATGGGATATTACATTTAATTGAGAACTCCTTCTGAATTGGGATAATATTGATGCAGCAGTCTTTCTGAAGAAATACAATACACCTGTTAGATGTGGTGTGTACCACCCTATTCTACTTCTCAACTTGGATATTAAAGTAGTTTCTCAACTCTTGGCTTTACATTTGTCCCAAGAAATTAATGGTCTATTAAAGGTCTGGCTACAGGGCATTGCACCTGGATGGGACACAAACTTGCATAGTAATCATGCTATAATGCTGCTTCTCTACGCTCCATCAAGCAAAAAGCTCTTGATTCTTTTGTGTTTGGTCAATTTTATTACATTTTAAAAATACAAGAAGGCTTAATGATGATTGGTGCACCATTGATACAGAATGCCAACATACCATAACATTATTATATTACACTACAATTATAGGCAAAACACAGAATTCCCTACATGGTAAGCAAGAAAAAAGATAAATTTAAAAAAAGGAATGGAAATAAAAAAACAAGTTCTACTACTAGCTATACACAGGACTGGGTTTAGGGCAGTGTGACTGGTGTAGGCACACCTGACACCTGGCACTGACCTCCGGGGGTTTAAAAACGCTAGTACTGTGATGATGTAATACATTCTGGTGCTGGGCTGTGAATAGGAACATTCTTAGGATGTTGATATTGGAAGTGTTGGACAGTTATTGTATGAACTGAAGATGCTCTGGATACTCGCTGGCTGTGCTGCTCCACAAAAGTGTAGCCTCTACTAATAAAACAGTACTTATCTTCATCCCGTGGTCAGAGTACTTACTACAAACGTGTGCTGCAGAGTTCCTTCTATGTCCAGCAGTTCTCAGGCAACAATAAAAATGTCAAGACAACTCTGGTGATTATTGTTCTTGCTGGAGAGAGATGGAGTTTCGGCTAGGTATTTTTGACTCCTAATAAAGTAGCAGAGAGATTTAATATGCCTGCTGCAAAGAACATGTACTATGCAGATCACAGAACTGTATTCTATGTAGATAGCTTCATATGTTACTGCTTTTTTCACAGATAGCCCTTTGTTACCTGCAGTTAAAAAATATAATCATAATGTAGTACAGTGGCATATAAACTGTTATCAAAGAGATGCTATGCATTCTGCATAGTATTGGTTAGAACGCTATGTTTTTCCCGCAGTCTTTCATTATCCTAATGTTGATAAAAAGGGTTTGTTTGAGTAAAAATGTGTTATTATTAGTAAAGCCAACCCAACCACTGTGGTATTTTTTAAATCCTGAGTTTGTGCTTCTGCAGACCAAACACTGTCAATCAATGTGGATGACATGTGAATCCTACACTTTTTAATCCTCATCGTTTTATGTAACATTTGTAATAGACTGATTTACACACATATAATTCATTGTCTCTGTATAATGCGTGAGGTAATGTAAAGTGCATTGACATCTAACCCTGGTGTGACTAGCACTATGAAACAAATTAAATGCATGTGAGAGAGGGGCACTGTTGGAGGGTGGTAGTGAGAGACTCTGGCCCTCATTCTGACCCTGGCGGTCGGCGGAGAGACGGCGGTCGGACCGCGAACAGACCGGCGGTATTAAAAATGGCATTCTGACCGCGGCGGTCCCCGCCGCGACCGACCGCTACTTCTCCACTCCGACCGCCGCGGCGGTCATGACCGCGGGGCTGGAGTTTGCGCACTCCGGCCCCGCGGTCGTCCCAAGACCGCCAAGGGTATTATGACCCTGCCTACCGCCGCGGTTTCTTGCGGGCGGGAACCGCCGTGCGAACCATGGCGGTAAGCACTATCGGGCCAGGGAATTCCTTCCCTGGCACTGATAGGGGTCTCCCCCACCCCCCACTACCCACCCGAGTCCTCCCCCCACACCCTCCACCCCCCTGCCACCCCCCAGAGGTGGTACGAACCCCCTCCCCACCCCCACCCCGACATGTACATACATGTACCCCGACATGCACACACCCCCAACATGCACATATACACACCCCCTACACACACATACACAACGGGGACACATACCCGCACACATACATGCCGACATGCGCACCTGCCGAACAGCACACATTACCCATAGACACAGCAGCACCCCTCTACACACTCACACGCACACCCCCATGCACGCCCACATCACACAACACCCCCCCACCCCCTCCCCTCACGGACGATCAACTTACCTTGTGCGTTGGTCCTCCGGGAGGCGACGGGAGCCATAGGGACGTGACCGCCAACAGAAGACCGCCAACAGAAGACCGCCACACAGAAATGTGGGTCGTAATTCTGTGGGCGGTGTTCTGCTGGCGTGGCGGTGGAGGTTGACCAGTCTCCACTTTCCCGCCGACCGCCAGTGTGGCTGCTGGCGGTTTTCCGGCGGAACGCTCCCAGCGGTCAGAATGCGCACAGCGGCACACCGCCGCGGTCGGCGGTCTTCACCGCGGCGGTAACTCAGCGGTCTTGCGAAAAGACCGCCAAGGTCAGAATGAGGGCCTCTGTGTAGAAGGAAGCAATGGAGGGGAACCTGAAAAGACTGTTGTACCAGGCATCACCAGTGCTAAAAACGGTCTTGGCTATACATCAGTTCTTTTGTGGAATGAGCTTCAAATGATACGGTCTTATCTAATGGTATTAGCATTGGACTTCCTGTGCCAGACTATAAAGCACTAGAATTGTGGCATATCACATGATAATTTTTTAATATATCAGAACATCTACATACTATATTCTCGAAACATTCTCTAGTATTGCAAAGGCTCAACAGTACAATATCACTACTTATTCAGAAGAGAGTTACCGCAAATGGCCTTAAATATATGCAGTTGATTATTGAGTTTATAAAGTTTCCAGCCTTTCTTCGGCCTTTGGAACAGTCGTCAATTTCCAGTGTCTTAGAGGGCACAGTTTAGTCACTGCTAAGGCAGTATCTAACCATCTTTTGTGATGAGTGGCAAGTTGGGGTACGTCCATTGTGTCATGGATCACAGCCAATTCAGCTGACGGTGTGATCTGCAAAGAGGTGTCATCTGATGAGGCTTTCAATATCCGCTGCCCATCATTTTGTATCACTAGGCAATGCCAAAGGATGTGAGTAAACGCTGTTGCCGAGTTCTTGCTTCTCCAACAACTATCTGTCCGAGTCATTTTGGCCCTGCATAGTTTGTAAGGAGACCAGTGCCACTCTTGTAAAATTTCAGAACTGAATTTAAGTCTTACTTCTCTCAGACCTCTCTCATGTGTACTTATTATTTTGGGGCACACTTCCTCTGTGTATATATTATTCAGATTAATCTGCCATATTTGCTCCAGATATAGTCAGTGTTTAATTTGTAAAAAGAATATGCTGGGAACCAAAGTTTTGCTCAGAAGCCTTGATTCTACATCATGCTGTTTTGTCCATCGCAGGCAATCCCTGCTCATTTATCTTCATGTTACCATCCATGCTTTGTTTATTGACACCTTTTTCCATCTTTCTCTTCCTCCTCTCTCCCCCTTTTGTGTTTTTCTTTCTCTTGCTGTGGGTCTGATGAGTACAAATAAGTGCTGGTCCCCAAAAATGAGTGCTACATGAGTAGGTATGTAGTTGTTATAGTTCCAGAATTGAAAGATCAGGTCCTAATTTTCTTACCAACGGAGTGATGAATTTGTATGTGCCTCCTAAATTGATTGGTACCCAACTTGATTTCTGACTTGAGGTAATCAAAAGATTTCAGCATATTCACCAAAAACCGGTGGACTATCAATTCCCATGACCTCCAGTGGAAGGAGTTCTTGTCCATATGCAGCTCTCCATTGTACCACAACGGAGCATCCGTATGTAGGACTACATGGCTGCCCATGATATTGTATGCAGCATGCCACACATCGTATGATAATCAGGATTGGGATCTTTGGGTCTACAGAGCAATCCACTTATGAATAAAATGCCTGTGTAAATGACCTGCCACATAGTAGATGTCTTTATAGGAATGTTCATTCTGGTTTTTCCAAATGTGCAGTGATGAGATATGCAATTTGTGACAAGTGATGGGCAAGGTAGTATGTTTGGATATGGAGTAACCACAAACCAGAGTTTGTTGTAGCTGCATATCGCTTCGACATCTTGAGTCTCGGTTTACTGGAGACTCATACATATTTATTAGTTAGGGTGTCAATCGTTCACAAGTAGCATGATGGACTCTTAAGTGGAAGCATTCCTACAACGTAGTTTAGTCTTAGCGTACTAACCATTTTAACAGTTTGGAATTGGCTGGGGACGCTACAATGCCCACGGCAAGATGGCTACACCTTAGCTCTGCAATCCGGGACTTGTAATCTGACTATAATCATGTCATAAGCTGCTGAAAGACCCCAAATTTAAGGGCTGTGTGCAGGAGTGGTGGGAGCCACCCATAGAACCCAGAAATTAGACACCTGAAGTTTGGCAGCTGAAATTACAGGCCCACGGCCCGCATGGAATGACCTCAGATGGCAGAGCCGGGCCTGCGCTGGGAGGGAAGCCGGGAGTGGGCCGGCGGGCAGTGAGGCTGAAACCTTGCCGCTTGAGCTGTAGAGACAGGAGACTGGAGGAGCACCTGCTATAGATATGTGGTGAGTGGGGGCGACCAAGCTGGGAGACAACTGAGGTGCAGGCTGGAACCACATGGGCCTGAAATCCAGACGACATCATGCACTGAAGCCGCAGTGGCTAAAGCCGCCTAGACTGCGATGCACTATCGTGGCCGAGGCCCCAGGGATTTATCAGCAAACTAAAGGCTAATCCAGTGAGTGACCCGCAAATGGTCTGGGGCGTGGCGGTGCACCGACTGGCCGAGGCACTAACCGGCAGGCCTGCTGACAGCCATACTACTACGGGCCACTTAACCTGTGAAAGGACATCAGCACTCTTTACTGCTCGCCCCTATTGCACCCTATGTGACTGCTATTGAGGCACCTGCAGCAAAACTGCTGAAATTCGTGGCCTAGCCCTCACAATTGTCAATGTGGGTGCCCCATTGCCGGCTTAATTCCTACAGCGTCTGATATAACAAGACTCCACGGACTGGGCCATCTGTCGAGCTGCTTCCATACTCACTGACAGTGGAAACTCGAAGTGAGCGCTTGTGCATTATCACTGTGCTGCTCATCTCTTGTGGCACTGAGATCGCATGTGCATAGGCTTTGTGGTCCTCTACTGGGCCTCACCCTCTGAGGGCCATGGCCACACCATCCCCGCAACACCCCATTGTGCAGAGTCACTTATTGCTACGTTCACTTTTCTTGAAAGGTGGACACAATTGGGAAAGCTTTTCTGTGCAGGGCCTTCCTCCATCCCATTTCTGGATATCTTGGGACTGCTGGATGGGGTGCTGGCGGGTCTGCCCATTCAGGACTGTGTTACTGTGGTGCTTCAGAGAGGGCTCCCACACTTAGTGTGCGCCGATTCACAAGGTTGTGACTGGTGACGGCTGTAGCAAGGAGACCCGAAGGGAGAATACTGCCAATAATGGGGAAGGCAGACTGCACCCAATTGCAACTAAATTTGGAATCCAGGCGCTCCTCTAGGCCCCCACCGGAGACAGTGTCGGACCAGGAACATGAGGCAGAATAGCAAGGGGCGACTGCCCTGGAAGCAACTCTAGGGTCCATGCAGCACCGCCTTAAGCCCATAGATGGAAAGACAGACTTATTAAACTTACTTCTGAACCACATGTCAACAAAACTTGACAAACGGCGCGCATCATGGCTGTGGAGCAGCGAATCTTAACTGCGGAAGATGACCAGTGATCACGAAATGCCTGAATAGGGAGAAAGTCCTGGAAGTCATACAGGCTAAGAATGAAGATTTAGAAGCGCACTCATATAGAAACAACTTGCACATCACTGGCATTCCAGAATCCACAGACACAGACTTATATAGAAACACTTCTCACAGAACTTTTTGGCCCTGAACACTTGTCACAGCTGGTGGTGGTACAGAGAGTACATTGGTCCCTCATGGTGCGTCCACCTGCGGGTACCTCTCTGCACCTAACAATAGCAAAACTGCTAAATTAATGTGACTGTGACACTGTGCTCCAATTGATGGACAAGAAGTAACACATCATGTATCTGGGCAACTATATTGCTTTTTTCCCTGGCTTCACAGTAGCGGTGCAGGCAGCTCGCAGAGAGCTTTTACCCATCAAGAAACAGTTGCAAAGGCCGCAATTTCTTATGCTACGCTTTACCCAGTGCACCTCCGCATAGACTTTCATGGAACACAGAAAATCTTTGCGAATCCATGGGCAGCCAAGGACTATCTTAAGACCATCGCTCAGAAGCGACAAGATCAGCCTGTAGAGGAGTTTGACGAGGATGGCAACTGACTCCGCACGTAAGAGGTGGCACTTTGCACTAGTCCATACAAATGATACATGAGGTGCCACATGCGGGGATGTTCAGGGTGGGGGGGCAGACCTCCCTGCGATAATTCCTGCTGTAAATGTTTGGTTTAATTATGCTGACGGGAACACTGTTACTTTCTGTCCTCGCACCTCCAGTCACCTGGAGGAGTGCTGGGAATCTGCCCCATCTCCCCCGGGAGGAAAATGCCCAAATGCTACCTATGTTTGGTAACTTGTCAACTGAGTCAATGCTTACTGTCATGTTTTTGTTTATGCTTTTATGTTTCCTTTGTTTTTTGATCATAGGAATAGCATGGTTTGGGATGCTGAAGTAGGTGGTGGGACGGATGTTGTTTGATTCTTGCTCTAGTAACCAGACTAGTGCTGACTGTCAGTATCCTGTTTCTGTACATTGGACACACTCAATCGTGATATGCAATACAGTGCTGGCCCACAAACATGCCAAATGGTTACATCCTAAGGAAACATAGCCCTCCTAACTTGGAACGTTCAGAGGCTTAATAATCCTCGCAAAACTCTGCAGGTACTCTCCTATTTGGACGGGCATCACCTACAGATTGCATTCCTGCAAGAAACACACCTCACACACCACACGGAGCTAGCTTATGGGCCCCGCTGAGTTGCTAAAAAACTGGCTTCTTCCTATTCCTCATACTCCAGGAGAGTAATGATTTTGATCAAAAGGAGGGGTCTCCTTTACGGTAACGCACTCTGTAGTGGATGAACAGGGCCGCTACATAAAAGCGCAGGGTAACCTCTGTGGAACGCCTCTCACTCTGGTCCATACATATGGCCCTAACTTAGATTTTATATGACCACCTGGCACAACATCCACGCCTTCCCTCCCATGACCATCATATGTGTAGGGGAGGCTCAACACATACCTTGACCCCAAGCTAGATGAATCAACTGTGGCAGATTGGCTCTGTAAGATTTTATATGATGGTATGGTAGAATATGGTGTTGTGGCAAATATGGAGACTCCAACACCTGACTCAGCGTGAGGGCACCTTTGTGTCATCTGTACACGGATTGTAGTCTCGCCTAGAGTGGTGGTTGGTTACCCGAGAGATTAGTGATTGGGCAGGGCAACAGAAGTTACTCATCTCCACAAAACACTATGTGATCGTGCACCCATGAAACCAGTACTCTCAATTTCCACTCATACCTCAACACAATTCATGTGGCGCGGTCAGACGGCGGTTCTCTTTGATCCCATGGTCCATGATGAGATTCGCTCCTCTATAGTTGAATACTTTGATAAAAATGTTGGCTCAGTGGAAGGCTCGGATATGCTATGGCAATTGTTTAAGGTCACAATCCTGGGGGTGTGCGTCAGCACGCAGGCCTGAGTGCTCCAGCATATGCACCCACTGAGAGCAAGTTGAGGTCCCTAAAAGGGGACCACAAAGCCAATCCTTGCCGTATCACCCTGACTGCCATTCGGGAAGACATCACTGCCGTTCATGAGCTGGCTTCCCAAGAAATGCAACTCTAATGTAAACATCACAGGGCTAGGATTTATGGGGAGTTGTGACCCAGGGCTTAGCTACAAAGCTGAGATCACCAAAGGGGCACGTGCACCACCCCTGAGGGCGCAGGCCACTAAGATACCCCCTCAATGCTTACTTTATTTTAATGACTTTACACCCACTTATACTGAGCTCGCCATTCTGCTGTGGAAGCTGAACTGGGGTGCTATCTTGACACCGGCTGGCATTTTGTCCCTAGGTCAGCGGGAATATTTGATACAACCTATTACATATGAGGAGATTAAAGATGCCATACGCTCACTCCCTAGTGGTAAGGCTCCACTTCTAGACAGCCTCACGAGGAATTCTACAAGGAATTCACCGATTTGCTGGCACCACATCTACACGGCCTCTATGAAGAGCCATACACTAGGCAGGTACCACTTCCCTCACTACGGGAGGCTCTTAATTGTTGCGAAGTTGAAACCGTACAAGGCACCGAAATGCTGTGAATCATACAGACCTTTGTCCCTAATAAATAATGATGCAAAGATACTAGCTAAGATACTGGAGACGCGGCTGCAGCCATTGCTCCTCAGCCTGGTATTGCCGGATAAGTCAGGCTTCATACTGGCCTGCTGCACCACACACAACTTGTGCACCCTCTTCAAACTGTTACACCAACTGAATTCATCTCTGCAGGATGCTGTCAAAGCTTTTGATTCAATCTAATGGGACTACATGTTCATGATTTTAGCTCTCGTGGGGATACCTGCGGCATTCCTGCATTGGATTTGCTTACTATATAGAAACACAGGTCCCCGGTAACACGTCCAGGGGGTTCCAAATCTACAGGGGCACAAGACAGGGGTGCCCCTTGTTGCCATTAGTATTTGCTATTGCACTGGCGCCCCTAGCTTGTGTGATCAGACAGTGACATGCTGCTTCCATACTCCACTTCAGATTGCGCCCTCTGGGTATCTCCTTATATGCAGACGATACAATGCTGTATGTCAGGGACCCTACCACGCATCTAGCACCAATAATTTGTGAATATATTGGATTTGAACAATAATCTGGCCTAAGCATCAACTGGTCTAAACAGGTGATGTTACCCCTTACGCAAAATACTCAAGCAGACACACTAGATTTCCCCTTACAGGGGTGCATGGATCCTGTTAAATACTTGGGAATCTGCATTCATAGTGATTCCGAACTTGTAATATGTTACAATTATGGCAGGGCCATCTCCCACTTTGAGGTTCAAATTCAGAGGTGGTCCATGTTACTGCTATCTCTAGCAGACAGAATAGCTATTATGAAAATGACAGTACTGCCCACATTTCTGTGCCTCTTACATTTCAATAGTGCTGCTGCAACACCTTTTTGAAGCACTTCGTGCACAAATGATTAGACTTATACTGTTTATGTGTACAGACCCATTTAGCCCACTACTGGAATGCTTTGCATGACTATGTCCCACATTTAGCGGTAGAGCATGATGATGCATTTCCTATCCTGCTACAAGCTATACTGCCACATAAGCGCGAGGGTATAGCAAGTACTAAAATCAATACGATACACACCACCACATATGCCTGGCGGTCTCTAGGGGTGCAAGAGTGCAAGATCCCCTTATATGCTCCAGAACGTTCGCTCAAATTCCATCCCGCTTTGTCAGTCACGCAGGTGAATAAGGTGATGGGACTGCTTGGTCGAGTTGGGCTGAAGACAGTGGGATATGCCTCCCACAATGACACATTCATAGCCTTGAACAACATTTCACAGACACAGCACCCCCGCTAATGACTTTCACATACTATCACTCAGAGCTGCATTGCGTGAGTACTACCCTCAATTCCCCAATGCACCCCTTACGCTTTGTGCCTTGCAAACCTTGCTGACTAGTGACACACGTAGGAACTTGATCACTAAATTATAAAATGCAGCACAGGTGGACAGACTGGCCACCCTGGATCTGGTGCTGGAGAGGTGGAATGCGGTGCTGGACCGACCACTAGGGCCTGAGGACTGGCCCTTCTGCTGCGCACAACTGACTATACTCACATCTATCTGTAATTAGTGCATTATTTACTTCAAGTATGTACATCAAATGTACTATACACCTGTATGATTGTGCAAATGTGCTTTGAGGGGAGATGTGAGATGTGCGCACTGTAAAGCACTGGATGCAGATTTCCTGCTTCTGGCCTGGCTGTGTGCCTCTGTCTGGAGCTTCTGAACTCAAACTACAGAGGCCCTGACCAATATAGTGCTGGACACGGTGGACTGTAGCCCTGGGATGTGCATGCTGGGACTGGTCAAGGGCTTACAGCTGGCTAATCGATGCTTTGTGGCTGTGACTTTACTATTGGCAAAGCAGGGAGCTGCTCTGCTTTGGGGCAAATGGGCTGTACCCACCGGACAGCAGTGGCTCTCGGGCCTAGCATACTGCAAGGAACAGTCGGAATTGTATGCATAAGAGTTACCAAGGACATTGTGCAGTGGCGGCTGACAACTCTGAGAGAGGTGGGGTGGGCAAGTGTCTGGGAGCATTCATGAGAGCTAGATGCAAGGCGCCTAGGAAATAAAAGAAAAAATAACTTACCTTGCTTGCTGCAGGCTGCACCACGAAACGTCCTCCTGTTCTGGTCCTCTCCTGCTCTCCTCGAGTCTCCAGTCAACTCACTTAACCAATCCTGTTGCTGCTTTCATGCTCTTAACCAGCATGAGAGCAGCGCCAGGATTGGCTAGAGTGGGTTCACTCAGCGCTCCTCAGAGCAGTGGAGGCCTGTGCTTTCTCTAACCCAGGTTTCTGAGACAGCTGGTTAGAGAGGTTTAAAATCTGCATGTCTGGCTGGCCGTCGCAAGACGGCCAGTCAAAGAGACATGCACACTTTAAATTTGAAATGCCGTGCCCATCACTGCTCTCTGCTGCTGCCAGGGAGTAGCGGCCTGCTCCCATCCTGCGCTCGGCTCGGGACAGGGTTAATGGAAAATAAAATGGTAATAAATAAACTTTATCATCATTTTATTTTTCATCTCTGGGGCAATTTAATTAGTGGGGTGTTGCTCCTCTGCCATAGCAGAGGAGCCACCCCTGTCATCTCGCCCCCGTCACTGCCTATCAGCTCTCTGTTCTGGAGGGAATGTAGAGACTAAGGCCCTCATTATAACCCTGGCAGTCGGTGATAAAGCAGAGGTAATACCGCCAACAGGCCGGCGGTAATAAATATGAAATTATGACCACAGCGGAAACCGCTCAGACAGACAGCCACTTTAACACACCAACCGCCAGGGAGAAACCAAAAGGCACCACGGCGGTAACCGCCAACAGCCAGACGGAAGACAATGTTCCGCCCACAGTAATATGACACACCTATCCGCCACCTTTTCCGGGATGGTACCAACGACATCAAAAGCCTGGTGGAAACAGAACACAGAAAGGAAACACTCACCTCTGGAGACTCAGGGAAGAACCACAATGCCATGGAGCCCGATTGCATGTGTTCCTCATGCTCTTATACCTTCTGCTCCATTATGAACACCAACGCCGGCAAAGACGACCACAGTGAGTACTTCCGCCTAGCACACAGGGGAGGGGGGAGGAAAAAGAGAGTGACACACACACTCAACAAACACACCACTAGCCCCATACACACAAGCAGATGCAGCAACATAACATATGTACCCCATACCCCTCAGGAATAATGCAAGGACAACACCAATAGATTAAAGAGTGTAATAAGATAAAATAGTATAAATACGTGCATCCAAATAAAAAAGTATATACATATTTACAACTGTAGGGACACTGCCCAGTCCTCAATGTCTGTGGGCCACAGGGCCACATCACATAGTCCAAGGCCCCACCTTACTCCTGCAACAACACAGAGAGAACACTGCAGGGGCATCAGGTTGAAAATAGCCAGGCACCTCAGGGGGAAGGGGAATGGGGTGGGGCATCTCAGCCGGAAGATAGTACAACGCCACTGGTCCTGGAGGGGGCAACATGCCCTGTGCTTGATCCTGGGGAGTGCAAGGCCATAGTCTTTCAAGTGGGTGATTTGCCCACTGCTTGGTCCTGGGGAGTGCAAGGCCACAGTCTCTCAAGTGGGTGATTTGCCCACTGCTTGGTCCTGGGGAGTGCAAGGCCACAGTCTCTCAAGTGGGTGATTTGCCCACTGCTTGGTCCTGGGGAGTGCAAGGCCACAGTCTCTCAAGTGGGTGACTACTTCCACTGGTTCTGGAGGGGGGCATTTTGCCCAGTCAGCTACATTCTGGGAAGGATGGGGTGAGTGGATGGCTTCTCCACTGGTTCTGGAGGAGGCATTGTGACCAGTGAGCTTCATCCTGGGAAGGATGGGGTGAATGGATGACTTCTCCACTATTTCTGGAGGGGGCATTGTTCCCAGTGACCTTCATCCTGTGGAGGATGGGGTGAGTGGAGGGCTTCTGCACTGGTTCTGGAGGGGGGATTGTGCCCAGTGATGCAGATCTTGGGGGAGTGCAAGGTCACAGTCTCTCACCTGGGTGTCAGACCCACAGGATTTGCTGGTGCCAGGCCGCACAACAGCCCATGGACCCAGGACTACACACTGTCCACTAGCGGTGATGGCTGCTCAGTGGTGGCAGTGGTGGTGCTGCTGGCGGAGCTGGCAGTGGTGGGGGAGGCTCCAGCCCAGCCCCTGCAGCCTCGGACGGCTGCCCACTGGGGCTGCTGGTGGCGGTGCTGGTGGAGGTGCTGGCAGTGGTGGTGGGAAGCTCCAGCCCATCCCCTGCAGCTTTGGACGGCTGCGCACCGGGGCTGCTGGTGGCGGTGCTGGTGGAGGTGCTGGCAGTGGTGGGGGGAGGCTCCAGCCCATCCCCTGCAGCCTCGGACGGCTGCCACTGGGGCTGCTGCTGCTTGTGGCGGTGCTGGTGGTGGAGCTGGTGGTGGTGTTAGCAGTGGAGGGGGGAAACTCCAGCCCTTCACCTGCAGCCTCAGATGACTGAACCACCATGGTTGGTGGTGGCGGCTCCGACTGAGTCCCAGCACCAGGCCTCTTGTCCTTTTTGCCTGCTGGTGCAGGCCCCTTGCCCTTCCTGCCAGCAGCCGGGGATTGCTCCTTGCCCTTCCTTTTAGCAGCTGGAGGGGGCCTCCTTGCCCTTCCTTTTAGCATCTGGAGGTGCCTCCTTGCCCTTCCCTGCAGCAGCTGGGGGTGCCTCCTTACCTTTCCTTGCAGCACTTGGTGCAGACACCCTTTCAGTGTGGCTGCCTGGTGCCCGGGTCCCTCTCCCACCTGGTTCAGCTGTGGACTCTACTGTGCCCGTGGACTGGGTGGCTGAGGTGCTTGCCTAGGTTTTGACTACCCTGGCCTGACGTGAGGGATGGGGGGGGGATAGGGAAGAGGTCAATGTTGGCGAGGAAAAGCTTCTTAGGGACATTGGGGTGGGAAGAGGGAGATGGTTTAGAGGTGGAGGAAGAGGGAGTGGTTAAAGAAGGTGTCAGTCTGCTGTGTTTGGGTGCAGGTGCATGGGCTGGATGCTGTTGTGAGGTGGATGGCTGTTGGGTGTCTGAGTGCTTGCGTTTATATACTTTGGGAGGAGGGGGCACAGACACACTGGGAGAGGACACAGGGGACGTGTGTATGGAAGTGGGGGTGGTGACTGCCAGTGAGGGGCATGTGCTGTTAGGTGTTTTGGTGATAGGGGTAGTGGATGAGGATGTAGTGCATGCAGGTTTGAGTGTAGACGCAACTGGAAGGGAGGTGGAGGATGAGGAGGAGGGTGCCACAGTGGAGGCAGTGGATGTTGGTATGTCTGCATCTGGATTGTGTTTGTGTGAGTGCCTGTGGGATGAAGTGTGGTGCTTGAGTTTGCCATGCCCACTCTTGTGTGTTGTGCTGGGTGCATGTTTGTCTGCCTGTGTGCTTGGGATAGGTTGGGGTTGAGGGGAATGGGATTGGGTAGAGGAAGTTGGAGGGGGAGGCTAGAAACAAGGACAATGGCTGCCATCAGAGAGGAGGCCAGAGCCTGGATGGATCTATGTTGGGCCGCCATGCCAGTGTGAATGCCCTCCAGGAATGTGTTTGTCTGTTGCATTTGGGCTGCCAGCCCCTGGATGGCATTAACAATGGTTGACTGCCCAACAGAGATGGATCGTAGGAGGTCAATAGCCTCCTCACTCAGGGCAGCAGGGCTAACTGGGGCAGGGCCTGAGGTGCCTGGGGCAAAGGAGATGCCCACCCTCCTGGGTGAGCGGGCACGGGAAACTCGCTGATGTGCTGCTGGGAGGGCAGTGCTGGTATGGGGGTGGCGGCTGTATCTGTAGCTGGGTGGGCACAGAGGTGTCCGCCACCACCAGGGAGCTTCCATCGGAGGAGGTATCCGTGTCAGAACTGTCCCCTCCAGTCTCCGCTGTGGTACTCCCCTCGCCCTCTGTCCCACTGGTGCCCTCACCGTTGGTGGATTCGACATCCTGGGTCCTGTCAGATGCAGCTCCCTTCGTCGCCGGTGCCTCTGCTCCTCCGCCAGATGATGCTAATGCACAGAAGGACATGGTGCCAAAACAAAAAGGGGGGGAAGAGACAAAGGATACACTTGGTCAATGGCGGCACCAACACCACCATTGGAGAACACCACACACACACACACACACAGGGAACAGAAGTACGGACTAGGCACTGCACTACCAGTCACAATGCTAGTCACCAGGCCATGGATAGGGACACCTAACACCAATTGCAGCATACCTGAGACCCACTGACCCCTGCCCAGTAGTGGATGCCTAATAGCTTGGTTGGAGAAATTTTACATCAGAACCCTGCCCAACATGGGACTTATTCTGCAATGTCAGGCCTGACCTAGGGGCACCCACAGGCCCGCATCCTGCACCCGGATACCACCCCAGCAGGAGAAAGTTGTATATTGGGGCACTGTACTCACCCCTTCGTGGCTGCTGTGATGCCTTCAAGTGCCAATCCAGCTCCGGATAGGCCATCAGGGAGGTCAGGGTTCGACGGGCACCCCTTCCTCGATGGGAGGCCATCCCCAGCTGGGCCTCCGCAGTCTTCCGTGGCCAGCGTCTCAGGTCCTCCTACCGTTTCCGACAGTGGGTGCTCCGCCTGCCGTAGACCCCCAGAGTCCGCACGCCCTTGGCAATGGCACCCCTTATACCCTTCTTCTGATGGGCGCTGACCTGCTGGGAAATAGACACGGGGAAAGGTATTAGTCCAACCACCCTGCCTGTTACACTCATGGCCCACCAAGCCCCTTCCCATCCTCATTAGCACAGACATGGCCCCCCATACATGCCGCACGCTGCCCAACGCCCATCCACCACCCACCCCCTACATGAGGCATTCACACACAGTACTCCATGCATTCACGCCCCATGAATCGTACTCAAGGTGTACTCACCTGTTGGTCTGGAGGCCCATACAGCATTCGGTACTGGGGCAGGACCCCATCCACCAGTCTCTCCAACTCCGCCGAGGTGAAGGCTGGGGCCCTTTCCCCAGTCACATGAGCCATGGTCGGTTCCAGACACAGGTCACAGCAGCACATGCAGTGTAGGTCCTCTCCTGTTGAAGGTCAGGTAGCAAGTGAGTGAACATTTATAAAATGGCAGTCATGTCCGCGGCGGTGCATACCGTCACCGCTGGCATACATCACCATTGCCCACTGTACCCCATAGGGCCCAATGTTAACCAGTGAGGAGTTGCACTGCGATTTTCGACTGCCTCCCGCAACAGCGCACAACGTCAGCGGAATTACCTCATTTCCACCTGCCCCTCCAAACAGGAAGGGGTGGACACCATTTCAGGGGTGGTGCAGGCCATGGCTCCTAACTGCGTCACAGTACACATATGCACCATTTGGACCTCTCCAACAAATACTGTTACAATCACAACATGCATTGAAGTGTAGTGTTTGGAAATAAGAGATACCAACCAGCTGCTCACCATTTTGCCCCATAGATTGCAACCGCTGCGGATGAATAGGAGATGGAGACATATCCCCGTGTACAGACCCCTGGTGGACTTGGCAACAATGGAGGACAGGCACATTATCCTCACCTATAGACTGGACAGAGCCACAATCACAGAGCTGTGTGCCGAATTGGAGCCTGACCTAATCTCTGCTATCCATCACCCCACCGGGATCCCCCCTCTTGTGCAAGTGCTGTCAGTGCTCCATTTCCTGGCAACTGGCTCCTTCCAAGTGACAGTGGGCTTGGCAGCAGGAATGTCTCAGCCAATGTTCTCAATAGTGCTGACCAGAGTGTTTCCTGCCCTGATTCAACACATGCGCAGCTATATCTTTTTCCCCCAGGTGAAGGATTTGGCCACAGTGAAAGCTGATTTCTATGCAGTGGGACATATCTCCAAAATTATTGAAACAATTGATGATACACATATTGCATTTGTCCCCCCCCCCCTCGGCAAAATGAACAGGTGTTCAGAAATCGAAAGAGCTTTCATTCCATGAATGTATAGATGGTGTGCCTGACGGACCAGTACATCTCCTACGTCAATGCAAAATATCCTGGGTCTGTGCACGATGCCTTTATCCTGAGGAATAGCAGCATCCCATATGTGATGGCTCAACTCCAGAGGCACCGGGTGTGGTTAGTAGGTGAGCCCTGGTTCCCACCCAGTATATGTTGGTGTAGGGTGTGGGCCATAGGGGTTAGTGTGTGGCTAACAGTTGTCCATCGATATTTGCAGGTGACTCTGTTTACCCCAACCTCTCATGGCTACTGATCCCTGTGAGGAATCCCAGGACAAGGGCAGAGGAACGTTACAATGAGGCACATGGACAAACAAAAGGAATTACAGAGAGGTTGTTTGGCCTCCTGAAGGCCAGGTTTCGTTGCCTCCATCTAACAGGTTGATCCCTGTGCTACTCACCCAGGAAGGTCTGCCAGATCATCGGAGCATGCTGCATGTTGCACAACTTTGCTTTACGTTGCCGGGTGCCTTTTCTGCAGGAGGAGGAGGCTGGAGATGGCCATGTGGCAGCAGTGGACCCTGGAGACAGTGAAGATGAGGAGGCAGAGGATGAGGATGTGGACAACAGAAGTGCAGTAATTCATCAATACTTCCAATGACACACAGGTAAGACAGTGTAACTTCACATTTAATAGGCAGTTTTGTGTTTGACATTGTTACTGGCAGGCTGATTTTCCCACTTCTACGGCCACTCACTGTACCCTTTGGCATCTCTATCGCTCCTGGTGTGTTGACTGCAGCCAACTACAGGTCATTCCTATGTATACATTACTGTACAGTTGTACAGTTGATTTGCAATGTTTAAACCTTGTTAAACAAATACATTTTGAAATCATTTGACATACTCCATACCTGTATTTTTTTTCAAAGGGTGTTTATTTAATTGCTAAGAAGTAGAGGGGTGTGTGTAATGGGCTGGGGTGATGGTCGAGGAAAGTCCAAGATAGAGTCCTGTCTATTTGTATCACAGGTGCATTGTCCAAGGGGCGTAGGAAGGGGAGCAATGGTAGTTCAAGGTGGACTTGGTGACAAAGTGGGGAACAAGGGTAACAATCAGGAGAGTCTTATTTCCTGGCGGGGTCTTGGCAATAGTCTCTGGCTTCTGCCTGGATCGCAGGAAACTTTTGCAGGGTGGTTCTCCTTCTGCTGGTGGCCTGTTGGTCCTGTGGCGGGCCTCCTGTCCACTAGCAGCAGCGGAGGCGGAAGGCTGTTCATAGGATTGGCTAGTGGCAGGGGCCCAGTGGGGTGCCACTGCCTCCCTCATAGTGTTGGCCATGTCTGCCAGCACCCCTGCAATGGTGGCCACGGTGGTGTTGATGTCCTTCAAGTCCTCCCTGATCCCCAGGTACTGTCCCTCCTGCAGCCGCATGTTCTCCTGCAACTGGTCCAGGATCTGGCCCGGCATATCCTGGGAATGTTAGTATGCTCCCAGGATCGCAGTGAGTGCCTCCTAGAGAGTCGGTTCCCTGGGCCTGTCCTCCCCCTGTCGCACAGCAGTCCTCCCAGCTTCCCTGTTGTCCTGTGCCTCTGTCCCCTGAATCGTGTGCCCACTCCCACTGACCCCAGGTCTCTGATCGTCCTGTGTTTGTGGGGTGGCCTGGGGTCCATTTAGTGGTGGACACACTGCTGATTGATGTGTCCTGGAGACAGAGGTATGGGCCCACTGGGTGGGTGCTGTGGTGGTGTTTCCTGAGGGAGGAGGCTCTGTGGTGGTGTGTGACTGTGCCTGGGTAACTGACTGTCCGAAGATCCCTGATGGGCCAGGTTGGTCATCCAGATCCAGGCGAGGAGGGCTGCTGTCATCACTGTGGCCCTCTTCTGGGGGGGACTGGATGTTGCTGGCATCTCTTCTCCGGTGACATTGGCTGGGGGACCTGTGGGGATGTAAATGCAGTGTTACTGTTTCTGCGTGTGACATATTGTGCATGGGTGTGTTGCCCTCTATGGTTGTTATTGCCCTAGCAGATTTGCCTTTGTGTGAATTGCTATTTGGTGGGCTAGGTGATTCTCTCCAGTGTGCATGCAGGGGTGATAGGTGTCCATGCAGGTCTGTGAGGGTGTCCATGCATTGGTGTTGCATGCAGGGCTTGGTATTGGGATGAGTGGGTTGTAATGATGGGGTATGTGGGAGGTGGTGATGTGATGGGAGTGAGGGTAGGGGTGCGGGTATGTGATGCCATGCAGGTAGGGGGGTGATAGTAGTATATAGAGTTGACTTACCAGATTCCAGTCCTCGTCCTACTCCTGCTCAGCCCTCAGGATGCATGATTGCCAAGACTTGCTCCTCCCATGTTGTTAGTTGTGGGGGAGGAGGTGGGGGTCCACCGCCAGTCTCCTGTACAGCTAGTTGGTGTCTTGCTGCTGTGAAACGCACCTTCCCCCATAGGTCGTTCCACCTCTTCCTGATGTCATCCCTTGTTCTCGGGTGCTGTCCCATGGCGTTGACCCTGTCCATGATTCTCCACCATAGCTCCATCTTCCTAGCAATGGATGTCTGCTGCACCTGTGATCCAAATAGCTGTGGCTCTACCCGGATGATCTCCTCCACCCTGACCCTTAGCTCCTCCTCTGAGAACCTGGGGTGTTGTTGTGGTGCCATGGGTGTAGTGTGAGTGGTGTGGGTGAGTGTGTGTAGGATGATGTGTTGGGGTATGTGTTGTGAGGTGCGTGGGTGGTGTATAGGTGATGGTGGTGTGTGTCTCTGGTCTTGTTGGTGGTTGTAGTGTCAATCTCCTGCAAATAATTGTTGTTTGTAAAGGGTTGTGGGTAATGCGGGTGTGTGTTTTATAGTGGTGTGGGTGTGGTGTGTGTATGTGTGTCAGGTGTGTGTAGTTTGAATTGTCCAATGTGGTGTTTTGTTTGAGTGTGTGTATTTTGAGCGTGGCGGTATGTACCGCCAATGGTTTACCGCCATTCAATGACTGCCACAGTGATTTGTGGGTCATAATGTGATGGGCGTAGTTCTGTTGGCGTACCGTTGTGGGTTTGGATACTGCCAGTTTATCACTGACATTTGGGCTGGGAGACTTGTGTGTGTGGCTGTATAGTGACGGAGTGGTATGTGTGTGTCATAATATGCTTGGCGGTTATCCGCTGCTGCGGCGGTATGTTGGCAGCAGTCGGCATGGCGGTAAGTGGAACTTACCGCCAATGTCATAATGAGGGCCTAAATGTCTGCAGGGTGGTAGATCTCGTGACCAGTATGTGTTGTTTTTCCTGACGTCTACACTTTAGCAGTGATGCTGTGCATATCATAATATTCTAACACATTGCCAGTAGCACAGAAGATTGTTGCTGTCCATTTTGTGTGTTTTGAAAAAGCAAATAGAAACAATTGTTTAAAAACTGTTTAGAATTGCAAACGATAATGACAATTGTAATTGTTTTCATTTTTTAAAAATCACACTTCAACAACCCTTTTGAATTATCATCAATCACATTATCCCAGTGACTCGAAATTAGTATGCTTAAATATTTCAATTTATGCGGTAGCCATGTGAAAGATAGTCCATTAAGCACTGTTGATGACGTGGGGGTGGTCATCAGAATCGTCTTACTTTTGGACTAACTGATTTTAGAACTGACCAATAATGCAAATTAAGAGATGATTCACATTATGGCCTGTGATAATTCATTGGGATTACTAACAGTTACTATATCATCAGCAGGTAGCATCAGTTTGGATTCTCCAGTTGATGTAATGATGCCTCACGCTTCTGTACTGAAACTGATTGCTAAAGCAAAAGGCTCTAGCGCCAACAGAAATAGGAGAGTTGAAAAAGGGCACCCTTGCCTGAAGCTCCTGATAATTGTAAAAAGCTCAAAGATTAATGCATCAGAATTGATGCATGCCATCGGACTGGAGTACAAGCATCACCCCAATGGCATAAAGCCATTACCTAATAGATATATTTTAATGGTCTAGAACATATTGCCCCACTCCACATGATCAAAGGCCTTTTCGGCATCGAGCGAGATGGCAAATTTATCATCATTGTGAAAAGAAGTGTACAAGCATTATCATTCGATTCTAGGATGAACAACTGGGGACAAATCCCACCCGTTTTTTGAGAATGAGTAGGGGAATAACCCTGTTAAGTCCAGTGGTGAATAAGTTTGCTACTATTTTCATACCACAGTTCAATAAGGAGATTGGTCTATAATTGGCACACAAGAGTGCAACTCACTTAGGGCCTGATTCTAATGTTGGCGGGCGGCGGGAGCCGCCCGCCAAGCTACCGCCGCTGAATGACCGCACCGCGGTCAAAAGACCGCGGCGGCCATTTAGACATTTCCTCTGGGCCGGCGGGCGCTCTCCAAAAGAGCGCCCGCCGGCCCAGAGGAAATGCCCCTGCAACGAGGACGCCGGCTCAGAATTGAGCCGGCGGAGTTGCAGGGGTGCGACGGGTGCAGTTTGCACCCGTCGCGTATTTCAGTGTCTGCTTAGCAGACACTGAAATACTTTGCGGGCCCTCTTACGGGGGCCCCTGCCGTGCCCATGCCATTGGCATGGGCACGGCAGGGGCCCCCAGGGGCCCCGCGGCACCCCCTACCGCCATCCTGTTCCTGGCGGGCGAACCGCCAGCAACAGGATGGCGGTAGGGGGTGTCAGAATCCCCCATGGCGGCGCAGCAAGCTGCGCCGCCATGGGAGATTCAAAGGGCAGCGGTGGGAGACCGCCGGTTTGCCTCTTCTGACCGCGGCCGAAGCGCCGCGGTCAGAATGCCCTGCGGGGCACCGCCGGCCTGTCGGCGGTGCTCCCGCCGACCCTGGCCCCGGCGGTCTAAGACCGCCGGGGTCAGAATGACCCCCTTAGTTTTTTGCACTAGCCTAATGACGGTTTTATTGTATTCAGGATGTATGTGGGTTTCTGACATTATTTTTCTAAATACCTTTCCTAACAATGGAACTGTCAAGGTCAATGTGTACTTTTAGAAATCTGATGGTAATCTGTCTTCTCCTGGTGATTTTCTCATGGCTTAGACTTTTATGGCATCAGCCACTTCTTTTTCAGCTATTTCTTGATCTGATACCTCCTGGAGATAAGCAGGCAGGCAGTGTATGCAGAGTTGGCCAAGATATTACTATCCTTGGTACATCTCCCCAGCATACTTCTGAGGTATAGGGATGAGAATAATATGATGCAATTTGTGTAGTATGCCGTTTAGGTGAGTGAGTCACCAGATGAGGATCCCACAGCAGGTATGGGTGATTTTGCCTCCCTCTGTTTCAGCTGGAGGGCTAAATAATCTTCAGGCGTTTTGTCTGTGTTCATATCTTGTGGCTTGGATCCATCATAGAGCCTTCTCTGCAGTAAATCAAAAGATAATATTCAGTTCATAGGTTTTATCCAGGAAGAGGTGACGATGTGGATCCATTGGGTGTTGGTGATATTGGGCCTTAAGCACTTTGATATCAGTTTCTGGGATTATTCTTTTGTCTTCAGACTATTTCTGGTGTTCTGCCACTTTTGCATCAGTATTCCTCTCATGTAAACATTTCCTGTTGACCACAATAATTGCAGGGATACATTAAGATTTAAGGTGTTTCTTTCCATCAGGTGATTTGCACTGTGCAACAATCAGTCTCAGGTCTTTGGGAACTAGTATTTGGAAATCAAGAAAGATCAATAAAAAGTGCCTGATTCTATATCCCACATATTTCTATGCTACACTTACACATCTTTGGTAGCATAGGGTCATTTAGGAAGAAAATGTCAATTAGGGATTCTGCCCCATGCTCTGGCAAGATACAGATAGATTCCCTGTCTCTGGGATGTGTAAGTAACCATGTAGCCATTAATGTGTAATCTCACATTAGATCACTGAGCTTTTCTCATCACCATCCTTATAATCAGGGTGGCCAGCATTATATATAATGGGGTCAATAGCACCATTCCGGTCAATTCCTATAATTAGCTATACCAATCAATCTCTGTGAGTAGTCTATTCAAAGTTGAACAAAATGAAAGTTTAAAGGTGGTTGTGATCCAATCACAAAAGTGGCTTTGTGTAGTGTGAGTTTGGCAAGAGCATATCACCCAGCTGGGCCCATCCACCTTTTATAGATTGTTACTGTTATGTTTTTATGTATCAGAATGACAACACCATTTTACTTGGTTGTGGAGGAGGGTGAATGAGCTGTATCTCTATTGTCATTCAAACCAGATGGTGAGATCACTTTCCCCACCCATTGTCTCTTAAGTTTGTCCAATTCTTCTAGGGAGAAGGTGTAAGGCTCTTGAGGCAGTACAATTTCCGCTTTCTTAGTGGGAAGAGCTCTACCTAACATAGCTGGTTATTCCATTGATACTCACTGACCAGATGGCCAGCTCTTTGGTACCCTATCTAGCAGAGGCTACCTTGTAGTGCCATAATCAAAAGCTAAGATACTATCCTCTCTTAATAAAATAAGGGAATGCTAACAGTGCTAGTGAGATTATATCTGATGGCTATGATAATTCACTGACTGAGCGCCAATAAGGAGTATTGAATATGTCAGTATTGAGGATGGGTGGATAGGAACAAAGAAGAAATATAACTGCAAGAACAACTGATTCTGTGGTTGGGGTGATAGGGTGTAAGTGTGAGCATCCGAGCTTGTGTTAAATGGGGTAAGCTCTGGTAGTATTATGAGTGTTGATCAATACCCTTTATCTCAATCTAAAAAACAATAGCTGTGAGTCACAGGCTAGTAACATGAGTAATGAATAGTGAGTAAGAAAGAGAAAAGTTCAGTACATGAGTCCCAATTTCAGCGGAGGTCTGGACTTGTCTCAGTCTCTAAAATTCTGATCATGCTTCCCTCCATCTCTAGCAGAATCCCTCCAATGCGTAGGACGATCAACAATGGCATAATCCTCTTAATGAATTTCATTAGTCTGTGTTTCTTTCATGAGAGTAGGAGTAGGGACCACGATTCAAGCAGACGTGACTCCAGTTTATCAAGGTCCTCAAATTTTTTTGTTTGGTCTTCTACAGTGATGAGCTGGTAGCTAGATTTTATAGAAAATATCTAATGTTTCTTGTTTTAAGGCTGGAGTGCAAGGCTTAACATTTCTTTCTGATCACATTTGGTTCCTTAGAAGTCTGCTGCAAATGTTACGTGGTACTCTTATAATAATATGAGCAGTGATTTTAGCCATGTGCAAAATCAAATGCATGTTGTTGGTGTTTGAGGAGACAGTCTGTGATTGCACATAAGTATTTCTCCTCAATCAGGTACAGTGTGCCCTCTGAACCTCCAATGGTTGTATAGAGTCTATTTTCAGGACCATCAGAATAAACATTTCTAAAAATCCCAGCACATTCAAGCCTTCTTCATCAATAGGAAGGCCTTAAATTCCTACAGTATATCGCCGCCTTCTATCTTCAAGATCGGCAAGCCTTTTTGCATGTCCAACAGTTCATTATTCAGGTCTGGAGAATGTTGAATTGTCTCTTCCAATACATCTCTTCTCTTATTAGTGTTTTTAAAATCTTTATATTGCATTTAATACATACAAAAACACGCCAACAGGATCATACAATTATGTAGCATCAAAACTCTGTCATATAGATTGCAATTGTCTCACACCCCTCGAACCCCAAACCTCCCACTACCCTCCACAGTTCTGTCTAAGGACTTGCATTAGTTGTGAAGATCCCCAGGTATTGAGCATTGTGGCCCAGTGTTCATCAATGGGGAACTCAGTCTAACCCGATAGTCGTTCCATCTGCTCCATATTTTAGCCAATTTCTTGAGACATCCCCTTCCTTTGTAGATTCTCTTATTAGTGTTGACAAATCTTGTTCTGTTTGGGATTGCATCGTTTTTGTTATAGATTTGAGTTCACACTTTATTTTTGTTGTTGCTGCCTGCACTGCTGTCTTTGATACCTTATTTATTTATTCATTTATGGATTTGTAAAGTGTAAGGCTACCCTAAGGCATCCCAGAGATGAGGTGAAGAGCTAACGTGCCAATCACAGAGACAAGGTACTGAAGAATTAATGCGGAAAGAGCCAGGCCTTAAGTAATTCCCTAAAGTGAAGCTCACTGTCCATACATCTCAGCTCTTTAGGAAGCGATTTCTGGGATTTAGGCATTAAGTGCGAAATGATCTTCTGCCCCATCTGGCTCTGTGAATTCTGGGAACCTTCAGAAGATGCCCTGAGACGGATCTTAAAGTTCTGGTGGGAGAGTAGGGGACTATCAGCGACTTGATCTTCTGAGGGCCTTTGGAATTAAGCCCTTTGTTTGCAGTGTTTTGAATTTTATTCTAGAATCAATGGGATGCCAGTGTAGAGAAACCATGGCCTCCTTTACTGAGGCAGATCTTGGGAGCTTAAAGAGAGTTTTAGCAGCTGCATTTTGCACCACCTGCAGCCTTTTAATACCGTATTTTGGGGAGCCAAGGTCCAATCAATTGCCGTAGTCCTGCCATGATAAGACCAGGGATTGGACCACCATTCTTTGACATGAAATTGGGATGAGATTTAAGATTTTGCATATGGTTCTATGAACACGAAAACAAGTGGCTGCAAGCTTGTTATCCTGATAGTCCATGGACAAATATTTGTCCAGCCACGTTCCGAGGTTTTTTATGGGGGAAGTAGGGAGAGGTGGATTACCCAGGCATTCCAGCCAGCTAATTGGAGGATGAGTGTCAGGTCTGCTCTCTAGAATCATAAGCCCAGTGTAGACAGTCCCCACAGTATAGACACTCAGGAGAGGTAAATTTGGGTTTTTGAGGTAAGTATTTATTAGTAATTTGAAATAAGAACTGATGAAAAGTCAGTACGACGTTTAGCGCCGGTTTCTTCTCTGGAGTGGTGAATATCTTCCTTTTAATCTGTGTCCCTTTTCTTCCTCTTTCTCTAGGTGGCGTACCGGCTCGTCCTCATAAGGTCCCGGATGTGACATATAAGAAAAAGGGAACACATACCGCTGGTGAGTGGAACGAACGCCTTATAACACGTCTTCTACTTATATGTTTTACTGGGGAAAAGGTTTTAGGAGGGGGGGGGGGTTTATGTGTGATATAGGTGCCAGTGAGGACTTCAGGGTTTGTGTATATTCCGTACTTTACCCTTTTGTGCTCTCCCGGTGCTCTCTAAAGTGCCCTTCTCTCCTCCCTCCCCTCACCCTGCCTCCCTCCCTTCCCCAGCGTTTCTCCCCTTTTATGGTGCCCCTCGGTTTGTCCAGAAGGACCGTACCTTGTAGAGCCACGACCCTCCAGGGTCGTGGCTGGCTCTGTGGAGGTCCTCTCGTCGGTCTGGGCTGGTCTCCCCTGCTTCCGGTCGGGCGCTGTTCCTCTGGGTTCGGGTTCCGCCGCTTCCAGGCCACTGGGGTCCTCCTCCGACGTCCTCGTCGCCGTCTCTCTCTTCTTTCTTAGGTTCGCCGTCGCCGCCGTCGTTCTCCTTTCTCTCTTTCTCCCAGGCTCTCCCCCTCTCGACCGGAGCTTCCGTCTTTTGGCCACCTGGTGGCCAATCCGGAGCCTCCTCGTCATCGGAGGTTGCCGAGGCAACCTCAGGACGCTGGCCTCGTTGCGGATGCGTTCCCAGGGGAACCTGGGAACGCGGCCGTAGCGGTTCCGTTTCTGCCGGTTCCCCACTGTTGCCCGGGGCGGCCCGGTCACACACCCTTCCCCAAGAACTGTCCTGCTCCAGGACAGGTGAAGACAGAGGAAACCGGGACAGATAATCAGCGGGGGCCTGGTGAGATCCAGGGACGTGCCGAACCTGAAAGGAGAACGGTTGCAGTTCAAGGAACCATCGCAGTATCCTGGAGTTAGAATCTTTATGCGCAGCCAGCCACGTAAGAGGAGCGTGATCCGTGAATAGTACAAACGGCCGCCCTAGGAGATAGTACTGCAAACAGTCAATGGCCCACTTGATAGCCAAGCACTCTCTCTCTATAATTGGATAGTTACGTTCCCGGGAAAACAGTTTTCTACTGATGTAGACCACCGGATGGTCGAGCCCCTCGCTATCTGGCTGAGTCAGAACCCCTCCAAGCCCAACATCCGATGCGTCAGTGTAGAGGTGAAACGGCTTCGTAAAATCTGGGCAGTGTAGGATGGGATCGGAGGTTAAGGAAACTCTCAACTGTTCAAAACTCGCGTTTTGCGTCTCCGAAAAAGGCAAAAGTCGATTGGGATATTGTTTAGTGAGTAGGTCCGTAAGAGGTGCTGCTAAGGTGGAGTAATGTGGAATGAAGCGCCGATAATAGCCCACTAATCCTAAAAAGGAGCGTAATTCCTTTTTCGTGTGTGGAAGAGGGGCATGTAAAATGGCATCCACCTTCCCATTTTGAGGTTGTAGTGTACCCTGATTAATCCGATATCCCAAATAGGAGATGTCGGTTTTACCTATCACACATTTCTTGGGATTGGCCTCTGGGTATCGTGTAGCATAATCTACAATGACTAAGATGTAGGTGTGTCCTTTTGACGAAGGAATCAAAGGTCCCACTAGATCCATCCCTATTCTTTTGAACGGGATATCGATGATGGGAAGGGGTAGGAGAGGTGCCTTCCTAGGCCGACTAGGTTCGGTTAACTGACAACGGGGACATTGGGCGCAATACCTACGTATGTGGGCGTACACTCCAGGCCAATAAAACCTTCTGAGCAAATATTCCTCGGTGTTTTCTCTCCCAAAGTGTCCTCCCCCTGGGTGATTATGAGCTAGTGTAAGAACATGTTCCCGATAGTGGGTAGGTACCAGAAGTTGGCGTTTACGTTCTCCCCGTCGTGTGGTAGTAACCCGATATAATAAGTTTTTTTGCACTATAAAGTAGGGACCCACCTCTTCTGTCTCCTCTGTTACTGCCGACCTCCAGGCATTGTTAAGGGAGGGGTCCTCTCTCTGTTGTTGGACAAAAGTACTAGGAACTTCATGAATTTCTGCCACTATCTCTCCATAGGTGTTGTCACCTTTCGTCTTCCGATAGTCCCCTTTTCCCTGTCGTTTCTCTCTTCGTGACAACTTTCTACGATATAGCAGACACTCAATATCACTCTCTGAAAAAGGTGCCTCTCTCCACCAATCCTTAGTTTGTTTGGTATCTCTGACGTAGTCTAATAGTTCTTGGAAGTGGATGTAGTCTGTCCCAATGATACATTCCTCGATTAACCGGGGCATTATCCCCACTGGGAGGAAGTCCTGATAGGGTCCCCACCTGATCTGGAGTATCTGTATAGGATACTGGGCCTTGTCCCCGTGTATGCAACATATAGATACCCATTGTTTCTCTTCTATATCATTAGTTATCAAGTCTTTCCTAATTACTGATTGGCTGCAGCCGGAGTCAACCAGGGCATATACACTTTTCCCGTCCACTTGTATCCTCATTTTAAATTTTAGGGCGCCCTTCCCGGTACATAAGACCCTTCGCCTTGTCATCCCTATCTCCATTGGTTCTCCCATTTCTTGTTTCTGGGGACACATACGTGCGATGTGTCCCCATTCGCCACAACTATAACATTGGGGTCCCATGGTAGGCGGGCCTTCAGGAACCCTACGTGGTACTAGATAGTCGGGTGGACTTTTTACAAATGTCTTTGGGGTCGGTAGAACTGGTTTAATGATACTTTGCGTGGGACAGTTTCTGACATCGGTGGATCGATGAAAAGCACAGGCCAGATCAATGGCCGTCTCAGTATCCACTTTTGGGTGTTGTCTTATCCAGTGTTTTGTGGATAGGGGTAGACCATCTAGATATTGTTCCAGTATAATGGTTTTGATGACTTCCTCCCGACTATCTCCAATATGGCCTAACCATTTTAATGCTAGATCCTTCACACGAAAATAAAAGGTTCTAGGATCTTCGTTGGTGCCCCATTTGACTTTACGAAATCTCATCCTGTAATATTCTGTGTCGTGACCCACCCTTTCTAGTATACTTGTTTTTATGTCTTGATAGGGGGTGACACCACCTGGGTTAGCGGCTTGATATGCTGATTGTAAGAGACCGGTGAGCAGGGGGGCCACATATTGTCCCCATTTATCTTCTGGCCATAAGGCGGAGGAGGCTACCCGTTCAAAGTTGGTGAAAAATGATTCCGGATCCTCTCCCTCCTGATACTTCTGTAATACGGAACTAGGTACATTCGGATGTACCTTACTAGCGGCGATAGTCTCCGTTAGTTTTTTCATCGCACTTTCATGGACTAACTGGTTGTTCGCCAGTATGGTCGCCTGGCTCTTCAGAGCAGATTGTAAGGTTTCTCGGTCTTCTTTGGCCTCTCTCTGTTGGGCCTCCCATACGAGTTGTAAGTGTCTTTGCCCTTCCGCTAGTTGCTTAATCACGGTCTCTAACGATGGACTTTCACTCATTGTGTATACTGTCTGGACTGTTTTATGGAGAGGGATTAGAAACAAGATCCCACTTCTGACACCACTGTAGACAGTCCCCACAGTATAGACACTCAGGAGAGGTAAATTTGGGTTTTTGAGGTAAGTATTTATTAGTAATTTGAAATAAGAACTGATGAAAAGTCAGTACGACGTTTAGCGCCGGTTTCTTCTCTGGAGTGGTGAATATCTTCCTTTTAATCTGTGTCCCTTTTCTTCCTCTTTCTCTAGGTGGCGTACCGGCTCGTCCTCATAAGGTCCCGGATGTGACATATAAGAAAAAGGGAACACATACCGCTGGTGAGTGGAACGAACGCCTTATAACACGTCTTCTACTTATATGTTTTACTGGGGAAAAGGTTTTAGGAGGGGGGGGGGTTTATGTGTGATATAGGTGCCAGTGAGGACTTCAGGGTTTGTGTATATTCCGTACTTTACCCTTTTGTGCTCTCCCGGTGCTCTCTAAAGTGCCCTTCTCTCCTCCCTCCCCTCACCCTGCCTCCCTCCCTTCCCCAGCGTTTCTCCCCTTTTATGGTGCCCCTCGGTTTGTCCAGAAGGACCGTACCTTGTAGAGCCACGACCCTCCAGGGTCGTGGCTGGCTCTGTGGAGGTCCTCTCGTCGGTCTGGGCTGGTCTCCCCTGCTTCCGGTCGGGCGCTGTTCCTCTGGGTTCGGGTTCCGCCGCTTCCAGGCCACTGGGGTCCTCCTCCGACGTCCTCGTCGCCGTCTCTCTCTTCTTTCTTAGGTTCGCCGTCGCCGCCGTCGTTCTCCTTTCTCTCTTTCTCCCAGGCTCTCCCCCTCTCGACCGGAGCTTCCGTCTTTTGGCCGCCTGGTGGCCAATCCGGAGCCTCCTCGTCATCGGAGGTTGCCGAGGCAACCTCAGGACGCTGGCCTCGTTGCGGACGCGTTCCCAGGGGAACCTGGGAACGCGGCCGTAGCGGTTCCGTTTCTGCCGGTTCCCCACTGTTGCCCGGGGCGGCCCGGTCACACCCAGGTTTTTCACCAATAATGTCCTGTTATTATGGTTTCCACCATGGCTGTGGTCTGGGTTGTTGCTCCCGCCTGTGAAGGTTTCATGCTGCATAAGATCCCAGAACAGAACAGTTGTCTTGAGAACTTGGGTGCAGCCACTGGAAAGTATTAAAGGAGCCTTTCAATTCTCTAACACAGTGATTCTCAACCTGTGGTCCTGGGTCCCCTGCGGGTCCGCAAAGCCTCCTCAGGCGGTCCGCGACTGCTTGGAAAATTACAACTTTTTAACAGATTGTGTCCCCCCGGCTTCCAGTAATGACTCAGTGGGGGTCCCTGGATTCTAATAATCATTCACTGGAGGTACCCAGGTTCCAATAATAATAAAGTGGGGAGTCCACAGAAGTCAAAAGGTTGGGAACTACTGCTCTAACAGTTTGCATGTTCTAGCATTAACAAATCAAAACAAAAAATTGAGTTGTAGCTGTAAATATCGACTCTTTCAGTGTGCTAGTGCATTATAATTTATGAGGTCAGATACGTTGTGTAAGACTTAGCCCGCAGGTAGCATATGGAACATGGACCATAGCCATACGCTTGTAGTTGTGTCTTTCCAAATGAAACATGGCTGCGATTCAGGACTCTAGGACCGTCTCCCTAGCTCACACAGGGCAATGCAGATCACAAGTGATCACTTCCTACAGCCAATGATCACCACACGGTTCTCCCACTGTCCCCGGGTAAGTTCTCACGGTAGCTCTCAGGAAGGGAGGCAGTGGTTCTGCAGAATGTGGGGCAGCTTGCCGAGATGTGAGCAATTGGCAGCACCAGCGCTCCCTGTGCCCTGTTGGCTGTGTGCTGGGGGGGGTCTCCAGGCAGTATTGTGCCTGCTCACCACAGTAAGGAAGGAGCCGCGGCCACGTTCCATTTCCTTCCGCTCTGGCCGTCCACAAGGCCCAAGTCTCGTCTCCTCTGCTACGGTCCAATCATCCAACCAAATTTTATAATTCGTAAACATCATGGTGCCGTTAAACCGGTAGGTTCGCCTTCACTTGGAGTGTTAAATGGCATATTTCTGCTTCAGGCTGACAAGGCAACCAGGGGAGTGTTTCTCAGCAGCAGCATCACTTACTGAAATAAGGACAACCACAAAAAAACAGAGTGAGAGAAAACACAGAGAAATGTGAAATCCCTCAAGGAGTGCACAGCATACCTTCGTCTTGGGAACACCCGACGCATTATCAGAAGAACCGCTAAACCGCGGGTATCCAGCATAGGTCCAGAAGGGCTGGGCCCGTGACAGATTTTCAGAATATTCGAACGCGTTCAGTTTAGATTCACAGTACACCCATTTATGTTACATAGATAACGACAAACTCTACCAAGGATGCAGCCATTGTGGGACCAACGTTGGACATTCCCGCCCTAAATGAATAATCTTCCAGGTTCAACCTGCAGAACACCAAAAAAGAAACGTCCAACTCGGGAGCAACTTTAACAGGTTTAGATGCTGCGACTGGTACGGAGCACCTATATGGCCACAACCGCGGTGGATGGGCGAACTGCTAGATGTGACGGGGCCTAATGTGTCGAACTGACGTTCACTCTCAATAGTGTCTCCCTTCCACGACCTCAACTTCCGCCTGGTTGTCTTTTCTCCACACTTTAGTTGACCTCTGAACTCTGTGGCCGCCCCAGAGCATGTGGGCTGGCAAGGAGACAGCCGCAGATGCTTGGGAGCGGGAAAGGGAGGGGCACGATGGGTCCCCGCAGACAGGAGAGCCTCAGTTCTCACTCCAGCTGCCAAACTTGGCTCCCGCCAGCTCTTCGCAGCAAGCTCTGAAACGAGCTGTGTAAACAGCTCTCCCGGATTAGGGCTCAGGCGCAGAAAGCATGGAGGCCAAGGCTGGTGGCATGCGTAATAAAAACTGCAGAAAACTGCACAGGCGAAATACATTACTAAGCACGTGTCTCAAGGGGGTGTCATATACACCAATAGATATTGGAAGGTTTTCAAAGGTGATTAGAGCAGCTACAAGGGGTATTCCGGTAAACAATGTCACACTGTGGGCCAGATTTAGAGCTTGCGGAGAGGGTACTCTGTCGCAATGGCAACGGAGTACCGTCTCCGTCAAACTGAAGGACCACCCACCTCATTTAGAGTCCGGCAGACTTTTAGTAAGATGACGAAGGAAACTGCTCCATCTGTGCCGCCGACATACAGTAAAAACTTTCCATTTGTTCCCCCACTCAAAAATAGAGTGGACGAACAAATGTCGAAAACTCCGGCGGCCCTTACTCTGTTGGGTCATCGGAGGCTTTCACATTTGTTCATCTGCATTGTTTCGAGTGGGCAAATGGCAAGTTTTGGCTGTCTGTCACCACCAGTTAAAACCTGGGGGTAAGGGACAGTGAAAAGTGCAAAGTGACCCCAATGCCATTTGGAAAACCCCCATGGCGAAGGGGGGGGGGCATTTTTTTTAATTTCCGAAAACAAAATCACACTGTATTTTTATTTTTTGGGAAAGATAAAGTAAAAGTTTGGCATTTGGCTATGGTCATGTTGACAGGGCTGTCAGTCAAACTTTCAGTGCATTCACAGGAACCATCATGATAGCGGTTCCTGGAAATGCAAGCGATGTCTCCTGGGCCGGTGGCCATCTCTAAATTTGGCAGGCAGAATACCCTCACCATGGCAGGAGTAAAGTACTCCACCAGGGCAGCAGCACTGATGCCTTTATCTGAAAACCCCGGCCAGTAGATATCATCAAACCAAGCAACATTCTAAAATGCCTTTTGTTGGGGATTGTTACCAACGAGGCACCACTGGTAAAGAGAGCTTTTTTTTCTATCCAGTGGATGCCCATCCTACAGTTGGCATAAGCAGAAACAAAAAAAACAAGCCTGTCCCAGCCTCTGTTCATCCAGCTTTTTGCCTTACTTCAGGTCTTCGCAATGTCTAATCATACACTGAAATATTTATGTTTTTGAGAGAGAAAAGGGGGTGCCTGGCTCCATAGAAGGCAGTCTTTTTCTTCCTTGGGATTTTGCCAGATGTTCTTCACAAAAACGTTAGTTTCATTTTACAGACCAGATTTACCAGAGGTTCAGCTATCAAGGGGGCAACAGATGCAGTGGCACCTGGAGCCACTGGTGTGGGGTGACCACTGTGCTCTAGATATGGCTGTTTTAAGGCTCACCAAGCAGGAGGCAGGTGGACCCGTTTTCCTTCATTGCTTTAGGACCATTGGTGCTCTTGCTGCTCCACTGAGCTTTACTTTTGGAAACCAAGGATCACTTATCTGACTGTGTAGTATTGTGGCAGGCTAAAGTGAAGATGCTGCAAGAATCTCAATTTAGTGAACAGTCTACACTTGGTGAAATGGAACAAAATGTCACTATCCAAGCACAGATCTCCTCTTAAGCTGTGCTATACCATCTTCAACTACTGACTCCAGTCCTGTTTTTTCCATACTGCATTATAGTAGTTTTTATTTTTGTACATTTTAAGTGCAGAGCTATAACAACCAATGTGAAAAAAAGAAAAAGAAAACATGGTACAACTTGAAATCTTTATGTCAGTCTTGTTTGCAACAAGGTATGAAGAGGAGCAACCAGTGCTTGCAGCAAATTTATCATGATCAATTTGCAAATTAAATCCTTAGCAGAAATCTGATAGCTGTGATGCTGATTACATTGAGCTAAATCGGTGTTAAACCAAGCACTAGTCCAGTTAGAAGGTCTCCATTTTGAAAGGAGTTAGCTGACTTTTGGCTTTGCCAATGCTTTTTGTAGATAAGCACTGGCAAAAAGAAAAACACTAGTAGTTTTTGATGCTGGAAAAAAGCCCCAGCGCGTAGATGTATATGCATTCATGTGTCACCACACACAACTATGCATCATACAGAGGCATCCCAGCATATTGACATAAGTGTGCATGCATCACCATGTATGCATCATGATGTTATGGAGGCCACCTTTTTTATTAAATGTCCTAAGATGACGCTCGCCCATCTTGGAATGGTAAATTTAAAAAGGTTTAGGAAGTGTTCAAAAGCATACTTAGACAATGGAGAGGTCCGATAGCAGCAAATTGCTGGTGCTGGTTCCTCCTAAAATGTATCTGTTAGTCTTCAATGTGTTTGTTCAGCAGGTAAAATATTTTGACTCAATTTCATTCATCATAGAGGATTTTAATTGTGCCCTTGAGATTTCCTTGTTACGTGTTCTGCTGAGTAATTCTACTAATTTTACTTTCAACTACTGAAAAGGCGAGTAGACCAACAGGGGTCAGAAGGCGGGGCCAGCAGTGGCCACAGCATCCTTCCCACATCAGCACAGAGACCAGGTCGTTTAGTAAATTTAAATGGTCAACTTGACTGCAAACAAAAAATTTGCGACCAAAACTGAGTCTGATACAATGAGTGTAGTAGACTCAGTGAGAAGTGAGAGGAGATTAAAGATGCACAGCATAGGATGAGAGCAAGAGAGGAGATGCTGAGAAGAGAAGTGGAGCGTAAGGAGAAAAAGCTCTGATAATATCACTGATAAGAGGAGAGCAGAGAGAGAAAGAGGCGTAGAAGAGAGCAACAAGTGAGGAAGGCCGAGCCTAGTCCCCCAGAAGGCCCGGGTGAGGGTCATGTGGTTATGTAGGCAGCAGGGTTGGTGCTCGAGGTGCTGAATCCTCTCTACCTCCTCCCTGTGCTTTCCAGGTTAACGGCTGAGCTTTCGGGGGAAGTTGGGGTCATATAGGGTTGGTACCAGGAAGCCCATCAGTGCAGGCTGAAGGCTGCTAAACAGCTCCCGCCCGATTGGCTGGCAGAATTTAAAGCAGCCATTGAGGATACGGGTCCAGGCTGGTCAGGTGCTGAAAAGGCCGAGTGATTGAAGCTTGGACATTCACTGGATAAACACTGCCCGGGCTGCCAGCAAGCCAGCAGATATGGAAGGGGTCGGTAGCCGAGGGAGCAGCAATATTTGGCAAAAAGCATCCCCCGTAGGTTGGCTGGGAGGACTAAGGAGGAGTGAAGGTTGTCACACAGGTGGAATCTTGGGATGCCTAATGCCAGGGACACTGGGGGCGACAAAGCAGGGTGGTGGTAGACACAATGTGAACACAGCCCTTGCAGCCTGAACACGGCCTACAAGACCACGAAAGAACAGTTCAGTTGTAGCACAGGAAACCTGCAATCTGTAATGCTTACTCCTGGACAATAGCTTGCTGTGAAATGATAACTGAACTCTGTTGCCTGCAAGTGGTGACAGTGATTTATGGTGACAAGCTGTCATACTATCGATTTTTATAAACTGGAGCCTGTTATCTCCAAACAATGACTCTGTCTTCGCTTGCGGAGTGGCGTTGGGTGGTCGGGTTGCTGGATTGAGATCAGAAGTGCTTTGGAGTGAGATGTGCACAGGGGCAGCAATCATGTGCAGAGGAGCTTTGGGGTGGCTGATCGGGGGAGCAAGGGTGAGGGGGAGAAAGAGTGATCAAAAGATGCTGGTAAGTGTGAGGGATTACACGCAGTGCAGCAGGCATGCCCAGGAAAGAGAATCCCAAGCAGGGAACTCAAAGGTAGGTCAAGAGGTGCTCAAAAGAAGGAAGCAGTTGTAGGTGCTGACAGCAAGGTTTGAGAAAAGGCCAGTGTGGATGGGGTGCTTTGAGGGTGTTTTGTGGTGGGTAAGAAGTGTGGGGAACTGTCTGTGCTGATACCAAGCGAAGGTTATTTAAAAGTAAGGATATGGTTTCCGACGGCCTCTAATAGCAGTTTTGAGAGGGTCTCTTAGGACAGTAGATAGAGCCCAAGGTTATCGACCCTTAGGTGAATTATTCATGCCAATAATCCAATTAGCGATGTCCCTGAGTACGGCGGGAGCGCAGCGAGGCAGCAGCGGAGTGCGCCATTGATTTCTGAGGAAGCCCCTGGGACTCTGCGTCTGATGATTTAAGCCCTCACGGAGATGGATGGCAACAGAGAACGGCTGTCTGGAAAGGCAGCCACACAGCTCGGTCATGCCTCCTCCACCATGACTTGTGGTTACCCCGACTTGACGTCATCATGCTTAGCTCCGCCAAGGTACGTCCAGGGTGCCCTTCTGCCCTCCCTGCATGTCCACTCCTCGGGCCCACGTGCAGCGTTGCCCTGCAACACTCCTGCATACGCCCATAACGAACCTATACTAACCCTGCGCGTGCACGTTTAGCAAGGTCTGCTGCACGCGCTGCTAGTGCAGTCCTCATTCGAGTTCCGCCAGGTCTGCAGCCCGAGCCTGCGACTCCCACACTTTTAGTTCTCCCCAGGGAACCCCACGCGCATCTGTACAACCTGCGCTGAGAGGCCTCTACAGACCCTGCGGTGCAAGGGAAACCCCCAAGTCCAGGGAACCCACATTCAGCCCAGGGATTTGGGAGACTCTGGGACCCTCATCACATACGGCTACAGGGAGTGTCAGTTAACCTTACCCCACTGCCTGCGCGTTAAGAGTTGTTATATGTGTGAGACCTCACAGCCTCTGTTGCCTGAGGCCTAGACACTAGGAAGAAACCACGAGAAAATAGCAGTAGAAAACGACTCAGGTAAATCTCTGCTTGCTCCGAGAAAAAAATGGTTTCACTGTTTCACTTAGAGACTGATTTATGAACTGAGTGTATAAATGTGATGTCCTCTCAAGAGCACTGCAAGTAAGATAAGGTCATTTTATGAAAAAAGACTTTGGGCCTGATTCTAACTTTGGAGGACGGTGTTAAACCGTCCCAAAAGTGGCGGATATACCACCTACCGTATTACGAGTCCATTATATCCTATGGAACTCGTAATACGGTAGGTGGTATATCCGCCACTTTTGGGACAGTTTAACACCGTCCTCCAAAGTTAGAATCAGGCCCTAATTTTGGTAAAAGGTCACTACAGGTAGTGTAAAGCTGCGTCTTACTCAGTGCGAGCCCTTCAGTGCCTCCCAAAGTAGGCCAAAGCATTAGAATATGTTCCAGTAGCTGAAGAATAATGCACCCAGACTCTGATCTGCGAAAACTTCATCAGGACGCGTCAATCAAGTCGTGATGCCAGCTTAGGAGAAACATTCGCTGTGGTAAGTTTGAAAGTGAAAGACACCACTCGTGACATGTGAGTGCTGCCATTCAAGCTGTCTCATTGGTCCACGGTGATGTCCATTTTGAACTGCTAACTATTCATGGTCTACTTCTTAGCATAAACGAGGCCTACTCTGCGATGGCAAATGATGGGCACACAGCAGGTAGGTGCAGTGAAGTACCACCTCTCTCTTCATTCCAGTTCCGGAAGCTCCTTTCAGTCACTAAAATGGCAGACCATAGTCCTTCATAAACGGGTAGAGGCCCGCCAGCTGAGCGTTCCATTCACAGCTCGTGCCAACCCTTGCTGAGTCAAGCAAGCTAAATTTAGTATACCTACTTCCTTTCAGAGAAAACAAGAGGAAACAGCAGCTAAAGAAAAACTTAGGGCCTCATTATGACCCTGGCGGGCGGCGGAGGCCGCCCGCCAGGATGCCGCCCTCCAAAATACCGCGCCGCGGTCAAAAGACCGCGGCGGGTATTACAAGTTTTCCCCTGGGCTGGCGGGCGGTTGCTGAAAAACCGCCCGCCAGCCCAGGGGAAAACGACCTTCCCACGAGGATGCCGGCTCGTAATCGAGCCGGCGGAGTGGGAAGGTGCGACGGGTGCAGTGGCACCCGTCGCGTATTTCAGTGTCTGCAAGGCAGACACTGAAATACTTTGCGGGGCCCTCTTACGGGGGTCCCTGCCGTGCCCATGCCATTGGCATGGGCACGGCAGGGGCCCCCAGGGGCCCCGCGACCCCCCCCTACCGCCATCCTGTTCATGGCGGCTTTCCCGCCATGAACAGGATGGCGGTAGGGGGGGTCAGAATCCTCATGGCTGCGGAGCGCGCTCCGCAGCCATGGAGGATTCACACGAGCAGCGGAAAGTCAGCGGGAGACCGCTGACTTTCCGCTTCTGACCGCGGCTGAACCGCCGCGGTCAGAATGCTCGTTGGAGCACCGCCAGCCTGTTGGCGGTGCTCCCGTGGTCGGTGGCCCTGGCGGCCACCGGCCGCCAGGGTCAGAATGACCCTCTTAATGTTGCTCTACAAAAATAACATGGTCATAAAACAGTATAAATACAGAACAGAATTAGCAATAACAATAATTTATGGACTGAAGGGATTGGAATAACCTAAAATACACAATGAATAACACTTGCATGAAATGTCTGCTTAAAACAGACACACAGGTGATAAATATGAAATTAATTATGAGACCAGCAACAGAGCTTCATTTGATGTAATCCTTCAAACAATATAGTTGCTTGCAAAGTCCATCCCTCAACCTGGTCTTCGTTATACTAGCCTTTGGGAAGGCGCCATAGCATGCAAGACATCTTTATTGTGAGGCTTTAAGTTGACTGTAGGATGAAAGTTAGTGTCTTTATCAAACAGAAGGGAACTCCTTTACTAGTATGCCACCATTAGCCATTTACTCTCACAATTCTCGTACTTCCTCATTTTCATCACAGGACCGACCAGCTTTCTTTAGGCCATTGACAAAATCTCGAACACTTTAATTGCATGCAGTCACCCACCTTGTAAATTTATCTCTGGCTTGGGACAACATGAATCATAACATGCTTTGGTGGTTATTTGGGATTTCGCAATGTTCTTTGAAACAATCTAATTCACCACTTTCATATCACCTTCTTTGTTCATCTAGTACATCGGTACTCGCAAACAGTTTCCCAGTGGCCAAAACATTTGGTCTGTGATGTGCCCGAGGGCCACATCGATGCTGGCCGAATGGCAGTCGGGCGAGGGGTTTAGGAAGATTGGCGGTTAGGTATAGGTAGGCATTGCAAAGGATATACATCTAGTGAATGAATTGAGCAACATAAAACTAGAAAACCTGCGATTAATCTCAGCTTCTCCACTTTTCCAAATTTTGTGATCCTAGGCAATTGCTTAATTTCAATTTCCTTCCTTTTAATGGGCGAGCACGAAGTGCTCTGTCCATTCTGTAATCTCTCTTTGGGCTTGAAACCACGCCCATGCCACGTCAGTCACTTACATTGGTTCGTGGGCTTGCCTTTTAAAATCTGCTTGCTTTCATTTGTGAAAGGCATGCATACGTCATGCCTTTTCGGGCGTTTAGCTCACCTACGCAGCACCGGTAAAGTACCAAAAACATACAAGGCTCGATGTTTTCAGCCTGGAGTCCGGACTACTTTATCTGTTTATTTTCCACGCAGCGCGATTGCGCTGCATTTTACATAGCGCGATTGCGCTGCATTTTTCTTTTGCTTTACAATGCTAATAGCTCTAACTCGAACAAATGCAAGACCCGTTGCATTGAAAATGCTTGTTCTTCATTATCACATTTGAGGACAGCAACATTTCAGGGTCTGCACTGTACAAATCTGCTCCTGTGTTTATTTAATAAACTACAATGTTGTTCATGTATAATAGGAACCCAGGCCACTCAAAGAGTGCATTTAACATCTGACTTATCTGACTTACCTCTTTAATTTACTATTGATGTATTTGTCACGGTAGGGTAAGAATTAATAATGTTTCTAAATTCACATTTGAAAACTATTACTTTTAGATTAATACTTCTCATTGTAATGATATAATAAGTTATACTTATGTGAAAACTTAATACACTTTTGAATTTTGAAGCAACTGTTGTAATCTTACACTTTTGCTCAGGACTCCCCAGTTACTTTCTTTCCTTAACACCAGTTAACCTTAAAACAAACCATTGCCTCTCTCTATTTAATATCATTTTATTGTTAGAGCTGAATCGAGTGAACAGCAACCCTGTTCTCCTGTTGCCCAGGGGCCTTATGTAAAGGTCAGGGAGGCCGTATGCGGCCCGGGCCATACTTTGAGTATCCATGATCCAATAGGTCATCCATGCTGGGTACCGATCCAGTAGGTCTCAGAAGGCAACACACCTTCTGAGAAGAATAAACAGTTGAGGAACCAGTGACTGAGTATGCTGTATTCCTTAAATCCACAGCATGGATTTTACAGATTGAAGGAGAAGTTTTTTGCAAGTCACAATCAGTGGTGTAAGGAAACTAGAGTCTCCCCCCTGTAAAGTACATGGACCTTTGCTGAAGGGTCCCCCTGAAGCTCAGGCCCCCACGCAGCACGGGGACAGCAGGGCTTACTTTACACCACTGGCCACAATGCACTGTCACACTCAAACACCATCCAGTTGACCCTCTCAAATAATCCATTTCACTAGAGGTGATAAAGTGAGGTAAGTGTTCAAAATGGCTTGGCTCACACACCCTAATGAACCAGTAGAGATATAACAATCTAATTTTATGTTTGCCAAAAGAGTGCCTGAGGCTTATTCTCAGAACAGAAAAGTCTGTAAAGTTTTAAGGGAGCAGAAGAGTATCTAATTAATGTCAACGTGTTATTCTGAACCGGAAGTAATCATATTGCTGTTGTGTACGTAGTCTTCTATTTCCTGTCAGAAAAGAAAGCTGGAAGGTACAAGTGCAGATTCCAAGTCAAGGTGGGCTCACAATCTTTCAGCTTTGCAACACACAATTTATAAGCAAAGAATAGAATATATAGTTTGAAGTCCACTTTGAGGCGTTTCAATAATTTATTTTCTGCAGATTTCTTCTTTGGCTTAGGTGAATGAGGGAGAACCCTGATTCAGGAATAAAAATCGTGATCATTGTTAAAATTAAATATCTAGAGGTCAGTGATAAAGTTTATATACAATATTGCCAAAGGCTTAGACAACCTAAACCTGTACAGATCTGCAAGAAGATTGACTATGCAATAGATGACATGAAACTGTTGCTAAGGTCTGAGAAACTGAGATTTTAACCAACAAGCATTGGTAAAGCCAACAGGTCTCGCCTATACAAGAGCTATTGGCTTTGACAATGTGTTTTTGCCAACTTGAACACCAGTGTGGCTGCTATTCAGTATCACTAACATTTAATAGTGTGGAGTGTTATAGAGTAGAGTGAGGAGTAGAGTGCCGGAGAGTGGATTTGTTGGTGTAGAGTGGGGGAGTAGAGTGTCGTAGAGTTGAGTAGAGCGGAGTAGAGTTCAGTGGTTCAGTGGCAGAGAGTGTCGTGGAGTGCAGTGGAGTGGAGCGGAAGTGGATTGAGGTAGTGAGGTGGATTGGTTTGGAGTTAAGTGGGGTGGACTGGATTAGGGTAGAGTGGGGTGGATGGAGAGGAGATGGGTGGATTGGATTGCGTGGACTGGAGTGGGGTGGATTAAAATGGGGTGAGGTGTACTGGAGTGGGGTGGACTTGAGTGGACTAGATTAGAATGGATTGGGGTGGCTGGAATGAACTGGAATAATAGGACTGTAGTGGGGTGGATTGTATTGGGGCGGAGTGGGGTGGACTGTAATGGGGTGGTTTGGAGTGGGCTGAACTTGAGTGGGGTTGAATGAAGTGGGCAAGATTAGACTGGATTGGAGTGGCTGGAATGAATTGGAGTAATAGGGCTGTAGTGGGGTGGATTAGATTGTCCTCGAATGAGGTAGATTGGATTGGGCTGGAGTGGGGTGGATTGGATTGGTTGGGTGGACTGGATTCATTGGAGTATGAATTGGACTGGAGTGGGGTGGATTGTATGGCAGTGGTTGGTTTGGAGTAGAGTGGGCTAGATTGGAGTATGGTGAGCTGGAAAGATTGTATTGGAGTGGGGTGGAATGAACTGGGGTGGGTTGGATTGGATTACGGTAGAGTCGGGTGGATAGGAGTAGATCAGAGTGGAGTATGGTGGATTGGAATGGAGTGGGGTGGTTTGGAGTGGAGTGGGGTGGTGGATTGGATGGGGTGCAGTGGATTGGAGTGGGGTGGATTGAAATGGGGCGGGGTGGATTGGATTTGGGTGGATTGAAGTGGGGTTTACTGCAGTGGGGTGGGGTGGATTGGATTGGGTTGGGGTGGATTGTATGGGATTGGGGTGGGTTGGATTGGAGTGAGGTGGGTTGGATTGGGGTGGGATAGACTGGAGTGGAGTCCAGTGGAATGGACAGGAATGGGGTGCATTGGACTGTAGTGGGGTGGATTGGACTAGAGGGGGGTGGATCATATGGGAGAGGGTTGGATTGGGTAGGAATGGGGTGGGCTGGATTGGAGTGGTGTGGGCTGGATAGAATAGATTGGAACGGGGTAGAGTCGGTGGATCAGAGTAGACTGGATTGGAGTGGAATGGATTTGAGTGGAGTAGATTTGAGTGGGATAGATTGTGGTGGGTTGGACTGGAGTGGAATGGGGTGGATTGGAGTGGGTGAACTGGATTGGAGTGGGGTGGACTGGACTGGAGCGGTTGTATTGGATTGGAGTGGGTGAATTGGAGTAGTGTGGGGTGGATAAGATTGGAATGGGATGGATTGGATTGAAGTGGGATGATTAAGGTGGTTTGGGGTGGGGTGGATTGGACTGAAGTGGGATGGATTGAGGTGGATTTGAATGGACTGGAGTAGAGTGGATTAAGGTGGATTGGATTGGCATGGGATGGATTGGAGTGGGGTGGGTGGATTAGCTTGGAGTGGGATGGTTTGGATTGTAGTAGATTGTATTGGAGTGAATTGGATTGGAGTGGGTTGGACTGGATTGGAGTGGGTTGGACTGGGTTGGATTGGACTGGGTTGGCTTGGTGTGGGGTGGATTGGACTGGAGTGGTTTGGATTGGACTGAAGTGGGTTCAATTGGATTGAAGTGTGGTAGATTGTGGTAGATTGGGGTGAGGTGGATTGGATTTGATTGGACTACAGTAGATTGGATTGGGGTGGACTGGATTGGTGTGGGGTGGACTGAATTGGAGTGGGGTTGAAGTTGGGTGGATTGGATTGGAGTGGAGTGGATTATGGTGGGGTGGATTGGAGTGGGGTAGATTGTTTTGGATTGGAGTGGGGCACAATTGAGTGGGGCAGATTGGAGTGGATAGGAGCAGGCAGTTTCAATCAATCAATCAATCAATATTTGTAGAGCGCGGCTACTCACCTGTGAGGGTCTCAAGGCGCTGGGGGTGGGAGGGGTGGGGCCTCATCCGAAAAGCCACGTCTTGATGTTATTCCTGAAGATGGTGAGCGACAGGCTTTGTCTGAGTTGCAGTGGGGGCAGATTGCTTTGGATTGGAGTGGAGCAGACTGTTGTGGGGTAGATTGGAGTGGGGCAGATTATTTTGGATTGAGTGGAGCAGATTGTTTTGGATTGGAGTAGAGCAGAATTGAGTGGGGTAGATTGTTTTGGAGTGGGGTTGGTTGTTTTAGATTGGAGTGGAGCTGATTCTTTTGGTTTGGAGTGGTGCAGATTGTTTTGAATTGGAGTGGGGTCGATTGGTGTGAAGTGAGGTGGATTGAATTGGAGTGGGATAGATTGGATTGGGCTGGATCTGGGTTGAAAGGAATTTGCATGAGTTGATTGAAACAATGTGGGATAAATTAGATTGGAGTAGGGTAGATTGTGGTGAGTTAGAGTGTGGTGAATTAAGATGGGTGGGGTGGATTAGCGTGGGTTGGATTGGGATGCAGTGGGGTGGATTGGGATGAGGGTGGATTGGAGTGGGGAAAGATTGTTTTTGATTGGAGTGGGGCTGATTGTTTTGGATTGACGTAGGGCAGATTGGAGAGGGCAGATTGTTTCAGATTGGAGTGGGGCACATTGGCGTGGGACTCATTGTTTTGAAATGAAGTGGGGCAGGTTGGAGTGGGGCAGATTGCACTGGATTGGAGTGGGACAGATTCTTTAAGATTTGAGTGGAACAGATTGTTTTGATTTAAAGTGGGGCAGATTGTTTTGGATTGGAGTGGGGCAGATTGCTTTGGGCTGGAGTGAGGAAGATTGGAGTGGGGCAGATTGTTTTGGATCGGAGTGGGCCAGAATGCTTTGAATTGGAGTGGGGCCGATTTTTTGGATTGGGGTGGAGCAGATTGTTTTAGATTGGAGCGGGGCAGACTCGAGTGGAACCAATTGATGTGGGGCAGATTTTATTTATTAGAATGGAGTGGATTGTGGTGGATTGGTTGGGGTGAGGTGGATTGGATTGGAGTGTGGTAGACTGAATTGGAGTGGGGTAGATTGGATTGGGCTAGACTGGGGTGGATTGGATTGGGGTGGGGTAGATTGGATTCGGCTGGATCAGGGTAGTCTTTATTGGTGTGTGGATTGGATTTGAGTGGGGTGGGGAAGACTGTGATGGATTGGATTTGAGTGGGGTTGATTGAGGTGGGGTGGATTAGATTGGGGTGAGGTAGACTGGATTGGGGTGGAGCGGATTGGAGTGGGGCATATTGGAGTAGAGCAGATTGGAGCTGGGCAGAACATTTTTGATTGGAGTGGGGTGGATTGATATGTGTAAGATTGTTTTGTATTGGAGTGGGCCGACTGTTTTGGATTGGAGAGGGGCAGATCTTTTTGGATTGAAGTGGGGCAGATTATTTTGGATTGGAGTGGGGCAAATTGGGGTGGACAGTTTGGAGTGGGGCAAATTGGATTGGGGCAGATTGTTTTGAATTGGAGTGGGGCAGATTGGAGTGGCGCAACTTGTTTTTGATTGGAGTTTGCAGACTGTTTTGCATTGGAGTGGGCAGATTTGTTTGGATTGGAGTGGGGCAGATTGATTTGGATTGGAGTGGGGCAGATTGATTTAGATTGGAGTGGGGCAGAATGGAATGGGGCAGAATTGAGGGGGACAGATTGGAGTGGGGCACATTGCTGTGGACTGGTCTGTGGCAGATTGTTGTGGATTGGAGTGGGGCAGATTGTTTTGGATTGGAGTGGAGCAGATTGTTTTGGACTGTAGTGGTGTGGGTTGGGAATATTGGCATGTGGTGGATTTGACTGGAGTGAGTGGTTTGGATTGGAGTCTGGTGGTTTGGATTGGTGTTGGGTGGATTGGATTAAGTGGGGTGGCTTGGACTGAGTGGTGTGGATTGGTGTGGGCTGAGAAAGGGTGACTTGGATTTGCGTGGACTGGAGTGGGGCAGATTGGATTGGAGTGGGGTGGATTGGGGTATTATGCACGGTTACGTGTTAAGAAACAATGTGGTTTTGCAATATTTAGAACAAGATAATGGTCATCTTTTGAGAACAGTGCCTATGAGCAAATTGAAAACATGAGTGCAAAGTGAGAAAAGAAGACTTATCAAACTAAATGAAAAGAGTTAAATATAGGATATACAACTTTGACATATTGTTTGTCCTGCTGGGCACTTTTGCCAGTCAGACAACTTCTATTTGCAGGGCACTAGAAGTTAAAAAGAACGAAATAGTACCTCAATTACGGGCGCAGAGGACGGACAGTAATTAAGATGAATCAATTAGTGCTATGTCCCTGCTCCACGGACAGGAACTGAAATGATGATATGCCTGCAGTGACCAATTACGAATCTGTAAAGAAGAGTGCCACATAAGCCAACAAGTGGTAAGCAACAGGCGGGCTCCAAGCCCTTTTTTGCATACAAGAGTGTCTTGCAAGCGAGACTCATGGACTAGCACCATGTATCACAGTCTTGACCCTAGAAAGTACAGATCTAGATTACCACAAACATCAAGACATTTTTTGTGTTTAAACTCAACAATGTTTTCAAAATTAAATTTAGAAATCTTTGCCCATTTGGAAGTTTGGCAACTGCCATTGCACCATAAAAGCAAGGATAATGAGTACTAATAATACCATAACACTCAACGGTCATGAACTTAGCTGTAATTCATAGAGGCTCCATAATAATTTCCTTATATCGTTTGACACTCTAAACTCACATAAGACAAACTACTATGGGACATGTCCATCACCCAGTACTGTTCCAGCCCATAGCAATAAACCACCCATCACCAACTGAACAGGCATGGAATACCTGAAGAGATCTGCCAGGTGCTGCTGCCCTACTGTGAACTTTAATTTAGTCCACCTATACAGAATGACTGCTTCTTGACATCTCACAATGCCATTCAGATATGGGATGATAGTAACAAAGTCTGTCAAAGAAGATCTTTCCACCATTTCTCCATCTAAACTGTGCCAGCTCAAGACAATAAACCTTCAACAAACTATCTCTGGATGGACAATCCAGTGCAGCAATCAGCTTAGAGGCATGTGATCCTATCACAAGAAATACCCATACACCCACTGCCACTGACGTACCCACTCACTCACCAAGATAGTCACTCACACAGCCATGCACTCACCCACGCAGCTACTCACATACCTTATACACCAAAACAGGCACTCACACACCCACTCACACATCCATACAGTCACGCAGACACTCACTCACACACAGATACACACAGTCATTCAAATAATATATGTTAGAAATAGTATCACTCATTAGTAGTACAGAAAGTATACTATTTTTACTTTTGTAGTACCTTGGTATATATGCTTAACACTCAAACCTTCAGAAAACGCTCACACTCACTGGATGATGTAATTTGAGATGTTATGAGTGATGTAATCAGTGATGTCACTGACCATGTCATGAGTGATGTAATATGTGAGGTCATAAGCAGTGCATTGCAGGGACGTAAGTTATAGTTAGCTCAGGCAACTATAACTGCTGAATTTCACTGTTTTTGTATGAGAGAAATGTGAGTCTAACTATAACGTCTCTGTAGCCTTTTTTTTTCAGTGAGTTTGTACGTTTTTAAAAATCTGATAAACTACATTAATATATGGAGGACTCAGATCTGACCACTTCCCAAGAACTGGGTGAAATGGCAGACAAATGGGTTTGCACCAGGGTAGGTAGGAAAACTCCCACAAGGGATGACCATAAGAAGGATTCTTCTAAGAATCAGGACAAAGGTGGGGACAAAACAAAAAAGAAAGAGTCTTCATCAGGCCCACTAAACTCTTCTCGGGGTGGGTCTAAGTCCTATTCCTCTTCCCACAAGAAACCTTTGGGCTACATATGTAGACAGAAAGGCCATAGGGCAGGAGACAGCACCTGTCCGAAAAAAGAACATCAAGCCTGCTACTACCACCACCACTTCTACAGCTAGTGCCCCTAGCAGTAGCAATAGCAATGGTAGGAGTCAGTCAGTCCAAGAGTGTAGCTCTGGGTTAGTCAGAGATACCACTGAGGCAGTTTTGGTCTCTGATGGTGGCGCTGACCTTGCCACCCTAAGTGCTTGTCCCCTTAATATGGATAAGTACATGCAGCATCCACTTACATATGGTGTTGAGGCTGAGGCCCGACAGGGTGACTGAAAAACTGGTGTCACCCGAACAACACCTACTTGCTCACACATACCAAGTCACGGATGATCACAACAACACGCAGAGCCACCCCATGGCTGTTGTTGACTTTAGCTGGGGGAAGAGGAGTTACTGGCTCAAAGAAAGTTGTGGTCTCCACTGATCTACCTGTAGAGTGTCTGTGGGTAATGATTTGGAGACTTCAGCTTGGGCTGAAGTGGAGTTGGAGGCCCATGCAGCAATGCTGGGCATCCCTGGGCACGTCTTTGCTTTAACCAGAGCACAGGCCAAGAAATAGGGAGAGCAAAGAGGACTGGAGCCTGGAAAAATGGCCTGGGAGGCTCCCAAAAAGACAGGCAGGCAGGGTAAAAAGTTACTCCCTGTTCAGACTTCCTATGAGTATCCCACTCCTCAGGGAGAGGAACCTTCTCCTTGGTTGGAACCTACACCAGAGGAGCTTAAGGCTGATACAGCTGAGCTCTTTGGTGAAGGAGGACCCACCAGGGAAGAACTTAGGTGGTCATTCTGACCTCGGCGGTAAAAGGCGCCTACCGCCGGTCAGAAATCCTCCATAATCCCGCCGCGGTCGCGGAAACCCGCCACGGTCATTCTGACCCGCAGAAGGCAAACCTCCGAAAATCCGACCGCCACAACAGACCGCCAGACCAGCGGTCGGCGGAAAGGTGGAGGTGACCAAACCTCCACCGCCACGCCAACAGAAATACGCCCATGCCATTACGACCCACGAATCCACGCGGCGGTCATTCAAACGCGGTATTCCATTGGCGGGACACACCGGCGCGGTCAGAATACACACAAACGAACAAAACTCACCCACATTGGACGATTTGAATCCCACACACCTGATACACATACACACACCACTCCCACACACACAATACAATATAAAACACCCACCCACATCACCCACAAACCCCTACGCTTAAAAATTCGTAAAGAAGACAAGAGCGAGACACCAGCATCCAAAATATAACAGCCACAGCCACTCAACACCATCACCCACACACTATCCACACACAAAACAACACACACCACCACACTCAACTCACTTAAATACACATACTCCACCCCACACATCATACACACCACCCCATGGCACCCCAAAGACAACCCCGCTTCACAGACGAAGAACTCAGGGTCATGGTGGAGGAAATCGTTCGGGTAGAGCCCCAGCTGTTCGGCACACAGATACAATACACCAGCATTGCCCGGAGGACGGAGCTATGGCAGAGGATTGTCGACAGGGTGAACGCAGTGGGACAGCACCCCAGAAATCGGGAAGACATCAGGAAGCGATGGAACGACCTACGGGGGAAGGTGCGTTCCATGGTATCCAGGCACAACATCGCCGTGCAGAAGACTGGCGGAGGACCCCCACCTCAACCCCCACAATTCACATCATGGGAGGAGGAAGTCTTGAACATCCTGCATCCTGACGGCCTCGCAGGAGTCGGCGGAGGAATGGATACTGGTAAGTTGAAGCTTCAATACTGCTTCCCCCCCACCTGCATGCCAAATCAGACCCCAACCCTCACCCCCATCCTCGAACCCCACCCTCACCCCCACCCCCATCCTCACCCCCACCCTCACCCCCACCACCATCCTCACCCCCACCACCATCCTCACCCCCACCACCATCCTCACCCCCACCCCCAGCACACCTATTCCCCGCCAATGTCTCACCATCACAACCCACACATCCCAAAACCTAGGCCTGCATGCGTCCACTAAGCATGGACACCCATCACCAAAGCATGCCCAATGCATATACACATCCCCCTCACAAGCCACCCTCACCAAAGCCCCCACACACGAATGCCAGCACTTGGGGACACGAGAACCCACAGATACACCCATATGCCACACATTGAAACTATAACCATACCTCTATACCCCTGCAGGACCCGACCGTCAACACACCGCGGCGGAGGGGCCAGAATTCTCCACACCCCCCACCCAAGAGGCCGTCAGCGATGACAGCAGCTCTGTCGACCTGGACACCGATGACCAGCCCGGACCATCGGGGACCTCTGGACAGTCGGTTCCCCTCACACAGGCCCAGGCCACTACAGACCCTAACCCCTCTGGGAACACCAGCACAGCTCCCACCCAGCGGGCCCATGCCTCTGTCTCCAGGGCGCGTCAATCTGCGGTGTGTCTACCACTACAGGGCACCCAGGATAACCTACCACCCCAACAACAACAGGGACCTGGGGGCAGTGGTAGTGGGCACACCGGCCAGGGGGCAGAGGCCCAGGGAAACAGGGCAACTCGGCGGGCAGCTGTGCGACAGGGGGGGGAGGAGAGGCCCAGGGAACCCACTCTCCACGAGGTCCTCACCACCATCATGGGAGCATACAACCGCTCCCAGGAGACGATGGCGACGGTACTGGCCCGGTTCCAGGAGATCCAGGTGCTGCAGGAGGAACACTATCGGGGGTACAGGGAGGACATCAGAGCCATCAACACCACCCTGGTTACCATGGTAGGGCTGCTGCAGGACCTCGTAAACAGCAGGGCGGACACTGAACAACACCCAAGGGCCCCTGCCACTAGCCTGGACCAAGAACAGCCATCCACCTCCGCCGGCGCTAGTGGACAGGAGGCCCCCGCACAGCAGCAGCCCACCAGACCCCCACCTCCTGCAGGAGAAGAACCACCCCGCAAGAGGGCCCTGAGATCTCGCAAGAAGACAGAGTAGGATGTCAAGACCCCCGCCAGCAATGGATACCACCTGATGTCATCCCACTGTCCCACATTGTCACCCTGTCCATCCTTGAACTGCCCATGCTCCATCTCTCCACAGGCCTCTGGACAATGCACCTGTGTGACTGTTACTCTGGACTCTGCCATGGACATTCCTTCACCATAGCCCCCACCCACTTGAAACCACCCATCCCATTTTGAGCACTTCAATAAACACCAATTTTGCACCAAAATATCAGGAGTCTGGCTGTGATTTCAATAGATTGTAATTGACATGACAGTGCAAATATGTCCTTGTACATGGTGAAGTCAACAAACAGCTGCCACAAAGCTGTAGTCCATGGGGAAACGAAGCACAGGACTCGTAGTGGGGACCCCAGATCTGAAATAGGGAGGGAAAAGCCAAAACTCAGTCATCATACACTGGGGCAAATAGACAGGCAGCAGAGATGCAGCAGAGTAGTTAACATTTACTAAATTATCTTTAAAATGTTACCTGTGTCCTATTGGAAGTACTGTTCAATGATTCTGTCCCTGTTGTCTGTTTCAGCCCCGTCGTCTTCCTCCTCGTCACTCTCCTCAGGTTCCACCGCTGGCACAACACCACCGTCTCGACCATCCTCCTGCAGGAAAGGCACCTGGCGGCGCAAAGCCAGGTTGTGAAGCATGCAGCAGGCCACGATGATGTGACACACCTTCTTAGGTGAGTACATTAGGGATCCACCTGTCATATGCAGGCACCTAAACCTGGCCTTCAGGAGGCCAAAGGTGCGTTCGATCACCCTCCTAGTACGCCCATGGGCCTCATTGTACCGTTCCTCTGCCCTGGTCCGGGGATTCCTTACTGGGGTCAGTAGCCACGACAGGTTGGGGTACCCAGAGTCCCCCACTAGCCAGACACGGTGTCTCTGTAGCTGTTCCATCACGTAAGGGATGCTGCTATTCCTGAGGATGTAGGCGTCATGCACTGACCCTGGGAATTTGGCATTTACATGCGAGATGTACTGGTCAGCCAAACACACCACCTGGATGTTCATTGAATGGTAACTTTTTCTGTTCCTGTACACCTGCTCCCTGTCTCTTGGGGGAACCAAAGCCACATGGGTCCCATCAATGGCACCAATTACGTTGGGAATATGTCCAAGGGCGTAGAAATCACCCTTCACTGTAGCCAATTCGCCCACCTCAGGGAAAATGATGTAGTTCCTCACGGATTTCATCAGGGCAGACAACACTCTGGATAACACCTTCGAAAACATGGGCTGAGACATCCCAGAAGCAATTCCCACGGTTGTCTGAAATGACCCACTTGCCAAGAAATGTAGTACTGACATGACCTGCACCAGAGGGGGAATCCCTGTGGGTTGGCGGATGGGGGACATCAGGTCGGGCTCCAGCCGGGCACACAGTTCATGGATAGTGGCACGGTTAAGACGGTAGGTCAGGATAATGTGGCGTTCTTCCATTGTCGACAGGTCCACCAGCGGTCGGTACACGGGAGGATTCATCCGTCTCCTCGCCCAACCCAGCGGACGGTGCCTAGGAAGGACAACATGGAGCACACAGTCAAGCAACCCACAGGTACGTACTCACAGCTAGCACAGTATACGATTCTCTATGCAGTGAATGGCGTGTCTGAGTGGCTATGCAAGGCCTAGGCCTGTGTGACGCAGTTGAAATTGAGCCATGTGGGCCCTGGAAATGGCGGCTGCCTGACCTGTGAAGTGTGACAATGGGATGTGAGGTCAATGCGCTGGCGTGGCACACCGCGGCGGGCGGCGGGCCAAGACCGCGGCGCGAAGCCGCATTGGTTAACATTGAAGCCTATGGGTTTCAGGAGCCAATGGCGAAGGGCGCCGGCGGTGGCGGGACGCACCGCCGCGGTACGCACCGCCGCGGACGTGACCGCCATTTTCTATCTACTTATCCACTTGCGACTTGAACTTTCACAGGAGAGGACCTATACTGCAAGTGTTGCTGTGACCTCGGTCTGGAAGGGACAATGGCTGCTGCGACTGGGGAAAGGGCCCCTGCCTTCACTGGAGAGGAGTTGGAGAAACTTGTGGATGGGGTCCTCCCCCAGTATGCGCTACTCTACGGTCCTCCAGACCAACAAGTGAGTTTAATTCAATATGGATTTGGGGCCACTGGCTGGCTTGGGGGCCTGGCGGGGATGGGGGGCATGTTGGGGCTGGCGGGGGGCCTGGCGGGGGGCCTGGCGGGGATGGGGGGCATGTTGGGCATGGCGGGGGGCATGGCGGGGATGGGGGGCATGTTGGGCATGGCGGGGGCATGGCGGGGGGCCTGGCGGGGATGGGGGGCATGTTGGGCATGGCGGGGGGCATGGCGGGGATGGGGGGCATGTTGGGCATGGCGGGGGGCATGGCGGGGGGCCTGGCGGGGATGGGGGGCATGTTGGGCCTGGCGGGGGGCCTGGCGGGGATGGGGGGCATGTTGGGCATGGCGGGGGGCATGGCGGGGGGCCTGGTGGGGATGGGGGGCATGTTGGGCCTGGCGGGGGGCCTGGCGGGGATGGGGGGCATGTTGGGCCTGGCGGGGGGCCTGGCGGGGATGGGGGGCATGTTGGGCATGGCGGGGGGCATGGCGGGGGGCCTGGCGGGGATGGGGGGCATGTTGGGCCTGGCGGGGGGCCTGGCGGGGATGGGGGGCATGTTGGGCATGGCGGGGGCATGGCGGGGGGCCTGGCGGGGATGGGGGGCATGTTGGGCATGGCGGGGGGCCTGGCAGGGGGCCTGGCGGGGATGGGGGGCGTTGGGCCACTGGAAAGGAAAATGCTGAGTAACTTGAACGTGGTATTTCTCCCTCCCTGTACGTGTCACATAGGTCCGCGCCCATGAGAAGATCGGGATTTGGCGTGCCATCGCCAAGGAAGTCCGGGCCCTGGGGGTCCACCATCGACGGGGCACCCACTGCCGCAAGAGGTGGGAGGACATCCGCCGCGGGACCAAGAAGACCGCCGAGTCTCTGCTGGGGATGGCCTCCCAACGTAGGCGGGGTGCCTGCCGTCAACTGAGCCCCCTGATGTTCCGGATCCTGGCGGTGGCCTACCCTGATTTGGATGGGCGCGTGAGGGCAGCACAGCAGACACAAGGGGGTGAGTACAAGCATTATCTACTCTGTTGTCGCGCAGTGGAGGTGTCTGGGTGGGGGAGGAGGGCTGGGGGTCCCCCTAGGCCAGGGCGATATCTGTAGGCTGGGCACCCCCGTAAGCCCCTGTGTCCCCAGCCACCACCCTCAGTAGTTTGTCAGTACAGCCATCCCTGGGCCGTGTCATCCATGGGTGCAGTTGTCAACTCTAGGCGTGTAGGGCATGTTCCACGGAATGCGTAGCGTACCCCAAGTGCGCAACTTAGTGCAGGGGGCATCTGTCTCTGTCATGTCCCCTAACTGTACCGGAGATCCATGTACTCAATATCCCTTTATTTCTCTCTCCCCCCCCCTTTTTGTTTGTCTTTCTGTGCTTGTGTGCATCAGCATCATCAGGCGGAGGAGAAGTGGCATCGGGGCAGGAGGGAGCTGCATCTCACATGGCCCAGGAGGGCCATGCCACAGAGTCAGACTGGACCAGTGAGACGGAGGGCGAGGGGAGCTCCACGACGGGGACGACTGGAGCCTGCAGCGACACGGACACGTCCTCGGAAGGGGGCTCCCTTGCGGGGGTGGCACCATCCGTGCCCCCCGCCATTACAGGTACAGCCGCCACCCAGCGCACCATCTCCGCCCTCCCAGCAGCCCCTCCGCGTTCGCCCCGTGCCCGCTCTGCCAGGAAGCCGGGCATCTCCTTCGCCCCAGGCACCTCAGGCCCTGCCCCTGTTACCCCCGCTGCCCTCAGTGAGGAGGTCATTGACCTCCTCCGAACGCTCATTGTTGGGCAGACTACCCTTTTGAATGCCATCCAGGGGGTGGAGAGGGAGGTTCATCGCAGCAATGCGTACCTGGAGGGCATTCATTCGGGTCAGGCTGCCCATCAGCGATCGTTCCAGGCTCTGGCCTCAGCACTGACGGCAGCCATTGTCCCTGTCTCCTGCCTGCCTCTACTAACTCCCTCCTCCCAGTCTCCTGTTCCTCTGCCTGTCCCACCCACACCATCAGACCAGCCTGCACACACCTCAACACCCAAGAGAAGCTCATCCAAACATAAGCACCACAGATCACGCAGACATTCACACACGCAACATTCCGATGCAGACATGCCAACAGTCACTACCACCTCTGTGACCCCCACCTCCTCGTCTCCCTCCTCCCTCCCTGTGACGTCTACACTCACACCTCCATTCACCTCACCATCAGCCAGTGTTTCCATCACCAGCACACCCTCCACTCCAGTCCGCACACGTGCAGTCACCACCCCCACTGCCATTTACATGTCCCCTGTGTCCTCTCCCACTGTGTCTGTCACCCCCTCTTCCACACCACACAAACGCAGCCACCCACCCACCCAACAGCCATCCACCTCACGACAGCCTATCCCTCCTGCACCTGCACACAAAGACAGCAAACGTGACTCACCTACAACCACATCCTCTCCCTCCACTCCCATTCCCACTGTACCTACCACTCTCCATTGTCCCAAGAAGCTCTTCCTCGCCACTACTAACTTCTTTCCTGACCCTGAGCCCCCCCCCTCCTTCTCGTCGGGGTAAGAAGAGCACCTCAGCCACCACCAGCCCTGCAGCCCCCTTGACAAGGGTGCAGGGGTATTGGAGCCCGCCAGCCCGCATGTCTGGATCTTCGCCCAGCAGCAAGGGGACAGCCAGCCCACCCCCTGGGAAGAGGAGCAGAAGGCGGAAGGGGCGCCGCAGGAGCCCGCCTTCTACATCCCCCCCGGACACCACCCAGAGACAGTCACCAGCCACAGCTCCAAAGGGAGGAAAGGGCCACAGGCCGACGACTAAGGAGGGCAAGGGCAGCAAGTTGGAGAGGTCAGGCAGCAGGCCTGCTGCCCAGGAGGAGCCCACAACCCCCATAGCCGCTGCCCCGGGAGGAACCGGCACAGCTGCCCCGGGAGAGCCCACCAGCCCCATAGCCGCTGCCCAGGGAGGACCCAGCCCAGCTGGCCAGGAGGGCCCCACCACCCACAGCCCAGGTGGGCAGTGAAGGAGCACCATCCCCGCTGCCCAGGAGGGCACCACCAGGCATTTAGCAGTTGGCCATAGACCGTCCGCCGTCTCAAGAACCGCTGAACTGGGCCCTTCAAGGCAAGAACCGCTGAACTGGGCCCTTCAAGGCAAGAACCGCTGAACTGGGCCCCGCCGTCTCAAGAACCGCTGAACTGGGCCCCGCCGTCTCAAGAACCGCTGAACTGGGCCCCGCCGTCTCAAGAACCGCTGAACTGGGCCCCGCCGTCTCAAGAACCGCTGAACTGGGCCCTTCAAGGCAAGAACCGCTGAACTGGGCCCTTCAAGGCAAGAACCGCTGAACTGGGCCCCGCCGTCTCAAGAACAGCTGAACTGGGCCCCGCCGTCTCAAGAACCGCTGAACTGGGCCCTTCAAGGCAAGAACCGCTGAACTGGGCCCTTCAAGGCAAGAACCGCTGAACTGGGCCCTTCAAGGCAAGAACCGCTGAACTGGGCCCCGCCGTCTCAAGAACCGCTGAACTGGGCCCTTCAAGGCAAGAACCGCTGAACTGGGCCCTTCAAGGCAAGAACCGCTGAACTGGGCCCCGCCGTCTCAAGAACCGCTGAACTGGGCCCTTCAAGGCAAGAACCGCTGAACTGGGCCCTTCAAGGCAAGAACCGCTGAACTGGGCCCCGCCGTCTCAAGAACCGCTGAACTGGGCCCTTCAAGGCAAGAACCGCTGAACTGGGCCCCGCCGTCTCAAGAACCGCTGAACTGGGCCCCGCCGTCTCAAGAACCGCTGAACTGGGCCCCGCCGTCTCAAGAACCGCTGAACTGGGCCCCGCCGTCTCATGAACGGCTGAACTGGGCCCTTCAGGGCAAGAACCGCTGGCCCTTTGGCAGACGTGGCAGGGCAGGATCTATCTCGGGCAGGGCTGCAGGATGTCCTCTGGCCAACTTGCCTCCTCCAGTGGCAGTGGGGTCTGTTATAGACTGTATGGACTGTGGCTTTGCTCTCCCCAGGATGGCCCAGTGGGCAGGCCACCCACTGTATGGACTGTATGGACTGTGGCTTTGCTCTCCCCAGGATGGGCCAGTGGGCAGGCCACCCACTGTATGGACTGTATGGACTGTGGCTTTGCTCTCCCCAGGATGGCCCAGTGGGCAGGCCACCCACTGTATGGACTGTTTGGACTGTGGCTTTGCTCTCCCCAGGATGGCCCAGTGGGCAGGCCACCCACTGTATGGACTGTATGGACTGTGGCTTTGCTCTCCCCAGGATGGCCCAGTGGGCAGGCCACCCACTGTATGGACTGTATGGACTGTGGCTTTGCTCTCCCCAGGATGGCCCAGTGGGCAGGCCACCCACTGTATGGACTGTATGGACTGTGGCTTTGCTCTCCCCAGGATGGCCCAGTGGGCAGGCCACCCACTGTATGGACTGTTTGGACTGTGGCTTTGCTCTCCCCAGGATGGCCCAGTGGGCAGGCCACCCACTGTATGGACTGTATGGACTGTGGCTTTGCTCTCCCCAGGATGGCCCAGTGGGCAGGCCACCCACTGTATGGACTGTGGCTTTGCTCTCCCCAGGATGGGCCAGTGGGCAGGCCACCCACTGTATGGACTGTTTGGACTGTGGCTTTGCTCTCCCCAGGATGGGCCAGTGGGCAGGCCACCCACTGTATGGACTGTTTGGACTGTGGCTTTGCTCTCCCCAGGATGGCCCAGTGGTCATGGAGTCCCCTCGTGGATCTGGCGTCGTGTACTCAAGTGGCTGAGGTGCCCCCCCTTCCCTTCCCCCTGAGGTGCCTGTCCTATTTTCTTTCTGATGCCCCTGCAGTGTTCTCTCCGTGGAGTTCTTGTCGTGGGACTGGGCCTTGCCCCTTTGCACAGGACCCCTGTGATCCACGGACAGTGGTTGGACTACATTTAGTAGCTGTATATATTTTGTACATAGTTTATTTATTTATTGGGATTAATGGCGTACATATTTCAATATATCTGCCCGTTTATGATCTCTTCTTTTGGTCTTTGCATTATTTCGGAGGGGGGTGGTTTGTGGGTTGTGACAGTGATCTGTGGGAATGCATTGATGTGTGTGTTGTAGTGGGTGTGGGTGGGTGGGTGTGTGCCGGTAATCTTTTCCCTCCCCTGTGTCGTAGGTGCAGTACTCACCGATGTCTTCCGCGCCGCCGGGCGTGCTCCTGGTATATGAGGAGGAATAGGAGTGCGGGGATGACCTGTAACTCTGGCTCCATACTGCCGGAATCTCGCGTGGAGTGCGTAGAGGTGAGCGTTTTCCCGTTCGTAGTCTGTTTCCGCCGTGTTCTTATCGGCGGTGCTCCCGCCCCGGAAAAGGTGGCAGATTGGTGGGTCGTAATAGGGTGGGCGGTACTTTGTCTGCCGCCGGGCTGTTGGCGGGAACCGCCGCGCTGTTTGTTTGTACCGCTGTGGCGGTCGGAGTGTTAAGTTGGCGGGCTGTGTTGGCGGTTCCCGCCAGGGTCAGAATTGCATATTTTAGACCGCCGGCCTGTTGGCGGCTTGGCCGCCGCTTTATCACCGACCGCCAGGGTCAGAATGAGGGCCTTAGTCTGGAACAGAAGTCCGGTCCTACTCTGGAAAGTCTGAGGCAGCACGCTGCAGCTCAGGAAGCAGGGGATGTCAGCGGACCCATAGGGTCTTCTGGGACAACAGCCTCCTTTATTCTGAGGCAAGGGACCCCAAACCTGGTGCCACCAGGAGGTTGGTCATTCCTCAAAAGTTTAGGGAGTTTATGTTGACCTTGGCACATGACTTTTCCCTTGCAGGCCATTTGAGGCAAAGCAAGACTTGAGACAGGCTTGTCCCACATTTTCACTGGCCCCACATGTCTGAGGATACAAATGAGTTTTGTTGCTCCTGTGTAACCTGTCAAGCCAGTGACAAGATAGGTGGCACTCCAAAGCCCCCCCCCAATTCCACTTCTAGTGATTGGGGTACCCTTTGATAGTATTACGGTGGATGTTGTTGGCCCCCTGGACCCTCCAACTGCCTGGGAACAGGTTTATACTGGTGGTGGTTGACCAGGCCACCAGGTACCCAGAATCAATTTCCCTTAGGACCACTACAGCTCCTGCAGTGGCCAGTGCCCCCCCGGGAATCTTTTCAAGGGTGGGTTTTCCTATGGAGGTGGTGTCAGACAGAGGTGCCAACATCATGTCTGCATACCTTAAAGCCATGTGGAAGGAGTGTGGTGTAACATACAAATTCACCACCCCTTATCATCCACAAACAAATGGGCTAGTAGAAAGGTTCAACAAAACCCTCAAAGGCATGATCATGAGACTCTCAGAAAAACTCAGGAGATGGGATATCCTATTGACATGTCTCTACTTTGCCTACAGGGAAGTTCCACAAAAATGAGTGGGCTACAGCCCCTTTGAGCTTTTGTTTGGATGTCTAGTTAGGGGTCCACTTGCCATTGTGAGGGAAGGTTTGGAGCAATCTCTCAAACCTCCCAAACAGGACATAGATTATGTACTAGCCCTAAGAGCCAGGCTAGCTGAGTAGATGAAGAGGGCATCTAAAAACCTTGAGGCCAGCCAAGAACTGCAAAAGCAGTGGTATGGCCAAAAGGCAGTACTGATTGTTAATCTGCGAGGACAAAAGGTGTGGGTCCTGGAGATTGTGGCTCCAAGGGCACTCCAAGATAAGTGGAGTGGTCCTCACACTATAGTGGAGAAGAAAGGTGAGGCCACCTACTTGGTGGACCTAGGCACTCCCAGAAGCCCCCACAGAGTGCTTTATATGAACAGCCTGAATCCTTACTATGACAGGGCTGACATGATTTTGCTCATAGCCACTGATGAAGGTCAGGAGGAAGAGAGTGACCTTCTCCCTGACCTCTTCTCCCACAACCCAGTAGATGGCTCAGCAGAGGGACTGGTTCTTGGTGACTGCCTCTCTGACCAGCAAAAAGATGCCTGAAGAAACCTCCAGGGTCAGTTCGCTGAACTGTTTTCTCTGACCCCTGGTCAACCCCCATGGTGTGAACACACCATTGACAAAGGTGACAGTCTGCCTGTAAAAAGCAAAATATATAGGCAGCCTGATCATGTCAGGGAATGTATCAAAGCAGAAGTGAAAAAGATGCTTGACGTAGTAGTCATTGAGCGTTCAGACAGCCCTTGGGCTAGTCCTATAGTCTTAGTGCCCAAATCCCACTCTCAAAATGGTAAAAGAGAGATGAGGTTCTGTGTTGACTACAGAGGCCTCAATACAGTCACCAGGACTGATGCTCATCCAATCCCTAGGGCAGATAAGCTGATAGATACCCTGGATCCTGCCAAGTATCTTATCACATTTGATTTGACTGCTGGCTACTGGCAGATCAAATTATCATAGGATGCCAAACCTAAAACAGCATTCTCAACACCTAGTAGGCATTATCACTTTATAGTGATGCCCTTTGGTTTGAAGAATCCCCCTGCAACATTTCAAAGGTTGGTGAACAAAGTTCTCCAAGGCCTGGAAAGCTTTAGTGCAGCATATCATAGATGATATAGCTGTGTCGGCTCCACCTGGGAGGATCACCCGGTCCACCTTGGAAATGTACTTGAGACCTTGAAAAAGGCAGGCCTTACTATCAAGGCATCGAAATGCCAGACAGGGCAGGGCAAAGTGGTTTATTTGGGTCACCTGGTAGGTGGAGGCCAAATTCAGCCACTCCAGGCCAAAACTCAGACAATCTTGGATTGGATTGCCCCTACTACTTAGACCCAAGTCATAGTCTTCTTAGGTCTAACTCTGTACTACAAGAGGTCCATTAAAGGGTATGGCTTCATTGTAGCACCCTTAAATGACCTCACATCCAAAAGGATGCCAAAGAAAGTCTTGTGGACAACTAGCTGCCAGAAGGCATTTGATGACCTGAAACAGGCCATGTGCTCTGCTCCCATCCTAAGAAGCCCTGATTACTCCAAACAATTCATTGTTCAAAAAGATGCTTCTGAGATAGGGATAGCAGCAGTATTTTCACAAATAAATGAAGAGAGTCAGGATCAACCTGTAGCTTTTATAAGTAGAAGGGTGACCCCCAGAGAGACGCATTGGTCAACCATTGAGCCGGAGGCCTTTGCTGTGTCCTAGGCCTTGAAGAAGTTGAGGCCGTACCTGTTTGACACTCACTTCCTTGTTCAGACAGACCACAAGCCCCTCCTATGGCTTAACCAGATGAAATGAGAAGATCCCAAATCATTGAGGTGGTCCATCTCCCTACAGGTAATGGACTATACATTGGAACATAGACCCTGGAGTAACCACTCCATTGCAGATGGACTCTCCACATATTTCCACGTAGACAATGAAGACTGAACTGGGCAAGGTTAGTCTTGTTGTCTTTCGTTGGGGGGGGGGGGGGTTGTGTAGGAAATTCACTCTTTTTGGCAAGGTTACCCCCACTTTTTGCCTGTTTTCTGTGTGTTTAGAGTGTTTTCACTGGGATCCTGCTAAAGTAGTCCCCACTGATTGTGCTCTCTCCTCCAAATTTGGTTACTTTGGTACCTTTTACAACCCACAATTGGCATACTGGTGTACTCCTGTAAGTCCCTAGTATATGGTACTTAGGTACCCAGGACATCGGTACCCCAGGGGTCCCCCATGGGCTGAAGCATGTATTGTGCCACCCATGGGAGCCAATGCAAACAGTGTCTGCAGGTCTGTCATTGCAGCCAGTGTCTAAAGGTTCAGTGCTAGTCACTGCACCAAGTAACTGTAAGTTGCCCCTATGGTAGGCCCTCCTAGCCCAGATGGCACCCCTGCATGAGCAGAGGTGCCCCTACAAACTCCAGGTCCAATGCACTGGACTTCATAAGTGTGGGGAAGTCATTTTACCCGCGTACTGGCCACAGCTTACCCACTACCTGTGGTCCAGCTACATAATGGTAACTCCAAACCTAGGCATGTTTGGTGTCAAACATGTTGAAATCATACCCCAGTACTAATGCCAGTATTGGTGGCTTGATTACATGCACTCTGAGGGCTCCTCAGAGGACCCCCCAGTATTGCTCCTACCAGCCTTTCAGGGTTTGCGGGCAGCCCGCGCTACTGCAGCCCCTCAGCACATTTCTGCCCTCCTGCTGCTTGATCAGCTTGAGCAGGGGAAGGCAGAAGAAAGGATTTCCTGTGGAAGAGGGAGGCGATGCCCTGTCCCTTAGAAACAGGTATTACATGCCACCAGTTTGCTTTGAAGGGCACATTTGGTGCCCCCTTGCATAATCTGGTTTTCACCAGTCCAGGGACCTCCAGTCCCTGCTCTGGCATGAAAGCCCACAAAGGAAAGGGGAGTGACCACTCCCCTGTCAATCACCACTCCAGAAGTGGTGCCCAAAACTCCTCCAGGTGGCCACTTGATTCTGCCATCTTGGAAACAAGATGTGCAGATGACTCTGGGAACATCTGGTTGATCAGGACAGGTGACTGATATCAGTGACCCCCTCTGATAGGTGGTCACCCTGCAGAGTGACCAAGCCCCCTGTTAGGGCTATTAAGGGACTCCCTTGAGGGCAGTTCCCCAGATTCGGCATACAAGACCACCAGAACTTTGCAACAACCTCTTCTACTCCAGAGAGGACCTTGCCTTGCAACATTGTTTCTGCATCTCCTTCCAGCAATTGCAACATTTCCATGGCTGTGCATCCACTGGGGTTGGCAAGATTTTAGCTGCACCAAAGAAGCAAGAAGGAATCTCCCTTGGAGTGAAGGAGTCACTCCCATGCATCCACAGGCACCTAATGCAACAATGACAGATAGATGGGACCTTTTGCCACCTAGCTTCAGGACGAATCTCCAACACAGGTGGTGGGTCTGAGTGGTCCCCTTGATCCTCTCTATCTGCTGTCCAACTCGTGAGACGGTGAGCCTTTGCCCCTCCTTGCAGGACAGTACCCCTGTGCATCGTGACTGTTGCAACCAAGGCTTGTTGACTCCTGCTCTGAGGGATCTTCAGGCTCCAAATAGCCCCGGCCTCCAGCACTTCATCCTTGCAAAGACAGTCTCCCCTCTGCTGCTTCTCTCCAGGTGTGCTTGTTGGGCCTCACTGCAACTTACTGTGCCTGCTGCCAGTGGATTGCCTGTGGGGGCTGCAACTGCTTCTGCTGGCTCTCCCGACTGCTTAGGTTCAGCCCAGACTCACCTCCAAGAGTCGAGTCCCCTGGATGTTGCTGGTCCTCTTCTTGACTGTAAATCTTCTTTTGCTCCAACTTGCATTTGCCAAGTCTTGTTGGTGGTCCTCCTGACCATTTGTAAACTGTAAACTTCGTACTTGTATAGCGCACTACTCACCCGTTAGGGTCTCAAGGCGCTGTACGCATACCGCTGCGGAACCCCTCCTGGCTTTTCCCTGTGAGGTGCCCACTCCTTGGCAACCTCCAAGGTGAAGCCCGGCATCCCAGCGCTGTTGGGGCCGTTGTGGAGATTAAGCAAGCTATTGCCCAGAGTTACACAGTGGGACCCATGAATTAGATTAGGCACCAATGCGAGAATTATCGGGTCCGAGGAAATTGAGCTCAAGACCCGCTGAGGAAGGAATTGAACCCTGGTCCCGGGCCAGATTCTGCATCAGGGTCTGCCGCTCTAATCATTGAGCCACACTTCTCCACCCAGTGACCGACTTGGGACATCATCTGCATGGCTCCGGGGACTTCCCTGCAGCTCCAGGGCTCCAGTGCTGATCTTCTTCTTTCCCCGTCGACCTGGCTCTTCACCCCCAGAAGGGTGGGTAGATGCTCCTGCCCCACCTGGACACTACTGTGTGGACTGGACTATGTCCCCTTCTTTTACAGGTCCTCTTCTTCCAGAATCCAATGTTTGGTTTCACCGGACTGGTCCTGGTCTTGCAATCTTCTTTTTAGAAGTGTTAGTCTTTGATAAGATCAGGTACTTACCGCTGCTCGCCTGGTCGCTGGGGGTCACCTAGGTACTCACCTCTTGGGGTCCCAAGTTCTTCCAGCTCCCCCCTAACTACTCCACATGCTTGGGTGGGGGACTTGCCGTCGCATTACACTACATTAGTATATGGTTTGCCTCCCTCCCCCCCATAGGGCCATAACTATTTTCCACTATTTGCCAATGCTTGTTATTCCTATATCCTAATTCCTAATAATTACACTGTGTATATATAGTGTGTACTTACCTCCAGCTGGGAGACTGCCTATAAGTAATCTAGTTCAGTGTTACTATAAAAAAGTACCTTTATTTTTGCAAATCTGTGTGGTTCCTTTCAGGTGTGAAAAGTTGCTGTGTGACTGCTGTGGTATTGCAAGTGCTTTACACTCCTCCTAGATACGTCTTGGCTGCTCACCACATCTACCACTAGAGAGCCCTAGCTTACTAGACACTGACTGCAATCACCAATAGGGGTTTCCTTGACCTGGTATAAGGTGCAAACAACATAGGTGTCCACTACACACCAGGCAAGATTCCTACACATGGTTTTTATGCTTAGCCCTCATAAACGTTTAGAAAACACTCACACTCATTAGATGATGTCATCAGTGATGTCATTTGAGATGTCATCAGTGATGTAATCAGTGATGTCACTGACCATGTAATGAGTGATGTGATATGTGAGGTCATATGCAGTGCATTGCGGAAACATAAGTTATAGTTAGCTCAGCTAACTATAACTGCTGAATTTCACTGTTTTTGTATGAGTGAAATGTGAGCCTAACTATAACGTCCCTGTGGAGGGGTGTGGTTGTGGTACGAAGGACTCTGAGACTTGTTTTAAGTGAGAGTGCTTATTTATTAAAGAGTTTGTAAAAAATGAGGAACGGAAATAATAGAAAAAAATACTGTTGATTCACTCTACCGGACTTTCTCTTTAATGTCTCTTCCTCCGTGTCTTTTATAGGTTCCCCTCTTGACCGGCGCTGTGTATCTTGTGGACTCCCAGGGGTACCGAGAAATTAAAAGGAACGGAAGAAAAGGTAAGTTGGGTGAGGGGATATTTCTGACAAACAACTAAGAGTTAAAGACAAAGAGGGAAGAGAGTGAGAGTGAGAGAGAGAGAGAGAGAGAGAGAGAGAGAGAGAGAGAGAGAGAGAGAAAAACCGTCCGTGGATGAGTGGGAGAGTAGGAACACGTGTGGTTGTCCAAAACACCCTTAGTGCTCCCCCATAGGCCCTGCTGACCTTTAGTACGGTCTCCCTGGTGTCTCCCTTAACATCCCCTCCTTAGACTTCTCCCCTCTTGTCTCACTCCCCTCTCCCCTGTGCCCTGGTATTTGTACTGGGTTATGGTGTCCTTGGAACAAGGACTGTACCTTGTTGAGCCACGTCCCTCCGGGGGCGTGGCGGAAAGTGCTTGTCTCTTGGGATCCGGCCGAAGTTGTAGGCTCTCTCCAGGTCCCGGTAATCCTCTTGTTCACGGTCTCGTCGTCTTCGGGGTTTGTCCTCGTCTCGCTTTCCTGTTCGCGGTCTTCTTCCGTCGTCGTTGATGCCGAGGGAAGCTCCTCGCCCTCGGATCGGTGCCCGTCCTCTCTTTCAATGCCCGGGACCTGGAAATCCGAGTCCCAGGCGTCCGTAGGCGTTCCCACGTTGCCATGGGAACGCAAGACTCCTCCGACCGAGGTGCGCGAATGGCGCCAGTCGGAGGAGCTGGTAGGCGTGGTGGCAGACACCCACCTACAGTCCCTGTAACCTTTGTGATTTTCAGTGAATTTCTAAGGTTTTTTAATTTTATTTCCTAACTATAACATCCCTGTAAGCTTTGTTTTTTTCAGTGAATTTCCGAGGTTTTTTAATCTTGTTTTCTAACTGTAACCACTAACCTTTGACAGTAAGTGTGTGAGTGAGTGGATAAGTGTCTGAGTAGGTCTGTGAGTGGGGGTGCGAGTGTCTGAGTGGGTCTGTCAGTGGATGTGTCAGTGTCTGAGTAGGTCTGTGAGTGGGTGCGTGAGTCTTTGAGTGGGTCTGTGAGTGGGTGTGTGAGTGCCTCAGTGGGTCTGCGAGTGGGTGTGTGAGTGTCTGAGTGTGTCTGTGAGTGGGTGCGTGAATGGCTGAGTGGGCCTGTTAGTGGGTGTATGAATGTGTGAGTGGATCTGTGATAACATGAATCCTCCTATAGAGAGGCCAACAAGACTACAAAGACGTAAATCTCCAACAAACCAGGGTCCTTCCTGTTGTCTATATGATGTAAGTGCTTCTTCATTTTGTGGAGATGTAATGATATTCCTCGGATGTAAGAATATATATATAAACTTTATTAAATAATATATATATATATTTTTCCAAAAATATTTATAGTCTCTCACACACACACATATAGGGGTTTCACTTACCTTACATATACTTACCTTCTGTTGCAAAGGCATGCATGGTAAAGATGTGTGTGGTAAAGGCAATGCGTGGTAAAGGCACTGCATTGCAACTGATGCATGGTAAAGGCATACGTTGTAAATGTATGGGTGCTAAAGTCATACATTCAAAACAGAGTTCAGTCATACTACATCCTGCAGAGAGAATGGTCCTTAACTACTAAAATAATGACTTCCTGCAAGAGATAGTGAAGTAACGGGTGTGCAGCGGTAACTGGATGACTAGGTAGTATATTCTTCTTCTTGAAATGTAAATATTTTACCTATGGTTACTTCTGGGGAGGTTTGATCAGGTAAATGACAGTTGTTTATAGATGGCTTCTGTCAGAAACAATAAAGAATAACGTCTGTAAGCAAATGTTTTATCTATAATGACTCTCTTCTACAGTGTAATCATTAAAAGTGGTGGGGCTTAATTCTTGGCTTGAATTCCACTGAACAAGACTGGCTCACTTACTTGAAGAGTTCAGGTGGTATGCTCACACTTGCTGCAGTCAGTCTTCATCACTCACTTATTCTCACTCGGACTTAGTTATTTACTCTCATTTGCACTTGCAGTCACTTTTACTTACTCAACTCAGTTTCATTAACTCATGTAGTGTCGACCTTTCCCTTTGACTCACTTATACTCACTCATTCACTGATTCTGACTCAAACTCACTCAGACACAATCATTCTCACTCAGTCTGACTCAATCAATCTCCCTCACTCTCACACTGACTCACTCTTGTCTCCCTCATTCTCTGACTCATTAAGACTACTGACTCATGCCTCACACACAGTAACATTCAGTTACACTCCCTCTCATTCTCTGTCACTCACTCATTCATTCTCACTTATACTCACTCCTCTTATCACTCACTGTCCTCATTTTGACTCACTCCTTCACTGACACTCTCACTTTTACTCACACATACACACAGACATGCTCACATATATACACACCCTCTCACAGACTCTCAGCCTGCAACATCTGTGTCTAACTTTATCTGTGACGTTTCAACATGTCATAGATTGGGAGCCACTGAGGCATGCCAGGGGCCTGAGGCCAGGGCTCAGGGTATCACCAGCCCTGGATAATCTCTGATGGCTATTGCAGGCTCCTTTGTGCGTCTGTGCCAGACATCAAACACTCTCTAGCAGAGTTGTTTAAGGCTGCTGCTAGACTGCATTTTCTTTTTATACCAAACATGAATAAAAGATTATTATTCACTCCTGGTATAATAACGCAGGGAGGAGTAACCCAGGAGATGTAAAGGGAAAACCACCATTGCTCTTCTAAGAACCGTCTATAAGGGAACCAGTAAATGAGGATACTCAAACACGAACCAACATAAGAGTTTATATGGTTGTGGAAAAGTGAATCTTTTCAGAAGACATGGTGAAAGTCATGCGTGAAATCTCAATCTGAAGTTGTACTCAGTAAATGCTACCAATTTTCAAGCAGTAATTCCAGCGACCTGTATGCCTTGTGAGGGAAAATGCATTGTAACTCAATCTGGCATTTCTTGAAACTATAGTTGAAGAGACGCACTTTCCAAATTTTTGAGCTCCTCTCCCAATTCTGCCATCCTTGTGTCTCTCACGTTGGTCAGGTGCACAACGTTGATGTTTTGGAGCACAGAGCTGCACACCTTTACACCATAAGCTACATCAAGAAGTGGGTGGAGAAGTCCTCTTCATCAGGTTCCTATGAAGTTATCTCCCAGTTGCCTATATCTGCCTCCTATCATCCTGTGCTGCACAAAATCACAGAATCTCCTACTCTCGTTATGGTGTCCAAAGCATGTCTACCTTCTATTGTGCTTCTGGATGCTCATGTGAAAGTCTAGGACGTCTTTACTTCACAACTTCACATCCAGTTCTATGCTTCTTGATGCTGTGTGAAAAATGCATTTACACCTTCGGATGTAATGCAAACTTTGGGATGTAACTAGGCACACAGAGGAACTGGTGCTGCTTGACTGTATTAAATGTTCTTCTCATTTATGCATCACTTATATGTAATCTATGAAAAAGAGGATTGGCCTTAATCCATGCTGTAACGAGCCCTAACTACTGGCTGCTAATCGGATGATACTTCTTTATTTTAGCATCTTGGCCACCACACCCATTGCAGCATCCCAGAAGTAAGTCTGGGTGTTGGAGCCCTACATCCATCTCAACCATTAAGAAATTAGAAAGCCCTTTAGGTTTTAGGATTTCTAGAATCCTTTTCTCCAGTTTCTTCGTATTTGGACCTCCAGGTAGTCCCATCATCCAAACACCACAGAGGTGGGAAAGGCCAGTTTCTTTCTCAGCATTAACCTCCAGCTCCCAGATCTTCATTTGTTCAGCTCCATGACAGTGTTATCAATGTACGAAACCTTACTTTCTGCCTCTGTGCCATTACTTTATGCAGCTCTGATCAGATCAGGTTTATATCTATTGAACCTGCGCCAATCCATTCGGCCAGTGATGACCTCATGTTGTTGAATGTTTTGTAGGATGTCCACTCTGTTGGATGCAGCTTGCATTGAAGCTCTGCTCCAGCCTGCTGCTTGGTTGCTAGGTCTGTGCCTACCGGTTGATGCTCAGTCTGACGTAGAGGAAACTATGTCCTTCTGCCATGCTGAGTTTGCTTACCTACTTTATGCATTGACATTCTGAGTGCCATTAGCATTCAACACAGTGGCTATTTGTTGGACCTGTGTTTTTTTCTAATGGCTTTGATTACATAAGAACACAATCAGCATCAGTCAAGTGACATCTGCCTCCAGGTTCTAGCAAACACAGCAGCAGTATTCCTTGTAAATGTCACTTCATCTATGATGATGCGAGGCTCACAGTACCCACTTTGTAACTCTTTTAGTACGCCTGCCAGTCTGTCTTTCTTCCCAACACAGTGACAGAAGCAGTAAAACCTTTTCAGTAGAGCCAGTACTTTCTCCATATGGTTGTGGGTATGCTCTTGTAGCCCTCTGTCCCTGCGTACCTGTGATGATATCTCACACATTTAGGATGTCTTGTTTGTATTTATCAGTATTTCTATAGCTTGAACCTACCTGTCACATAAAGGAGCGCTGTACATTGTCAGGGGTTACGAGACAAGCTAAAAGATCGTGTACATTAATTGGAGATTACACAAATACATTTTACACACACATTGCAGTTCACGTTTTTGGGCACAGCGAGATTAAATAATTTGCCCAGAATGACACAATGTTGAGCCAAGAGCTTCAAACATGGTTACTTTTCACTCCCATATGCGTTCCCAGACCAGCTGGTGTAAATATGTCTTCTGTGTTAGTGCGTTTTACATGTTTCTCGTGGTATTGTTGAAATCTCATCAATGAAAAGCATGCACTCTCAGCCCATGTACATACAACTGAATATTGTCTTATAGCTCTTTGTTACTCTTCACTAGAGGTGGGCGTGCCACTGAAGGCGTGGGCCGAATGCCTGGCTCTGGCTCAGCTTGATGTCCTCTGGCACCCTTGAGCCCAAAATGATTGGAACTTTCATGTGGCTTCTGCCTGCCACCCAGGCTCTAGCCTCATGTGCCAAGAGTTAAACTCACAGCATCACATTTTCATATAAAACAGTGGAGAGAAAGATACCCACGTGATAGCTGAATTGCACAATTTGAAACCAGAAAAACTGTGATCAATCATGGCCCACATTTTGTGATCCGAGGGGAATATTTTGTTTCATCATGCCACCTCCATCACATTTGGGAGCACCTTGAAATATGTCAGTGCAGCAAGTATGCTGTACAAAAGACACCCTTGTGTTTGATTTAATAGATTATGATGTTGCTCAGTGTATAATAAGATGATCATAAATGCCTCTGAGTGCAGTGGAACAGTTGGGGGTACAGCCAGACATATTAGGTGAAAAGATTCCTCATGTTGAAGAAATACACTTTTTTGAACTTTGAAAAGACTTTCTCGTATTTTTATATGATGTTTATTGCATGATTTATAGCCTAAATAATTTTCATGTCTTGACTCACCCAAGGGCAATTAGAGCCAAGGTAGACCCTCGGATCTAGGTCGGTTCTTCCTGTTAATTTGTTGGCTTGCCTACCTCTAGTATTCACTGGTCAGATCACCATCCACTGCTAGCACTGGAACTGTGGCAGCTGCCAGGCTGGGGACAGGGGCGTAGCTTAGTCGGTAAGATTGGGGTGTGGGGAGTGAGCTTCATATTTTTCAACAATATGATGTTAAAATATGTTATACCACATGCCAGGCACATGAGAGGGCTTAAGGGGCAGTGAAAAGGGAGAGGAATGGAGATTAGTAGGGGTACTAATTGAGAGAAATCACGATATTTTGTAAAATAACCAACATTTTGAAAGACTTTCAAAACCGAGAGTGTGTGCGTTTTTGTCTGTGTGTATGTAAAACATTGTAGTGATATCCAACAGGTACTTCACTATACCTGACTGAAAGCACTTGCATCAAACTATTTACCAAAAAATACATTTATTTGGGGGGTGTAACACCGCAAACACCCCCTGAAGCTACGTCCCTGGCTGGGAAAACAAAAGAAAGACTGCAGAGAGCCAGAGGCTTGAGCATGGCAGTTTTTCTGTATATGACCTGGTCTACGTTGCAGAAGAGGAGATGCCTTTCCTTGAAGATGGATTTTTCCTGTAAATAGAGAATTCTTCACAATGTTAAAGTATGAGACAAACGAACAGGGAATGGCTTTCATAGTTTTCTAAAAACTGGGGCTTTGCCAACACATTTTTATTTTGCTGATCGATGTAATGTTCTCTCTTAAACGCAAGTATTTGTTGAAATACATCCAGGTTGGAAGCCCTTTAAGGTTGTGTGTGAGGAAAAATATCTGGAATGGGTCCCTTGTACTAAAGGGTACCATGATGTAGGAGAAACTCAAGATGCTATTACTTGGTGGGGGTTGGAAGGAAGGAATATTTCCTTGTAAGCATGGTTTACCCTCTTTGGAACTTGTTCTTATATAAAAGTTACTGCTTTCACTTTACTAAGCCTTTACTAACGCCACACACTTCACTCACTGATTAACACAGCAGTTCTGAGGTTTATCGTCAAAGGAAATATGCTAAGTAAATGGCATTACACTTTGCAACGTTAGCGAAGGCACGCCTTCTGCATATCTGGTCTGTTTCTTCCAGAACTGTTGTTTAAGCCCTCATACTCTTGCATCTGGATAGTAGTATTGCCCTACAGCCCTCACAACCATGGCCTGAAGAAATATGATCATATCACTCCCATCCTTATGGATGTTGGCCTCCTTGCTAATCCGCCCTATTTTCATAACCAGCTGTATCATTTACAAAACCATAACAAACAGCACCCCCGCATATCTTGCAGCCGGCCTCAACATCTCTGTTGGCCCTCTCGACACCCGCAGCCAGGACACCATCAGACTGCAGACTAAGAGTGTAAAAAAGAAAAAAAAACAGTCAGAAGGCCTTTTTCAGCCATGCACCCAGGATCTGGAACAACATTCCTGAATCCATCAGGACCACCCCAATGCTGCTCCAGTTTAGGAAAGAGTTGACGACTCGCCGCTTTAAAGAATTCTACAGCACAATGCATGACACGCTGTCGCCGCGCTACCAGTCTAACTGACCACTTACCTCTACCGCATGACACGCTGCCGCTGCACAAGTCTAAAATGTGCACTTATCTCTATGCTTTGCTCTCCAACAGCTTATTAGGGAACACATTAAGAGCACGTTTCATATTAATTTGCATTTTGATGCTGAGCAATTTTTACGTTTTTTGGTAAAGTCTTATCCAGTGGATATATAGTTTTCTATTTACTGTCTTCATGAGTAACCTAGGTAACCTAAGTAGCCAGAAAGGAGGCCACACTAGTGCAAATGCCTGCATGTTTCAAAAAGACACCAGTTGCTTAACCTACGTCAAAAAGTAAATTTATACAAAATAAAAGTATTTCTTTGTTAGTTCGTCTGTGGTTATTCTTCAGATGTTGAAGTGTTTCACAAGTATAGTGATGTTGAAATGTTTCACATGGCTGTATGGTTGTGAAATACGTAAACATCTGAAATAAAAACACACGAAATAAGAACAACCGGATAGTGTCTTACTGTTGTGATGCAAGAATGTGCAATTGGTTTGCTTATAAAATTATAAGCAAACCCATATCTGTAGGGTTTCTGTTCTTACGCCAGGTAGTGACAGGATGTGCGCTAAGGCTGTTCATGGGACTGATCATATTGACCTTCGTACAGTTTGCTGATAGAGCTTTTTTTGGTTTGCAAGTAATTGTATCACACTCTTTTTGTAGATTTTTGTTATTTGTTTTCACCCATGTTTGGACACCTTGTGAGAAATATGAAGAGGAGTAACAAACCACGTGATAACACCTTATTTGTGTAAACCTTTAGTTGCACATAACCAGTGGCATCCATGCAGAGTGGGTGCCAGAGTGCCCAAGCTGTCCAATGGCTTTGTGTCTAGGGGGCCACAATGGAACCACCAAGAAAAACATATAAAGCATTGCTCCCCGAGATCCTTTCATTTTCCTGTTTGCATTACTATTCACAACTACTTGCATGGGAGTAACCGCCACGAGGGCCTATGTCTATGGGCCTCATTACGTCTATTGAATGCCAGGGTTGCGGTGGCAGTCTGACTGCCTCCAAAGTAGTAGTTGGACTGCTTTGGCGGCGGTCTGACCACCACCTTATAACCGTGGCGGTTGTGCCACAGTCGGACCACCAGCACCCGCCAGTTTTCCTCCACAGGAGGGTCTGGCGGTCTTAGCAGTGCCGCAAGCAACGCCGCCCTGGGGATTACGACCCAACCGCTCCGCCAGCGGTTACATGGCAGTAGCACCACCATGTAAAGGCTGGCAGAGACGGGGTGCAGGGTGCCCCAGGGGGGCCCAACACTGCCCATGCACTTAGCATGGACAGTGCAGGGGCCCCCTGGCCAGCCCTGTCGCAAAGCTCACAGACAGTAAACTTTGTGACACGTGCTGGTGCAGCCTACTACATTGCTGTAGTAATAGGGCCTGCGGGAAGGCAGTCGCCCTGGCGGCAACCTACCCCTCGGGACTTCAGCAAACAGTTCAAACCATCTGCCGAAGTCATAATGAACCCCTATATCATTAAAAGGGAACAGTACCCTAGTTTCAAGCAATAATAATGGATTCTAGTCTACAGAAGTGCTTATCAAGGGAGCTGCTCAAGTAATGCCACATTCCCTTACTATTGTAGGAGAGAGAAATGAAGTAACCTGTGATTTTCTCTACAGATAGAACAGCTTTGGAATAAAAAAAGAGTTAACATTCGCCCATCTCCTTGGAACAATATGTCTGATCGCCAAAGGGTGTGGGACTCGTTGTGTTTTACCAGTATAAAAAATACAGTGATCAGAATTTTTATTGAAAAAAAATGGCAAATTCTGCAGTTGACAATTTGGTTGATTGTGGTCCATCCCCAAGCAGTGTATTCACTAGCAGACACACAAAAATAGCAACCTGCGAACTCTACAGCATGTGGCATCAATGTAGATCAGGGCGAGGAGGAGGGCTACTCCAGCAGGGCAGCAGAGGTCAAACTAGGCACAAATAACGAAATTACAAAGCACACAGGGGTGTCACGGTGGATAACATGTCCTTCAGAGTAGGAAGATAGGCCATTTAAAGATTGTGAGTTATATAAATGAAGCATGACTGTGGGCACCTTCAACCCCTTCCTTACCTTCTGGTTGCTTCCTGTACTGGAGACTGAGCAGAAAACAAGAAAGGGGGTTACGCAATACAGGCAACTTCAGTCTCAATCATATATATTCTGTGGTAGGAGATGGACTCGAAAGACTACCTTGTGAATCGCTAAGAAAGCTAAAGTGTGGTAAGTAATCACACGGAAGTCAATGGAGATGGCCAAGTGCGTTGCTGAGCAGGGAACCCCATTGACGAGTAGGGGGATCAAGCTTATTCAGAAAGAGGATAGGATTTCATAATCATAGAGAGTGTTTCCCACCCCCCGATATGAAGGCGAGCTGACAGATATAGGCCAACATTTGTGGCCCTTAAACATTAGTGAAGTCTTGTGTCTTGGTGTTATGTTACTTTTCCTAAAGGACCATTTTACCGCCCTATACCTCATGGGCATCAATTAAGGATAGTTAAGGACAGCAGTGCTACAACTGTTTTACTCATTTGACGTTGTAGCCCAACCTTGCTAACCTTTGTAAGACGGGCCATAAAGCCTATAGCAAGAACAGAAAGGAAACAGGTCTATAAGTACTACGTTTACCTTCCAGTTTCCACTTTTTGCCCTTTCCCTGGACCCTCAACAGTAAATAGGAGCCTGGAGATGGGCTAAAAGCATTTCAATCCTTAGATGTCATCAGGGTGTCAAAGGGTACTTGGTGTAACTTTTCCTACCTCTGCCATTTTGGTGAATGCACAGCCATTCTAGACTTTCAAGTAACTCATAGGTAGCCCTTCGGCCATTTGCCCACATTACGTGGACTTTGTTTTCCAGACTACAGGCAAGGCCCCGTCAAGCAGACCTCTTCTCTACTGAGTTCAAATATTTGCCTTTCAAAGGTGACATATTCTGCATGTTGAAATTTTGGTTCTTTAATGCGCTCTCAGATCTGATACTTATGATCTGTATTAGAGACTTTCCACTGCTTATGAAATTGATATGCTTCATATTAAAGAAACCTGCATCTGTTAAGGGGCCAATTGCATTTATGGTCACATTACCCCGCTGGTTATTTTTTGTTACACCTAAGGAGTGAAATAGATATAGGCGGTGGGGTTGTCCTGCTTTTGAAATCCCACCACTCTCTTCGGGTTTGGCCTTCTCCCTTTATTGAGGCTGGGCTGGCCTTTTCCCTCTGCTTAAGGCGGTTATGACTTTACCCTCTAAAAGCAATATGGCATTGTTACTTTCTTGTTTCCTCTAGTGGGGTGACAAACACATTCCGTTTTTTCTAAACCAAACCGCACCATTTTTTACTCAACAACAGTTTTTATCACTCTGGGTGCCATTATTGATGCCCTCGCAGATCCCTTCTCTTATACTTTCACACAGGGTTCAGCAGATCTTGCATTCACAAGAAGAACTGATGGGTCCATGAATATAAAAGATAGATTCCATTTTCTCATAAACTTCGGGGGTTCTATTGATTTCATTAACCTGCGCATGTGGTCAGATCACTATTTTATAAAACTTTACTAAACATATCTAACGAAGTAACCAAAGCTGCTCACCTGGGGGTGATAGGGTGCCTCACTTCTGATCCTCCAAGGACAAGTAAGACTCCCTCTCTTCAGTCTCTCAGGCATTACCATTGCTGATATTAGCTTCCAGATAATGCCCTCTGCCCCTTAGTTTACTGTGGAATTAGCACAAGTCAGAAGAGAATGCACGACACTGGAAAAGAACTGGAGGACGAACTACAATCAGGATAAGAAAAGAGCTTACAGAGTTATTCCATGGTCACATAAAAAGTTAATAAAAACAGCCAGTGCTGTTTTTTGTAGAATAGAAGTAGTATGATCTCTAATTCTCTGAAAGATATTTTTATCTAGTGGCCTCCTTCCTTAACCCAGACAGTAACATCAACCCAGCAAATCACTCACAAGAAGTCTAGTAGACTTCTTTAAAGCGAAATTCACGAATAGCTGCTTGTCATTTTCAATAAATGGCACTTTTAATTCTTACATAACTTTCAACGCATTGGTAAGGTTATGTTTATGTTGACACATTGCGGTCTGACATAACAAAAAGTTTAGTTCGATCGGTTAATCTTGTTTACTGGCCGCCTGTCCTGAGAAAATTCTTCATAAGGGAAGCAGGAGAGAAGATTATCCCAGTTTGGACACAGATATTCAACGCCCCTTTTGCACAGATACCACTTCTGTGGAAACAAGCGGTTGTTACCCCATTTTTTAAAAAACACAGCTGTTGATCAAGCCACGTTTCACTGGTCTCATAAATACTATTCACTGGTCTCATAAATACTATTCACTGGTCTCATAAATAATGGTTCCATTTAAAACTTTGGAGAATTATGTAAATAAGCACATCACACGCTATTTTGAGAAAAAAGGAGAATTGGGTTTCTGCAAAATTGGACCTTCATCTGTGCACAGGACAGAGTCCGCTTTAGTTGAGATGGTAGATGAGTTACGGTGGATGCTGGACCAGGGGCGTAGGGAGGCTCTCAGTATTATGGGCCTATTGCAGCATTTGATACCATTTCCCATGATATCTGCTAATCAGGCTAAATAAGATTGGTATCTGAAACTCTTAGTTGGATTGGATTATTAGAGCCCCCATATTTAATATCTATGTGACCCTGCTAACCAGCTTGTTGTGGGCATTAGGTTTTCCTTTTTGGACACAGGCAGATGGTATGCTTGTATGACCCAACTGAGGTTGGCAGGGATAGTTTTCAAAACTGTTTTATGGCAGATGCCATCTTGAGGAGCAATAACGCTCTCACATTAAACACTGAGAATAGTGAGCTCCTCAGCCTGGCCCCATCACTGGTGGCGTCTTCTGCACTGGGTTCAACAGTGAGGAGCTCAGGGGTAATTCTGGACAGTTCTTTAAGCTTTGAACCACACTCTAATAGAGTTCTGATAACTATGTTTTTCTTTATAAAGAAACTGAGAAAAAATATTGTCCTTTCCTCCTGTAGCACCGTAAGAAAGTGCTGTTCTGGACAATTCTCCCACCCAGACTGGATTACTGCAAAGCCTTATTATGTTGAAATCCAAAGAATCTGATCTTCAGACTTCAGCTGGTACAAACGTTGACTGCCTGAGTCTTTTTTGATTCTAGAGAGTGGTCATGTCTGCCCTTTTTTTACCCAAGCAACCTTGGCTAACGGTAGACAAAGTAATTTTATCTGAGTTTGGTGGTGGAAAGAGATGTGACTGTTCAGGTAGGTGGGGCATAAGTTCTGTAGTTCCTTGAATGTGTGTGTGAAGAGTTTGAAATGAGCACATTTGTGTTTCAGGAGCCAGTGGAACACCCTGTGGTGTGATTTGAGTTCTATGTGGGAGGTTGAGGATGAGTCTGGCTGTTGAGTTCTGGGTGGTGTGTAGTCTTTTAGTGAGTTGCTTGGTGATCCTTGCATAAAGGGTGTTTCTGCGGTCAAACTTGAAGGTGACTAAAGTGTGAATGACAGTTTTTCTAGTGTTGCTTGGTATCCATCTGAAGTTCTTCCTCAGCATCTTCAGTGTGCCGAAACAAGATGCAGTGGCAGCATTCACTTGAGTGGTCATGTCCAGTTTGTTGTTGATGACTATTCTGAGGTTCCTGGCATCAGTGCTGGCTGTGGGTCTGAGTTAGGCTGGCTATCTGTTGGAGTCTCAGGGTGAGACGTTCATCCAGTTAGCAACTTCTGTCATGCAGGCAGTGAATTTGTTTTCTGTGTTAGGGTTCTTATTTAAGAGGGAGAGTATGAGTTGCACGTCATTGCATAGGACAGGATGATGATGACATGTGTGTGGATGATGTTGGATAGAGGGATCATGCACACATTGAAGAAGGTGGAGCTGAGTAGTGAACCTCGAGGCACTCCACAGCTGAGTTTATGGGCCTCTGAAGACTAAAGTGCCAGGATGACAGCTTGCGTTTTATCTGTTAAGAAGGAGCAGATCCAGCGGAGAGCAGGTCTATGGATACCAATGTCATGCATGTGTCTTAGGAGGGTGGGGTATGAGACTGTGTCAAATGCTGCAGAGCGATCCAGGAGAATGAGGGCTGCTGTGTCTCCTATGTCAAGAATCATGCAGGTGTTGTTTGTGGCCGCGATGAGTGCTGTTTCTGTACTGTGGTTGGGTTGGAATCCGGACTGCATGTCATTCAAGGAGCTGGTGATTGCTAAGATGGTCGGTGAGGCATCCGTTAATTAGTTTCTCTAAGACCTGCGCTGGTTATGATAGGAGGGAAATGGGTCTGTATTTGGAAAGTGTGGCTGAGTCACCAAATGGTTTATTGAGCAACGGCATGACAGTGGCATGTTTCGAGGTGTCACTGAATGTGGCTGAGTCGATGGAAGTGTTGAGGATAGGTTTTAGTACTTCGCTGATAGGTAGCAGTCCTTTGGTGAGGGCATGCTAGGGGCAAGAACAAAATGGGGTCCCTGACAGGATGGTCTTCATAGTAGCAGCAATTTCAACTGTGGTGACAGTGGGCCATAACGTCATGGTTCGTTCTTCCGCCGTGATGGGAAGTTGAGTTGCGATGGTGACAAGTCCAGTTGAGGGGTGAAGATGCTAAATATAGAGGTGATTTTGTTAAATAACAATTCTGAGAGTTTGCTGCAAAGGTCCTGTGGAAGGGTGATGTTAATGGAGGCGACAAGAGGTGCAGGGGATTCTTTGATGATGGCGAAGATTTCCTTGCTGAGGTTAGCGCAGGAGTCGGTGTGCTCTGCAGCAGCTGTGCACTTGGTGTTTGTATCTGCTGGACATAGCACCTTAGGGCTAATTTGAAGATGTCTTTATCTGTGGTGTCTTGACTTGTTCTCCATTTGTGCTCAAGTTGCTTGACTCAGCAAACAGGCCTGAAGGGGATCAGAGAAATCTCATGGACTTACTGCTGTACAAGATAGCTCTATATAGTTTTCAACCATTTTGTTGAAGTATATTAGGTCTTTTAGCCACAAATTTTGACTAAGTGGCATAGTACTCATACAATGCATGCCGGTTTGCTTTTTTGTGATGAACAGTACTATGGATGTAAATTTAAGTATGATTTTAGGTTCCTCCTCTGTGTAGCCCAATATTTTATGGGGATATTTCTATGTGTTTTTCAGTCATCAAGCATATGGCATCAAATAACTTGTAGCAGTTATTCTGTACAGGCAATCAGTGCCAGGCCAGATGCATGAACCCCTCATATATGTTTATACATTTCTTGCGAGTATTTGTTCCAGAATTATTAAATATAGCCATTCATGCTGGTGTAATGGATGGGTAATGTAAATAATTAAAGTGCATGAGTTGTGTCTTTAGCCAGCAGTTCACAGCAATATTTTCAACACTCATCAGACAGCGAATCCCACTCCCCCGCATCTCAGCCTCTGACTTCCCCGGAGCCACAATTGCTTCCTTCTTTGCTAATTTTATAGTGTCAATGTATAAATAAAAAGGAGGCTGTCTTAAACCTGTTTCAGCACACTGAAACAGTTTAGTAAGGATGGCTTAGTTCAGACTTGCCCATTTTGCCAGTCATGTGCAGCCCACAGGAGGAAGCGTAGAGCACAAGTAGTTCACGTGTCTCTTTGAGGCTCCTATGTCTAGTGTGTCCTGTCAGCCTCCCAGCATACATGAAGCCACTCCTGTAACTCTCCCTACTCTTTAGTGAGCCACCATGTAGGTTCATTAACAGGGTCAATGTACTGTGGCCTCTGACATAGCAAAAATGAATACCTATGATTTCCAAAGACAAGCAGGCAATGTATTTCTGTTGTCCTCGCTTTATGAGGGATACGCTATCTGCAGCATCTGAGCACCAGGAGTACACACTTGTCTGGGCACCTCAAATCTTCAGGTCACTGGCGACATCTAGCCAGGCGCTGCAGGACACAACTGAGAGGCTGACACAAAGCAGCAGGCCCCATCAGTCCCTTCCCCGTGATGGCCACACCTACAGCTTGCAGAGCCGAGTTCCCAGAGTTAGTTACTATAAACTCCAAACTGGGAATACCACATGCTTCACCACTGACTCTGGTGCAGCTGCCCACCTATTAGATGCCAGGGTTCGTCCTTCCCACACACCACACAGTGCTGTTCACCTCCTCCACTGCCCGCACAGTCCTCACACTTCAGTTTAGGGACATATGTTTTTGATTTAAATAACACTTTGGCCGTCTGAAAACCGAGACCACCAAAGCCATGGGCGCCAGAAGACTGCCAGTGCTGGCGGTCTTCCGCCTGCCATAATATGGATACTGCCGGATTTCCACCACATTTAGGGTGGAAATCCGGTGGTAGCATTGCTGGTGGATGAGGCGCCTTGGCGTGCTACCACCGCCACCGCCCTGCCAGCAGGACGCCGCCAGCTGTATTTTGACCAAACAGACAGCCTGCAGTGTCCTGCTGGAAGTAGCCGGTCAAGGTAAGTCGGGTGTCTGTAAAGGGAGGGGGGGTGTTGTGTGTGTGGTGTCTGAGTGTGTGTATGAATGTGTGTGTCTGTGTATGTGTCTGAGTGTTGTGGTGTATGCGTTGTGGTATGCATGTGAGTGAATGCGTGTATGAATGTTTCAGTGAGTGCGTGTCTGCATGTCAGTGTTTATGCATGTCTGCATGTCAGTGTGTATGCATGTATGGATGAGTGTGTGTGAATGCATGTTTGGATCAGTGTGTGTGAATGCGTGTATGTATGAGTGTGAGTGAATGCGTGCATGGATGAGTGTGAGTGAATGCGTGTATGGAAGTGGTGGTGCATGGGTGCATGCATGGTGCGTGTGGGTGTGTGCATGATTGTGGGGAGGGGAGGTGGGGGTGAGGGGTGGGAAGGACGCTGTGATTCTAGGGGGGGCGAGGGATGGGGGGCCTTCTACCGGTAGCCCTACACCATGGTTTTTGTGGCGGTGGTACCACAGTGAAAACCATGGCAGTAGGCCGGCTCATTATATAGCTGGAGGTCATGTGCGGACCGCTGGGTCGGAGATGCACATCTCCGGTGCGGCGGTTCATACCGCCATGGCGGTATGAGTAGTGATGTGGTGGGTTGGCTGCGGCCAACCCGCCACACTCATAATGTGGCTGTATACACCGCCAGCATGTTGGTAGTGATACCGCCACATTAACCCTGGCAGTCAAAAGACTGCCAGGGTCAAAATGAGGGCCTTTGTCTTGGGCACAGGTGAATATGAATAATACTTCTGGTAATTTCAATGTGTTTAGGCAAGGAGATTGTGTGTAAAAAAAAACAATAATGGAAAAGATGGAAAATTAATTATACATTAACACACAGTATTGGTGTACTGTCTTGTGTTTTTATTTGAAATTATGACTCAATAGCCAATGGGGGGTTATCATGTATGTATTTTGGATTACGATCTGGGGAAGTAGAGCTAGCCACACAGAAGACTATTGTGAGAAATTGGGTTGTTGGTTAACTGGGGTGTGAGCCCTGGTCAAGCAACAGCCAAAATCTCATCATGCAGGGTGAACCACAAAAAGTCACTAATTTAACCTATGCTTAAAGTCACTAATGTAACCTGTGCTTAAAGCTGGGTAGACTGGCACAAAAAGCAGTCAGGCTAAACTTAGAGGCAATGTGTTAAGTATTTATGCAGTACACAAACAGTAACACAGTGAAAACACAGCACAATAAAAATCCCAACCCAATTTAGAGAAACAGAGTAAATTTTAATAAATGATCTGACATCAAAACCATCAAAATCAAATTAGTAGAACAGGAGTTATGTATTTTTAAAGTTTAAGGTTCAAAATGGCAAGTCCACAGTTTTGGAAAATGACCACCTGGGCACCTTTAGCACCACATCCAAGGGTCCATGAGTGGATGTTCGAGGCCCGTCTAGTGGGCTTCTGGTAAGCTTTGTGCTGTTTTCTGTATTTGTGACTGTATTGTGTGCCCTGGTTGATTCTGCCTTTTTGCCCCATTTGCGTCGCTAGACTCGTGTGCATTGTGCCGTTTTTCGCCGTATTGTGACTGTATTGCTGTGCCTTGCTTTATTGTGCTTATTGTGCCTTTTTGCTTCTTTTGCGTCCCATTTGTGCTTTTTTAGTGCCTTCTTAGATTGTTTCTCCGCTTTTTCGGCCCTTGTGCGCTCCCCCTTGCCGCTTTCCCTTGCCGCTGCCTCCCTGCGGCCCTGCCCCCCTCGCGCCCCCATTCGCCGCTCCCTCCCGCCTCCCAGCTGCTCCTCCCTCCCCCCTACCCCCTCCCTTCTTAATGCCTGGCGCTGCGCGGCCGCGCCAGAGGCAAGCCCATCTGCGCCCGTCCGCGCCTGGACCGCGCCCAGCGCCACCCCCCCTGGTCCGCACGCCCCCCGCACCACCAGACGTCGCTACTCGGCCAACCAACTCAGCGCCCTCAACCCCGGCCGCTCCACAACATGCTTCCAGTCATCTCCAAAGAATGCCAAGGGACCCTTCTCCTGCCTCGCCTGCAACTTCACCTGCAACGGAACAAGGAAACCTGCCACAACCGCAACAAACCACCTTCACTGCATACTCGTCAACACACTTCCGCACGCAAGCACGCCATCGAGCTCTGGGACCTGCTCGACACCACCGCCCCTGACGTAGCCTTCTTGACCGAAACCTGGTGGAACGACTCCTCAGCACCTGACATCGCCATAGCCATCCCGGACGGCTACAAGATCACCAGAAGAGATCGCCCCAACGGAATCGGAGGAGGAATAGCCATCGCCCACAAATCCACCCTCAAAATCCACACCCACACGGACGACACTCTCAAGACCGCCAAACACCTATACTTCCGGATCCACACTGACCCCAACACCACCCTCAGGGGAACGCTCATCTACCGACCCCCAGGACCACGAGCACCCTTCAGCGACTCCATTGCCGACCTCACGAGCACCCACGCGCTCAACTCTACGGACTACATCCTCCTTGGAGACCTCAATTTCCACTTGGAGAACAACAACGACGCCAACACCACATCCCTGATCGACAACCTCTCCAACCTCGGCCTCAGACAACTGGTCAACACACCCACCCACATCGCCGGCCACACGCTCGATCCGATCTTCTCTGCAAGCAACCACGTCACCTTCAGCCACACCACCGAACTCCACTGGACCGACCACCACTGCATCCACTTCACATTCAAGAAGCACATCGAACACCACCGCACCCAACTACCACCCCACCGCCGCTGGAGCAAAGTCACCGAAGACCAACTGACCAGCACCCTCGCACAGAACCCGCCCACCGACTCCACCGACCCAGACACCGCCGCTCTCAACCTACGACAGTGGATCAACGACTGCGCCAACACCCTTGCACCACTCAAGAGGCCCACTGACAACCAAGGAAAGAAAAAAGCCGCCTGGTTCACTGACGAACTCCTCACCTCCAAACGCACCTGCCAGAAACTAAAGAAGAAATGGCTCCTCGAATACACACCCAACAGCCTGGCAGCCCACAAGGAGGCCACCCGCAAGCACCACCAGCTAATCCGACTCGCCAAACGCTCCCACTTCACAGAACGCCTGAACAACAACGCACACGACAGCAAAGAACTCTTCTGCATCGTGAAAGAGCTCTCCAACCCCAGCGCCAACCTCAACGACATCCCACCATCCCAAGAACTCTGCGACGCCCTATCCACCTTCTTCTATCAGAAGATCGCCGACATCCACGACAGCCTCAACACCACGCCGCCGTCAGACCCCACCCCCGACAACCCCACCTGCGCCAACCGCCTCACCGCCTGGAGCCACGTAGACAACGTTGAAACCTGCAAGATCATGAACTCCATCCACTCAGGATCCCCTTCAGACTCATGCCCCCACCACGTCTACAACAAAGCCGACTTTACCATCGCCCCCCAACTTCGAAAGGTCATCAACTTATCCTTCGAAACCGCGACTTTCCCGGACAGCTGGAAGCACGCCAAAATCCACGCCCTCCTCAAGAAACCCAAGGCAGACCCCAACGACCTCAAAAACTTCCGCCCGATCTCCCTCCTCCCCTTCCCGGCGAAGGTCATTGAGAAGATCGTCAACGCTCAGCTCACCCACCACCTCGAGGACAACTCCATCCTGGACCCCTCCCAGTCCGGTTTCAGACGCAACCACAGCACCGAGACTGCTCTCCTCGCCGCCACAGATGACATCAGACAGCAAATGGACAACGGCGAAACTCCAGCCCTCATCCTCCTGGACCTCTCCGCAGCCTTCGACACGGTTTGCCACTGCACCCTACTAACAAGCCTCCACGAAGCCAGAATACAAGAAAAAGCCCTCCACTGGATCTCCTCCTTCCTCTCCGGCAGAACCCAGAGAGTCCGACTTTCACCCTTCCGCTCCGAAGCCACCAACATCATCTGCGGCGTACCCCAAGGCTCCTCTCTAAGCCCGACGCTGTTCAACGTCTACATGGCCCCCCTCGCACAACTGGCCCGTCAGCACAACCTCAACATTCTCTCCTACGCCGACGACACCCAGCTCATCCTCTCCCTCACCAAAGACCCTCACACCGCCAAACCCAACCTCCACGAGGGACTGAAGTCCATCGCCGAATGGATGAGAAATAGCCGCCTGAAGTTGAACTCCGACAAGACGGAGGTCCTCATCCTCGGACGCACCCCCTCGGCCTGGGACGACTCCTGGTGGCCCACCGCACTGGGACCCCCTCCAACACCAGCCAACCACGCACGCAACCTGGGTTTCGTCCTCGACTCCGCCCTCACCATGTCCAAGCAGATCAGTGCAGTTTCCTCCTCCTGCTACAACACCCTCTGCATGCTCCGTAGAATCTACAAATGGATCCCGACGGAAACCAGAAAAACGGTGACCCAGGCCCTCGTCAGCAGTAGACTAGACTACGGCAATGCCCTATACACAGGCATCCCAGCGAAAGACAACCGACGACTCCAACGCATCCAAAACGCCTCCGCCCGACTGGTCCTCGACGTACCCCGCCGTTGCCACATCTCCCACCACCTGAAAGACCTCCACTGGCTCCCCGTGGACAAGAGGATCACCTTCAAGCTCCTCACCCACGCTCACAAGGCACTCTACAACGCCGGACCGGCCTACCTGAACAACAGACTCAACTTCTACGCCCCCTCCCGTCAACTCCGCTCCGCCAACCTCGCCCTCGCCATCGTCCCCCGCTTCCAACGCAAAACCTCAGGCGGCAGATCCTTCTCCCACCTCGCCGCCAAGACCTGGAACACCCTCCCGACCCCCCTGCGACAGACCCAGGACCTTCTCACCTTCAGGAGACTCCTCAAGACCTGGCTCTTCGACCAGTAGCAGCAGCTTCCGCCCCACCCCCCCTCAGCGCCTTGAAACCCTAACGGGTACGTAGTGCGCTCTATAAATATTGTGATTGATTGATTGATTGATTGGTGGAGACCTCTTGGGGGTTGAAGACTCGCCCAAGCTGGGTCCAGGTGCGGGTTCTAGATGGTGGGACCCTGTTATGTCCATGTGGCTCTGAACAGGAAGCCAGTAAAACTAGCCCTTGGAGTCACTTCTAGAAGTCCTTGGTGCAGGTGAAGATGCAGGGCTCCACATCAGGGATGACCTATGAAGGTTCAAGGCAGGCTCCAGGTATCAAAGCAGTCCTTCCAGGTACCACAGCAGCCTGGCAGGGTGCACAGCAGGTCACAACCAGTCCTCTGAGATTAATTTCGCAGGTCCAGTAGTGAACTGAAGAGTGGGTCTGAGAGCCCTATTGTTATACCCTGGTGCCCTGCTCCTAGAAGTCAGGAGAAGTTTCCAGAAGGGCTCTTTAAAGTTCTAGGAGTTTTCTGCCTCAATTGCCCTGACTCCTAGTTGGCTGCACTGCCAATACAGGGTTGTTAAGCCTATTGTGTGATAGCAGAGCACAGCCTATTCAAGTGCACATGAGGCTAGGCTTAGCTCTGCCCGGGCCCATCAAGCCAGTGAATGGGCCATTCAGGCTCAGCTAATCTCACTATTGTGTGACTGTCTCGAGGGAATTCACAAAGTCCTAACTGTCAGTTACAGCCAGTCATGTGACCTAAGACAGGCTGCAGGCACAGAGGGCTAAGGAAAAGGCTAACTTTTTAAAAGTGGCATTTCCAAACTTTTAATGATAAATCTGACTTTACCATTTAAGAAGGTTTATCATTACAAGTTCATAGATGCCAAACATGATATATCTACAACCTCTGGTTTAGGAATTATAGCTTATTAAATATAATAAGGAATCCTCAATGCTATCATTTGGAAGAGGTAGGCCTCACAGTAGAGAAAAACGCTAGGACATGTAGAACTAAAATGTACATGTCCTACCTTTTAATTACACAGCACCCTACCCAGTGGCTACCTAGGGCCTACCTTAGGGGTGACATATGTAATAAAAGGGGAGTTTAAGGCTTGGCCAAGTCGACATGGCAGTGGGACACTGCTTTCAGCCTGCAATGGCAGTCCTGAGACATGTTTTAAAGTGCTACTTAAGTGGTTGACACAATAAGTGCTACAGGCCAACTGGTAGCATTTAATTTACAGCCCCTGGGTATATATCATACCACTCTTCAATGGACTTACATGTAAATTAAATATGCCAATCTGGTATATGTCAGTCAAATCATGTTTTAGGGAGACAGCATAAGCACTTTAGCACTGGTTAGCAGTGGTACAGTGCACAGAGTCCTAAGGCCAACAAGCAAAAATCCAGCAAAACGTAGGAGGAGGTAGGCAAAATGTTTGAGGGTGACCCTGTAGAGAAGGCCAATTCCAACAGCAATCTTGTTGTGCGGCTCTTTGGCATCCCCTCAACACATCTAGAGATGTATGTGACAAGATGATGATCTACTATTTTTGTGACAAAATAAAAACAAACTACATTACCTAGTTAAGTAGGTTAATTTAGTGACAAATATTTCCTTATATAACCAACACTGAAATCCACAGACTCTTTAAGGAACTCTGCACTTGCATAGCTCCTTAATAATCACTCTGACCTTTTTGTACTAGTAATACAATGCTCTTTCAAGCTGTCCATTACAGAATCCTGTGTTCCCAACACATTACAGAAAGCTCTGGTCGCACCCAGCTATCAATAGCCTATTATACCTTATCTGTGCTGGCTAAGATTTTAGAAGTGGTGGCTGTTCAACAAGTCTAACACTTTCTAGACACCAAACCTATATTTCTGCCTATTGAGTCCGAGTTCCTACTTCTGCATGGGACTGAAAGAGCTCTTCTAAGCTTTTGGGACAATGTGCTGTGGTGTATGATAAGGAGGCTGCATTACTCCAGCTAATGCTACATCCCTTGGAAGCTTTTAACAGTGTAGGCCACACCATTCTTCTGGAGCATTTGGCCACTGTGTTAGGAGTCTCAGAAGAAATCATCAGTGAATACAATACTTTCTTACCAATAGAAAGCAACAACCAGGTAAAGGGAAATCCCTTTCTATCTGAATCGTCTTTCTTACTTTTTCTGAACTGACCAGCCTTTTCCCTGCTCTGTTAAATATCTACTTGCATCGCTTAGTTGACCAAGATCTTCATGTGGCTAGCCAAGCCTCCATAAATGACACACAGATCTGAATATGATTGCTCATGGTTCATACCCTTGTTCGCATCTGGCACACTTGCAATGTTATAGTCAGAACTTGATGAGCTCCAATTATCTCCAGTTGAACCAAAGTGGGACAGATAGTTTTTGTTCCAATGGGAGGTCTTCAAAGATGGCCCTTGACATTCAGAGCGTCTTTAGGCAGAAGCTGCCTACAACAAACTAAGTAAAGATTATGTCCTTTTTCGTTTCATGGTGAGGCAAATTTTAAGCCACAGGTCAATGCAGGAGTGAAAAACTGCTTCTTTCAGATCTACTGACTTAAACCTATCGTCCTGTTGCTATTCTGGAAAAACTGAACGATGGTAGTCCAAGGCTTGACTATCAGAATGCCATTTACATCAGCCTTCATGAAACTCTTTTGGTTTGGTTTCAAATTTCTCAAAATACAGAAGACAGGGCTGTAGGAGCATCTTGCAAAGCTCTTCACTCAAACTGCCTTGCATTTAAAATGTTATGGATTGAGTACAAATACTTCCATCAACATACTCCTGCACATCTTTCTTCTACTTTGAAGAGGCATGTGTATACATTATTATGGAGTAAACATACAACTACTGCAATGGCCTGTAAATATAATCCCTGCACACAAGGAGGCTGGCCTTTCTCAGTACAGGCTCCTGAACTGTGGATTCCTTCCTTTCAGACGTAAAGTTCTCAACCACGCTCCTACGATTCAAGAAAAAGTTGAGTTGTTATCTGCTTGACCATGCCATGTTTAGATCAATGCCAAGAGACTCCACTATGGTAGTGGTTCCTAAAAAATATAGTAAAGTCGGTCAGAATGGTAGGCACAGGCCTCCGCTCTGGCCCCCAGCTTTGTTTCCCACTAATTTATATCTCCAAAATGTCATAGTTCGGTTAAGTGCAAACTCAATGAGCCAGGAGTACATTTGTCAGTGTTAAATCAAATAACAAGAGGGAAACTAGAATAAAAAAATAAGAAACATCCATGTGTCATATTGTGGGAAGAGGTGGAGGCCTGAGGGACCGTTATGTATCTTCGCGCACTCCAAAGGCAGGTTTAATGGGCAAGTTACTTCAGCAAGCGATTTAGTAGTTCTCTGTGCTACCTGGTTCCCGAGTTCGAAACCCGACAGAGCCAGCTCCAATGCTAATTTATTCAGAACTATTGTGATTGGTACACACCTGTTGCGGACTGTACTAAGAAACAGGTTATTTCCACTAGCTGTCAACTATGAGATAATAGGGCTATCCGTGTGAGGCGCAGCCACTCAGGCTGCGTCACATCACCTTGAAGGCAGCATTATGTGGTAGACGCTGACGTCAATACCGCGACAGGGTAGAGCTGTGAAGTTTGAACTGCAGCTGTGACTGAATTGTTTTGCTAAAGAGGAGGAAGGCGCTTTAAGATAAAGCTGGCATTCATATAGGAGACACAGGCTCATGAATGAACGTTGCAAGTAGGAAGCAGGGAGGGAGGGCTCCACCATCTTCCATTGTTTGGCGTGGCGCTTCATTTCAGTTTGGTAAATATTTAATCGCACCTTCTGGTGTGGTGACGCCGGCGGCAGCAGACACCAGCTGCTGGAATAATAGAGTCCCGGGCTGGGCTGTCGGCGTCCCCCGGGAGGGGCGACGCTGCCCAAGAAAGGGGCACTGTGCAAAGGGGCCAGGCGGCGAGGGGCACTGTCAGGCGCGGAGATAAGAGCAGCCGATACCGAGCAATTGGAAGAGAGGCGCCCTGGTATAAGGAGAGATACCCTCCCGAGAGAGGAGGGTGAAAGACGCAGCGCAGATATCAGAGCCAGGCTCGGAGCAGGAGAGCGGCACGAGAGAACATCACACGCAGGGATGCAGAAGGAAGGTGTAATGTAATTTGATCTGATGCTCGCGCAGAGAGCCCCAGTGCCTCGGGCCGTGTTGGCGGTGAATACAAATAAAAATAAGGTGATGACAAGAGGGGACAGGGAGAAGCGCAGATTCTAAGGGCAAGAACCACAGACGGAGGAAATGAAAGAAAACTGCCTACCTTCCGGCGGAGCAGTAACAAGACAGGCCGCATCCCACGTACTGAAAACCATTCGGGTCAGGGACAAGGAGCCGTTAATGGCAACTAAAGCGGTTCGGGAAATAATTCAGTGACAGTTGTTTTAGTGTAAAAGGTCATTTATTAGGACAGGATTGCATAAGTAACATAACCATTAACTTTCAAACGTAACCGTAACTTTAATAACACCCTCCTATTAACCTCTCCTCGCTCATCCTTCTCCTTCAAAACCTTTATCTCGTTTCCATTCCCCTACGCACTCCCCTTTTCCTTTCATGCCCCATTTGGTTCGTGCGTACCCCCACTCAGAGCCTTCACCTGCTTGTTTATTCCCTGGAAGGGTGGCCAAGCCCGCATCTGACTCACCACCCTCCCCCATCTACTGCTCGCTCACCCCTGCAACCTGCCCTAACTGACAATTTCCCTCCCCTCCTTGCTATTCGATTCTAACTTCCGTCCTTGCAATCGCTCTTCCAATTGCCGGGTGGGTGGGAGGCCAAATTAAAACGCGCGAGGGAATCGCGGCAAAGAGGCCGGTCCCTCCACCCCCAACCCCTTTTATTTCCTCCCCCTAGACCCGCCCCCACTTACCTTTTTCACAATCCCTGTCCCTCGCCGTCACTTCCTTTCCCGAAATGACCCGCGGGAAGACTAGAGCGTTGCTCCTGCTTCCCGCGGGCCCCTCCATCGGGAAATAATTCAGTGACAGCTGTTTTAGTGTAAAAGGTCATTTATTAGGACAGGATTGCATAAGTAACATAACCATTAACTTTCAAACGTAACCGTAACTTTAATAACGCCCTCCTATTAACCTCTCCTCGCTCATCCTTCTCCTTCAAAACTTTTATCTCGTTTCCATTCCCCTACGCACTCCCCTTTTCCTTTCATGCCCCATTTGGTTTGTGCGTACTCCCACTCAGAGCCTTCACCTGCTTGTTTATTCCCTGGAAGGGTGGCCAAGCCCGCATCTGACTCACCACCCTCCCCCATCTACTGCCAACCAGCACAAACCCATTTGGCGTTTTGCTGCCCCACCCCCACAAAGGCCACGCTACTGCGACCCAGTGCTTCTCATTTCTTGTTTGTAATCCACAAATTTTCTCCCCCCCAAATCTTCCACCAGCAATCTCAGATCTGTCAAATATTATGCGTTTCCCATTGTGGACAGGTGAAACCATCGTTTCTGAAAAGTGCAACCTCCTGCTCTGTAATGTTCTCGTGTTTCAGTAATTTATTTATTTATTTATTATTATATTTTTTTTTTTTTTTGCGCCCAGCAAAAACCTTTACTCCTTTTGAGCCCGCTCCATGGCTCCATACTTAACTGCCCCTTTCCACCCTCTTCGTGGAACAAATTCTGTCCACCCAAGTATGTACCATGCCATTTTTTGCTTGAGAATCTCCAAATCCCTCTGCATGTGTTGCAGTAACGTGAGTTCTGACAATTTCACAAAGCCATCCCCTCCCAAATGTATGATTAACAATTCTGCAACATCCCCAGTTCAATAAATTAGCAGTGATGAAAGGAAACAGGTTACCCCACCGCCTTCTGCTCTTTTCCCACCATAGCACCTTGTGCCGCCTGCTGGATAGTCCCAGTACCCGATCATATATCTATTTTCTCCGCGAACTTCGCTGCCCAGTGGACCAATGAATAGTCGACCAGCCATGTAACCATCCTGCTCTGTGATGGACCAAACGCATCTCCTGCAATGGAAAAATAACTGTAACCTGTGTTTTTTGACAGAAACAAACCCCCCCCCCTTCTAAAAAACCCTTCCAACTGTATCGCCCCACCTTTCGGGTCTTAACTTAAAGTTCACAACACCTTGATCGCTAGCGGAGTCTCGCCTTGATCTTTTGCCCAGTCCCAACCCAAATGCGCTGCGGCCGTAGCTGCCCCAATCCTAAACGAATGCGTGCTGAAAAAACCATGGCCCGGCAGCCCTCACATCCCAAAGCCATCCTCAACACTCGTAAGGGCTGAAAACTAGTGAGCTTGGACCTTGATCTCTGCACAAAAACCCCCCGGCTGTCTTATTTGACAACCGTGAGGGTTGACTAAAAGCTCCAAAACATCCACCCTGCCTAAGCGGAAAAAGTGCTAGCTCGTATTCATCTGCGCAACATACCGGCAATTCGTGTAACAACTCTAGTAACGACTCAAAATCAAAGGGCTCCCTGGCCGTTCTACCCCCCACCACTCTAATTCTGACAAAAACTTTCCTGTAGCTGCTCAAAAAACTGGAAAAAACCCCAACCAGGCCAGCCGGTAACTTCGCCGAGCGGACTCCGCTAAAAACATCTCCGCCCACCCGTGATCATCATAACCCCCATTCCCAATTGTCTGCCGAGGACCCCTGTCTTGGTCTGCTCCGTTCCTGCCGCCAGGTTGCAGAAACGCTGCCACTGTGAACGGGACAGGGAAACCGCAATCTCGTTGACAACTCCTGGTATCGGGACAGCTTTAAAGATCACAATTCAGAGATAAGCCCTGCAACCTGAATCAGCGCAACCAGCGCAAAAACCTTCACATCCCTCGCTTTCTGTCCGTTCCTAAATCCACGACAGCCATGTTGTTGGTTCTGAAGAAAACTGCCCTATTTGCTAACTCGCGCCCCCCCATACTGCCATGGCCACCAGAAAGAAAAAAGTAATTTCCAGCAAAGCAATGCTCCTCCTTAGTTGTCACCAAAAATGCTGGCCACGCCGTCGGGCACCATCTGCCATCCCCTAAAATCACTAAAACCATGCGCTCCTGCCGCATCTGAAATATCTGCACCTGCCATGCTGTCTCTTCTTCCCAGAACCACCTGGATACCCCAATTAATTGTTTCAGAAATATTTCCCACCTTAACATCTTCCGAGTCCCCTTGACCCACTTATTCTGTGGTGTGGCAAAACTGCACCTGACATGTACAACCCTAATTACCTGCAAAACGTCCTCCCCCCCTTTAACTGTCCTACACGCAAAGTTAAGGTACCCCAACCCCTTCTGGGCTGTCTCGAATCGATTTTTCGTACTTCCTATCAATGTGACCAAGAAAAACAGCATCTCCGTTACTGTCTGTGCCGGTAATCTGGCCATCATTATACTGGAGTCTTAAATCCCTACCCAGAAAGTTGAGAACCTATGAGGGGCCTTTCGTCTTTCTGGGTGCCAACGGCAGTCCCATCTGCTGTGCCATATCCTGAAAGTCTTCCAGAGCCGTCCGGCACTCCCCACGAACCCTTCCTTCCCGCAAAGGAAGTCATCCAAATAATGGGTCACCGCCTAATGCCCACTACTCTTGACAGAGACCCACTGCATGTAGGTGCTAACAGCTTCGAACAACGCGCATGAGATCGCGCGACCCCTGGGCAGGACCCTGTCCACATAGACTGCCCCTTCAAGCTGCATCCCCAACAATTCAAAAATCCCTTGGGTGTATCGGCAATAACCTGAAAGCTGATTGCATATCGCATTTTCCATTTCTGCCCCATGGCCGCACACCCTGACCAATTTTTTATGGCATCATCCACATATGCATACACCAGTCTGGTGTCTTCCGCTGCCATGAAATCGTCCACAGATGTGCCCTCCGGCCATAAGAGGTAATGTATCAACCTGATTTCACCGGGGCCTTCTTCGGCACGACTCCCAGCGGAGATATCATCAAAATCTGACTTGGCCACTCATAAAAAACGGGCCCGCAATTCTGCCCAATGACCGTTCCTTGTCCAGCTTATTCCTTACCACCTGTGGTAATTCCTTGCCAACCGCCAGTTGTCTGCCCAGTGTCTCACCTGTGGGCCGTGGTCACTGACCCTGAAACCTTCTTGAAACCCTTCTGCTAACTCAAGGCAGCTGCCCTATCCTTGTATATACGCAGCCCTGGTAAGATAAAAACTAACCTAAACTGGCGTAGGCCCCCTTTGGATCAGTTACGCCCTGTGTCCCTCCCCTTTTGCCGCCCTCCGTTGTACGGAGGGACTGGAGAGTGAAAAACATTGAGTAACCTGGTGACAACCCCCGCACTTGGAGCAGTCATGTTTCATTTTTACAAGGATGTCTGGAGCAGAAACCCTTGTTGAAATTCCCGCACACTCCTGTCGTGTTAAATGTTGTTCTTTGTCCCCCCCCCCACCCCGGGGCTGGACGTGCCTGAAACGGCTTATATACCACTGGTAACCCCCTGGCCATATGTGTCGCTGCTGCGGATTGTGATGATGCCGTCCACTGCCTCCATAATTCTGGGTCTACGTCCCCCCATGGCTCATCTGGGTTAATGCTCATTCCAGCTCTGAACCCCCAAAATGCATCTGCGCTTTCCTAATGATGACCATGTATTTAAATAGCGCTATAGCCCTGTCAGGGTATTTCTTGCAATAAATGCTTGCAAAGATTAAAAGCTGATGTCCAATTGTCCATATTAATTGGCACCCTCGGCCTAGGGGCCAACTCCCATTCCTCTTCCGTAGACCCTTCTGTGGCTTGTATGTCCCTATGTAACAGTTTTAAAAAACGTCTACGTACTCGTGTCTCCATATTCTGGCCTTGTTTTCACCACTATGTGTGGGGCCAATGGCATAGCCAGACCCATCTAGGGTAGCCTCCTCTTGTGTTCTCCCCCTTCCTTTTCTTCTGTGCCTGACTTCTCTCCGCTGCCTTGTCCCCCCTAAGTTGTACCTCTGGCTTGCAGCTCTGTGCCTTTTTCCCCGCCTTTCTTATCTTTACCTATTAGCGTGTCAAATATCGAAACTTCTCCTACCCCCACCGACTTGTAAATTGGAGTGTCGTCCCCTTTTGCCCCGTCCCCCAAACCGCCCACCATTGCCCTTTACCTCTGCAATGTGCAGCCCCCGGCCGCGAAACCTTTCGGCCCCGTGCTTGTTCTTGCCTTTTTTCCTGTGGACCATTGCTGTTGTCCCGCTCCTGAAAATAGAAACGGAGAGAGGGGTTGCGCCGCTCCTGCGTCCTCTTCCCCTCCCCCTTGTGCTGTGAACCTCTGTTTCCTTGATCTCCCCCACTTCCCATTCTTCCAGATCCTCTTCATAGTCAAGTTCCCACACATCCTCTTCACACACATCCATCCGTTTTCCAACACTCCCACTCCTCATCATGTAGTTATTAGACATGTCATTGTGACCCACATGGCGTCTGCCATCTCTGTGTTGTCCCCGATCCTACGGAGTAGAGAAGGCCGCCGGAGACCCCTCTAGCGCTTCTGACCAACGTGCCGGGGCCGTATTGCGCCCCGTTGGTATCGCCTTCCTTCTGCCAACCTCTTGCGTTGGCATTGACCTTCCGCGCGCCGCATTGCCGTATGCGCCACTGGCTCCCATCGCGCTGCCTAAACCACCATCCTCCCTGCCTTCTTATCCCCTTTGGCTCCGAAACCCATACCCAGCTGCCGCTCCGCCCTTAGGTAAAGACAAAACCCCAGGGCGTAATTCCTAAACTGCCTGTACCCCCCTGCTGCAGGCCGCAAAGGGCGTGCTGAGAAAGGATACGTGGGCCCTGTGTAACCTGGCGCCTCCCGTGGGGTCCTGCGGGGGGCCTGGCAAGGGGGGGGGGGGTCCCTATAGTGCGTTGGTTTTGCCTTGTGTGATAACCTCCTTGTACGAAATTGTAATAAATGTTTTTTTTTTTTTTTCTTTTTTTTTTTTGGGGGGGGGGGGGGGCTGTATTGTCCCTAAATCACTTAATTGTGCCTTAAGGGCCGGCGGCGGGGGCCCCCACTGAATGATGCGAGGCTCCCCACCTGGATAATTGTAGTAGCCAATCCCGATTCTATCGCATAGTATTATATATATATATATTTGTATTTCTATTTATTTCTTCCTATTTCACTTTTTTTTTAAATTATTTTTTTTAAATAAATTTATATTAGGCCCCCACGTGGTCGGAGCCAGCACAATCTGGACCGCTGCTAAATCAAGGATATGTTGGGCCTATAAAACAAAAAAGGCCTGCTGGCGGGGCCCCCAGGGGCCGACAGTGGCTTAAAAACCAGCCACCTGTTACCGCGGCCAGCCGGCCAGCAAACACATGCCCTGATTCCTGTGAAAAAGGGGGGGGGGGGGCGGGCGCTCGAAAAGGAGCGTATGGCCGCCCCCAGTAGTTGTGAAGGATGAGGGGGGGGAGGGGGGGCGCGGGCTGAACGCGCGCCCCGGTCTACATAATACTGCACAAGTGGCGATACCCGCATACCCCTTCCCCGCCCTACCTGCACCTCAAAAGAAACCCGCAGTGAAGAGCCCCAGGGACCGGCCTCTCCAAATTAAAACGCGCGAGGGAATCGCGGCAAAGAGGCCGGTTCCTCCACCCCCAACCCCTTTTATTTCCTCCCCCTAGACCCGCCCCCACTTACCTTTTTCCCAATCCCTGTCCCTCACCGTCACTTCCTTTCCCGAAATGACCCGCAGGAAGACTACAGCGTTGCTCCTGCTTCCCGCGGGCCCCTCCAATCCCGACTCAAGGACAACCACAGAAGCATCGAACCTGCCCAAACACTTGGCTCAGGCCTTCGACCTTCGACACTTGGCTCAGGCCTTCGACCAACCAAAGCTTCGACACTCCACAAATTACCCGTCCGGTTAATTTAAAAAAAGAAAATACAAATCCAGGACCAGTAGCTGTACTCCTGAACGGCAACATTTGTATAATCAGGTTGCTTCCATGTCTTACCATCAGGCTGTAGTTTTATCATCGGGTTTTAGTGGTCAGGGAAGCAGCTTTAATAACTCCCGCACTTGGCACACTACAGGCCCGGTGATAGACACCAATTGACATCCAGTACAGTACATGCAATTCTTAGCATACAAAATGACACTTTATCAACCTTTTTACAGTGGAATCAATTGGCCGCTTTATTAGTGTGGACAAGCGATCGTGTGACTGCCTCAATGTTAACATATTTTCAGGTTATGTAGTTCGGTCAATGATCAACAAGCGTTTAGTACAAATGTCAAATAACTTTTGTCTTGTGCATTCTTTAGTTATCAACCCTTACACGTCTAAGTTCTCCATTTGACAATTTGTCATGCGTTCCATTGTCCTCTGAATTTAGCAGTCCCATTTTCCTTTTATGGAGAAGGCTCTCACCGACAGTGTTTGTTTTACCAGTGTTGTTTATTTGGGGGTAGCCTTCAGTTCTTGGAAATAGGCCCAACTCGCTACCTGGCGTGTTAACTTCCCTGCCATCCGATATGGCGGTTCTGGGCTGCGAGTGCCGTGTTCCGCTTAGCCCCCTTACTTTGCCACCTTACACCCTGCCGTGAGGCATCCCAAGGTGTGTGGCTTTTGTTCGCACACCCCCTTACTAGGTGTGTCCACCAATGATTTTTTGGTAAAACTTTCGCTGTCTTCCGCCACGCTGCCAGTGAGGCTCACGTCTCCTGGCAGCTCCAATTCGTTATTTTATTATTTTTTTTTTTATGCCAAACTTGCCGCTAGGTTGGACCAAAAGATGGTCAACCCTTCCTCTGATAAATGTACGCCGTCCGGCGCATAGAGCTCTGGTCTCCTCAGGTGGATCAGGCCATGCCGGATGCTTTCCCACCCATTGTATTTGCAGTACTTGGCGACTGCCAGGTTTAGTTTTCTCCTGGAGTTATCCACTGCACTATCTGAAGTTGCCCCGCGCCACCTGATCCGGGGGATTAGCTCCGACCAAATGATGGTGGTGTGTCCTAGCCGCCTGGCGATGCTCCCCAGGACCTCTTTAATGTTGTTGAGGAGTGTCTTTCTCCCCAACGTGGTCAGGTCGTTGCCCCCCAGGTGGATGATAATGGCGTCCGGGTGTTCTTGGGAGGAGTCAATAATTTTATCAAGTGCAGCCTGGAGCTGTGCCCATCTCATGCCTGGAAAGCCCCACCACCGGATCGTGGTTGCTGGTCTGTCCTTTGGGTGCAACCTTCCGTTCCGTTTCCACCATGCCTCCAGTCTGGAAACAAATGAGTGCCCTATGATCCATGTGACCTTGGGGGGTGCCCCCGCCCCTGGAATGACAAGATACCGTCACAATAGGTGAGGACGAATGTAACTTTTGAAAGCGTTGGAGCGCCATCTACCAACTGCTTTGATTGCGTTTGCTTCAAGCCCCAGTGCGGCTGCGGTGGTGGCTGCCCTGATGCAAAATGAATGGGCACTGAAATCCGCCGCTGGGAAACCTTCCCTCCCTAGGGCTTTTTGCATGACCGCGGTGAACTGGAACCTGCTCAGGTTGTCCCCGTTGGCATGTTTGAACAGGGGGCCTGGCCCAGCCGGGCGAGCCTGCAAATACTCTCCTATGCTGACCACTGGGCAGTACTTTGGTTGGTTTATGCGCTTTAATCTGATGCTAGTGCCCTGGCCCGCTTGGTCCGTTTTGGATCGTCTCAGGGTTAGCCGTACCTCTTCTGGTTCTAGATGACAGTCCCCAATCTGCAAGCATGACTTGCCCCCTGAGAGCTTGGCAGCTGCCGCCAGCTCGCCCACCCTGAACGCCCCAAAGAACGCTGTGGTGAAGGCTGCCCTGAAAAGTAGCTGCTCGTACCGGTCCTCCGCTACGAGCTGCAGGGAATTTATTAGCTTCGTTAGTTTGCTGAAGTCAATGGGGCGTCTGGTGTCTTTTCTGCACCCCTCTAAGCGTTTCCAGCCTTTCATGGCTGTTTTTATATAGTGCGAGCCGGTGGGGTCCATGCCCAACTGTAATTTTGAATGGTGGGCTACCGCCGCAAGGTGTGCTTGTGCCCAGGACTTGGTTTTTCCCTGTTTGAATGCCCAGAGGATGAAATGCTCTGCTGCTCACCTGGTTTCTGCGGCGTTGGTTAATGATTCTAAGCCCCCAATGTCCATAAAAACCTTGGTATACTTATCATACCTCCGCTGGGTTTCAGGCGTGAAGGCGCTCTTTACTAGAACGGACAGGTCTGCTCTGCTAGATCCCATAGCTCTACCGGGAAGGTGGTCATCCTGTGGTTTGCCTCGGGCGCGAGTTTCCTGAATCTGTCCATCCTCTGCCGGTGCGCTCGTTCCGCCCTCCGTCGGTGATGCCGCTGCCTCGACCTCTGCGTTTTGGATCACGACCCTTGCTTTCTTGGTTGGGTTGCTTGCTTGCTTCCCCTCCGCTCTTCGCCGCCTGCTTGGTTTCTGTGGTGGGAGAGCCGCTCTCTCCGTTGTCTTCTCCGGCGGCGATGTGGTGTCCTCCATGCGCTCAGTGGGTTCCCTGCTCTTGTCCTCCATCTTGGCGCGAAGCCAATCTTTGCCTCGCTTCAACGCTTCTGCCCTCATGTGCGCTATCATGCTTTCCAAATCGTCCTGCTGCTCTGCGGCGTGGTCCTCCTCCATTTCGCTTAACTCAGGTCAGGGTCGTGTGGCGCAGACCCTTGTAAACAGATATGTGCTGGTTTGGCCCCGGGCTGGGATTCAGCTAATTACTTCTTCTTTGCGTTGCCTTGATACTGGGAAAGTGAGTGCTCGAGCTGCAGGGTCGCGTCGCGCTTGTGCGCGGTCCCCTGCAGGCCCTGGAGAGTAAATTTGCTGAGTTTCCGGCTCCTGGCGTTGTTATTTGTGCTCGCCGGCACGCTGGGGGTGTGTCCGGTGGAGGCCGGGGTCGCGTCGCGTTATGGAACGCGGTCCCCCGAGGCGAAGGTGCCGTTCTTTTGTTGTGAGCCGTGCGCTCTCTGCCGGCTCAAAAAGATTTGCCCAGGGGTCGCGTCACCAGTTTGTTGGGGTGTTACTCGAAACTGCTTGCGGGGTCGCGTTGCGTTGAAAAACGCTGTCCCCCAATGTGAAGGTGCCATTCCTCGTTGCGAGCCGTGTGCTCTCTGCCGGCTCGAACCACTCTGCCCAGGGGTCGCGTCGCGTCACAAACACGCGGTCCCCCTAGCCGATGATGCAGTCCTGTGGTGCGCGCCGAGCGCACGGTGCCGGCTCTGCGAGTCTGGCCGGGGTCTAGCTTTCCACCCAATGCCCCACAGCGACGGTGAAGCTCGGGGGTGTGAGCAGCGCGCTCGGTGTCGGCTCGGCCGAACCTGCCCGGGGTCGCGTCGCGTTGAAAAACGCGGTCGCCCAAGGCAGTTGCTGGCTGGCGCTGCTCGACTGAGCCGCGTGGCCGGTGCCGGCTCGGACGAGTCACCCACCTGGGGTCACGTCGCGCTGCTAGCGCGGTCCCCCTAGGCAGGGCCTCTGTGGGTGTTACCGGTGACCGGGAGCTACCGCTGGACGAGGCCGTCGGATCTGCGGAGCGGACCCGCGATCGAAGACTTAGCTCGACTGGCTGTGTTGCGCTGATCCTCGTGGCCGCAGGTAATGCAAGGTTGGGGGGGGGGGTATCGCCGGACAGGGGCCGTAGGTGACCTTGATGTTCGATGTTTCTTCTTTCTTCTTTCTTCGGTGGCGCGCGTCGTCCTGGCCCAGCTGGTCCTGAATTTGGGGGGACCTGTGGGACGCGCTCCTTAAATGCCCATTACTGCCCCCCCCCTCGCCTCCCTAGGGAGGTTTCATTGGGGGGTTTGAAAATTGCAAACCCCCTGCTATTGGAGGGGTCGTACCTGGCCCACTCCCCACTTTATGGTCGCCCTGGGGGGCAAGGGGGGTGCGACGCTCCTTTGTTGGGCGCGCCCTCCCCAAACCGGTTAGACCGGTCCCTTTCGGGCCAAGGCGGCCGTTAAGGCGCCAGCCCTTCATGCCCCCTGCGGGGGCGGCCTCTGCACCATCAGGCCGTTACCTCATTACTTTACCTGCCAGGCCGCAGTAGTTTTGTTTTTGCAGTAAAACAGCCAGGCTGCGCTCTTTTGTTCAAGATCCGGGTAATAGCCTCTATCCTCGGGTCCACACACCCAGGTACCATATGACATTACATTGCCACACGTTTCAGCCAGCAGGGGGTGCAATGGATGACGCAGGTACAGATAACTACCCTGGTCAAAAGGGTTAGAGGGTACCTGCCTCATTGTTCTTTTACTTACTTGCAGGTAAAGATAAGGCTTACTCTTCCACCGGGAAACACATCATTGCCTTGTCTGGGGTGGGGGAAAGGGAGGCTTCCAAATATGAAAACATATTCAGTCGGAGTGTTAGGTTGGATGGTAATTTAGGTGTTCTGACTCTGCCAATGGAGGGTCCCGCCAAGAGAGAGACAAGGTCTTGTGTCTCCGTGGGAACGTTCGGGAGAGGAAGTGACAAAGGACGACAGGACTGGACCCAGGTAAGTGGGGGCGGGACATGGGGAGGGGGTTTATTAGGGCTGAAGGGGAGGGACTGGCCTCTTCTGCGCTTGCTCATCGCGCGGTCAAGAAGATGGCCGGTCCCCGGGGATATAAAGTCAGGCAAGTGTTGAATTGTTTACGCCTCAGCACCTTGGTGAGCGTTACGTGAGGCCTTTAGGGTGGGTATCGAAATTCTGAGTAAGTTAGCTGGAGATGGGGGGAGTTTCTGGCGTTTGGTATGGGAATGATGGTAAAAGGCAATATTACAGTTTGGTTTCTTTGCAGGTTGTGTGTCCGGTCCCAGGAGAGAAAAAATGGTCACTTGGCTGGTTGGGCACACGTTTATCCACTGGGCGGCAAAATTTGCAGAGAAGCAGATTTACGGACGTGCATTAGGACTGCCTAGTAACGAGCATGAAGTATTCTGGTGGGAAAAGAGTGGCAGGAAGTGGGGTAATTTGCTTCCATTCAAAACATCTGTTTTACCGAATTGGGGTTGTCCTGACCTGCTCTTGATCCATCTTGGGGAGAATGATCTGGTAAAACTGTCTGGGCTCACCCTACTGCAACATATGCAGCGAGACTTGGAACTGCTCAAGCAGAAATTACACAGCACATGCTTAGTATGGACGGAGTTTGTGCCTCGACGAACATGGAGAGGGGCTATCAAGCAGGAAGCCATGGAACGGGCTCGAAGGAAGCTTAATCGGGCTATGAGGGTTTTCTGCTGGGCTCATGACATCAAGGTTTTAAGACACAAAGACATCACTGAGCAAGATGAATTGCTTTTCAGGGCGGATGGTGTGTACCTGTCCGAGTTGGGAAATGCTTATTGCCTTACGGATCTTAGGCTACTTGTGGGTGACCTGTGGGGTGAGAAGCTGTGGCTCAAAGAGAAGGTTTAAGGATGTCATGTTGCAGTAGTGTTCGCTGGTTGGGCAGCAAAACGCCAATAGGTTTGTGCTGGGTGGCAGTAGATGGGGGAGGGTGGAGAGTCAGATGCGGCCTGGCCACCCTTCCAGGGGAAAAAGAAGCAGGTGAAGGATGAGAGTGTGGGGGATGCCCGAAGCAGGTAGGGCATGAAAGGAAAAGGGGAATGAGTGGGGGAATGGAAATGAAAAGTGAAGGGATGAGTGAAAAGGATGATTAAGGAGAAATTAAAAGGGTGGGGTTCCTAACGTTGGGTTTTTGCTGAAAGTTAAAAGTTATGTACAAGTTGCAGTCCTGTCCTAAATAATGTGCCTTTTACACTAAAAGGACTGTGTGACTGTATGGGTCCGGAATCCAGTGAAAGGCAGGAGGAGAACGCTGCTATTCACGGCAGTGAGAAAGCAAACCCTTTCATTCTCTCATGCTAGAGCCCGGCTAGCAGGCCATCGGTGCCTGGCGGGGGTGAATGAAGGCCTTCTGTACTTGGAGGCGGACACAGCTCTGACCGAGGCACCTGTTGTGCTAGGCAGTGGTCAGCGCAGACTCCCCGATCCCCAGCAGGCCCGAGCTCTGTGCACCTCCTCGCTCCACAGCAATTTATTCCTCCCTGGTTTATCAAGCCGACGTGTACCCTACCTCCTCAGGAGTTAGCCCTTTCTCAACAGCTCCCCATCGCCACTGAAATTATGGTACGGGATTGGTTTGCTGTCAACCTCTTAAGTTAAAACAGAGATGTCTTGGCTCTCGTCTGTTCCAACCGGTGTGGGCCCTGCCGCATAGTTGAAGGAATGGAAACTGCTGCTTCAAGCTGCCAAGCCATGTCCAAAGTGCTACAAGCATTCTGCATCAGCTGATTTGCATTTCTTCTGTGTGACTCAGTGGGGAACTATTATCTGGTGCGTGTTCATAACACGGTGTCTGAAAATACTGAGGGCCATCCATTAAATTTTTAAGAGGGCCAGAGTTGCCTGCACAGGGGTTCTTATTCTTAAACCATACATGTTACCAAGATTCTCAGTGGAAACGGTGGGTAGGACCCATCACTACCCTTGTGCAAGGCGGAAGGTCCGGCTGAAACCAGTTGTGAAGATCCAGCACAGGGACACTCCTGCCCAGCGACCAAAAGCCCCATGAGACAAAACATTTCTGGGCTCTCAAGACTCCATCATCAGTTCGAATCTGAATCCGTGTCTGGGCCCAGGCATTCCAGTGCACCTTCACATCATGGGAGAGAGCACCCCTTTATTCTTGGTTGGGGGGGGAGTCTGCTGAGTGACTTGAGTGAGGGGCTCCTTCACAAAAAGCACAAGCCAACATTCTTCCAAGGTGCACAAGAGCCAACAGAAAAAGCACAGGAGTCTGTTTTCAACATAACTCGTCTCGCCCCACCAATCCGACATATTGGCTGTTTCCCGTTGGCATGGCACACCTGCCTGTGACGGCTCCTCCGCTATGGCGGAGGACTGTTGCCCCCCCCATACTCCCCTACCAACAGCAGGGGCAAAACCTTTACAAGAAAACAATAATAAACTGTGTTTATTATCGTTTCTTGTAAAGGGGTGGGGGCACGGGCTGTGATGAGCACAGAGGGGGAGTGCACAGCATTTTCCCCTCAGTGCGCATGTATGTTTGGCCGGCCATCTAGGGCCGGCCAAAAACTCATGCCACTGTGCTCTCTCCAGCCCGGCGCTGTATTGCCGGCCTGGAGAGAGCAGGCACAGGCTCTTAGTCTGCCTGGGAGCACCCTGTCTGGGCGCGCCCAGCCGATCATAACACTACTTTGAGCAGCATCAGGATTGGCGGCAGGGCAGGCTGGGAGCCTGTGCCTCCAGTGACCAGCAAGAAGGCTTTGCGACAAGGCAGGTAATTTTTTTTTTTTTTTTTTAATTTAATGTTTAGTTTGCCCCCCGCGTGCCACCCCGCCCCTTCGGCGCGCAGCAAGCTGTTACTGGACCTGAAGACTGAAAGGCACGTGCTACGTGATCCAGTCTTCCTGTCGCTGTCACCAGATATTGTCAGGGAAGAGGGTTTTTTAACATTCCATGCAGCCCTGGCAAAAACGTCCAAACCAGCCCTGCTCTCTTTGTCTCCTCGCTTTATTTCCCTCTTTCCATCCGGCCACTTTCTCTCTCTTCTTCTCTGTGCTCGCTTCTCCCTCTCTGAATGCTTTCTCTCTGTCTCCCTCACTCTTTGGAAGCCCCCACCGTGTCTACTGCAGTTAACCTTGGGAGCTGGGCAAGGTGACAGCGGCACCAAGAGCAGCCCTGGGCTTTCAAAATCTGCCTCCAAGGGCTCCAGACCACTAGGGCAATTCCCAGCAGAACTGAACTAGTTCTGTCTTGCTTCCATTATGCATGGTATCAGATCTTTGCTGGAAATTGTTACATGCCATCCTGAGGGCCATGGATTCAAAGCTTTGTCTCCATATGCTTTGCAGAAGGTGTCCCTCATTTCTCTTCAGACTGATTCAACCCTAATATGGTCTTGCTACAGACACTTACCCTGCATAGCTAATAGTGCTTAGTGTTGGGAATACCACCACTCCTGGCCCCAATCCCCATGTTGGCCCCTGTGCCTCCAGCAGGGCCGATCAGGCTGCAGCCGTACCTCCATGCATGAAGCACATGTTGACAGACATTGACATGAAAGACAGAAGTTTCGATGATTCTGAGTTCTTGCATCATATTAAGAGGTACATCTGAAGGAACCCAATACAGAGCCATTTTTTCAAGTTTCTCAACAATTAATACAGGGCTCATCTGAAAACTGGCACAGAGAACCATTCAGAACAGCCTGTGGTGGTCCTGACGGTCTTTCTGACAGAGAATGTTTTGTCCTCCCATAAGGAGAAAAACAGTCTCTTTTGCCACAGGAGGAATATTTACCAATTCAATGGTCTCTCATTCAAGAAGGATAACCCAATGTGAGCAGAGCAAGCTGCAGCTTAAAGACGTAGCACGCATTTCTCAAACGTGTAGAAGGACTATACATTTACACTCAAATAGAGAGAAGGCATCTGAGCCGAAGCTGTACCTGTTATGGAATTTTATAAATACAGTCCATTGACAGTTTGTTCATGTGGTGGAAAGCATAGCTTAATTCTTCAAACTTAACGCAGGAGGTCATTGATGTGCCTTAACATAAGGACAATAGATGAGGTGCTGCATAAGAACAGATCAGACATTGTCACAGCCAAATCTCCAGCTTCCTTCGAAGTGTTATGGCCTACTACTTGAACAACCTTCCAATTGCCCAAACATTTCCAATCATTAATGCAATGAGCTACTTTTCACCACATGCCTGCACCTTCATGTTCTCTGCCTCCTTCATCGATCCCAAGAAGAAGCACACCAGGGGGAAACCTATGTGCAGCACATGTCTTAAATCAGGGGCTCAGAAGTCCCAATTACATGCTGACATCCTATCTTCAATACTACTCTGCTGCAGGAGAGCAGTCCACTTAGGTGAGGCCAAAGATTTCCCTGCACTCTCATCTGACTCACATCATCAATAATGGTGTCCCTTGTGTCACCATCTACAATTTCCATAACAGCCATCATCACAGGCTACCTCAGACTCAGTCTGTGGCTTAAGACCATCTAATGTTGTGGAGAGATTCCTGCTCTTAGGACCCATGAACCCATTTTACCCCCCAAAACTGGGTATGGATACTACTCATATTACATCCAAAATAAAATAAAAGAGATGAGTTCAAACCCTTGATAGAGTTACATGACTTAAACCAGTTTCTCCCGCTCCATATACCCAAGATGCTGACTCTGATGCAGCTCTGTGTGGTTCAGAATGACTGGGTATCCTAGGCAGAACTCATGCTTTCATATGTCAAAAATACAGAAAGGTCCTTTGGTTCAGTGTTGGACAGGGGAATGAAGATGGGCAGCCATTTTCATTACAGAACCTCATAGTCTATCCCACAAGCTGGGCAAGCAGTCACAAAAAAGAAAGAGGTTCGCAGTTATTCCTAGCTGTGCAAGTGTTTGGTATGAACATCATACTAAATACTTGTTCAGGTAGGAATAACTGGTAGGAGCAGACTATTCCTATTTCTCCACACACTCTTCATTTGAAAGGAATAAATCCATAGGTAATATTCCTGACACAAGTCTGGCAGGGACATTGCCTCCCACAGAGAGTCTGACACCCATCAAGGAGGTGGTTGATATCTTACCAGAGCACTTTTCTGTAGCAACAGTGACAACAAGATGCATATTAGACATCTGAAGCTTTATCTGAAGGAGCATTCTTATCAATTGCTAGATAGCTAGTCTAACATTATTGGTGAGACCAGCTGTGAGGTGGTGGTCACATATACCCAAATCTACTGGTGAAATCTCTGGTGAAATCTCTCTTTCACCTACCATATCTGCTAGTCTCAGTCACACCGGCCTTGTCACTGTGCATATGAATGGTGGAGGGGCAGAGGGAAGTTCACCAGTGGGAGCAGATCTAGAAGTACTTCATAGTACAGGTCAGACTTATACATCATGATAGATTTGCTGAAGTTGATGGTGGTCTAACATTAAAGGACGTTTTCTCAGTGATGTGCTTAACGATACACATTGTTTTCTGACACTGAAGATGGCTGTTGCATCCTCAAAGAGGCAATCACTCACCATAAGCGACGGACTAGTATTGCTGTGTAGGTAGGCATTTTCTCAGGGTATGCCTCTAATAGTCTACCACATCACATGGGCATTTGATGAGAGGGCAGACAGCCTGGCAGGCCATCTACACCATCCGTACTTGTGAGCGCACAACCAAGCAGGCCTTGACTCCCTCCATGAGGCATGGGACCGGGAAGAGACATTTGCAAAGCATCTGAACATGAATGCCAACAACTTTACGTTCTAGATGGACATGAGTCTCAGGACCCGTATAAACAGCCTCATGGTGGATTGGTTGTTGAGGTTCTCCATGCCTTTATGCCAACTTCCCTGGTTCCAAGGACCTTTCAAAATATCAGAACTAGGTACAAGTACTCAGTCATTCTCGTAATGCCAACCTGGCTCCGCCAGATTTGGCTCATGGACATGCTGCTCCCCTCCACAAAGACACCATCTGACTTCCTCGCAGGCTGGAGTTTCAATGTCTTGTACAAGTGGAAGATTCGCCATTCCTTGACGAGTGTGTGGATCCAGCCTCGGCTCACCTCAGCTTCTGCTTGATGTCCAAACAGCTGACAAAAAAAGCCCCACACAGCAGCACAAATCAATTGGGCTTTGCCACTACAATACATATGACCTACCCTGCTGAGTCCATGACATCACTTCATTTTCCAGACATCTCACAGAGTAAGGCAGGCAGGTTTATATTTGAGAAACCAACGTAACAGCCATCATGATCAATAGAAATTGCCCCGAGAAATGACGCTCCACTTCTAATAATGCCCTCAAATGACATCCGACTGGTCTGTTGCATTGGGTCCCATTAGTATGAAGGTCAATGACTGGATGTAGCATCTCCCTTGTCCTATCAAATCTCATGCATAAGGATTTAAACAGAATGAGTCTTCTGCATGATGATGGTTTATTATCCTAAGAGACAAAAGATTACTACCTACACCCTATATCTTAAAGTGTAAGAGCATACTTCTGGTAACCCTTCTGCCTGTCCCGATCTAAGGGACGTACCCCAGCCCCATACCTGAAACAGTAGGCAAGGGTCTGCCTGTTTTCTGGACAGCAATCCTCGCTGGTAGCTGAAGAGTTTGTGCCAGGATCAGCAAAGCTGTCAATGGAACGATGTTCTTCCCAGGACAGCCATGACTGGAATGCATTGCTGGAATGCATTGCTCTGCGTCCCGTGGCTCCACCCTGAGTAGAGCCCTTTCCTGGCTCCTCTGAACTCCTGACCTCTGTCAGGAGTTCGAGGCCCTCCTCCACCCTCAGGCTTCTGCCTGCACCTCATCCCTGGTGTCTAGTGAGAGAGCGCCGCTTTCCTACTAGGCTACCTTCTGCCTCTCTCCTCCTTTTCTCTGCTTTGCTTTGCTCTCTGCTCCACTACTGTCCCTTAGTGCTCCTTTTCCCCATTTCTCTCTCACTCCGCTCTCTCTCACTTTGCTCTCTCCCTCTCTTTCTCCCCTGCCGCTGCTGTCCCTGCGGCCCACCCGCATTTTTGGCTCTGCGCCCCCTTTTTTGTGCTGTTTTTCATCCGCCTCCCAGCTGACCTCTCCTTCCCCCCAACTTCCTACTTAAGGGCGTCCGCTGCATGGCCGTGCAGCGTACATGCGCAGCGGGCATGCCGCTGGTGTGCCAAAGGCAAGCCCGTCTGCGCCCATCCGTGCCTGGACCGCGCCCAGCACCAGAACCCCTGGCTCCCGTCACCCCCACCGCCGCCACGCACGTCTTCACTATGACGCCGCCACCCTCCGTGCCCTCAACAGCGGCTGCTCCCCTGCCTGCCTTCAAGCCTCCTTGCAGACCACCCGTAGACCCTTCTCCTGCTGGAACTGCACCTTCACCAGCCTCCACACCAACGACCCACCCACCAAGGCAGGATGCAACCATCCCAGATGTATCCTCCCCAACACCCACTCTGTCCACAAGCAAGCAGTAGAGCTATGGAATCTACTCGACTCAGCCTCCCCAGACGTCGCCTTCCTGACCAAGACCTAGATGAACCCCTCCTCAGCGCCTGACATTGCCAGAGCCTTCCCAGTCGGCTACAAGATCACCCGCAGGGACCGCTCCAACAAACCAGGAGGAGGCATCGCCATCATCCACAAGAACACCCTCAGGATCACGACCAACACCGAAAACACTCTCAGCACCGTCAAACTTCTGCACTTCCAAATCCACACTGACCCAAATACCACCCTCCGAGGGACCCTCGTCTACAGGTCCCCCGGCCCACGACAGAGGTTCAGCGACTCCATTACCAACATCATCAGCACGCACGCTCTCACATCCACTGACTACATACTCCTCAGAGACTTAAACTTCCACCTCGAGAACATCAATGACAACAGCACCGCCACCCTACTCGACAACTTCTCCAACCTCGGCCTCAAACAGCTCGTCACGACACCAACCCACTCCGCAGGACACACACTCGACCCTATTTTCTCCGCCAGCAATCACGTCTCTTTCAGCCACACCACAGAACTTCACTGAACAGACCACCACTGCATCCACTTCTCCTTCAAGAAATCCACAACACACCACCACCCACAACGGATCCCCCACCGCAATTGGAACAAGGTCACCGAAGACCAACTTATCGCGACCCTCTCCCAGAACCCACCCATCAACACCACCGACACTGATGCAGCTGCCCGCAACTTCAGGCAATGGGTCAACACCTCTGCCAATACTCTCGCCCCAATCAAGAATCCCTCCAATAAACGCACCGACAGAAAGGCCTTCTGGTTTACCGCCGACCTCCACGAATCTAAGCAAAGCTGCCGAAGACTCGAAAGAAAGTGGCGCCAAGATCAGACTCTGGACAACCACACAGCCTTCAAAAATGCCATCCTCAGACACCACCAACTCATCCGAGCTGCCAAAAGAACCGCCTTGAAAGACCGAATCAACAACAATGCACGCAGCCACAACGTTGTGAAGGAACTCTCCAACCCCAGCTCCAACAACATCCTGCCATCCCAAGACCTCTGCGACTCCCTAGCCTCCTACTTCCACCGCAAGATTGCAGACATCCACGACAGCTTCACATCCAGACCCCCCCAGCAACCACCAATGCCACCAATGCCACAGATTCACCTCCGACCAACCTCCTGCTCTCCTGGACCCCCGTCAACGAAAACAACACCATCGAAATCATGAACACCATCCACTCCAGCTCTCCATCTGACCCCTGCCCTCACCACATCCTCAACAAAGCAAGCTACGTCATTGCATCCCAACTATGGAAGATCATCAACAGCTCCTTTGAGTCTGCCACCTTCCCGGAGAGCTGGAAAGACGCCGAGATCAACGCCCTCCTCAAAAAACCCAAGGCGGACCCAAAGGACCTCAAGAACTTTCGGCCTATCTCCCTGCTCCCCTTCCTGGCAAAAACCATCGAAAAGGCCGTCAACAGACAACTAACCTGCTTCCTAGAGGAGAACCACACCCTGGACCCTTCCCAATCCGGATTCCGCAACAACCACAGCACTGAAACCGCCCTCATCGCCGCCACCAACTACATCAGAACCATACTGGACAGCTGCAAAACCGCGGCCCTCATCCTCCTGGATCTCTCGGCTGCGTTCGACACGTCTGCTACCACACCCTATGCTCAAGCCTCAGCAATGCTGGAATCCAGGACAGAGCCCTGGACTGGGTCACCTCCTTTCTCACCGGCAGAACCCAGAGAGTCCACCTCCCCCATTCTGCTCGGAGGCCACCAAAATCATCTGCGGCGTACCCCAGGGTTCGTCCCTCAGCCCGACCCTCTTCAACATCTACATGGTCCCGCTCGCTAACATCACCCGATCCCACAACCTCAACATCATCTCATACGCCGACGACACCCAGCTGATCCTCTCCCTCACCAAGGACTCCACCAAGACCTTCCTCCACGAAGGAATGAAGGCCATCGCCAAATGGATGAAGAGCAGCTGCCTCAAACTCAATTCCGACAAGACAGAAGTCCTCATCTTCGGCTCCACACCCTCCACATGGGATGACTCCTGGTGGCCTGCCACTCTTGGACCCGCTCCGACACCCACCGACCACGCACGTCAGCCATGACCCAGCAAGTCAACGCCATCTCCTCCTCCTGCTTTAACCCCCTCCACATGCTCCGAAAGATCTACAAATGGATACCCTCCGAAACCAGAAGAACAGTCACCCAAGCCCTCGTAAGCAGCAAACTGGACTAACGCAATGCCCTCTACGCAGGAACCACGGCCTGTGCTAAAAATATGAGCTGAGTAAAAACACGTAAAAGCACAGGCTATGGGTCTAATGCAACCCTGGTGCAATGGAAAACCCACAACACACCAAAAGCAATACCATAAACTAGATCTTCTCCTCTATATACTACAGGGACACACGCCCAACTAAAACCATCCAAACAACACTGTTCATTAAATGGCTACCCTGTAAGCATACTGCACCATGGTTTCAGCACCTTGGCAGGTACGTAAAAAAAGACAACCAATGTCAACATATTCCTAGACTCTTCAAAGTCACCCTGGGAAGCAATTTCATCACTCATGCCCCGTTAAAGTATTGATTCACAAAGCAAATGGGCCTTGCTTTCTTTATCAACGTTTCTGGAGGATAGATAATCTTTCTGCAGATTCTTTACCTTCTGAATTCTCCCTTTCAGGCTTCAGCCAGATCAATCAATCAATCATTCATAAGATTTATAAAGCGCACTAATCACCCGTTAGGGTCTCAAGGCGCTGGGGGGGGGGGGGGGGGGGGGGGGGGAAGCTACTGGTCGTAAAGCCATGTCTTTAGGTGTTTCCTGAAAGTTAAGAAGTCTTGGGTCTGGCGAAAGTGGAGCAGTAGGGAGTTCCAGGTCTTGGCGGCCAGGTGGGAGAACGGTCTTCCTCCGGCGGTGGTGCGGCAGATGCGGGGAACGGAGGCGAGGGCGAGGCTGGCGGAGCGAAGGTTGCGGCTGGGGGTGTGGAAGGTGAGTCTTTCGTTGAGGTAGGTTGGGCCTGTGTTGTGGAGGGCCTTGTGTGCGTGGATGAGGAGTTTGAAGGTGTTCTCTTTGGTATTGGTAGCCAGTGTAAGTCTCTGAGGTGGGGGGTGATGTGGTGGCAGCGTGGGACTTCCAGAATGAGTCGGGTGGATGCGTTCTGGATTCTTTGCAGCTTTGTTTGGAGTTTGGTTGTTGTTCCTGCATATAGGGCGTTTCCATAGTCCAGTCGGCTGCTGACCAGGGCGTGGGTGACAGTTTTCCTGGTTTCGACAGGAATCCACTTGAAGATTTTTCGGAGCATGCGGAGGGTGTTCTAGCAAGAAGAGGAGATGGCGTTGACCTGCTGAGTCAAGATGAATCCCAGTTTACGTGGTGGGTGGTGGGAGGTGGTGCGGATCCTAGAGAGGTGGGCCACCAGGAGTCGTTCCATGCTGAGGGGTTGGCTCCAAAGATGAGGATCTCTGTCTTGTCTGTGTTTAATTTGAGTTGGCTTGCTTCCATCCAGCTGGCGATGGCTTGGAGTCCGTTGTGAAGGTTGTTTTTTGCAGCTGTAGGGTCTTTTGTGAGGGAGAGGATTAGCTGAGTGTCGTCTGCGTAGGAAATTATGTTGATGTGGTGTGTTCGTGCGATGTTGGCGAGTGGGGCCATGTACACATTGAAGAGCGTGGGGCTGAGATGAGCCTTGGGGGACGCCACAGATGATACTGAGGCTTCTGATATGAACGGTGGAAGGCGGACTCTCTGGGTTCTGCCTGAAAGAAATGATGAGATCCAGTCGAGTGCTTTATCACGGATTCCGGCGTTATGGAGGCGTGTGCGGAGAGTGTGATGACAAACCGTGTCGAAGGCTGCGGAGAGGTCCAGGAGGATGAGTGCTGCTGTTTCTCCTTCGTCGAGCATGGTCCTGATGTCGTCTGTGGCAGCGATGAGTGCGGTCTCGGTGCTGTGGTGTTTGCGGAATCCGGATTGGGAGGTGTTGAGTGCCTTGCTGTCTTCCAGGAATCGGGATAGTTGGCTGTTCACGATTTTTTCGATTACTTTGGCTGGGAACGGAAGGAGGGAGATTGGTTGGTAGTTCTTCGGGTCGTCTGGGTCTGCCTTGGGTTTTTTCAGCAGGGCGTTGACTTCTGCGTGCTTCCAGCTTTCTGGGAAGGTGGCTGACTTGAAGGAGCTGTTGATGGTGTTGCAGAGGTGGGGACCAATGATGATATTTGCATTATTGAAGATATGGTGTGGGCAGGGGTCCGATGGTGATCCAGAGTGGATGGAGGCCATGGTGTTGGCGGTGTCTTCTTTGTTGACGGGGGTCCAGGTGTGGAGGAGGTGGGTGTTGCTTGGGGGATTGGGTTCGTGGGTGTTTGTAGTCAGCTGGTGGGTCTGGGGGTTGAAGCTGTTGTGGATTTCTTCTATCTTTCGACGGAAGTGGGTTGCGAGTGAGTTGCAGAACTCCTGTGATGGCGGGGGTTCGTTGGAGCAAGTCTTGGGAGCGGAGAGCTCTTTGATGATGCCGAAGAGCTCTTTACTGTTGTGAGCGCCGGGTTCAATGCGGTTTTTGAAGTGGGTCCTTTTGGTGGTGCGGATCAGTTGGTGATGTTTGCGTATGGCATCCTTGAATGCAATGTGGTTGGAGCTGGTAGGTTCGCGGTGCCAGGTTTTTTCCATTCTGCGGCATTGCCATTTGGATTCCTGTAGGTCTGGGGTGAACCATCTGGCCTTGATTCTGTGGAGGGTGTTTGTTTTTTTTTCATCGGTGCGAGGGTGTTGGCGCAGTCCTCTATCCAGCGATTCAGGTTGGTGACGGCTGTGTTGAGATCCGTGGTCTCGGGGGGTGGGTCCTGGGCGAGTGTGGAAATCAGTTGATCCGTTGATATTTTTCTCCAGTTGCGTCGGGGGGGAGGGGGTTGTGTGCGGTGGTGGTGGGTGACTGGCTTCTGGTAGGAGAAGTGGATGCAGCAGTGGTCTGTCCAGCTGAGTTCGGTGGTGTGGCTGATATAGATGTGGTTTCTGGCTGAGAAGACGGGGTCGAGTGTGTGGCCTGCGGAGTGGGTGGGTGAGCTTACGAGTTGTCTGTGGCCGAGGTTGGCGAGGTTGTCCAGCAGGTTGGTGGTGTTGGCGTTGTTGTTGTTTTCTAGGTGAAAGTTCAGATCGCTGAGGAGGATGTACTCTGTGGAGTCGAGGGCGTTGGTACTGACGATGTCGGCGATGGCTTTGCAGAAATGAGAGCGGGGGCCCGGAGGTCTATAGATCAGAGTTCCTTTGAAGGTGGTGTTGGCGTTGATGTGGATTCTGAAGTGGAGGTGCTCAGCGAGGTTGAGAGTGTCATGGGTGCTGGTCGAGACTCTGATGGTGCTTTTGTGGACTATGGCGATTCCTCCTCCTGGTTTCTTGGTGTGGTCTCTTCTGGTGATTTTGTAGCCTTCAGGGATGGCTATGGCTATGTTGCGTTCTGAGGCTGAGTGTGTCTAGGTTTCGGTTAGGAAGGTGATGTCCGGTGAGGTTGAGGTCAGTAGGTCCCAGAGTTCAATTGTGTGTTTGTGGATGGAACGGGTGTTGAGTAGGATGCAGCTGAGGTGGTTGTCAGCAGGTCTGTTGTGGTGCTTTAGGGTGCAGGTGAAGCGGCAGGCTTGATAGGAGAAAGGTCCCTTGGTGTTCTTTGGGGAGGACAGGAAGCAGGTGGAGGGGCGTCCTGGATTGAGGGGGTGGAGATCGCTGGCAGTATAGTGGCGTGGGGAGGTGTGGGAGCCTTGCGGGCCAGGTGGAGTGGCGCTGGGCGCGGTCCAGGTGCAGACGGGCGCAGACGGGCTTGCCTTTGGCTAGTCCGCGCCGCAGCTGCCATAAGAGGGGAGGTGGGAGGAAGTGGCAGCTGGGAGGAGGGAGGGCTGGGCGAATGGGAAGGCTGGAGGGGTGGGGCAGCAGGGATCAGGGGCGGCGGGAAAAAGGCAAAGGAGAAGAGATGGGGGAGGGGCAGCGGGGACGCAGCGGCAGGGTTTTGGGAAAAAAGAAAAACGGACGGAGGCTAAGAAAAAAGGTCCAAACCAGCAAAGTGGAGGTGGCGCAGGACGGCCGAGCGAGGAGCGACCTGCCTGCTGGAAGCAGGGTCAAGGGTCACTCCTGTTACCGCGCTGCGGCTGCCATCAGAGGGGAGGTGGGAGGGAGTGGCAGCTGGGAGGAGGGAGGGCTGGGTGAATGGGAAGGCTGGGGGGGTGGGGCCGCAGGGATCAGCGGCGGAGGGAAAAAGGTGAAGCAGAAGAGGTGGGGATCGGGGGAGGGGCCTCGGGGACGCAGCAGCAGGGTTTTGGGAAAAAAGAAAAACGGACGGAGGCTAAGAAAAAAGGTACAAACCAGCAAAGTGGAGGCGGGGTGGTAGCGCGACCTGCCTGCTGGAAGCAGGGTCAAGGGTCACTCCTGTTACCGCGGTTGCCATAAGAGGGAAGGTGGGAGGGAGTGGCAGCTGGGAGGAGAGAGGGCTGGGCGAATGGGAAGGCTGGGGGGGGTGGGGCCGCAGGGATCAGCGGCGGTGGGAAAAAGGCGAAGGAGAAGAGGTGGGCGGAGGGGGGAGGCGCCGCGGGGATGAAGCGCCAGGGTTTTGGGAAAAAAGAAAAACGGACGGAGGCTAAGAAAAAAGGTACAATCCAGCAAAGTGGAGGTGGCGCGGGGCGGCGGCGCGCGGAGCGACCTGCCTGCTGGAAGCAGGGTCAAGGGTCGCTCTTGTTAGCGTGCCGTGGCTGCCATAAGAGGGGAGGTGGGAGGGAGTGGCAGCTGGGAGGAGGAAGGGCTGGGCGAATGGGAAGGCTGGGGGGGTGGGGCCGCAGGGATGCAGGAAAAAGGCGAAGGAGAAGAGGTGGGGGGAGGAGCTGCGGGGACGCAGCGGCAGGGTTTTGGGAAAAAAGAAAAACGGACGGAGGCTAAGAAAAAAGGTACAAACCAGCAAAGTGGAGGCGGCATGGGGCGGCGGCGCGAGGAGCGACCTGCCCAGGAAAGCTTTTCAGGAGCAGTAGGTTTCCAGCACCACAAGGCAGGGGTGTAGTTATCAGTGATGCAGCAGGAGCAATTGACCTGTGCCTGCAGGTAGGAGGGAGCCCAACTGCATGTGGAGGTCTGAAGTTGAATGAGCATCGATAATTACTTTAAATTTAGTTTTTACCACAGAACACAGAAGTCAAAGGTCAGTATCTAGTTTTCTGATAAATTGCTGGTTATTCTGTAAACAGGGAAACTGGTGTGAGGTTTTGTAAAGTGAACTGTGTGACAGTCTTGCCGTTGTGAAATGAAAGGCTTTAGGATGTAGGCTTCTTCTTCACACTAAATATAAATACCTATAAATGAACTGTACAAATAATTCAAAATAAATTAACACTTAGAAAAGCACAAATTAAGCACGTTTTTTTCTAATTTTGAACTGTGATGGAAACAAAGATTTTAATAGGGTCAAAAAAATCAAGACACTGTACTTGTTGGTGCGCAAATGACAAACATTCACTGAAACGCAAATTCCTCACATTATCATTTGTGCACTACATATAATAGTCAGTAAAGTTACAGGTCTGTGCAAATTTAGTAGTCATGTCAATGAAAATGTGCTGTCTGTAAATGACAGGTTGCTGTAACACCATGCTTTAGTAATATATTTATGACAGCATGCCCCTAAATGCAACACAAGCTACATACTACACACGCACCATTCTCCTGTTGAATGGGCATGGCTTATTTCTTGCACTTTGTGTGACACTTGGATTTTATTACAAGACAGGAGGCTCGTATTATGCTTTTCTTTTCATGCTTTATTTAAACAGCAGCCAAGAACTACAAATCCCAGAATCCCTGGGGGAAAAAAACTACAAAAATGCATCACAATGGGGCCAACCAATCACAACAACCCCATAATAACAATCTTGACTGAAGCACCAAGCCCTCTTTTCTTGCTGCTCACAGTCAAGATAAGTACCCTGCTCGCCAATTATATATTTCTATTTGTTGTGTTATTAACGATATTTATCTGTGTAGTACGTTGTATTTATATAAATTGTATGTGTATATTGTTGTTCCTATCGCACTCTGTGTTTTCCTTTTATGCGCGCTCACGCCTCCTCATTTGCGCTTTTTTGCTCGTTAGGCCAGCTGTTAGAACGTTCTAATCAACGTTCTGAGAGCGGCGCCTGAGGTCTTCTCACCTCGCTTCGCCCGCTCCTCTAATTCACACGCTCGGCTTCGTTCAAGCGTGTTTTCTTCAGTTCAGTCACACGCTCGGCTGCATTTAAAGCGTGTTTACCCTCCGCTTCGGTTCAGCGAGGGTTTTCTCTTTCGTTTAGAGGTTAGTGGCATGCCCACTACACATCCCCGGCCAGCCTCTCCAAGGCAGTCACTCCCCCTTTTCACAACTAACATTTTAACCCCTTCCTCACCGGTTTCCTCACGTTTTACAGGATTGCAGCCTGTTTCTCCACTTTTACATTTTTTCCTCTCAAATACTAATTTTTTCCCCCCATTATGTCAGAGGATGATCAGACCCAATCCATTAAGGAAAATCTGAAATCCTTTATTAAGGATTCAGTCCAACACGCTGTTTCAGTGTCTATGTTCGACATTTCAAAAAATTTAGAAGCCTCCATTTCTAAAATGCTTCATGCACCTAAGGCTAATCCTCCTTTGAGAGGTAAGAAACGTGTGTCTCATTGACATGAGCTTTCAAAAGGTGTTTCTAACAAGTTTGGGCCTCCAACCCGAGAGGCGAATTCTTCGGGGCTCCCTTCCTCCTCTTAATATTCTTCATTTACGGGACATGGACAGTGATGGGGACGATGTCTTACAAGACACACTAAATGATGACTTTTATGATGGGCCTCCGGAGAAAAGGCGTAAAATTTCCCCTCATGATAATTCCCCTCAGTTAGTACCCGAAGATCTTATTGATCCTGATGGTGACCCCATGTTTGACCCTACTTCCATCCATCATCCCAATTCCTCAGAGTGGTTTCCCTCCGACCATGTTTCAGATTATATTTCCTTCTATCTCCGCCATCCTCTTGACAAGTCATCCAGAAACAAATTAAAGTCTGAATGTCCCAGACCCTCCCTTCCTTGTAAAGTTACAGACACCCCCGCCATTGACCCTAATATGTTACTCTTCTTTACTAAATTTGGCAAGGACCCCAAAAAAGGAGTTGACCGGGCCTGGTCAAATTGTCAGGACAGACTTCTAGACCTGGTGGGTCCTCAAACCAGGAATTTTGACCTCGCTGAGGAAGCAAAAATAGAAGGCTCACAAGTGGATCCAGATATCCTTTCCAACTGGGCTCAACGGGCGATATGTATGCTGGACAATGCCAGCTCCTACATTTCGCAAGAACGTCGTAAAAACCTTCTCCTTAGGATTGATCCTAAGCTCAGCTCTCTTGCTTCCAAAGAGGAAGGTCTTAATGCTGATGGTCTTCTTTTTGGAGACTCTTTTATAAAGGAGATGAGTAAGTACGTCTCTACCTTCAATTCCTTGGATAAAGCCCATTTTTCTATGAAAATAATTTTTTCCAATCGGGTTTTTGGAAGGGCTGGTAAAGGAAGGAGTCGTTTTGCCGGCCACTTCTCAGCAAGAGGACAATCCCTCAACAGAGGCTCCTACTCCCAAACCAACCAACTCGACGTCTACCAAGGGTACAAACCCCAATTCTATCCCCGCATGTTCCGCGGTGGCCGCAACAGGGGTAACAGATCCAAAGGAGAACAACTTGCAGGTAAGAACTTTCAGTTTTGGCCTTCCTCCGGTAGGAGGCAGACTAGCTTTGTGTTTAAATGTTTGGTTGTCGATAATGTTCAACCCTTTGTTAATTCAGACCGTCCAAGGTTATTGCATAGATCTTTATCAAACCCCTTGTCAGCCCTTTCTTCCTCCTCCTCTCCTTTTTTCTCACAATCAGTCTCGCCTCATTCAGGACGAGATACAAGCTTTACTATCAAAACAGGCTTTTGAGGAAGTGGTTCTCGACCCTTCCGGTTTTCTCAGCAATATCTTTTTGGTTCAAAAGAAGAACAAAAAACATTGCCCTGTCATAAACTTAAAAGAGTTCAACAATTTCGTAGTTTATCACCATTTCAAGATGGAAACTATTCTCCATCTTAGGGATCTCCTCCTTCACAACGACTGGTTAGTTTGCATAGATCTTCAGGACGCCTATCTTTCAGTGCCTGTCCATCCCTCTTTCAGAAAATGTCTTCAATTCCAGTGGGGGAATACTTTCTTTCAATTCAAAACTCTTCCCTTCGGTCTTTCCTCCGCCCCTTTGTGTTTCACCAAGATACTCAAACCTGTGGTAGCCTTCCTCAGGGCTCAGGGGATAAGACTTATCGTCTATCTCGACGACTTCCTTATTATGGCCCAGGACAAGTCTTCCCTTCTGACTCAACTAAATCTTTGTCAAGACCTTCTTTCTCGACTGGGCTTCCTTATAAATCTCCAAAAGTCAGCTCTAATTCCTTCACAAACTCTCGAGTTCCTGGGGTTCCTAGTCAACACTACCGAGTCGATTTTCCAGCTTCCCCAATACAAAGTCTCCTTAATAAAGAAAGAGATTTGTCATGCCTTGTCTCTCCCTTGTTCTTCCCTCAGAGCACTGGCTCGTCTCGTAGACCTCCTTTCTTCTTCCATCCAGGCCATTACAGAGCCCTCCAAAGGCTCAAGATCCGTCATCTTCAACAAGGTCTGTCATATTCAGATCAGGTTGTCCTAGATGCAGAGTCCAGGGAAGAACTCACATGGTGGATGAGTCATTTAGACACCTGCAACGGGAGAACAATTTTCTCTGCAGCCCCAGATCTTGTCTTAGAGTCAGATGCAAGTCTGACAGGTTGGGGCGCAAGATGTGGGCCACACTCGACTGGGGGACCATGGTCCTTTCAGGAGTCGTCAATGCACATAAACTGCTTAGAGATGCTTGCAGGTTCCTTTGCTTTCCAGTCCTTTACAAAAGACAGAGTAAAATGCTCCATTCTTCTCAGAATGGACAGATTATCTGCCGTAACATACATAAATCGCCTGGGCGGAACAAGATCCAAACCTTTGGCTCTCTTGGCCAATAGTCTCTGGGAGTTTTGTCTTCACAAAAATATTTCAGTCAGGGCAGAATACCTCCCAGGCAACCTGAATGTAGTGGCCGATTGGTTCTCAAGACACTCCCAGGATTCAAGCGATTGGCGGCTTCACCCTTCCATATTCAATCTACTTTCTTCTATCTACTGTACGATGTCCATAGACCTTTTTGCCTCAAGGCTCACCTCCCAACTTCCGATCTTCTTCAGTTGGAGACCAGATGCTTCGGCCTTGGCTACCAACGCTTTTCTTCAAGCGTGACCTCCTTCCCTTCTGTACGCCTCCCCCCCCTTCCTTTTTATTGCTCGGGTCCTGGCACACATTCGCCAACAATGTTCTTCTCTAGTTCTAGTCACCCCATTCTGACATTCTCAACCTTGGTATCCGACCCTCATAGAACTCTTGTCAGATCTTCCAGTTCTGATCCCTCCTTTCCCTGATCTTCTTTTGAATCCCCAGGGTCTTCCCCACAATCTCATATTACAAGGTTCCCTGTATCTCATAGCTTGGAGGATTTCGGGGCTTCCTGGAGAACCCCAGGAATTCCGGGACAGGCTGTCCAATTCATCCAACAATCCTGGGCTCCAGGTACTTCAAGGGTCTACCGTTCCGCCTGGTCAGTATGGTGTAGCTGGTGTGTTGACAGGAATTCCAGTCCTGTTTCAGCAGACGTTACCTTAGTTGTAAAATTCCTAGCTTCCCTAGCTTCTCAAGGCAAAGCTTACCGTACCGTCAATACCTATAGGTCCGCAATCTCTTCACAACATGTCAGGGTGGATGGTAGACCAGTAGGAGAAGAGAACACCCTTTAGTTTGTCGTCTTCTAAAAAAAGTACGTTTTTCCAAAACCTCCAGCCCCCAAATACAATTCTATGTGGGATGTGAACTCCGTCCTTCATCTTCTTATTTCTTGGCCCGATAATCCTGATCTATCTTTGTAATATTTGTCTGCTAAGCTCACTATGCTCCTCTGTCTTGTATCTATAAAAAGTGTTTCAGATGTAAAGGCTCTGGGTGTTTCCTCCTTTCATTTTTCCGCCTTAGGTGTGTGTTTCAATGTATCTAGACTTCCCAAGACCAATTTGTCTTCTGTCCTTTATCCCTTTTTTCCCTCTCAACCTAAATTGTGTGTTGGTAATTGCTTGAAAACTTACGTTTCACGAACTGCAGATCTCAGGATTCCTTTCTCTTCTCAGTCATTGATTTCCTTTCAGAAGCCCCACAAACCTGTCTCATCTCCCACTTTGGCTCGTTGGGTAAAGTGGTTGATGTGTTTGGCTGAGGTCCCTACCAATATTTATGGCGCCCATTCCGTTAGAGGAGCTACGGCTTCTCGTGCCTTTTGGTCTGCTGCTAGTTTGCATGATATCCTTAGATCGGGTCATGGCACACATTCGCCAACAATGTTCTTCTCTAGTTCTAGTCACCCCATTCTGACATTCTCAACCTTGGTATCCGACCCTCATAGAACTCTTGTCAGATCTTCCAGTTCTGATCCCTTCTTTCCCTGATCTTCTTTTGAATCCCCAGGGTCTTCCCCACAATCTCATATTACAAGGTTCCCTGTATCTCATAGCTTGGAGGATTTCGGGGCTTCCTGGAGAACCCCAGGAATTCCGGGACAGGCTGTCCAATTCATCCAACAATCCTGGGCTCCAGGTACTTCAAGGGTCTACCGTTCCGCCTGGTCAGTATGGTGTAGCTGGTGTGTTGACAGGAATTCCAATCCTGTTTCAGCAGACGTTACCTTAGTTGTAAAATTCCTAGCTTCCCTAGCTTCTCAAGGCAAAGCTTACCGTACCGTCAATACCTATAGGTCCGCAATCTCTTCACAACATGTCAGGGTGGATGGTAGACCAGTAGGAGAAGAGAACACCCTTTAGTTTGTCGTCTTCTAAAAGAAGTACGTTTTTCCAAAACCTCCAGCCCCCAAATACAATTCTATGTGGGATGTGAACTCCGTCCTTCATCTTCTTATTTCTTGGCCCGATAATCCTGATCTATCTTTGTAATATTTGTCTGCTAAGCTCACTATGCTCCTCTGTCTTGTATCTATAAAAAGTGTTTCAGATGTAAAGGCTCTGGGTGTTTCCTCCTTTCATTTTTCCGCCTTAGGTGTGTGTTTCAATGTATCTAGACTTCCCAAGACCAATTTGTCTTCTGTCCTTTATCCCTTTTTTCCCTCTCAACCTAAATTGTGTGTTGGTAATTGCTTGAAAACTTACGTTTCACGAACTGCAGATCTCAGGATTCCTTTCTCTTCTCAGTCATTGATTTCCTTTCAGAAGCCCCACAAACCTGTCTCATCTCCCACTTTGGCTCGTTGGGTAAAGTGGTTGATGTGTTTGGCTGGGGTCCCTACCAATATTTATGGCGCCCATTCCGTTAGAGGAGCTACGGCTTCTCGTGCCTTTTGGTCTGGTGCTAGTTTGCATGATATCCTTAGATCTGCAGATTGGTCTAATGTTAGTACGTTTAGAACCTTCTATTGTAAACCTGTTGATCATCCTTTGCAAACAGTTATTTCATTTCTTTGAACAAGCATAATACGAGCCTCCTGTCTTGTAATACAATTGAGATTTTCCTAGCCTTAGTGTCAGAAAGGCTAGATTTTATTAAAGACAAGTAGGCGAGTATTATCCCTCCTCATCTAACTCTCCCTATTCTTTTTTCCAGTTGCCTCAACAGCAACCAGCAACACAGCTTCTGGCTGACCATCTTCCATCGGCTCCTCGTTCTGGACCTTCACATGAATCATCCGGATCTACAGTGGTTTATCCTTTCCTTAAGGCCTTCTGCAAAGACTTCCTCTCTGCCTTTTTGAATCTCTGTGGTTTATTATGGCTTTTTTAGAATTACTTCATTGACTGACATTCACAAGAAAAGAGGGCTTGGTGCTCTCAGTCAAGATTGTTATTATGGGGCTCGTTGTGTGATTGGTTGGCCCCATTGTGATGCATTTTTGTAGTTTTTTATTCCAAGGGATTCTGGTATTTGTAGTTCTTGGCTGCTGTTTAAATAAAGCATGAAAAGAAAAGCATAATACTCGCCTCCTTGTCTTTAATAAAATCTAGCCTTTCTGACACTAAGGCTAGGAAAATCTCAATTTCTCAGAATCCCTATGAGTTCAGAGATGTAAAATTGATAGCAGCAATCCTAGTCTAAAAATTGCTCCAGCATCAGTCCTTAGTAGGACCAAAGGATCTTTTACAGCTCTGGGCAATATGGATGGCTCCGTCTGATCTCCTAAGCTACAGGAGTCAGACTCTGAGCTGCAGAATCTATAGAAGGACCTGCAGGAGTACTGTAAAGACCTGATTGCATGGACACCAGGGCCAGACTGGCCGTACCGGGCATTTGATGTTTCCCTGGGAGGCTGAAAGGGTGTGTGGGGGGGGGTGCTTTTGTTACTGGGGGGCCGGTTTTGTAGCAGTGCAGCAGTTTTAAAAACACTGCAGATTTCCTTGTATAGCCAACAGGTTTGCATGCAAAAATAAACGTGCCAAGATAACTCTGGTGATTAATGTACCTGCTCGAGAGAGATAGGAGTGGCAGTTTTGACTCACCTAAGGTAACGCAGAGGGTTATTATGCCTGCTGCTAAGAACATGTACCATGCAGATCACAGAACAGTATTTTATGTGCACAGCTCAGTGGCATGACACTTTTGTCACACAGATCCTTCTGTTACTGTGCAGTTCATAAATTACAATCATAATCTAGCACAGTGAGCTATGAACTGCCATAAAAAAAGCTGCATGGAAACTGTATGGTACAGATTAGAAAGTTATGTTTTTTTCCAAGTCTTTGATTATCCAAATTTTGCTAAAAACGGTTTGTTTGGGTAGAAATAAATTATAGCTGTATCCTGGTGCTCTGTAAGTTGATCATTTACTACGCTCTAAAAACGAACACAATTGAACATATAATGAACAAGCATTTTCAATGCAACGGGTCTTGCATTTGCTTGAGTTAGAGCTATTAGCAGTGTAAAGAAAAACAAACGCAGCACGATCGCGCTATGTAAAATGCAGCGCGATGGCGCTGCGTGTAAAATAAACAGATAAAGTAGTCCAGACCCCAGGCTCAAAACATCGAGCCTCGTATGTTTCTAGTAGTTTATCAGTGATGTGTAGGTGGACTAAACACCGGAAAAGGCATGACGTATGCATGCCTTTCACAAATGAAAGCAAGCGGATTTTAAAAGGCAAGCCCACGAACCAATGTCAGTGATTGACTTGGCTTTGGCGTGGTTTGAAGCCCATAGAGAGATTACTGAATGGACTGAGCGCGCCCATAAAAATGTGTTGCTGAATGCACCGTTTTTGCCATTTTTTCCCAAATTTTCTTGGGGAGGTGTTGGCATTGTAGTGGTCAGGCTTGCTCACTTTGTTCCCTATGGGGGCTGGTCAAAATTTGGCAGGACTGCCTTGGGTTCATAGACTGGCCGTGGTTGATGCTAAATGGCCGAGCAGTGCGCTGTTCACTTTTGTAAACGTAGAGTGCAGCATTCATCCCAGGCTATCTGTCTGCAGAGGAGGTAAGGGAAGAAGTCATGCCCATGATGCTTTGTGGCTTCTGAAGATGAGACAGTCACAGTAATCCCTACCAGCCTGACAGGTGAAGGGCAGTTAGTAAAATAACATAGACTTACTAGCGACAGAGTGCTGTAACTCAGAAAAATAATTATTTGAGTGTTATTTGTTTCATTTTATGTTACAAAAATGTGCATAACTGTAAAACTGTAAAATGTAATGACTTCTTGGGATCGCTAATGCTCAATTCATCCTTATTAACACCAGAGGTAGGAGATATCCTTTGAGACCTGTGGAAACTGGCCACAGTCTCAGAAAAGAAGATGTTACTCCTCAGAGCAAGATACTGAGAAAGGAGGAACTTGTCTTCAAAATTGCAAAAAACATATTTCTTTGACAAGCGTTTCACCGTAGTACATCAGATTATATCACTGCATTAAGAGGCAGTTACTAAAAGTGATAGTTTTTAAGCATAAACTTAGAAACATTCAAGTCACCACTCCCCACCCAATGACAATACCTTTAGTGACATAAGAGGCAACTAACTTATCATGTACTTCCAATCTGTGGGGTATATTCTTATTTTACACGGAGCAGCATTATAATCCATTAAATTAAACACTAGAGAGTTTTTGTACAGCACACACCCTCAAGCATTTCAAGGTGTTCTCGTAATTAATAATGAAAAAGTAGGAGGCATGATAAAATAAAATAAATTCTTAGGAGCACACAGTTTGGTCAAGTGTCCAATCTGAGACTGATCACTGGTTTCCTGGTTTCAATTGTGTAATTCAGACACTAGATTGGTATTCCTTTCTCGAGTGTGGGTAGCGAGTTACAATCCGCACAGAGAAGGAAATAATGTGAGTACAGATATGGCTAAGAAAGTTTGCTAAAGCTAAACATAAAGATAGAGTATTTATAATATCCTCTTATCTGTATGCCTAGAGAATGATGAATTAATTGGTGATAACAAACAAGTCAAAATAACGTCAAACAATAGAAGCAGCATATGAGAACGCATTAGCAGAGAGAAATTCGTATATACATAAAAAAAGGTCAGTTTGAAAATGAGGTTCATAAAATTAAGGCCACACATATAATAATTACTAATATGGTTCTAATATGAGACTATATGATAGTAAGGTATTTTGGAGCACGAAAGCATGTTCACAAAGGGTGATTAAATAAAGAGAATGAAATGTTATCTCACTAAGAAAATGAAAAATATTAATTAAAGAAAGTAACTGCACAGGGAGGTGATGTCTGGGGTGCCCTATAGGTTTTTGGTGAACAGAGTCCTTGGGATTCTGGCGGTATGGTCAGTTATGGCTATGTTTAAACAACATGAGTAAATTTGCGCAATATATTATATATAAAGGCACTGTTTCTGACGTCCCGGGGAGGCCCTAATCTGCAAGTCCGAAACGCGACAACGCGTCGACCACAAAAAGGAGGAGCATCAAGTTAATTATAAAATAAAAAGGAAGAACACAAGAGTACCACATAAATAACAACAGTAAGTAATATCCTATTACAGTTGGTACTAAAAATATGTGATACCTCTTTCCAAAGACTGATTACCTGAAGAAAGGGCTTAGCAGCAGATTTGATCATGAACTATAAAAGGAAAAGTGTGAAAAAAAGTGGTTTGTTTTTTAATGACTCTATTGAGTATATGTTGTAGTATATGTATAAAAGTGTCTTTGTTATAGTGTGTAAAATTAGTTTTTTTAATGTTGTGGGCATACGTGAGTGATACAAGAAGAAACATCCAAGTAAAAGGAAAATAAAAAGTTGACCTGAAGTAAAACTATATCCGATGATGAATTAATATTTTCATTGTTGAAACTGTAAGGGCATCTATCCCATCTGTGTTAACATATTGATTGCAGAGTGTGGGTAGCAGGCAGAAGCCATACGTAAGCTGAGCTCATTTTGAGCTCACGGTCTCAAAGGGACATTGACCTGAACCAGAGCCTAGTATCTTGTTCGAGATTTCAGTGCTTCACACACCTCCATACTTAATTCTGGCTATTCTGTGCACCTGAAATAAGCTTAGATACTGCATCCAGTGTGATACCTGTTCTGTATGTGAGGATATCTTAACTTGTGCTGCTTCTGACTATCGTATACCTGTGTTATGTGTGACGGGACCTTACTGCCAAATGCTGCACATTGTGTGGGTAAACACAGGCATGGACTGCTGCTGCAGATGCTGTCCATTTTCTGTGCATGCAAGGGAAACTTATGTTTTTTCTGGCCAGATCGGTATGTGTTCTATGAGTGTGAGAGAAGCGTGTACTCTTACTGGTACTGTACCTGGTTTGTGTGTGAAAATCTTTGTGTGTGAGTCAAGCTTGTACTCATACACCGCTTGTACCAATTCTGAAATGCTGCTTATTCGTTGTATCTAACACAGGTAATAAATGGTGCTGCCAAGGGACACACTTGTTCTGTCTCTTTGAAGGAAGCTTGCAGTGGCCCTGCAGTACCACACTTGTTCCATGTCTTTGAGGCAAGCTTGCACTGGCTGGCACTGCAGTACCACACTTGTTCCAGGTCTTTGAAGGAAACTTGCACTGTTCCTGCAGTATAGCCTCTGTTCCATGTCTTTCAGGAAAGACTGTGATGCTCAGCAACAGTGCTGTATGTCTTAGGCGTGCGAGCCAAGCACCCGCTGCATCCCCGCTCCCTGTGTGCTATCCATTTCTGTTTTAACTGTCTTACCAGCTTCATGTTTTCTCAAACATACATAATCTTGCTTAGAGAATATGGGCTTTGGGTAAGCCCACTTCAGTTATTCATTAGACAGTTTCATTCACATATTGGTTCAGCCCTTCAAAACAGCATACATATAACTGAGCAGTTGATCCGTCCTCTTCAGCTATTTGCTTTGTTGCCAATGGCTGAAGAGTCAATGACTGAAGATGCCAAACTAGGCTCTGCCTAGTAGACAGACACTGGTCTTTAGGGTGCCAGGTTGTCTGAGTAACAGTATTTTGTCTGCTTACTCTGTGTTACTTTACATTTAGAGAAGTCTGGCATCAGGAGATATTTCCTTTAGTTTATCCTCCAGCAACTCAACTGCAACTGCAGACTAGTGCTAATTGAGTAATGAGGGCACGAGAAGCTCCTCAGCCATTGTTAGTGGACCATAACTTTCTTATGCAGAGAGACAGGCATCCCTGCTTCAAGCTTCAAAACCATGCCACCATCTATAAATGGTACTATATTTGGTATTTGTTTACGGTTCCAAGATGGCATACCAGTGTGAAGGTTTATCTTTTTATCTGTTTGTCAAACTTCAGTGGACATATTTCTTCTTTTGGGGTTTTTTATTATTTATTTAGTTATTTTAGCATATTCCTGCACTACAAAGAAAACCACCACCTTGTCTTTAGAAGGCAAGTGGCACCTTTTTTGATGCCAAGAGTTTTCCACGGAAACGTCCACAATGATCAGACTCAAATAGTCTGCAGTGGCTGATGGGACTTTAGATAACCTCAGTGGAGATTCAGGCTTCAGTGTAGTTTACCTCAACACCTTTGAATTGCGCTAGTGGACCGATGCAGCAGATATTCAACCTGTGCCGCCTATGTCACCATCTGTCCCAGCTCTCCTCTTTCCTAGTGAGCGGTGTACCTGTGTGTGAGCAGTGTGCTTGTGTGTGTGCAAGATACCCACCCTGTATTGTGAGTGCATTATGAGGGGTATGCCTGTGTGAATGCAGAATTAAGATTGTCTTTGTAATTGCAAGGTAATTGGTCTACAGGTTGAAAGTAGTGCCTGTGTGAGAGCAGAGTGAGGCATATACTTGTGTGGGTGCAGCGTGAAGAGCGTGAGCCTATGTGAGGGCAGAAGTATAAGTGTGGAGATCCTGCATGTTATGCCTTTGTGTGTATGCACTATACTAAGGCCAACACTATAGGCTTTGTTTTTTAGAGTTATGGCTTTGATTTGCAGTTTAGGAAGAGTCTGCCTATGAGAATGCTGGGGAGGTTTGATATAGCAGATGGAGACTCTCTAAGGAGGTTTATAAACTTTGGGGGCAGCTGACATATGTCACCTGAGTGATGGGCCCCAGTTAGTTTGCTTGCATTAGGGCCCTCTGCAACCTATCTCCGCCACTGCCACAAGGTGACACCATGCAAATTCGCCTGTGATTCTGCCCCTGGAGATGACAACACAGGAGTATAATAGGCATTAAGAATTAAGGTTCTAGAAAACGCTGGGCGGTGAAGTGACTAGTAGGGTGTTGCAGTAGTCAGTCATACTCATGACCAGGGTGTAAATAAGGAATTTGGCAGTATGGCATGCAAAGGGGATGCAAATCAGGCGTCCATTAGCAAGAGGCCACTAGCAGAGGTGGTAGAGATGATCAAGGAAGACAGTCACATGCTTGAACTTAAAGGTAGAGATATAAATGTTACGATTTCAAAGCAAGGGATAGGTGCCTGACAGAATAGAGTGGTTAAAGTGCCTGGAGAGAAAATGTAATACTTCTTAAAGAATGCCAGTGGCTCAGTCATTTACAAACTGAAGTGGTCATATAGAATACAAGTGTGTAACCAGACAGGATAGAAAGATGAGCGCAGCTGTGAGGTGAGATGGTCAAGCTGATTAAAGGGAAGGAACAAGAGTATAATGCCGTGGTATTCAAACCTTTTAATGCTGCGCCCCCCCAGTGGGAAAAAAAATCATCGGGCCCCCCTCAGAATTTTTCACACATTCTATTCAATTGGCAATGTTTAACTATGTCTAGACTTATTTAATAATTGCAATTAAGTTCTGTTACTGTTTAAAAATGCAATCAAATACATAATGCCAAAAATACTATTCCGGTCAGGCGGGCCTTACTTAAAAGTATCTACAGTCTGATTATTAGAAGTAGGGGTCACGTGGGGGTTTTGAAAAGTATTTGGAGTCCTTTCCCTTTTGACACAGACTCCCTGTATGGATATAAATGACAAAACCTGTTAGTAATGGCCCATTACAGAGCGGTTTACTGTTGCTAATTTTTTTCACCTTAAAACAAAGCTCTGTTATCTGCATAATGCTTCTTTTGGCCAGAGCCTGGCCCCCCCTGGGATCACTTGAGGCCCCTCCTAGGGGGGCCCGCCCTCCAGTTTGAAGACCTCTGTTATAAGATGAGAGGCATTAAGAGACCATCCTATAGCGTGTTATCATGGTGCAAAAATTAGCATGATTTGGTTCGTGCATGGAGCAGGTGCTAAGGTTGTAGGGAAAATAATAAGGTTATTATGATAGGCAAATTTGAATTTCAAAATGGCGCTCTTGTTCATGGTATCATACATACCTATTCACTTAAACTCTGAGTCTACCACAGTGTCAACAGACAGAATAGAGACTGCCCCAAAATGTGAGATCTGTTTGAGAAAGTGTAGGTGGAATTGAAGCATTTGAAGCATGTAAAATGTACTTTCATTTCACGGAATGGAAAATTTCGCTACCTTCAATTAAAACAACATGTCCTTTGTTTAGATAGCAGATAACAAACAAGTGACTGATTACCACTCTTGAGCAAATGTTGAGTCTCTGGAGGGCTCCGGAGGTCTGGTCTCATGGTTATAAACCATACACAGACCATATTCAGAGAGAAGAAAGAAGGGAAGGCCGCGTAAATGGCCCAATTAAGAAAAGTGGCAGTGGCAAATGAGGTAAAGAGGGGCACTTCAGATGATGATTGGAAAGACCTTCTTTCAGGTACTGAAGTGCTATAAATATATCACAGTCAGTGAAACATTATACCAGGTCATATAAAGCTGATATCTGTTAAACTTGGCATCCTTGGTGTGGTCGCCCCTGTCTTTTTTGCCTCTGCTTTCCATCTTTTGACTGTGTGTTGGACTCTGTTTTTGGTACTCTGGGCACTTTACCACTGCTGACCTCTGCTAAAGTGCAAGTGCTCCAGTGTAAAGTGAATGTGTAATTGGCTTTTCCTTGATTGGCATATTTGATTTACTAGTACGTCCCTAGTAAAGTGCACTAGAGGTGCCTAAGGCCTGTAAATCAAATGCTACTAGTGGACCTGCAGCACTGGTTGTGCCACCCACATGAGTAGCCCTATAAACATGTCTCAGGCCTGCCACTGCAATTTCTGTGTGTGCAGTTTTAAACTGCCAATTTGACCTTGCAAGTGTACTCACTTGCCAGGTCCAAACCTTCCCTTTTTATACATGTAAGGCACCCCTATGGAACACCCTAGGTAGCCTCATGTACAGGGTGCAGTGTATGATAAAGGTGGGGCATGTACTTGTGTGGTTTTACATTTCGTAACAGTGAAATACGGCTACATTTGGTTTTCACTATGGCAAGGCCTATCTCTCTCATAGGTTAACATGGGGACTGCCTTTAAATATCATTAAAATGTAGTTTCCCTTTGAGAGCAGATAGAAATATGGAGTTTGGGGTTTCTCAACTCACAATTTAAAAAAACATCTGTTAGTGAAGTTGGTTTTTAGATTGTTAGTTTGAAAATGCCACATTTAGAAAGTAGACATTTTCTTGCGTTAACCATTCTGTGACTCTACCTGTTTGTGGATTTCCTGTCTGGGTCAGACTGACAGTTGGCCTGTTTGTGAATCTCCTCTAGACAGTGACACAAAGGGAGCTGGGGTGTAGCCTGCATATCTTGATGAGCAACCTGAACTGGAGTGGAGGGAGGAATGGTCACTTACACCTGAATGGGCTGTGCCTGCCCTCGCACAATGCAGTCTCCATCCCCCTGGTGTGTCTGGGGCCTGGCCTGGGCAAGGCAGGATCTTGTAAACAACAGAGTTTGCCTACTTTAAAGGCAGAAAGGGGTATAAGTAGTGGACCTAAAACCCCAGACTTTAGATTTCTTCAAGATCACTTCTGGAAACAAGAGGAACGTCTGCCAAGGAGAAGAGCTGAAGAGCTGAGGAGAAGTGCTGACGCTTCCTGTGACTGTGTTTTGTTGGGCTATCCTACAGTTGCTGCTTCTGCCTGTGAAAGGGGACAGGACTGGACTTTGTTGTGCATTTCTCCCTGAGAAGAATCTCCAACGGCTTGAACTGAGCTTGCTTCCTGTTTTGAGGTCTCAGGGCCATCAAAGACTTTCTCTGTCAGCACCTGGACTCTCTGCGGAGACTCCTGCTCTGCCAAGTGGTGCCCTACTCAGTCCTTGGGCCCCTGAAAAGTGAAGTTGGCAGAACAAGGAATGAAATCTGCGCACAGAACGCGTGCGGGACATTTTTGATGCACCATCTGCAACACGGCTGATAAACTACGTGCCACCCGCTTCGCGGCTGAAATCAATGCTTCATCTGCATCGCGGCTGGGAGATCGACGCATCGCGGCTGGAGAAACAACGCAACACCCGATTGCGGCTGCTGATAACGACGCAAACCCCACACAGCGTAGTTTTCTAACATCCTTGCACCCGGATTTCTCACGCATCGTCCCTGGGCGTCAAAGTTATTGTAAACCTGCGGGGATCGGATGTGCCCCGTCCAGAAATCGATGCATCGCTCTCTTGCGAGGGAGAAAAACAATGCATCGCCGACCGGACCGGAGAAGAAAACGATGCACGGCCTCAGTTGCGAGTAAGGAATCAAATCAACACATCGCTGACTTTTCCGACGCATGCTTGCCCATGCAGCTTTATTTTTGACACAAACCAGGTAATTTGTGTAAAATTAACTTTTCCATTGATTTCTATGGAGTAAGACTCTCATTGTTTTGAAAATTCTTATCTTGACTTGTGTATGTTGGATTTTTGTAGTTTTGGTCTTGATTGATTTAGATAAATATTGCCTATTTTTCTAAACTGGTGTGGTGCCCATTTTGTAGTGTTTTCACTGTATTACTGTATGTGTTGATACAAATACATTACACATTGCTTCTGCTTTAAGCCTTTCTGCTCGTGCCTAGCTACCAAGGGGGTGAGTGGGGGTTAACCAGGTGTGCTTCTTCTTTACCCTGACTAGAGTGAGGGTCCTTTCTTGGACAGGGGGTAACCTGACTGCCAACCAAAGACCACATTTGTAACAATATCTAACTCTAGGTCGTCTCAAAGGGATATGTAATGGGGTGGATGATAGGTGCTGATGGAGTTGTACAGGGGTAGAGCCAACTGTACACATACGGTGGTATTATGCATATGCAAACATTTTGGAAAGAAATTGATAATCATATTGGAAGACCTCTTTGGGCATTGCAATAGTAGACCCAGGCTCCTACTAGGCTTAGACACTTAGGATACATTGGTACATAATTGTTTCGCAGATACTAGTACTTGAGAAGAACACTTACAATCTTCATCAGCAAAGTACACTTTGTGGAACTGGGCCATCTGAGAGACTTTACACTAATCTGCATTGCATGTGGACTGAGGAGAAGAATTTGAGGTTGAGAAACATTCCCTCATAAACTGTTTTTATTAATTCATATTTCCCCCTGGCTTACCTCGGAACATTTTGGTGAAGGGGCTGTTTAAAGTCTATTACACATGAATGTTACATTCTCAATAACATTATTATTTTATAGACAGCTGATTTTTAACGACAACATTTCCTACTCTGATCTCGCTAATAAATTAGCATGACAATTAGAAGTTGATTATTCCAACCAACACCTAATTTTTTGTTCAACATTTATATAATGATCCACATCATCATACTTGGTAAGATAATGAAGTCCTAATTGCTCATGCATAACAATTAGAAGTGTACTTCATGCAATGAAGAAGAACTGCTTGGAGTTTGACAAGACCAGCTTTGCTTTACATAAAAAACGAAAGCAATCTGTAAAGAAAATGATTAAATAAAACAAAAAAGTGAGTTAAAAACGAGCTTGAAGCTAAATAGTGTATATCCATCTAATGTTTGATCATTCTAGAAATTGGTTACTAATGGAGTTCTGACGGTCCAAAGCCAGTACACTCTATTGTACTTGACAGGGTCTTTTAAGCACAAATGTGATTGTGCTTGTGCTTTTATTGATTTTTTTCACTGCCTTTGATTTTATTGACAGGGCTAATCTTTGGAATAAACTATAACTTTTAGGATTACATTAATCAATATTTTGGCAAATTTGCATTCTTAATACCTGGACGTCCCATTCTGTAGAATCTGGAAATCTATGATGTGAATACCCGTTTATTTAATATGTACCCTAAGTGCTCCTAATACCTTACTATCACAGACACAATTTCAGATCGTTGACTATCTGCGCATTATATTATGCAGATTACAACTTGTTATATGATAGAACACCTATGAGACTTTAAAGTATGTTGAAAGTGTTATCGAAATATCCCTGCTACTGTGTTCTAAGAATCAGTGCAGAGAAAATAAAATCATGGGAATTGGAAGGTCCTCATTTTGGGTTCAATGGAATTTAGAGGGCAGGGTGTTGGCAAACATGAGCACCTATACATATTTAGGCATTCCATCTGATGTATCATTGAGATGGTCTGATTTAATTAAAAACAACATATTTCTGGTTTATCTCCAGTTAAATGTCTTAGAGCATTTTGCTAATACATATGGTGGACATACTACCTTACTTTTAGCCAAAGTTTACCAGGCTAACATCACTCCAATATTAACATATGGGCTCCCGCATGGCTTTCATAACTAGATTATTCTATCAATAAGATGGAAGGACCTGTATTACATATGTTATTGGGCCTTCTGAAGAATAAATCAAAGACTATGATACTATTAAAATTTGGCCTGAGATCCAGTTGTGCAACACAACTTTGATAGGGTTTTTTTACGATTAGTCAGACTGCACATGAGACCATTGTGTATTATATTCCTAACGGGCTAGCAATAGCAAAGAGTAAAGAGTGGACACTCATCTTGCTTAGAGTGGGTCCATTCACAGGATTTAATTGCCTTATTGCTGGTCATGAGTATCAGAAAATCGATTTTCAAGAGAGCAGGCCGTTACAAGAAATATCCCTATTAAGGAAATTGTTTTTTTAGCCCTGGTATCAACAGGAACTTAAGTTCCCAAGTTCTACAATGATGTATTTGGAAAACCCAATCGATACCATAGCAGCCAGGTTTTTACAGACATCTCATTCAAGTTGGTAACCTTCTGGTGAGTCCCTGGTCTTAGCCTCTTTCTATTGTAGAGGGTTACAGCCACAGCGGGAGATGAAAACACTGCTTCCAACGCTGATTCCTCTGCATGGCCAACTCATCTGGGGGCTTTTAGGCCCAGGCCCGTGAGCACCACATTGAATCTCATGGGCATGTGGGTGTCATCCTGCAGCCGGTCCTTAGAGTAGCAGTGCGAGGGCAGGAAGCCAAGCAAGTGGCAACACAAAGGCATGGCAGTCCTTGGAGCAGGCTTGAAATGAGGGCTACTGATGGGCAGCATGAGGTAGTGGGGTGATGTGCACCATGTGGCTCTGCTTTCTGAAGCTGCGGTCTTGGACTTTCAGGAGCTGACAGTGTGGTGTGGGCCCATGCACATGTATGTCCAGCCCATCAATCTGGGGTCGCACTGTGGATGGAGCCACAGACGTCACTGGGGCTGGAACCGATATCATGAAGCTGCTATCACTTGGAGAGCAGCACACTGAGGTGTTGGAGCTGTGCAGGCACAATCTGCGTGTTATGGAGCTGTGGCCACTGGTGCTAGTCGCAGCGGATGGCGACCAGCCACGATAGAGCAGCTGAAGCGTCACCTTTCCAGCTGGTTTTCAGGTGTATTGATTATTGACACATCATTGTTTATCTTCCCCAAAAGTACTTCATTTAGAATTAAATCATAAGAAGCCTTCGTTTCTCCATAAATCATGGTTCCCTTCAGGAATATAGGGTGTGCCCTGGCTATTTTGATGACAGCAATCGGCCTGTAGTTCTACTCTATCTGTATTTTTGTGATGCAAATTCACAGTCGTTTTGTAGGGAAGAATGTCCTTTCTAAAAAAAAAAGATAAACTGAATAAATAAAGTTATTCGTACTCTTCATCAACACACATCTGGTGTTACTAGACTGCCTTTATTTAAATTCAAACAGTCAGGTTTAATTTCTCATGCATTAAAAAACAGGCAAACCAAATACTTCAATAAAGTTTCGCATTTTGACACTTTGAAACTGGATGTGATTGGTTAAATGTTACCTGCTCCAGGAGCTGATAATCAGCTCAAACAACAGTGGCGAAACATTTCCCTCCCTTAAGACTTTAATATCAACCATGAACATTCCTGCCAAAGCCAAAGTCAAAACATCTGACAAGTTATTTGATTCCTCGTTATCAACAGCGAGTCAGACTTACACAAGAGAGAGATAAACGACGTTTCTACGTCATTCAGTTTCAACTCAGACCTGCACATATGATTGCATTTCCTATCGGCAGCCAGACAGGAGTAATATGTTGCAACATCTTGCACACTGAACTATCAAAAAACAAGATTACAAAAAATTAAAAACTGCTGTTGATCCAGTTCCATCAAATTTACCTAGAAACGCCAAAGGTAAAAATCAACTTGTAACGTTCCATTTTATTACAGGTTCCACGAGTATTTTTAAATAGTCAGCTCTGATAGCAGATAAGCACCTTTGAATACCGTCTGGTCACAGAGCTGGATTATGCAACGTCCGGCTCTGACGTTGGACTTCCAAAGGTGATTTATCATGGCGGGCAACCTTTAATCGGCCAGGTGTGTGGGAGTTGTTGGAGAGGAGCAAAGGAGAAGCTTGAGCAGAGGCGGAAGGAAATGAAATGTAAAAAAAAAGGCAGCATAGGGAAATAATGGATGAGCTATGGGTGGAAGGGGTGAGGAGGGTGTAACTTGGAGTGTGCTCCAAGTGAGTATGTGAGTATTTTAGTAGGGAACAGCACATGAGAGGGGGAGCCAGAAGACACATGCACTCTTATGGAGTGCTGAGAGAAAAAAGTAGTTCCCTGCATATGAGCAGTGGGAGGATATGTAATTAATTCAAAAGGATGTCAAAGAAACTATATTCCTAGGTGTAGGAAGCTGGGCTCTGGTTGCAGTACCCCCTCACTTTTTGCCTGTTTTTATGCAACTTTGACTGAAGTACACTGGGTTCTTGCTAACCAGGTTCCCAGTGCCTGTGTTCCTTCCCCAAAACAAAACACCTGGTCACTTGATCCCCAAGTGACCATGCCCTTTAGCACCTCTGTAAGTCTCTAGTAAATGGTATCACTGGTACCTAGACCATGGGTACTTAAGAGGGCCCCTAAGAGTTGCAGCACAGCTTGTGCCACTCCAAGGGACCCAGCACCAAACTTATGCAGACTGTCATTGCAGGCTGCGTGACACGGTGCTCCCAAAAAAACACTGCTTGTAATATATATGTCACCCCTACAGAAGGCCTTTCAACCCTAAGGCAGGGTGCATTATATTACAAGTGAGGGCATATATGCATGAGTAAATATGACCCTACTGTGTCTTTGTCAATTCTTAGACATAGTAAGTGTGCACAGAAGCCATTTTAACTACATGTGCTGGACACTGGTCAAAACGAGTTCCCCAGCTACATGATGGCTTCACTGAAAATAGGTATTTTTGGTATCAAGTATCTTGTGTTAATAAACCCTCACAGATTCCAGTGATGGATTTATTAATACATGCACCAGGGGGCACCTTATAGGTGCCCCCTGAAAAACCTACCAACCGCTGCTGAGCTCACTGACTTGTTCTGGCCAGTCTGCCACCAACAGATGAGAATCTGACCTTCCAGGGTGAGAGCCTCCGCTCTCTAGAGGTCGGAAACAAAAGCCTGCCAGGGCTGGGGTGTGGAACACCCCTTCCCACAGGATGGCCTGTATGCCAAAGAAGTCTACCTCCCACCGCCTTTGGTATGCAGATCTGGCCTTCCTTACAGGAAAATGCCAAATCCCCCTGCCCCAGCTCCCATCTGGCACCTGGACAGGCCAGAAAATTAGCTATGCGGGAGGTGTGCCACATTTCCAGATTGGGAACACCCCTAGGGTGACCAGCCTGATGTAGACACGACTTAGGGAATTCTTCCATCTTGTGTGTGGTGGAAGTTAGGAACTCTGGACAGCGTGATCCCCACTCCCCACAAGAAATGGTCATCTAGGGGGTGTAGTGACCCATAGGGTGAGTAGCCCTATGGCTACTACGCTTCACGCCTCTCAAAAGCCCCCTAAATTGAGTATTTAGGGGACTCTCTGAAACCCAGACCTCACATCTTCACTGGACACTAAAGAAGGAGTGGACAAGAAGTCTGCTGAACCCAAGAACTGAGCAGCACGACTGACTTGGCGCTATCCCTGCCGGCCTGCCTACTGCACCTGACCCTTGAGAAACAACAGACTTGTCCTGCCGCTGCCGCCTCCAAGAAACTGTGAGAGCTGCCAGTGCTTCGTAAATTGGCAAGAACACCTTTGGAGTACTGGAGCTTCTCTCCTGCGTCCGCAGGCAACTAAGAAAGAACTGTGAGGACCGGCGCTGCCTAAAACCCAATGCCGGACATCACCACTGCACCTGCGCCGCCGTACCTGTGCTGAAGTGGGCCAACGGTGTCAGCGTGGTCCCGAGGTCCTCAAGAGGCAAAGCCCACCTTGAGCCCACTGTGGACTTCATGATAGAGTCTGCAGCCTGTTTCTGCAAACCACCCTGCAGCCGTGAGTGACCAGGAGACAAGACAAAAAACAAGACTACAAAAAATAGAAAAAAACTGCTGTTGATCCAGTTCCTGCAAATTTACCTAGAAACGCCAAAGGTAAACATCAACTTGTAACGTTCCATTTTATTAAAGGTTCCACGAGTATTTTTAAATAGTCAGCTCTGGTAGCAGATAAGCACCTTTGAATACCGTCCGGTCACAGAGCTGGATTGTGCAACGTCCTGCTCTGATGTTGGACTTCCAAAGGTGACTTATCATGGCGGGCTACCTTTAATCGGCCAGGTGTGTGGGAGTTGTTGGAGAGGAGCAAAGGAGAAGCTTGAGCAGAGGCGGGAGGAAATGAAATGTAAAAAAAAGGCAGCATAGGGAAATAATGGATGAGCTATGGGTGGGAGGGGTGAGGAGGGTGTAACTTGGAGTGTGCTCCAAGTGAGTATGTGAGTATTTTAGTAGGGAACAGCACATGAGAGGGAGAGCCAGAAGACACATGCACTCTTATGGAGTGCTGAGAGAAAAAAGTAGTTCCCTGAATATGGGCAGTGGGATGATATGTAATTAATTCAAAAGGATGTCAAAGAAACTATATTCCTGGGTGTAGGAAGCTGGGCTCTGGTTGCAGTACCCCCTCACTTTTTGCCTGTTTTTTATGCAACTTTGACTGAAGTACACTGGGTTCTTGCTAACCAGGTTCCCAGTGCCTGTGTTCCTTCCCCAAAACAAAACACCTGGTCACTTGATCCCCAAGTGACCATGCCCTTTAGCACCTCTGTAAGTCTCTAGTAAATGGTATCACTGGTACCTAGACCATGGGTAATTAGGAGGGCCCCTAAGAGTTGCAGCACAGCTTGTGCCACTCCAAGGGACCCAGCACCAAACTTATGCAGACTGTCATTGCAGGCTGCGTGACAAGGTGCTCCCAAAAAAACACTGCTTGTAATATATATGTCACCCCTACAGAAGGCCTTTCAACCCTAAGGCCGGGTGCATTATATTACAAGTGAGGGCATATATGCATGAGTAAATATGACCCTACTGTGTCTTTGTCAATTCTTAGACATAGTAAGTGTGCACAGAAGCCATTTTAACTACATGCGCTGGACACTGGTCAAAACGAGTTCCCCAGCTACATGATGGCTTCTCTGAAAATAGGTATTTTTGGTATCAAGTATCTTGTGTTAATAAACCCTCACTGATTCCAGTGATGGATTTATTAATACATGCACCCAGGGGGCACCTTACAGGTGCCCCCTGAAAAACCTACCAACCGCTGCTGAGCTCACTGACTTGTTCTGGCCAGTCTGCCACCAACAGATGAGAATCTGATCTCCCAGGGTGAGAGCCTCCGCTCTCTAGAGGTCGGAAACAAAAGCCTGCCAGGGCTGGGGTGTGGAACACCCCTTCCCACAGGATGGCCTGTATGCCAAAGAAGTCTACCGCCCACCGCTTCTGGTATGCAGATCTGGCCTTCCTCACAGGAAAATGCCAAATCCCCCTGCCCCAGGGCCCATTTGGCACCTGAACAGGCCGGACAATTAGCTATGCCGGAGGTGTGCCACATTTCCAGATTGGGAACACCCCTAGGGTGACCAGCCTGATGTGGACACGACTTAGGGAATTCTGCCATCTTGTGTGTGGTGGAATTTAGGAACTCTGGACAGCGTGATCCCCACTCCCCACAAGAAATGGTCATCTAGGGTGTGTAGTGACCCATAGGGTGAGTAGCCCTATGGCTACTACCCTTCACGCCTCTCAAAAGCCCCCTAAATTGAGTATTTAGGGGACTCTCTGATACCCAGACCTCACATCTTCACTGGACACTAAAGAAGGAGCGGACAAGAAGTCTGCTGAACCCAAGAACTGAGCAGCACGACTGACTTGGCGCTAGCGCTGCCGGCCTGCCTACTGCACCTGACCCTTGAGAAACAACAGACTTGTCCTGCCGCTGCAGCCTCCAAGAAACTGTGAGAGCTGCCAGTGCTTCGTAAATTGGCAAGAACACCTTTGGAGTACTGGAGCTGCTCTCCTGCATCCGCAGGCAACTAAGAAAGAACTGTGAGGACCGGCGCTGCCTAAAACTCAATGCCGGACATCACCACTGCACCTGTGCCGCCGTACCTGTGCTGAAGTGGGCCAATGGTGTCAGCGTGGTCCCGAGGTCCTCAAGAGGCAAAGCCCACCTTGAGCCCACTGTGGACTTCATGATAGAGTCTGCAGCCTGTTTCTGCAAACCACCCTGCAGCCGTGAGTGACCAGGAGACAAGACAAAAAACAAGACTACAAAAAATAAAAAACTGCTGTTGATCCAGTTCCTGCTAATTTACCTAGAAACACCAAAGGTAAAAATCAACTTGTAACATTCCATTTTGTTAAAGGTTCCACAAGTATTTTTAAATAGTCAGCTCTGGTAGCAGATAAGCACCTTTGAATACCGTCCGGTCACAGAGCTGGATTGTGCCACGTTCTGCTCTGATGTTGGACTTCCAAAGGTGACTTATCATGGCGGGCTACCTTTAATCGGCCAGGTGTGTGGGAGTTGTTGGAGAGGAGCAAAGGAGAAGCTTGAGCAGAGGCGGGAGGAAATTAAATGTAAAAAAAAGCCAGCATAGGGAAATAATGGATGAGCTATGGGCGGGAGGGGTGAGGAGGGTGTAACTTGGAGTGTGCTCCAAGTGAGTATGTGAGTATTTTAGTAGGGAACAGCACATGAGAGGGAGAGCCAGAAGACACATGCACTCTTATGGAGTGCTGAGAGAAAAAAGTAGTTCCCTGCATATGAGCAGTGGGAGAATATGTAATTAATTCAAAAGGATGTCAAAGAAACTATATTCCTGGGTGTAGGAAGCTGGGCTCTGGTTGCAGTACCCCCTCACTTTTTGCCTGTTTTTTATGCAACTTTGACTGAAGTACACTGGGTTCTTGCTAACCAGGTTCCCAGTGCCTGTGTTCCTTCCCCAAAACAAAACACCTGGTCACTTGATCCCCAAGTGACCATGCCCTTTAGCACCTCTGTAAGTCTCTAGTAAATGGTATCACTGGTACCTAAACCATGGGTACTTAGGAGGGCCCCTAAGAGTTGCAGCACAGCTTGTGCCACTCCAAGGGACCCAGCACCAAACTTATGCAGACTGTCATTGCAGGCTGCGTGACAAGGTGCTCCCAAAAAAACACTGCTTGTAATATATATGTCACCCCCACAGAAGGCCTTTCAACCCTAAGGCAGGGTGCATTATATTACAAGTGAGGGCATATATGCATGAGTAAATATGACCCTACTGTGTCTTTGTCAATTCTTAGACATAGTAAGTGTGCACAGAAGCCATTTTAACTACATGTGCTGGACACTGGTCAAAACGAGTTCCCCAGCTACATGATGGCTTATCTGAAAATAGGTATTTTTGGTATCAAGTATCTTGTGTTAATAAACCCTCACTGATTCCAGTGATGGATTTATTAATACATGCACCCAGGGGGCACCTTATAGGTGTCCCCTGAAAAACCTACCAACCGCTGCTTAGCTCACTGACTTGTTCTGGCCAGTCTGCCACCAACAGATGAGAATCTGATCTCCCAGGGTGAGAGCCTCCGCTCTCTAGAGGTCGGAAACAAAAGCCTGCCAGGGCTGGGGTGTGGAACACCCCTTCCCACAGGATGGCCTGTATGCCAAAGAAGTCTACCACCCACCGCTTTTGGTATGCAGATCTGGCCTTCCTTACAGGAAAATGCAAAATCCCCCTGCCCCAGGGCCCATTTGGCACCTGGACAGGCCGGAAAATTAGCTATGCCGGAGGTGTGCCACATTTCCAGATTGGGAACACCCCTAGGGTGACCAGCCTGATGTGGACACGACTTAGGGAATTCTGCCATCTTGTGTGTGGTGGAATTTAGGAACTCTGGACAGCGTGATCCCCACTCCCCACAAGAAATGGTCATCTAGGGTGTGTAGTGACCCATAGGGTGAGTAGCCCTATGGCTACTACCCTTCACGCCTCTCAAAAGCCCCCTAAATTGAGTATTTAGGGGACTCTCTGATACCCAGACCTCACATCTTCACTGGACACTAAAGAAGGAGCGGACAAGAAGTCTGCTGAACCCAAGAACTGAGCAGCACGACTGACTTGGCGCTAGCGCTGCCGGCCTGCCTACTGCACCTGACCCTTGAGAAACAACAGACTTGTCCTGCCGCTGCAGCCTCCAAGAAACTGTGAGAGCTGCCAGTGCTTCGTAAATTGGCAAGAACTCCTTTGGAGTAAAGGAGCTGCTCTCCTGCATCCGCAGGCAACTAAGAAAGAACTGTGAGGACCGGCGCTGCCTAAAACTCAATGCCGGACATCACCACTGCACATGCGCCGCCGTACCTGTGCTGAAGTGGGCCAACGGTGTCAGCGTGGTCCTGAGGTCCTCAAGAGGCAAAGCCCACCTTGAGCCCACTGTGCACTTCATGATAGAGTCTGCAGCCTGTTTCTGGAAACCCCCTGCAGCCGTGAGTGACCAGGAGACAAGACAAAAAACAAGACTACAAAAAATAAAAAACTGCTGTTGATCCAGTTCCTGCTAATTTACCTACAAACGGCAAAGGTAAAAATCAACTTGTAACGTTCCATTTTGTTAAAGGTTCCACGAGTATTTTTAAATAGTCAGCTCTGGTAGCAGATAAGCACCTTTGAATACCGTCCGGTTACAGAGCTGGATTGTGCAACATCCTGTTCTGATGTTGGACTTCCAAAGGTGACTTATCATGGCGGGCTACCTTTAATCGGCCAGGTGTGTGGGAGTTGTTGGAGAGGAGCAAAGGAGAAGCTTGAGCAGAGGCAGGAGGAAATGAAATGTAAAAAAAAGGCAGCATAGGGAAATAATGGATGAGCTATGGGCGGGAGGGGTGAGGAGGGTGTAACTTGGAGTGTGCTCCAAGTGAGTATGTGAGTATTTTAGTAGGGAACAGCACATGAGAGGGAGAGCCAGAAGACACATGCACTCTTATGGAGTGCTGAGAGAAAAAAGTAGTTCCCTGCATATGAGCAGTGGGAGGATATGTAATTAATTCAAAAGGATGTCAAAGAAACTATATTCCTAGGTGTAGGAAGCTGGACTCTGGTTGCAGTACCCCCTCACTTTTTGCCTGTTTTTTATGCAACTTTGACTGAAGTACACTGGGTTCTTGCTAACCAGGTTCCCAGTGCCTGTGTTCCTTCCCCAAAACAAAACACCTGGTCACTTGATCCCCAAGTGACCATGCCCTTTAGCACCTCTGTAAGTCTCTAGTAAATGGTATCACTGGTACCTAGACCATGGGTACTTAAGAGGGCCCCTAAGAGTTGCAGCACAGCTTGTGCCACTCCAAGGGACCCAGCACCAAACTTATGCAGGCTGTCATTGCAGGCTGCGTGACAAGGTGCTCCCAAAAAAACACTGCTTGTAATATATATGTCACCCCTACAGAAGGCCTTTCAACCCTAAGGCAGGGTGCATTATATTACAAGTGAGGGCATATATGCATGAGTAAATATGACCCTACTGTGTCTTTGTCAATTCTTAGACATAGTAAGTGTGCACAGAAGCCATTTTAAATACATGTGCTGGAAACTGGTCAAAACGAGTTCCCCAGCTACATGATGGCTTCTCCGAAAATAGGTATTTTTGGTATCAAGTATCTTGTGTTAATAAACCCTCATTGATTCCAGTGATGGATTTATTAATACATGCACCCAGGGGGCATCTTATAGGTGCCCCCTGAAAAACCTACCAACCGCTGCTGAGCTCACTGACTTGTTCTGGCCAGTCTGCCACCAACAGATGAGAATCTGACCTCCCAGGGTGAGAGCCTCCGCTCTCTAGAGGTCGGAAACAAAAGCCTGCCAGGGATGGGGTGTGGAACACCCCTTCCCACAGGATGGCCTGTCTGCCAAAGAAGTCTACCGCCCACTGCCTTTGGTATGCAGATCTGGCCTTCCTTACAGGAAAATGCCAAATCCCCCTGCCCCAGGGCCCATCTGGCACCTGGACAGGCCGGAAAATTAGCTATGCAGGAGGTGTGCCACATTTCCAGAGTGGGAACACCCCTAGGGTGACCAGCCTGATGTGGACACGACATAGGGAATTCTGTCATCTTGTGTGTGGTGGAATTTAGGAACTCTGGACAGCGTGATCCCCACTCCCCACAAGAAATGGTCATCTAGGGGGTGTAGTGACCCATAGGGTGAGTAGCCCTATGGCTACTACCCTTCACGCCTCTCAAAACCCCCCTAAATTGAGTATTTAGGGGACCCTCTGATACCCAGGTAACTAAGAAAGAACTGTGAGGACCGGCGCTGCCTAAAACCCAATGCCGGACATCACCACTGCACCTGCGCCAACGTACCTGTGCTGAAGTGGGCCAACGGTGTCAGCGTGGTCCTGAGGTCCTCAAGAGGCAAAGCCCACCTTGAGCCATTGTGGACTTCATGATAGAGTCTGCAGCCTGTTTCTGCAAACCGCCCTGCAGCCGTGAGTGACCAGGAGACAGAAACCTGATGCCTCAGGACACCTCTCCACCCGTCTGCCCCAGATGGGGAAAAGAGAGCCCAGGGGGTCCCCACATCTCCCAACCTTGTGAGACCTGAGGCCACGTGTTGGCTTGGTTGGACTGGCTTTCTGTGGGCCCCCCTGCAACAGCAAGGAATTCCAGCACTGGACCCAATGCCAGAAGACACCACTGCACCTGCACCCTACAGCCGAGAAGGAGTGGACAATGGTGTCCTAACATGCCCGAGGACCTCAAGGGTCGAGTTCCTCTGCGGGTTCCTCAGGACTGGCATTCCAGTCCATCCCTGCAGCAACTTTGTGACCGAACCGTTCCCCCTTGAAGTGAATGGGACACCAAATGCCGTAACACACCTCTGCACCCGGACGCCCCCTAGAGCCTTCCAAGGTGACCTGTTGGTGTGGCCTTGGACCCTCGCCCTACTCACCTTAAGTCTTGGAGAACTGTCCCGTAAGTAGCTATGAATTGTGCGAGTGCAGTACATGTTTTCCCCCCATAGGATAACATTAACACACCAAAAACTGCATGGTCAACTTCTTAAAAATAGATAACTCAAAAAGTACTCACCTGAAAATAAAGAAACAATATCACTTTGCAATATTTAGAACAAAATAATCCTCATCTTTTCAGAACAGTGCCCACAAGCAAAAGCAAAACAAAACATGAGTGCACAGTAAGAAAAAAAGACTTGGCAAAATATTAGACAGTTAACTACATAAAATAATTATTTTGAATTTTGTTTGTCCTGCTGGGCACGTTTTTGCCAGTCACACACCATCTGTTTGCATGGCAGTAAAAGTTAAAAAGAACAAAATAGTACCTCAATCATGTAGGGAGCAGCAGGCAGGCACTTATTAAGTTGAGTCAATCAGTGCTTGGTCCCTGCTCCACAGAGGAGAACGGAAAAGATGATAGGCCTGCAGTGACGAATTACAAGGCTGTAAAGAAGAGGGCCACACAAGCCAATAAATGGTAAGCAACGGGTGGGCTCAAGCTTTTTTTTTTGTTAACAGTATGCATGTGAGAAGCATGCACTAACGCATGCTCAACCCTAAAAAAGGTAAGGAAAAGAGTCCAGGCCACTTTCAGAAATTTCTCTGTACACAAATATGGAGCATAGGTGTGCATAAAATAATCTGCAGATGCAGGTACCTTGATGCGGAGTCAAAGAAACTGGATTAGCAGACATTGTAACATAGGCCCTCATTTTGACAATGGCGGTAAAAACCACCTACCGCCGCGGCAAAGGCCACCAAAAGACCGTCGCCGCGGCTCCCAGCTGTCCGCCGTATTATGACAACAGCCAGATTTCCGCAGGAAGGATGGAGGAAATCTGGCTGTGGCCTTGCCAGTGGATGGCGGTAAGGCGGCGCTGCTGCCACCAGCAGCACCACGCAAGTAGACCGCTGCCAGCCGCATTATGACCCATAATACGGCCTGGCGGTGTTCTGCTGGCGGACGCTGCTGGTGGCAGCAGTGCCCCGTCCCGTCTTCTACCGGAGGACCCCCTGAACACAAGTAAGTCGGGTCTCCGACAGGGGAAGGGGGTGTGGGGTGTTGTGTGTGGTGTGTGTGCGGGGGTGTGTGTGTGTATGTTTGTGTGTGAGTGGATGCGGGTGTGTGTTGTGTGTTGGATGCAAGTGTGCATGTATGGAGGTGTGAGTGCGTGTATGTCGTGTTTTGTGACTGCATGTGTGCGTGTATGTTTGTAAGTGTGCGGGTGTGTGTGAGTGGATATATGCATGCGTGGATGTTTGTGGGGAAAGGGTGTGTGTATGTGTGTGTCAAGGGGGACGTGACTGTAGGGAGGGGTGGGGAAGGGGGGTAATTGGAGAGGGAGGGAGGGTGGGGGGAGACCTCTATCAGTGACAGGGATTCCCTGTTACTGATAGTGCCTACCGCCATGGTTTTCGTGGCGGTAAGGAAGACGCAAAAACCATGGCGGTTGGCGGGGTCATAATCCCGCAGGCGGAACAGTGACGGCCGCTGGGCTGGAGATGGATATCACCAACCTGGCGGCTGTTACCGCCACGTTGGTCAGAGTGGAACATTGGTGGGTTGGCTTCAGCCAACTTGCCAATGTCATAATATGGCGGAAAGTACTGCCAGCCTGTTGGCAGTACTTCCCGCCATATTACCGCCGACCGCCGGGGTCGTAATGACCCCCATAGTATTTCAGACAATCCGGTGGTGCGGCAGATTGTCTACAGTGCCAAGTATAGGGATAGAGGAGAAATAGAGTGTTTAATGGTGTACAGTTTGGGGGCTAGCCAGGCAAAATTGCAGTGAACAGTCCTAAATTTGTATGCAGCTTTCTAGCAGGGAAATTCATGTAAAATTAATTCTGCAAAATGTATAATGCTTTTACTGTACTGGCACGGGTAGGACACAGCTCTCTTATCCTTAGGGATCTGGAGGGAAGGGTTTAAAGTTTTTGCTTTAAGGAATATATTGTACAAGCAGAAAAACTCCAGTTTGACTAGGTCTCTGTGCGTGCTCAAGGCGATCTTTGTGATTCCCCACAAAAAATCTGAAAGCTATAAAAATAGAATGGTAGGCGAGTTTCAGACGTACAAAATAGCAAACACAAATCCCTATACTATCACAGGGAAATTCAGATACCACTTTTGTGTTCTTCTTTGTTCATATATGTTGCATTAAAATACCAGGTGAGCTGGGGTCTAGTCGAAAGAAGGCGTGGGCCTGTGGGAGCGCTGTCAAGGTGTAGTTACCTAGCAACTCTACAAATCAAATTGATATTTGTCTATTCCACTGGGCTCCCTTTAAATACTATTAAATAAGCTTTTGTATGAAAATATTAATTACATTTAAACCTTTACATTTTGTAATGCCTCATGTCCCCATTCTGAAGCAAATCCGGTTATTGACCCTCTCATAATCCATTGGTTTTCGTTATATTTATTTTTAATGTGTTTCATAGGTGTGTCTTTAACCATTTAACTTGTATTGCGGAATAGAGAGCCTCCGTTTGGGAAACATAAGTTACATCAGAAGATTTACTATCCCACCATTACCGTAAACTATATGATTATGTTCATTGGTTGTTCAGTTAATCTCATCTGACAAAAAGAGGCCTTCAGACCATGCGCTTAAAAAATCCTCTCACACAGTCACACTCAGGCAGGTGCACATGCACACTCTCACACATGCAGACAGCCTCCCAGAGGCACAAGGCTAGCATGTGATTCACTGAGTCTGCCCTGCAGGCCCTCCAAGTTAAACTAGCCTTAAATGTGAATGTCTAACCCTGTTTTATTGGCTGGTGGAGTAGCATTGTTGTTGTGGGCCCTAATGCAAGCAAGAGAAAATATTACCCACAAAAAGGGCACAAGTAGGGGGCTACACCTGGGTAGATGGCGTCCATCCACTATTTTCATACAGTGGATGCATCCACTCTGCCAAGAAGTTGGGTCCCAATTAAATATACTGAACTCATCCCATTGTAATTTTCATACATGTGACACCTTCAGCAGCGTCTGCATGTTGTCTTCTTTTGTTCCCATCAGCAACGTGTAGGTGGTGAATGAGCTTTGCTATTTTACAGCTGAGCAGAAAACCAAACCCGAAGTTAGTGGGCCATTAGGCCTCCTTTTGTTCGAATATCCTGGCTGGGAGCAGTGGCGGCACCTCTCTGAGGGTGGAGGTGCGTCACCCCACACTGACAATGCAGCAAGTATGAAAAATAAAATGGTAATGAAAAGATGTCATCACTATTTTATTTTTCAGTTCATCCGAGCAGTGACAGCGCTGGGCGGGGCCATAGCTGCTGATTGGCAGCAGGGAACAGTGTTAGAGGCTGCACCAGTTTAAATTGTGCATGTCACTTTGGCCGGCTGTCTTACAATGGCCAGCCTGACATGCGCATTTTAAACTTCTCCACCCAGCTGTTTTAGATAGCTGGATGGAGAGCAGGCACAGACCCCTTTTGCCTGAGGGGGTGTCAAGGCAGCCGGCTCCAGACAATCCTGGTGCTTCTCTCATGCTGCCTAACATTATCAGCTTTTATACCCACCTGCAGTTGCAGGCAATGTGAGAAACTTGCACTGCCTTGGTTAAGCCTGAACTCCAGAGCTCTCAGTCCTGGCCCATTATAAACAATGTTTAGAATGGACCACAATTGAAAGCTGTACTACTTCTCACATTACTTGTAAGGGGGTCAAAATGTTGCCTTAATGTTTTTTCAACGTAAGCGGCCCCAGCTGACTGGGAGTTATCTGGAGCCTCACACAGTGGTGTAACAATAGCCGAGCTTTAGGGGGGCCCCTCTGGCACTGTGCTTAGGCAGCAGGCCCCTTGCCTGGAAGCTCCTGACTGGATCGGGAGCGTGGGGAGGGGGGCCTCCATCAATTTTGCAGGGGCAGACCCTCAAATTTCATTAAGGCACTGGCCTCACACCAAGTTGCAAATGAGGAGAAACAAAGGCACACACCTTGTTATCACTTCACATGTAATTATGGGAGGCATGGTTTTGACTTCATTCAGTCCCTGTATATAAGAGATATGCATGCACTGTAAGAATGTCAGATGTGTTGGTCTGTACCACTATTTACCCAAATAACAATTTAAATACATTTTAGTTTGTTTTGTTTCTTTTGTACTGCTACTCATCCCACTGTAGGATGTCAGTGCACTTTACATAAGATGTACACATTATACATTGACAATAAATCTTATATGTGTGTAAATAAATGTACAGGATGGGTTACATAAGACAGTAGGGGTTACAAGGTGTAGGAGTCACCTGCACTTTATAGCTCACCATGCTATATTTGAAGGATTACAATTTATGAACTTCAAGTAACAAAACAATCTCAGTGTTCAAAGCAGTAGCATACATACGTAACTACATAAAATAAAAATCGGTCATCTGCATGTTACATGATGTTCTTTGCGGGACGCACGTGACCCCTCTACGCTACTTTGACTCAAAACTGGTACTACACAAAATACAGATTTCTCCAGCAAACGTGTTAACCACCAGAGTTATTTTATCATTATTATTATTACCTAAGATTTACGGGGTACACAAAGCTCTCTGCAGAAGAAGCCTTTACCCAACATGATATCATAAAATGCAGGCTTTACAACCAATTAAGCACAACAGATTTGCTGCCATGTTTCGTCTTTTTGCTAACTCCTTAGTGGCAGAGCTTTTAAAAATAAAGGTATAAATTAATGTCCAGATTTTGTGTCTGGATTGTATCATTTTTTGGCACAACCCCTGATGCAAAATCTCATGTGTTAAATCTTGTGATGCACTCAGATTAACTCATTTTAGACCTGCTACGCATATGTAGATCTGATGTCACATCTTGTGATGTCACTTCTTGTGAAGTTATGGGTTGTAATGCCACTTCTTGTGATGTCACTTCCTGTGATGCCACTTGAGAAGTCACACGCCATGATGTTACACTCTGCAATGTCACGCGCCATGATGTCACTTGCTAAGTGTCTAACTTGGTTAGTTTCCCTACTTCTGTTTTTAGGACTTATGCCCTGCCTCAACTCCACAATAGGGTGGTACTGAAAGACAGACATAATTGGAGTTGGCCACTCACAATCCCGGGACCTATGTGACTGCACCTTCTTCACTAATCACAGCACACCACTCCTACTGCCCTGGACCCTACCTCCTCCAGGCTCACAGAAGCCCCAGTCTGTAGGAAAATATTACTGTCCGGAGGCAAGTGTATCTTTGCTGTTGCCAGTTTTGGGATTGGAAAAATATACTCTGGGAACCCATAAATTGGGGACAAGATATAGCAAAGAAAGGGGGTGGAGTTACGAAGGGCAAATATTGAAAAACCAGGTTTGACAATTGACATACATTTAAAAAAAATATATGCTGCAAAGAAATTGACAACAAGGACATAAGTGACCATAAATCTGTTCTAGGTGACTTATTGATAGAAAAGAGGCTGCATTTCCAAATATCTTACAGGGTTAAGACACCTGCTGCTGTGATCATTGTGTGCCCAGCACATTTGAAAGGATTATAATAGCAATATGCTAACTCTAGTGGATAACAAAGTTCTGGGAGAGTTCTGTGTTTTTACCGGTCATAGTTTTGGCTCACAAAGCAGCATATAGGAGTTTGTGTGCCTTTACATCATGTAACATGCAGTTCACAGATTGTTATTTTATTTAGAGAAGTAATTGGGCTACTACTTTTGATGCTGAGATCATTTTGTTACTTTCTGTTCATAAGTTGCAAGCCTTTTAGCACAGTGATCTATTTATCTATTTCTTGGCATCAAGAAGCTGCATGCAAACTGTAAGTCATGTGTTTAGATCTTTATTGTTTTTTTCAAAGTCTATTGTTATTCTAAGATTGCAAAGAAGGATTCTTTTGGGAAGTAATAAAGCCTTGTTGGTATGGACAACAGCATTCACTGCGTTGTGTTTTATATCCTGACTTTGTGCTTCTCCTAACCATTCATTCTTAACCTATAGGGGGTCATTATGACTTCAGCGGATGGTTTACATCGTCCGCCGAAGTCCCGACGGGCTGCCTCCCCGCAGGCCCCATTATGAGTTTCCTACTTGGTCAGCGGATGGCCCAGCAGGAAACGCACTACAGCATTGTCACCGGCTCGTAATCGAGCCGGGGGGGGGCTGCACCCCGTCTCCACCAGACGTTACATGGAGGTGCTACTGCCTTGTAACCACTGGTGGAGAGGGGGATCGTAATCTCCAGGGTGGCGCTGCTTGCAGCGCTGCCCTGGTGGATTAGGACCGCCAGCCCGTCGAGACGCAGTGTCCTGGCGGAGCTTGCGGTCTGACCGCGGCACAACCGCTGCGGTTATAATGTGGTGGTCAGACTGCCACCAAAGCGGTCAGACCACTGATTTGGCGGTGGTCAGACTGCCACCGCGACCCTGGCAGTCTGCCCCCAAAATGTCTACAAGTATGAATGATATATTATTCCTACAGCTTATAGCATTCATTCTTTTATTGAACATTTCCTGCACATTGATTTACACACATGTAGGCTTTGGTGTGCCTCTGTGTATGATGCAAAGCGCTTTGATGCCCTACACTGTGATAAGTAGCGCTATAAAAGAATTAAAGAAAAGCAAATTAGTAGCTGCCATTTAAATCAATATTTGTGTAATTACTCATACAGACAGATAAATCTTGCAGTTTTACTGTTCAAGCACATCTCCTACATAGGAAGTTGAACAAAGTTAAAAGCCTGCCTGCAATAGTTTATTTTAAGTACTTGTGGAGTGCTAACAAGCCGTGAGACTTTTTTTCCTTTCGTTGTATTCGTGTCTAGCTGTTAGGCTCCAGATAGTTCCCATCAAGGATGATACGTGAACAAAAGGAGGGCTGATGGCCCTTTAAATCAGGCCTTTGTTTTCAACCCAGCTGGAACCTAAAATCAGAATGTCCACTTTCCTCTTGCACTCTGCCGATCTGAACAGAAGGTCACTGCTAAATTATGTCCCGGTCAATAAATGAAACAAGGACAAATTCAGCATTTCCCTGGATCGGACAGATCCCAGATCCAGCCCAAGCATAGCTGCCAGACCATGAATCTGACAGGTTTTCACTTCTTTCCAGGACTGGTTGCAATAACTGAAGCACTGAACATATAAAGCTCACGTCACTGTTAGGCCTCTCCAGCACTCTACAGTCAGTGATGGAACATACCATTGTACACTCCGGCAATTCTACTATACAGTTGTGAGGCCTCTTTACGCCATATATGGTCAGTGATGGAACATACCATATTACACTAGCACTTTATGGTCAGTGATGGAACATACCACTGTACAGCTTTCTTTTCAGTGACACCTAGGAATATAAATATTAACCATTCAATGCCAGACTGCACCCACACTCACTTTGCCAAGGCTCTCTAACCTTTTCCTGAGGTCACTCAATCTTAAATACTGGGGATTTCATGAAGCAAGTCCGTGGATTATGCTCGTTAGTTAAAAAAAAAAACTTTATTAGGGTATGAAACTAAGACCAAAAGGAATTAAATTTTCAGTTCTTGGATGTACTTAAAGACGCAAACTTTTGCTTATGGCAACAAAATGTAATGTATTGCAGAACTTGCAATCCTGATTCACATCACTTGGATTGGATTAAGGCACCCGATTACAATAGTTTGTAAAGGAAAGGCCCAGGATGCTTGAGTGTGTTAGTCTGCTGTTCCTGAAAATTCCTACAGGGTACACATGACGGGTGCTGGTCTGTGGCATTGGGTCGATGGCGAGGTGGTGGGGCAGAGGAGTGAACGAGTGGGACGAGATGGAGTGCTGCTAAATGGTTTCTGTCTGGGATAGATGCTCATAGGAATGACATTAGGACCATTCATTGCCTAGAAGTCAGCGTGAGGCTGACTGCACGCACCACCCTGGCACCATACGATTTCTACAGTAGAGGGCAACTTGGGAGACGAAAAGGTGTAATGGGGACCCAGGCTTCACTGGCCTTGTAAGGAGAAACAAGTAGGCAGTGCCCACGGAGTCACCTCTTCAGGGGTAACTGTCCAAAGAGTGTGAAGGACATAGCTGCCCTTGCCACAAGCCCAGGGGAGAATCCTGCACAGAACCTCGCAAATAGCAGGTAGGCTCATGCAGAGATCCGATGAAGCAAGCTTGGATCGGCCAAGTATTTGCATTGTGATGTGAGTTTCTACAAATATCTCCAAAGTTTCTCGCCTATGTCGAGGGTGATATGATAAGAGCCTCTGGGGCATTCTTTTTGTGAGGGTGATGGTCACCTCATCATCAGCATAAGATTAAATAAAATTATGTTTCTGCATTACCTCTGCTGTAATGGGTGTGGGCTACATCATCAGATGTGTGAAACTACATTCTCCTTTTACACTCGTTCTTTGCCCCGGTAGGCCTTTCGGGCAGCATAGAAAATCTTGAATTAAATTCTGATCTGCTTAGGGTGACCACCCGTACGTAAATTTCACGGACTGCCCATCATTTCGCCCTGCCGTCCGTTGTCCATGATGAAAGGCTTAACGGACGGCATTTGTCCGTAATTTTAGCCTTTCACCAAAAGGACAACAGACGGCAGGGCGAAATTACAGGCAGTTTAGTTTCCCTAGCTGGACTGGAAGGCAGGGAGTCTCCTGTGCTCAGACGGAGGGAGGGAGGGCAGACAGAACAGAAACAGACCTTCTTGCCAGGGTGTCTCCTTCCTCCAAAGAAATCCAAATGTGGGCAACTGGTAAATCTGTAAATGTAACGGGCCTTGAAAACCTGCATCCCCTTTAACCAAAAGGAGTCACTTGAAGCTTTCTGATGGCAAAGATATTTTCTTTTAGAGAGGTACTGCAATGGTGTTCCAATGTGATCTGTGGAGTGTGTGGTTTTAATGGAGTGTTATAAAAAATGTTAGTACTAGATATAAGCTGTATATTATTCAAATCTGTATTTGAGAAGCACTTTTTTTATTTAACCAAAATGTATTTGCGCATTTTGCAGCAGCCTATATATGATGTAATTGTATTTATATAGCCCTCACTACCCCTGACTAGGCATCAAATGCATGTTTAAAATAAGGACTTACATATTCACAGTTCTTTCAGGGGCCTTGGTACCTCATAGTACTAACAAACATTGGCAAAGCCAATAGGTCTAGTCTACGCAAGAGTTATTGGCTTTGCCAATGTGTTTTAGCCATGTTATGCACCAGAGTGGTTGCTGTTCATGGCTTAAAGTTAGTGGCATAGTGGTGTGGAGTGGAGTAGAGCGCCATAGGAGTAGTGGCAGAGAGCCCAGTGGTGCAGGGTACAGTGCAGTTGTTTAGAGTGCATTGGCGTAGAGTGCAGTGGTTTAGAGAGCAGTGGCATGGAGTGTCGAGGGACAGAGTAGAGTGGCAAAGAGTGCAGTGGAGTAGAGTGGCATGCAATAGAGTCGCAGAGAGTGCATTAGTGTAGAGTGGTGCAGTGTCAGAGTACAGAGTAGACTTGTGTGGCAGAGAGTGCAGTGGCGTAGTGTAGAATGGTGCAGTGCAGAGTAGAGTATAGTGCTGTAGAGTGCAGTTGCGTAGAGTGGAGGGATGCAGAGTAGACTGGCATAGAGTGCAGTGACATAGTGAGCAGTGGCTAGAATGCAGTAGTACATAGTAGATTGGTGTACAGTACAGTTGTGGAGAGTGCAATGTTGCAGAGTAGAGGGTCAGTGCAGTGATGTAGAGTGAAGCAGAGTGGCACAGAGAGCAGTGGCATAGAGTACAGTGGTGCAGAGAAGAGGGCAGTGGCGTACAGTGCAGTTGTTTAGAGTGCATTGGTGCAGAGTGCAGTGGCACAGAGTGGCATGGGGTAGAGTAGCATAGAGTGCAGTGGAGTAGAGTGGCATACAATAGAGTGGCAGAGAGTGCAGTAATGCAGAATGGTGCAGTGTCAGAGTGCAGAGTAGACTTGTGAGATAAATGTAGAGTCCCAGGCATACACTCTAGTGCTGTGAGACTACAGAGAAGTTGTGGCTTCCTCACATCCTGACATTAGGTGTGAGACTGTCGCCCACACCATCTGCCCTGCCTCCTTTATTTTTTTTAGGTTGAAAGTCAATGGGCGGTTAAGGTAAGCCAGATGTTTTTGTTCAATTTGTTTAAACTAGCATAAGGTTAATTACCTTAATGTTTCCTAAACTGTTTGCCAGAGGTTTTAAAATGTTCAGAAACATAATAAAAAATTAGCTGTTACTTTCTCCTCAAGATAGATTGGGTAGATTTGGGTAGGGGTGATGGTCTTTTTTTTTTTAATCGGTTTATTAATCATTATGCATACACAACAGCACATTTTGCTATTAATAATTTTGCGAACTGTTTATGCTCCTTTACAAGCTTGTACAGTGCAATTGCGCAATAAAATACTGAAATACAACTTGAAACTGCAACAAGTGGTTAAAGTCCCAACTGAGTACCGAATAAAGAATGCTGATATCACACATGGTGCTGGCTACACCAATTGGAGGGGGGGGTGAACCAAAAAGATACAACTGCTGTGTATGGGAGCCGTAAGGCCATGGTTGAAATATTGATTGTGGGACAAAAATGGGTGCAGAGCCAATAGAGTAGTGAGCAAGGCTAGACGTGGGTTGCATAAGAGCATGGCTGTAGGAAAAGCACCCTGAACCGTTTCATTGTTACATTAAGGAGGGAGGTGGAGAAATTAATATAGAGAGTGAGTGATGGGGGGGGCAACTAGGAGTGGCGTGGTATGAATATTGAGCAAAGAGATAATACATATACAGTTGCTAGTTTAGGAGGGGTATGTGTCGTCCCTGGCTTCTATTGCTACCACAAAAGTATCCCAGACTTCGGCACCAGCTTGTATTAGGCCTTTATGTTGTAATAAGCGTAATGTTTGAGCTTCAGCCTGTGAGCGACTGTGTAAGTCGCGGAGCCAGGCAGAATGAGAGGGAACGTGTGGGGCCTTCCAGTGCGTGGCAATTAGGCGCTTGAAGACAACAAATGCTAGATCGATTAATCTGTGTAGATGTTTATCGCCTTTGGTGCGGTGTCGTATGCCAAGTAGACAAGAGTCTGGGGTGGGTGACAGAGTGTGGGACTAAATGTCTGCTGTGTCGTCCGTAATGCAGTGCCAGGCCGAGTTTATTGAATGGCAGCTCCAAACCATGTTTTAAAAGTCTGCTGCTGGGGTAGCGCATCTGGGACATACCGGGTTTGTGTTCGGGTATATTCTTTGGATGCGGGCCGGGGATAGGTATGAGTGGTGAATATAATTGAATTGGATGTAACGCAATCTGGGATTGCGGGATATTGACTTGATCGTTGTGAGAGCCGCGACCCAAATTTTTTGTGGTAGTGGTGAAGGAAGGACAGAGTCCCAGCGTGCTTTAGCAAGCGGCAAGGCAGAGCAGACTTCAGCTAGCAGCACTTTATATAGTTTAGTTATGATGCTGGTAGGGGTGATGGTCTTGCTGCAGTACTGAAGGGCATTAACTTAGTACTGAACAAGGACGTAATGTGACACCTGAATGTAGCATACCAGGAGGCAATCACAAAAAGACCACAGTGAATAAATAGTGCTATGTTAAAAAAGAGTAAATAAATGCACTGACAACATAGTGAGGCATGGCCTCTCTTGCGTGCGTCTGTAAAACTGTTTATTCTTGAATTTTTGTCCTGAATTTTGACCCTTTGTCCTGAATTTTGACCCTTTGTCCTGAATTTTTTACAATCCTGTCCAGAATTTGCATCACTACCAGGTGGTCACCCTAGATCTGCTGTAAGCCAGTGGAGAGCTTTTCAATGCGGTTCTTGAACAGATTATAGTTGCTTGATTTTATAGCGTAGCTATTAGTTTCTGATGGAGATTGTTGCCTTGCCAAAGTGCTGCACGGCGGCGTTTGATCTCGCCAAACAGAATAATACAGCACTCAAGGTAAACACAAAGTTCCTATTTTACAAAACTCTGATAAAGCGAAGGGTTGTGGGAAGGGCCTTTCAGATTACAGACCATACTGAAAACACCGGGGGCGAGCCTCGCGCTCCCAAGGAGGGCCGCAGAAGCAGCGCGTGCGCCAGCAGCTCACTTTGGACGCGCGCCAGGGAGCCACTCGGAGGAAGGTCGTCTGCAGGGAACTGGAGCCGATGGGCCGAGATAACAGTCTGTCCTTAAAGTTTGCAGGCAGTTTACCTGAAGGTCGAAGCTCAAAGCAACAGCTAACATTCACTTTTGTTGTTCCCACCCGTGATGTAAAAAATTTCGCGAGGACTGATGTTCAGAGTGTACCTTGTCACCATGTGTGTTTTTTTCCTGCTTGTTTTCTGCCTCCTCGCCCACGATGCTCTACAACACTATGGTGCGGGTCCTCACTGCAGAAGGTTACTTCCCACCTCGCGCCAGGTAGAAATGGATAAGATAAGACCACCCAGCCGGAGATAGGGCCACGCCAAAAAAGAACTGACGATGACCTCATGTGATACCCCATATACCAGTAGGGCCAGATTTTGGCACGGGCGAGTTGGGCCCAGGCCGAAGGGATCTAGCTTCAGAGGGGAACACTGAGTTTACTTAGCAGCCTGCTTAAAATTGGTTTATTTTTTAATTCCGGGCTGTAGGTGTCTCTGGGTTCTAGTTTCCTTGCTGTAGTTGGACTTTCTTGTCCCTCCTTCCTTCTTCCTCTCCACTGGGCTAACTTCCATATTGTGCACGAGTGGAAAGGAGCTCTGGTGTGGCATCCATAATTCAGGCCAGGGGGATAGGAAAATGTGTTCCTGGGACAGTAACTGCCCTGAGATAATCAGAATGACCGGACCCGTGAACACAAAATGGCCCCCACAGCGATCACAGCAGAAGCAAGGCGAAAAAGGACAGAGATAATGTAAGCGGGAATGCCCTTGTATACCTCCAGGAACACTGCAATGGTGGGCAGCATTTAATTCTGTAACAACATCCCTGAATCTGTGGGAACCGTCCCAAAGCTGCTCCACTTTAGGAAAGAGTCGAAGACCCACCTCTTTAAAGAATACTACATCACAATGCATCAACCATCCACATCCTGCCTTCCTCTCCCTCTACTCCTTGATTGTATGTTTGCCCTTGACCCTGTGCAGCGCTCCGCTACCTTTTGGCTAGGTTTATGCTTTAGAAGAACCATATTATACATTCATCTCTGGTGGGCCTGCCTGAGAGCCTAGTGCTCCTGTAACACTGAGCATTCTCCTTGTGCATAAAACATAGGACACGCTGGCACTTCTTCTGTGGGCCAAGGCCTATGTGAAGAGGTGGAGGCTTCCCAATGGGGAATGAGGAATCGGTGGTGGACGTTCAGTATTTTGTTCTTTGAACCAGGAATTGTTTGAAGGCAGGGTGGTCTGTTGTGATTCCAGCATGGCGCGCTGACCTAATCCAGTTGGGGAAATACTTTACCTATACCTTAACATGCACTAAATGCACTGTTCCCCTCTGCCACTTTGTCTTCCCCCAGAGAACCAGAAGGCTGGGTGAGATGTGGGTGACCAAAAGATAGACGCATTTGGGACTAGTACAACATCATCTCTTTCGTTACGGTATTCTCAAGGCTCTGTCCTTCAGCTCCTTCTTTTCTTAGCATACATCTGTTCAGTCCCTAGCAGTAGTCCCGTCTTTGCTCTTTCACACTTACTTTTCCTTTCTACTGTTTTTCACAATAATTCCTCCATTGAACCATAAGAAAGTGATTTCTCTGCTCCGCCATTGTACCCTTGTTCCCCTCCTCCACTTCACTTCAGCAAAGCACACTTTAGTAGCATCTATAACTATGAATTTGTGTATATTTGTATACTGCAAGCCTAGCTATAAAGCAGTGGAGCTTTAATCTTGGACGTGAGCCTCGGGGTACAACTCATGATAGTTTACAATGAACGAGAATAATCATGGGTGATGAATTCATTTTGTTTAGAGATGTGTAGTTCTCTCAAAAGGTTAGTCTTCAGATGTTTTCTGAAATGCAGGGTGGTTGCGTCTGTTCTGATGTTGATGGCGATGTGGTTCCTGATCTTTGGCGCTTTACTCATTACCATCTTTTTTTAACGATGCTTACATTTTTCATTTGTACAAGTATTCATTTAATATAATTTATAAAATTTGGAATGTCATTAAGTGTTGGCTCAAAGTGAAGCTCCTGGTGGAAGATCCCTGCTTCCTTGCTTTTTTTTAATGACTGACCCAATCGCGGGGTTCATAGCTCTTCGTTGTGAAAAAAAATCTCTTTACAGTATATTGCCTCCCTGTGTACACAACTTCTTCCCTCTCCTATTTGCTTAATTCGTTCTCTCTTCATCGCTCTTACACTTCAGTCATTTCTACTCTTTCTCATGCAACCATTTTTTCTTTAACCATATCCTTCATTCCAACCTATAGCCTTGTGTCTTATGCCCTACTACATATACAATCGTTTCTCTTGACCTGCTCATACCCTTCTACCCTCAACAATAACCTACTGCCTTCAATCTGAAAGAATCACCGTGAGGCACAACACAGTGCTTAGATGGTGGGAGTCAGTTTGAACACTACAACTGGCATGAAGCACCCTTGTTCCAAGAACTTGGGCCCACTGCAGGTGAATGCTTTTGTTCCCAATTGTTGGGAATGGCTTAAGTTCAATTTTCTAGGCTGCAACATAGGAGAGCATTTTGCTGTGCCATTAGTCAAGTTTGAGTTCACAGCTCACACTAGGCTGAGTACAGTGTAATTTGAGGTACCAAGGTCCCCCAACACCTGGTTTCCCTGACAGTACTTCTTCGGGTAAATGAGGAGGAAGGGGACAGAGGTTCTGGTGGGGCAACCAAGTGGCACAGAAAACTTCGTGTTCAAGGCGAGCTTCCACAGCACAGGCAGACAAATTCTCTTGAACCCAGCGTAGCGCTGGCTACAGTCAGTTTTTTAGCTCCTACTGCATAGATCTCCTTCTCCAGACACTGGGATGTGGATTCCTCTGTTAGTCTGCGCTATCTTGTATGGATGCCTTTGGTATTTAACCCTCATTTGAACAAGCAGGATCCCTCCTTCAAGGCCCTTTCAAGCAGCACTTCTAGTGGGATGAGGAACTTCAAGTTTGTGCCCATCCTGGAAGAGGTGTTGGCTTTTATGTCAATAAAACGTTCTCCGCCACACTGCTGTGCAGAAACTAGACAATGACTTTGGATTTCTACTCAGTATTCATCCTAGTTTGGCTCATCTCTGCTTTGGGTAATGACTGGTTTCAGGGGATTAGGCCTCTTACACACACACTGCCCAGTCACTTTTCTTTTGATCTGGATATTTGGCATAGAGTGGACAGGGCTGGGTCTTTTCTGTCAGAGGTAGCATAAAAGGAGAGCGCTTTTCCCTTCCTGTCTACTACACAAAAAAGTCTGCGCTTGGGGGAAAAATGAAGCACGAAAGGGGCAGTGGATGTTCTTTCAGCTTCTGTCAGCCACCCACCCACCATTTACATGAGATGGGACCACTTCAAAGGGCCAAGGAATGTTCCCTGAGTTTTCCACCAAATCACATTCCTGCAGGCTCATTCTTATCCACCATCTTACCAGCTATACACATACAGGAGCTCAACAGCTATACACATACAGGAGCTCAAGAATGGATTACTGATTGCGCACAGTAAAGCACAAGATGCACTCCAACCCCACCAAGCCTCGCTCATGCAGAGCGAGTGTATTTGAGCCATCCTTGCCACATATGAATGCATGAAGGACCTGACTGAAAGAACCTGTCAGACCCTTTTAAACATGTGAGGCAATAAAGCAAATCTCTCAAGGAAGGCAACAGGTAAAAAGACTTGTTCTTCTGATATACGTAGTTGCTGCCGACAATGCCAGTTCTTCAAAGCCGGGTGAAATGACAATAGTCATTTTCAGACGAAAGGGGTACATTTTGTGTCTCTCTTCAGAGTCGCTTGGCTCTCATATCTTTTCAGAGTTGCTCAAATTGCAAATGCATGATCATCAAGAGTAATAGGCAACAATTCAAAAAAGTTACAAGGACATGCTGGGAGAGACAAGCCATGCAGGGGGCAACTGCATTACAACACACCTACATATTTCATATTATGTCTGCAAGTGCCATACCCGAGTACCTCTACTCCTTCCTATACCCTCCAACCACTAATCCTGGTTCTACACTAGTTTCTGTACCCATTGCTTTTATCAATATACCTCAAACCCATCCCAGCTACCCTTACTACTTCCTGTAGCATTGACATCTATAAATGCCTGTGCCCTACTACCGCTTCCCCAGTCTGTGCCTTAGTTTCTCTACCTCTCATTATACCATACTACCTATACCCGCTGCCTCTAAAAATGCCAATACTCTAGTATCTCAACCCCTATCATTGCCCTTGTACCTCTGCTCCTGCCTATACCTAGAACCTAAATCGCTACATATGCTCTGGTTTCTTTACCCTTGCCTTTACTTTTGTGCCCGATGACCTACCCTAGCGCTGCTGCATCTTCCTCTACCGTAGCACCTGTTGGAAAGCTGTCTTTTATGCGCCGTAACCCCAGATTTTTCCGCCTTTTGCTAAACCCTTTATATTTGCTGACTTGTGAATTCTGTACACTTTACTCCTGCTAACCAGTAATGGAGTGCCTATCTGCCCACATTTAAACATGGTTGAGTTGACATAGTCCTAATTGGCATATTTAACTTGCCTGAAGGTCCTTAATATATTGTGCAACATGTTCCTAGGGCCTGTATGTTAAATTCCACTAGTGAACTGCAGCACCTATTGTGCCATACAGTTCAGTGACAGTGTAAAACATGGCTTTATGGTCTACCTGTTTAGCCTGACTCTCGCAGTGTAAAAAGTGCAATTCAACCTATTAAAGTAAACCCTTTTGACAGGTCAGAACCTCCCTTTTACATTTTAATAGGTCATGCTATATAGGCCTCGCACATGACAATGCAGGGAGCATGGCATTTGCAAGTAAGATATGCTAACATGTCTTAACAGTAACTAGCACCCAAAAGTTTGTTTTTCACTGTGGCATGCCTAGCTTTCCTATGTAGAAAACCAGAGTAAGGATTAAAAAGCCTATTACTCTATCTCTGAAATGGTACTACTAGAAAAATAACTATTTTTATTAGATATTAAAATTCCAACTAATTGGTGAAGTTGGATGTTTAATAAATATTAAGTAAAAACAACTTTTAATAAGTTACCCTTTTCCTTCTTGAAGTCCCTTTGGGCTATTTGCATTTACTCTACGACGTCTCCTAGCCAGTGATTAGCATTTGAATAGGTGTGAAAAGGTGTAAAATGCCTTCCAGGAGCAAACAATGGACTGACCTGAATGGGCAGACATGACTCCTCTACACTTCACAGAATATGCAGGACAGGCGTTATGAGCCTCCCTTTAATGTCACAGTATCAAATCCTGCTTGACAGGTCTGCTGAGCAACATGTAACACTTGAAAGGGAGAGAACAGGATAGCAAGACAGTGTTTGTGTATTCACTGTCTGGTTGCTGAAGGACCCTGCTTTGTCCTACCAGACTTCTGTCTCTGGGGTTTACATATAACACTAGGGGTGTACTTGAAAGGAAGGAAACAGGATTATCGTTAAAATTAACAAGCCATTTTCTTACAATCTGTCCCTATCCATACACTAGTTCCTTTAGCTCTATCTATACCATAAAACTTCAGCTTTCGCATTATTACCTTTAGCTACATCTGAAATTCCTCTACCCAAACTCTTTTATCTGTATCCCTGCCGTTTCCATGTATGTCTACTTCTTCCTCTACTGGAGTAACTCTACTCCTATTCATACCTGATATATCTTCCTCTACCTATGCTGCTGTACCTCTGCCCTTATCTATACCCTAGTACCTCTGCAATTACCCATACAATTGCTCTACCTGATCTATGCCATAATGTTTCGACTCAAACCCATGCCTCCACATCTCATCTATTTTCATTAATTCCGCCCATTTTTCTGCATATGCCTGTTTCTTGTCCAGTCCTCTTGGTGGGCGTTTTTGTTGAATTTCTTCAATTATTTGAGGGAAATCGATTTCCCCATTTTGAAATTTCTTAAAAAATGACTTTCCCCAGCTTGAGGTAGCCAGGCTGGTGGTCTTCATTTTGGATTTTCTGCAAAATGAGAGAGAATACTAGCTTGAGATCTGGTGTGTGTACTGGAGAAAGTAACCCTCAAAGAGAGTATGGGAAAGGTGGCAAAGAAACCTTAGCTTCGGGGCAGACTTGGGTAAGGGTACGTGAGACTGTCTGGTGAGGAGCTGGTGCATGAAAGGATAAAGAACAGCTTCAAAGTTGGTCAGGGAAAGAATTACGAATGATGGCACCAAAGTGCCAGGTTGGGCTGACAATACAGGTGAATGTCAGCTTCAGAGCTGGTCTGGGACAGGAAACGAAAACATCGGATAAAACGCTTGTTTAAAGCACGATAGAGTCAGCATCAACGCTGGTCTACGAAATGAATGGCTGCTGCCGTTCTCATGGGCTTTGCAGTTAATAATGGGCATTTTTCGTAATCTGATTGTGGCGCCATTAAGCGTCTGTCCGCCCCAACCCTTACTGGGGAAGGAAACTTTACCTCTTTCAATCGTCAGCTAATGATAAAGCTGCTCTCCGGGTCGAGACGACCCTTCCCACCTTGGAATCCAGACGCGCTTTGCAGACTCACTAACTGCACATTTCATTATGTGTTTTTCTAACCGTGGCATTAATGCGCTTTCAAAACCGCAGGCCTGTATGCCCGGCGGATGCGCCGCGCGAGCTTCTTCCTGGAAAGTGGAGCGCGTCCCCTGAATAAACACCGCATTGAAAATTCATGATCCTTAATGAGCAAACTCCGAAGGAAACATGGAGACTCGAGGCCTGCACCCTCCACCGGAGAGGGGGGCGTTGTGGGCTGGTCTCCAGAGCACCTGCTCCTCTCCGGAGGGGGAAATTCTTGGTACCCTGTAAGGAAGCCTTACCCTGGAAGGCCTGGGTGCATCGCCAGGGAGCCAGTGAGCATTGATGGACAGCCACTGTTCGGTCGCTAGAGCCAGAAAGTCCTGTTTTCCCGGAACGGGTACAGGATGCCCACGGGTCGAATGTTCAGAGCTTGTGAGGCAGGGGGCGTTGAGCGGGGAATGGAGGGGTAGTGGGCGCGTGGTCGATGGACCCGCGGATGGCAGCAGGGGTGGGGGGCACGCGGCACGCCTTATGTCTCCAGGAAAGGCTGCCCTGGGCCCTTCATCGGTCAGGTGAGGGAGGGGTGTGGTCGGCAGTCCGGTCCCAGGGCAACTTTTTGTAAGATCTGTTAATAAAATACTCAGCCTAAAACCTGTTAAATGCTAAAGAAACGTGTTAAAATATCTTTACCGTAAAGGGTTTTTCCTCATTTTCTCCTAAATGTACATGTCACTTTCGACTGACAAGCTTAGTTAGCATCAAGACGCTTTTGAAGTGAACGGTCTGAATCTTCTATAGTCGTACAGTGGATGCAAGATCACATACCGCTAGAAGCATAGCTGGAAAAAAGAAACAAAACACGTGCTATTTTTTGCATGAGAGCTCAGGGCAGCAGCACACGTCTGCGCTGTGATCTGCCTCCAATAAATAATTGAGGAGTCCTGTGTTGTCATCGTTTCATGTTTTAGTGCAAGGGCATCATCGGTCAGACACATTAAGGCTGAAAGTCACTCCACTTACTAGTGCGGCTTGGTTCAGTATTTCTTTTAATGTATAGTCAATTTAATTGGGGGTCGTTTGTAGACGTGTGCAAAAACAACAAGTGATGGACGGAATGCTGAACATTGTCAAACATTCACCCCCAGTCACAGATCTGGGTTTAATCCATCGTTTTTTTGCTGCCCATGCCATTCCAGTTTGGACCCAGCCATATGCAAATCAGTCTTGACCCTGTTCCCCATGGGAACAGTCCAGCCCGAACTGCTAGGCCAGGTCTTCCCTGGACTGGAAACAAGCATCCTGGGACCGGCGTTTCACCCCTCATCAGCCAGGCTAGCTTGAATCCAGTGGCATGGGAAGCACGGGACCCTGGACGGAATGCTGAACATTGTCAAACATTCACCCCCAGTCACAGATCTGGGTTTAATCCATCGTTTTTTTGCTGCCCATGCCATTCCAGTTTGGACCCAGCCATATGCAAATCAGTCTTGACCCTGTTCCCCATGGGAACAGTCCAGCCCGAACTGCTAGGCCAGGTCTTCCCTGGACTGGAAACAAGCATCCTGGGACCGGTTTCGGGGTTTCACCCCTCATCAGCCAGGCTAGCTTGAATCCAGTGGCATGGGAAGCACGGGACCCACGTCTGGGCATACCCTTCCCACTTAGGGTTAGGGCGACAAATGCAAAAACAACAAGTGATGGACGGAATGCTGAACATTGTCAAACATTCACCCCCAGTCACAGATCTGGGTTTAATCCATCGTTTTTTTGCTGCCCATGCCATTCCAGTTTGGACCCAGCCATATGCAAATCAGTCTTGACCCTGTTCCCCATGGGAACAGTCCAGCCCGAACTGCTAGGCCAGGTCTTCCCTGGACTGGAAACAAGCATCCTGGGACCGGTTTCGGGGTTTCACCCCTCATCAGCCAGGCTAGCTTGAATCCAGTGGCATGGGAAGCACGGGACCCACGTCTGGGCATACCCTTCCCACTTAGGGCGACAAATGCAAAAACAACAAGTGATGGACGGAATGCTGAACATTGTCAAACATTCACCCCCAGTCACAGATCTGGGTTTAATCCATCGTTTTTTTGCTGCCCATGCCATTCCAGTTTGGACCCAGCCATATGCAAATCAGTCTTGACCCTGTTCCCCATGGGAACAGTCCAGCCCGAACTGCTAGGCCAGGTCTTCCCTGGACTGGAAACAAGCATCCTGGGACCGGTTTCGGGGTTTCACCCCTCATCAGCCAGGCTAGCTTGAATCCAGTGGCATGGGAAGCACGGGTCGTTTGTAGACAACTACCATATTATCGTTAAAAATAGCATATTACTCATATTTGCTGCAAAATGCAAATACATTAGTATTAGCAGACAGATAATCATTACTATTCTGACAACGATTTGTCCCATTACGGTATTTGTTCATTGTAAATCAATATCTTAAGACAGAATACGAAAACATGCTTGGATGTAAGTGAAAACAGTAAGGAGACAGGCACACACAGCATATATATATATATATATATATATATATAAATATCTATATATATCATGTCAGACATATATAATATATATATATAAATATATATATATATCATACATATATAATGAATTAAAATCGAATCGGACCGTGCCCAAGACTCTGAGGAGTTGAAACGCGCTGGTGTTTGCTGTACGACAATAAGTATTGTGTAAATTACTGGGAGACTGGTGTGCAGCGGTTCTTCAAAACTTGTGTTAAAAAGAAAATATATATATCCTACGTATATCATGAGTTAAAATAGGATCGGATAAACTGGGCCAAACCTCACAAGATATTCTGTTCGGAGAAAAAAAATGTGCTGATGGTCGGCAAAGAGGTATGATGAGCCGTGGTCATCTCTCCTGAACTCCGCTAGTAATTTACCCGAATTGGAGTAACTACAGCCTCGTGAATTTTCAAGCTCTTACTTGTGCTGATATGGATGTCTTGTGATGCTGGAGGAGAAATCTGTGGAAACATGGAGTGAAGACCTTATGTCACTCACTAGTTGGTCTCGAGAAGGCATCTAACAGAACAGAAAATTAAATCCGAAACTTTGATGTTTCCAAAGGAGATTGGAAGTACCACTGTAAACGAGTGGTGCTCCTGTCGCTCCTGCCTGCGAAACTCACAGTTCCCCTACTCTATTCATAGTCAGTGAAAGCACCAGGATTACACTGGCAATGCTTTCACTTCCTCTGTCAGTGTTAACCTCAGATCTGGCAGCCAAATGGCTGCCAAGTCACAGTAACTGTTGTCCTGCCCTAATAGGAACAAGGCGACCATCACTGATTTTTCTATGCCCTTTTCCACCAACTGCTGCCACGGCGGCTCCTTCGTTATGGCGGAGGAGCGTCACCCGATTGCTGAGAGCCAGAAAATGAAAAATAAAATGATATACAACAATTTGATTATAATTTTATTTTTCACTAACAGAGGCTGGTCCGAGTCTAAGGCGGGATGGGCCATCCTCTACGGAGGAGGAGTAGTAGGCTCTGTAAGTGCGCATGTCGGTTTGGTCAGCTGTCTGAGCACAGCCAACCCAACATGGGCAGTTGGATTTCTCCAACCCACGCTTTGTTGTAAAGTCAGATGGAGAAGAGGCACAGGCTCCATGTCCCTATGTGAGCAGCAAAACAGCCCATTCAGAACAATCCCGGCGCTTCTCTCATTCTGGCTAATACCATTACCAGCATGAGTGCAGCATCTGGATTGGATGGGGAGCCTGTGCAATGTGGCCCATGGACTGCTGGGGGCAGAGTAGCACCGAGGCGGCGAGCGACAGCAGCAGGTAAGTACTTTATTTTCTTTTTAATTATTTTCCCCTGCGCTGCCCTGACCCACCACTTTGTATTGCCAGCAGCCGCTACTGCTGGCTGACAGTCGCAGGGAAGGTAAAACTGGTTCCCAGGCGCAGGAAGAAATCATGTAATTGCCATTTATTTAGTATTTAGAGAAAACAAACTCCCAAACAGAAGGATTGACTGCTGTGTACTAAGAATGCCTCTGCCGCCCCATTCTAATAGCAGCCAAATGCAGCTTGGGGCCTGATTTGAACATTTTTGCCTGGACTGATTTTGGTCTCTGTGAGTCTGGGGGGATGTGCAAGAAGTTCTGAGAGCAGTAGGGTTTTGGGGCATGGAGTGAATGGTGCATCTGTATCTTTGAGGCCTTGGTGTTGTTTGCTGAAGCTGAACTCTTGTGTGTACCAAGGTACTTTTTATGGGGTGGACCTTCATGTTACAGATGTACACATGAATGTTGGTGGGCGCTTGAAGCGTTGCCTGAAGTGAAGAAAGAGTGTTAATATCTCCTTTTGCATCCAAGTGTCCTACGGCCTTGGGGATGTGTTTGTCACTGAATCCTGGATTTGAGTAAAGACAGTTGGAAGCTTGGGATTATACACTGTCCAGAATTACATGTGTTGCTGTCATGCCCTACACAACCATCTAGTTTCTACAAATAAAACAAAAATCACACATATGCTCATTCTGACCTCTTTCTTTTCCTACAACGCCCCTGCTCAGAAGCGATAGGTATCTTTTGTAACCCACATAAGGAACTCATACTACATTTCTGAAACTGCAGAGAAACTATCAAAATTGACCTGCTCCTCAGGACTTCAGCTGTGCAGTATCACAAATGGAGAGCCAGTTACTGCCACAGTGAGGAACCACTGAAATTTGTACATTGATTTGAGAAACCCCAGCTTACATATTACAGCGATTCTTCATGTTAGCTCTTGCTCTTCTAAGCACACTTTTGTCTCCCGTTTCCCACAGATCTGCACTTAGTCCACATTCCATTTTTTCTGACTTCTTCACTAGCTGCACCTTTAAAGAATAGGCTGTTTTGGTAATCTCCATAGTAAAGGGGCAGTGAAGTAACCCCGTAATCCCAGCACCACCCCTTGCTTAATGACGGGTAGTGGGGATCTTCCTTTGCACAACTCATTTAGCCGGAAGGGGAACAGGGACTTGTTTCCTTGGGTTTAGAAAGTGCAAAAAATGAGTGGGTGAATAAGGGCTGGGTCTCCATGAGATGCCTGTCCGGCCAATTCTCCACATCCAGCAGGTACTTGCCAATTTTGATACAAGGACCGCCGTTGATATCTCTCCACCATAGGGGCTTGGTTCTACTGCACAGCTTACTCCGATGTCAAGATGGTGATATTTCTGAGAAGTTAAGTCTTGATCTTGGATCGTGATGCAGCTTCTGAAAATAACATACAGGTAACATCTGAATAACACCCAATAATTAGATTGCCAATTCAGTGCTATTCCTTCGGAAAAAAATCAACTTTTATTAGCTCAAATGTTCTTTAGCAGAGTAGAACTTTATGCATCACGTCATATAATCACTGCTAGATAGTGAATCTAAACTCTTTAAAGTGGTTCTTTTTAATCTCTGATCATGGCTTAGAGCAACTAAAAACGCAAGAGTGCTTCACTTTGTCGAGGGGTTCTAAGTTGCGTCAGGTATGCTTGTACATATGATCTGAATGCAGTTCTGAGCATTTGCTTTTGTCTTACTTGTTGTGGTATGCGCAGGTAGCAGCACCAGAAGCAGTCTTTGACTCGGCTAGGATAACCATTTTTAATGGCCCCAGGTACTCGCAAGGGAGGATTAATGTCTCGAAGTATAATTGTCAGGGGAGCTGCTGTCCCGACTGGGCCCCAAACCTGGTGTATGAGGTCGTTTGCATTGTGTCCTTGGGCCTGGCCTACTATGGCTGTGCAAACTGGGACAAGTGTAACTCTTTCTGCACTTAAGTCTCTGGGTAGTAAGGGCGGGCAGTCCCAGGCTTCTCAGGGAACTAGTGTAGTAGTGCATCAGTTCAGAGTTCAACAGTCGACCAACAGGCACAATAAGTTCAATATCCATCGCAGTGCTTGTCTTTTCAAGAAAAGTAAGTACTTTTTATACTGACCGCAGTGCTAAATCCCACACAAGGTAATCCAGTATACAGGATACTGATCCTGGTTATGATTCTGCCGTGTGATGCTGCACCTGCTGATTTCTCGTCTACTAATCTTACCCAGGTGACCCCCCTTGATTGCTGAAGACAGTCTCAAGGGCCACCAAGGAGGCCATGCACAGCCCATAACTCTGCACATAGAGCTTCTCCAGTTTAGTTTTGCTGTGAACAATAGCCTGGTGCTTACTCTCAGGTGCTGGCTCAACTGCTGTGGCCTCGTCCGGCCATGTGAAGGGTGTTAGCCCGGAATTAGCTATTTGGTCAGCTCAGGCACAGGTCCCAAAAGGGCTGGTGCAGTCATCGTGGTAGTTGTAACCCCATTAGGACGGTCAACGTGGCAGTTGTAGCCCTGATTGGATCAGCGTAGTCACAACAGTAGTTGAAGCCTCAATTAGGCTGGTGCAGTTGTAGCCCTAAATGGGCAGACGCAGACAGTTTCAGCCCTAATTGATTTGATGCAGCCGTGATCAGCCTAACAGATGCAGTTGCAGTCCCGATTTGGCCAATGCAGTCACAGAGGCTCAAAGTGGTTCCCGCAGGGAACGCATTCTGAGAGACTAGGGTGACCCTCTACAAGATGAGTCACTCCTGGCTTCTCTCTCAGATAGTTTGCTTTCTCAGGCTGTTGCTTAGTCGTGGAGATCTCCACCTGGACAATCTCTGCTCCTGTAGTGCCAAGAAGACTCCTTGATTCTCTCATAAGACAGATAGGCTTCTAGGCACTAGGTAGAATATCAGCTCCTCAAGCCAATAGTGCAGACTTCAGGTGATGTCCCCCGCCACTCTGGGAAACTGGCTGTCAGGCAGACTCTAGTCGTAGCCACCAAGCAGTCCTTTGAGTGCTCTGTGAAGCACTCCCTTCTTTGGTCATGAAGGACCTAGATCTGCAAGTAATGTGGTTGAGGTTCAATTTTTATACAAATTTTGTACACAGTGGATGAGAATCCACTATCTCCAACTTGAAAATTGGTTTGGTATCGTTCTTTTACGCATCATCTCAGGCTGCTCTCCAGATACAGCCTTGGTACAAAGTGTTTTAAGCATCCTCTTAGGCTGCTCTCCAGATACAGCCTTTGTATACAGTGATGCTTCTCACAATGGGTAGCACCCACAGACAGAGAAACAATGAAATGTGAATTTTCTGCACCTCACTGCTTCCAGTCACTCTCAAGCAGTAATCACAGATAAATAAAAGGGTAGGCCCGACCTAGAAACCTCCTCAGCAGTCAAAATGTGTGATCGAAGTGTCAGGAATAAATGGAGAGTAATGATGGTAAATGTTGCAGTCTTTCTGATTTTCATGGGAATACCCCATTTACAGGTGGGAGGGAGCTTGGTGGTATTTCCAGAGGTACCGATGCAGGCGGTTTCTGTAACTCGAGGGCAAGGGACATAATGTGCTGCTCCAGGTCAGTCTTTTAATAGGTCTAGATATTCAACCAAGTATATTTGGTTGCTTAGTGCCCTGAATTTTCATTTCACCCAGCGAACAGTGTTTTTTTTTATAAATTCCGACTCTGCATAATGCTGTTATTATTGAGTGTAGGAGGCTGGCCTGGCTTATATTGGGTACCTTGTGGTACTTACACCCTGTGCCAGGTCCAGTTATCCCTTATTAGTAGAATAGAGGTGTTTCTAGCAGCTTAGGCTGATAGAAGGTAGCTATGGCAAAGCAGCTTAGGCTGAACTAGGAGACATGCAAAACTCCTACTATACCACTTATATCATATAGCACAATATCATAAGAAAACACAATATTCAGAGTTACTAAAAAATAAAGGTACTTTATTTTTATGACAATATGCCAAAAGTATCTCTGTGAGTACCCTCAGTTAGAAGGTAAGTAATATACACAAGTCATTTGTACACAAACCCAAAACAGGTAAGTAATAGTAAGAAAAGTAATGAAAACAGTGTAGAATTACAATAGGATGCAATAGGTGAACATGGGTCTAAGCACAACACAAACCATATACTCCAAAAGTGGAATGCGAATCACGAATGGACCCCAGACCTATGGGAGCTTGCAGAGGGTCGCTAGGACTGTAAGAAAACAGTTGGGGTGTCCAAGATACCCCACCCCAAGACCCTGAAAAGTAGGAGTAAAGTACACCTACTACCCTAATAGGACACAATAGTCGTGATAGGGGGATTCTGCAAGAACCACAAACACCAGCAAAGTACTGAAGATGGATTCCTGGACCTGAGGACCTGCAAGGCAAGGGGACCAAGTCCAAGAGTCGCGATAGTGTTCAAGGGGGGGCAGGAGCCCAGGAAACCCCGGATGAAGGTGCAAGAAGGCTGCCTCTGGATGGAAGAAGCCTAGGATTCTGCAACAACAAAGAGAGCTAGGAACTTCTCCTTTAGATGGAAGATGTCTCACGGCGTGCCGGAGGTTGCAGAAGTGTTTCCTTGCAGAAATACCGCAAACAAGCCTTGCTAGCTGCAAGGGTCGTGGTAGAGGTTTTTGGGTGCTGCTGGGGACCAGGAAGGACCAGTATGTCGCCCCTTGGAGGAGGAGACAGAGGGGGTGCTCAGCAACTCAGAGAGCCCCCACACAAGCAGGCAGCACCCGCAGAAGTACCGGAGCAGGCACTTAGAAGATTTGTGAACCGGAACTGGCTCAGAGTCACAAAGGAGGGTCCCACGACGTCGGAGTCCAACTCAGAGGGTTGAGCACTGCAGGACGGAGTGCTGGGGACCCAGGCTAGGCTGTGCATGAAGGAATCCTTGGGGAAGTGCACAGAAGTCGGAGCAGCTGCAAATCACGCAGTACACAGGTTTGCAGTCTAGCGTGGGGAGGCAAGGACTTACCTCCACCAAACTTGGACTGAAGGATCACTGGACTGTGGGAGTCACTTGGATAGAGTTCCTGTGTTCCAGGGACCACGCTCATCAGGATGAGAGGGGACCCAGAGGACTGGTGATGCAGTGTTTTGGTGCCTGCGTTAGCAGGGGGAAGATTCCGTCGACCCACAGGAGATTTCTTCTTGGCTTCCATTGCAGGGTGAAGGCAGACAGCCCCCAGAGCATGCACCACCAGGAAACAGTCGAGAAAGCTGGCAGGATGAGGTGCTACAGTGTTGCTGGTAGTCTTCTTTCTACTTTGTTGCAGTTTTGCAGGCGTCCTGGAGCAGCCAGCGGTCGATCATTGGCAGAAGTCGAAGAGGGTACTCTGGTGAGCTCTTGCATTCGTTATCTAAAGAATACCCCAGAGGAGAGACCCTAAATAGCCAGAAAAGGAGGTTTGGCTACCAAGAAAGGAGGATTGGCTACCAAGAGAGGTAAGAGCCTATCAGAGGGGGTCTCTGACGTCACCTGCTGGCACTGGCCACTCAGAGCAGTCCAGTGTGCCCCTAACACCTCTGTTTCCAAGATGGCAGAGGTCTGGGACACCCTGGAGGAGCTCTGGGCACCTCCCCTGGGAGGTACTGGTCAGGGGAGTGGTCACTCCCCTTTCCTTTGTCCAGTTTCACACCCTCTCTCAGAGGAAATCCTTTGTTCTGCCTTCCTGGGCCGGGGCTGCCCAGACCCCAGGAGGGCAGAATCCTGTCTGAGGGGTTGGCAGCAGCAGCAGCTGCAGTGGAAACCACAGAAAGGCAGTTTGGCAGTACCCGGGTTCTGTGCTAGAGACCCGGGGGATCATGGAACTGTCCCCCAATACCAGAATGGTATTGGGGTGACAATTCCATGATCTTAGACATGTTACATGGCCATGTTCAGAGTTACCATTGTGATGCTATACATAGGTATTGACCTATGTATAGTGCACACGTGTAATGGTGTCCCGCACTCACAAAGTCTGGGGAAATTGCCCTGAACAATGTGGGGGCACCTTGGCTAGTGCCAGGGTGCCCACACACTAAGTAACTTGGCACCCAACCTTCACCAAGTGAGGGTTAGACATATAGGTGACTTATAAGTTACTTATGTGCAATGAAAAATGGCTGTGAAATAACGTGGATGTTATTTCACTCAGGCTGCAGTGGCAGGCCTGTGTAAGAATTATCTGAGCTCCCTATGGATGGCAAAAGAAATGCTGCAGCCCATAGGGATTTCCATCACTGGCTAGCAGGATCCCAGTGACACATATCAAACATACTGACAACATAGGGGTTTCACTATGAGCACTGGGCCCTGGCTAGCCGGATGCCAGTGAGACAGTGAAAACACCCTGACATATACTCACAAACAGGCCCAAAGTGGGGGTAACAAGGCTAGAAAGAGGCTACCTTCCTACATTGAGGCATAAGTACATTACAATCTGTAGCATGCAAAAAGGTCATTTTGAATTCCTCGGAGAAAGATAATAGTTTCATGATCTTCCACTAGTAATTTTGGGACTTCCTAAGGTCACATTCAGCAACAATGGGCAACAGTTTTCCTTTTGCCTTTCAGCTCCTCCAAGTTACCGGAGTCCTTTTATCTTGCCACCTGTTTGCTGTTTCTAGACCTTGCTCTGGGCACTGGTTCCAAGTACAAAGATACTTATTTGTATTAGTTCCCTAGCGAGCCAGACACTGACAGATACCACTGCAACAGCAACACCCCTACAGTTACAGATGAAAAGAACATCCACTTATACACCTAATGAATACATGCATACATGCAACACCAAATACGGGTGTCAGAACACCAACGTAAGAGTAAACTATAGGCTTCATAAACCAAAATGCTACATAATCCAAGAACAGAATCACAACTGATGCCCTGAGCAATAGCACCTACAATGCTCATGACCACCAGCTGCCCCAAATGGCGTCTGACCAAGGGCATGGGTGCAGGCAGGGGTGTGGCAATCACTGGGGCAGTCGGTGCTATGGCAAGGGAGCCTAGGGGGAGCAGGCCCACTGCTCTATCAAATTGTAATTCTCTGAATTACTTTGACTCAAGCAGGATGAGGAGCAGACTCTACATTGTCCTTTCTCCACACGCAGCCTGGGGCTTTTGCGTCTAAGCGGTTTGGGGAAGTCGCGTCTAAGCAGCCTAGTTTTTTAGGTCTCACTTAAAAACCTCTTGTGAAACCTTTTGTTTCATAAAATTGGGCTTGGGTGAGGTTCCATGTTTTTTCTGTTTAAAGAGCAAACTCCTACTTTGGGAGTTTAGTCTTTGAAAAACAAAAACGTTTGCTGAGTGAGTGAGTGAGTAACAAATATGTCGATATAACTCACAGACCTCAGGCACCACAAACATTAATACACTATTATGCGTGTCCAGGTACTTAAAATTGGACCTCTACACAATGAGACTAAAACAAGACACATATGTATGCACAAGCAAAAAAAAAACGCCTACAGAATGATATGACATAACTTTCTCAAAAACTGATCCCACTGAATTGTGTGACCGTCGGCCAACCTGAGGCACCTCATCATGCACCTGCAGTGATACGCAAGCCATGCAGGACACCTTCCAAGATGATAAAATCACCATACGAAGAGGGTTTGATGTAGTCGGAACAAGTTCGCGTATAAAGTAGGGCCAGCTAGCCAGTGGCTGTTAGCCCATCAATTAAAAAATATTTCCTCTGACTTTGACTTGGCAGTATTCTTCTTTTTCACACCTATTATCAGCTGAAGTCGACACTCCTACACACTCTAAATTGCATGCAAGCCTTGAGTAGTACTTGGCTGCAACTGTAGCATTTCTCCATTCCCATAGATTGTCACCTATTCCCAGCCCTTGCCACAAACCATCTAGTAAATGTGCACCAGATCCCAAAATGGACTTGAGCCATGGAGCAGCAAGGGAATACATGGGAAAGCAGAAGATCTGACAGGAGAGGGACATGAGCATCACAAGATACAATACCTCCCTTCCTTGGCACCTACAGAGATGCCTTGCCCCATCCACCAGGATAGCTGCTGAATGAACTACGACAACCAGCAGTACTAGGCAGGGAACCACACCTCAGAACATAAATATGGCACTCTTGCTGCTGCTGGAATGGATCGACCTACAGGATAGTACTTCTAAGGAAACCACCAGTGACCCAGAGCAGACTGTATCTGAGAAACCCAGCTCACAGCAGGATGACATCATTGTCAAATAGGTAGAATACAAGTCAGGATGCACTTTCATCCTGTCAAATTTCAAGTGAGCCTTGCTGAAGTCCTCATGTGTGGTTATCTGTAGGTGATTCTGTGCTCGAGCACAGTCAGACAATGCCAGAGCTCATGATTGAAAACCCTCAGACGCAACTGGCAGGCAAGTGGCTCTTACTATAGAAGCGAGCTGAATGTATGTCACGGGGACTTGACTTCAAACTTCCAAAACATGATAGTTTGAGAAGACAGTTTTCTGGATTCATGAGGAAGTACCTTAAAATGGTCACCAAGGCTATCAGAAATTAAGAAGGTAAGCATAATCACATGCTATAAAACATGTTTATTATACAATCCCAAAGGGTTTGGGCTTTCAGGGCTGCGCGTTGAGGTGGGATCGAATTGACATCCACATAGGCAACACTGGAATCCTTAGCCAATATGATAGTATAGCAGCGCAAGCCCATCTGCTCTAGAAGGCTGTTTGGGTTCTATGGGAGGAGCGTCATATTACCGGCAGCACTTGGATCAGGTAGACAGTAGCTCATACCATCGCCTGTATCCCCAGGTTAGGAGATCAAACGTAGGACAACCTTGACCTGCGTGAGCTTGCTTCACCCTTCCATTGCTGATGATGATCAGATGCTTGGTTCTGCCTAGCTGACCGATTCTCAGTTCCCCGAGCCCCAGGTTCAAGCCTGCTGTAGGGCCCATGCGTGCTGTTCTTGCTGCTCATTATTGGTCACTTCTATTCAATTTAATTCACAACAGGTGTGTTAATTTACTCTAGTGTGTTTACTGTTTCTTTGACAATTTACTTTTAGTACGTTTCACTCCAGGTGTGGTAGTTTACTTTTAGCACGTTTCACTTTTTCCCTCCTTACTGGTTTTGCCGCTGATTTCTCCTGCCAATCCCGCTTCCTCCCTCCAGCCTCCCGGCCCCTCCCACCTCCCAGGACTATTCATGGAGGCCGCAGCCGCCCCCCGTGAGCAGCCCTTGACCTCTGTGGTCCTGCTTCGCCGCTCCCCCTCTGCATCCTCCCGACGGAGTAATCTTGCCCCATTTCTACATTACGGGTACCTCCGGGAACGATGCCCACCGAGGGGGCTAGGAGGTTCCAGCTAGCCAAGGTAGATGAATGATGCAGACCCCTGAGGCCGCACCGCTCTGCACGTGCACACCTTGCAGCCTATGATCTGGGTCTGCACACACGTGTGCGTTGCACCGAGCTGCGCAGACGAGGCACTGACAGGGAGCACCATAATTGAAGGGTGCCCCCACCTTCTTTACTTACTGCCTGTGAAGGGGCCCGCGGAGAGAGAGACTCGGTCTAGTCTCTCCGCGGGCGTGTTCGGGACGGAGGAAGTGGCGCGGAAGGGGCCCATTGGTGGACAGGTAAGTTGGGTTGGGGTTTTAGTAGGGGTTTATAAGGGGGGTGGAGGGTGGGGTCGGCCTCTTTCTCCGCGCCGACTTAGTTAGGAGGGTTGGTGTTTTTTGTGACCACCCACCCACCCAGCGTAGGAAGGCAGGGGGAGGAGATGATAGTTAGACAGGTAGGTAGGAAGGTAGGTTAGGTTAACAGTCATTTAGGGCAGGTGAGTTGAGAGAGGTAGCAGGAGATGGGGGAGGGTGGAGAGCCAGATGCGGGCTTGTCCACCCTTCCAGGGAGAAAAACAAGGAGGTGAAGGATCAGAGCGGGGAGGGGTAGGCTACAAGCAAGGAAGGCATGGGAGGAATAGGGGAGCATATACAGTAGGAAAATTGAAGGGAGATATTTGAGGAGAGAATGAAGGCAAAGGAAGTGTAAAAGTTAAGGTCTGCTTTTAACAGAAGACATACAGTTAAATGTTTAAGTAATGTTTGTGTTTTAAACCCTGTCCTAAAATAAATGACCTTTTACACCAACAAAAGTGTCACGTATGTATGTCCCGATGAGGTGCTGCCGCCTACAACATCGGTGGCAAGCCACCTACCGCTGCTGTTTCCTTCTGTATGGGGCTCCCTTACTGACAGAAGGGCAGCGTAGCGTCCGGCAGACTCACCAACACTGAAGTTCTTTAAGCCACTCTTCTAGCCTGCTCTCCTGCGGTGGATATCGTAAACCCAGTGGTAGCTAGAAAGACATGTAGCCAGAAAGTATATGCAGTGATTTACTTTTACTATAGCCACTACGGTTTTCCAGGTGAGTGTCCATAATGTGTTATTTCCCTTGGTTTCTCCTTTCATGTACTGTGTCCTTTCCCCTGTCTGTTCTTGGCATTCCCTCAGGTCGCTCCTGTTCTCTGTGTTCCTGCCTTTTTGTTCGTCCCGAGATCAGGAGTAATAAGCCCTCAAAAGCAGAACATAAAGTATTGTTCAATAATTATGTCTATAATGGCCATGGGGTTTCCCTGACCGACTGGTATCCATCATCAGTTGTTCGTGCATAAAGTGAGGTGTTGCTTTCTGGAGTACATCAGTGCTCACAATTAGCCTGTGTCCCATTCGGTGCGCGCACACCAGGCCACCACCTCCAAAAAGAAAACCCATGTGTCCCGGGAACTTGCCTGAAGCCAAGGTCCTCCAGGGTTTTGGCATAGGGAGACTTAACGTCCTCCTGCTCTCTGGGGCCACTGTGTTATAATTTGCAGCAACTGCTTTGCGTTGCGCACATCAAAGAGAAACAACACCACTCGCTATGTGCAGAGATGCACCGGAGTCGCGGGCAACACCACTCAACTACAGCGCCCCGAACTTTAATCCATTCAAACCGCGCCCCGGAAGTCCTTCTTTCCTTCCGGGTCGGCGTTCCGTGGCCGGTCTAAAAACAACTAGACCATCACGGAACATTACATCCCTCCCCAAGTTGGATCAAAAGTTGTTCTGCACACAAAGGTGGTCATTACAACCCTGGTAGTCGGTGTTAAAGCAGCGGTGAGTCCGCCAACAGGCCGGCGGAAAAAAAAAATGGAATTACGACCGTGGCGGAAACCACCAACAAAGACAGCCACTTTAACACTCCGACCGCCACAGCGGTACAAACAAAGAGCGCGGCGGTCACCGCCAACAGACAGGCGGGAGACAATGTACCGCCCACAGTATCACAACCTACCAATCCGCCACCTTTTCCGGGGTGGATTAACCATGAACAAAAACACGGCAGAAACAGGACTCCAAAGGGAAAACGCTCACCTCTGCACACCCCACGAGGAACCAGGACGCCATGGAACCAGAGCTCCACATTTTACCAGCCTTTATCTTCTTGCTCCTTTACCAGGAGCACGAACGCCGGCGGCGAAGACCACGGTGAGTACTGCACCTACGACACAGGGGAGGGGAGAGGGAAAAAACAGTGACACACACACGCAACACGCAACACCCCCACCCTCACCCACTATAACACACACACCAATACAGCATGATACATTACAGTTACACCCCTCAACCCCCAGGAAGAATGCAAAGACAAAAGGAAATGAGCTGAACGATTGTAATATATTAAAACTCAGTAGTCAAATAATATACATACACTATTTACAAATATATACACCAAGAATATTAGTCCAGGGTATTCCACCCTTAAAGTCCGTGGACCACTGGGCCCACACTGCATGGGCGAGGCCCACACAAGATACCCGAACGTGACGGAGAGAACACTGCAGGGGCATCAGATAGAAATAAAACAGGCACCTCAGGGGGAAGGGAAAGGGGGGGCACCTCAGCCGGTTGAGTGCACGACGCCAAATCCACGAGGGGGCCCCATGCCCACTGTTCAATCCTGGGGAGTGCAAAGCCACAGTCCCTCAAGTCTCTACAGTGGGTGGTTTGCCCACTGTTCAATCCTGGGGAGTGCAAAGCCACAGTCTCTCAAGTCTCTACAGTGGGTGGTTTGCCCACTGTTCAATCCTGGGGAATGTAAAGGCACAGTCTCTTAAGTGGATATCAGTCTCAACTGGTTCTGGAGGGGGCTTGGTGCCCAGAGTGCTTCATCCTGCCAAGGACAGAGGTAGTGGATGTGATACTCCACTGGTTCTGGAGGGGGCTTGGTGCCCAGAGTGCTTCATCCTGCCAAGGACAGAGGTAGTGGATGTGATACTCCACTGGTTCTGGAGGGGGCTTGGTGCCCAGAGTGCTTCATCCTGCTCAGTGTGGCCTCAGTAGCATCAGTGCATTTGGCACTCTTTGGCAGCGGTGCTTGTGGCGGTCCTGTCTTTGGCAGCGGTGCTTGTGGCGGTCCTGTCTTGGGCAGCGGTGCTTGTGGCGGTCCTGTCTTTGGCAGCGGTGCTTGTGGCGGTCCTGTCTTTGGCAGCGGTGCTTGTGGTGGTCCTGTCTTGGGCAGCAGTGCTTGTGGCGGTCCTGTCTTGGGCAGCGCTTCAGCTGCTGGCGGTCCTCTCTGGGCCAGCGGGGCTGCTGGCGGTTGCCTCCTGGGCAGCGGGGCTGCTGCTGGCGGTCGCCTCCTGGGCAGCAGGGCTGCTGCTGGTGGTCCTGTCTGGGCCAGCGGGGCTGTTGGCGGTTGCCTCCTGGGCAGCGGGGCTGCTGCTGGCGGTCCTGTCTGGGCCAGCGGGGCTGCTGGCGGTTGCCTCCTGGGCAGCAGGGCTGCTGCTGGCGGTCCTGTCTGGGCCAACGGGGCTGCTGCTGGCGGTCCTCTCTGGGCCAGCGGGGCTGCTGGCAGTTGCCTCCTGGGCAGCGGGGCTGCTGCTGGCGGTCCTTTCTGGGCCAGCGGGGCTGCTGGCGGTTGCCTCCTGGGCAGCGGGGCTGCTGCTGGCGGTCCACTCTGGCCCAGCGGGGCTTATGCTGGCGGTCCTGTCTGGGCCAGCGGGGCTGCTGTGGGTCTTCTCCGCCGTGATCTTCACAGACTTGCCGGGTTTCTTGTGCCCATTCCCCACCTTGGAAGGTGTCGCTGCTGACTCCACACTCCCACCTGTGCCCCTGGGAGCGGCTTTGCTGGCTGTTGTCTTCCCCCTCTCCCGCCGGGCACTGGCCAACTTTTGATGCTTGACAGGTGGGGGACTGTCCGTGCTGTGGCTCCTTGCCACACTGGCTGCCCTGCTGCCTGGTGCACTCCAGAATCCGGTGACTACTGGCACCACTGGTCCCGGAGATGTTGTGGCTGGGGTGCTAGGTTGGGACCTGGAGAGTTGGGCCCTAGGAGACTGACGGGGTGGGGGAGGTGAGGGAAAGAGGTCAAGGGTGGACAGGAAAAGTTTCTTAAGAACACTGGGACGGGTAGCTGGAGGAGGTTTGGGAGTGGTGGAAGAGGTTGTGGTTGTAGGAGGTGTACGTTTGGTGACTTTGGGTGAAGGTGCATGCGCTGGAGGCTGTCGTGAGGTGGATGGGTGTTGGGTGGGTGTGTGCCTGCGTTTGTGTACCTTGGGAGGTGGCGTCACAGACACACTGAGAGAGGACACAGGGGATGTGTGAATGGTAGTGGGGGTGGTGACTGCACGTGAGCGGGGTGTGGTGGTGGGTGTGCTGGTGATGGACGTAGTGGCTGTAGATGTAGTGCATGCAGGTGTGAGTGGAGACGAGACTGGGAGGGAGGAGGGAGATGAGGAGGAGGGGGACACAGTGGAGGCAGTGGATGTTGCTATGTCTGCATGTGTGTGATGCTTGCGTGAGTGCCTGTGGGATGTGTGGTGCTTATGTTTGCCTGAGCTTCCCTTGTGTGTTGAGGTGTGTGCATGCTGGTCTGATGGTGTGCTTGGGGTAGGCTGAGGTACAGGGGATTGGGTCTGGGTGGAGGAAGTTGGAGGGGGGAGGCTAGAGACAGGGACAATGGCTGCCATCAGTGCTGAGGCCAGAGTCAGAAAAGCTCGCTGAAGGGCTGCCTGACCAGAATGAATGCCCTCCAGGAATGCATTGGTTTGTTGCAACTGTCTCTCTACACCCTGGATGGCATTCAAAATGGTAGACTGCCCAACAGTGAGGGACCTGAGGAGGTCAATGGCCTCCTCACTGAGAGCAGCAGGGGTGACTGGGGCAGGGGCTTTGGTGCCTGGGGCGAAGGAGATGCCCACCCTCCTGTGTGAGTGGGCACGGGGCAAAGGCTGAGGGGCTGCTGGGAGGGCGGTGCTGGAGGGGGGGGAGTGGCGGCTGTATCTGTAGATGCGGGGGGCACAGATGGGGCCGCCACCACAAGGGAGCTCCCATCAGAGGACGAGTCCGTATCGCTGGTGTCACCTCCTGTCCGGGCCGTGGAGCTCCCCTCGCCCTCCGTCCCACTGGTGACATCAGACTCCGTAGTGTCACCCTCTAGGGCCATGTGGGATGCAGCTCCCTCCTGCTCTGGTGCCACTGCTCCTCTGCCTGATGATGCTAATGCACACATGTACAGGGAGACCACAAAAAGGGGGGGGGAGACAGAAGAAAGACATGTTGAGTGCATGCATTACCGCTACCGTTGGTGGACACGACAGACACAGAAGCCCCCTGCACTACGCCGTGCACTTGGGGTCCACTATTCAATGCCTGGTACATGGCCTACAAGGCTATGGCCGATATCTGCACACATGGATGTCACAGGAGCCAGACTAGGTGTAGTTGGCACTGTACCCAGGTGGGGAAGGTGCCACAGGGTCTGCCTGAAAAAGGGGACTTAACTAGCACACTCGCCCTGGCCTAGGGAAACCCACAGCCCACCTCCCCCACCCAGACATCTCCACTGCGCGCTGAATCAGCAGAATGAGAGTGTACTCACCCCCTTGTTGCTGCTGTGATGCCCTCAAGCGCCCATCCAACTCCGGGTACTTCATCCCCAGCTGGGCCTCCGCCGTCTTCTTGCTCCAGCGGCGAATGTCCTCCCATCTTTTCCAGCAGTGGGTGTTCCGTCTGTGATAGACCCCCCAGGGTCCGGACGTCCTTGGCGATGGCACGCCAAATATCCTTCTTCTGGTGGGCGCTGACCTACAGGAATTGTACAGGGGAAAAAGAGAAGTTATTACCAACTGCACCGTCACAGTCATTGGCCCGCATCCCTATCCCTGCCATGTGACACATGCACTCACCGTCGTTTCATGCACGCATCATTCTCCCCCCCCTCTCTTTCATCCACCCCACTCCACACAGGCATTGCCCATACAGCATGCTCACAGTGTAATTACCTGTTTGTCTGGAGAACCGCAGAGTAGCATTTACTGGGGGAGGAACCCATCCACAAGTTTCTCCAACTCCTCTGTGGTGAAGGCAGGGGCCCTTTCCCCAGACGCACGAGCCATTGTCTCTTCCAGACTGAGGTCACAGCAGCACTTGCAGTGTAGGTCCTCTCCAAGATTAGGTATCGAGTGATTGAACAGATAGAAGATGGCGGTCACGTCCGCGGCGGTGCGTACCGTCACCGCTGGCGTACATCGTCATTGGCTCCTGGGACCCATAGGGTCCAATGTTAACCAATGCAGAATTGCGCTGCGGTCTTTGACCGCCTACCCCGACGGTGTACAACGCTAGCGCAGTTACCTCACATCCCATTGTCCTACTTTACAGGTCAGGCAGCCGCCATTTCAGGGGCCCACATGGCTTGATTTATAACTGCGTCACACATACCTAGGCCTTGGCTCAACACTCCTACAGGCAAAATTCGGGTTATGAATGGTTTTCTGAGTAAGCCGTGTTTACGTACCTCTGAGTTGGTTGACTCTGGGTACCCCAACCTGTCATGGCTACTGACCCCAGTGAGGAATCCCAGGACAAGGGCAGAGGAATGCTACAATGAGGCCCATGGGCGAACTAGGAGGATTATAGAAAGGACCTTCGGCCTCCTGAAGGCCAGGTTCAGGTGCCTCCATATGACAGGTGGTTCCCTATTCCACTCACCAAAGAAGGTGTGCCAGATCATCGTGGCCTGCTGTATGCTTCACAACTTAGCTTTGCGACAACAGGTGCCTTTTCTGCAGGAGGATGGTCCAGATGGAGGTGTTGTGGCAGCTGTGGAGCCTGTGGACAGCAAAGACGAGGAAGCAGAAGAGGAGGACGTCGACAACAGGGACTCTGTGATCCTGCAATACTTCCAGTGAGACACAGGTAAGAATACAAACCTGCCTACTACATGTACTTTAACACTACTACCTCTCTACTGTTTGTCCTTTTCACCCAGTGTATGGTCACTGAGTTGTCACTTTCCCTTACGATTTCACAGATGTGGGTCCCACTGTGTGACATCTGCTTTGTTCCCTCATGGACTAGAGCTGTGTGACATAGGTATGTTGACATTACAATTGAAAGAGCATTTTGTCACTGTAATTGCTAATACACTATTTCGAAATCACAGACAGACTCCAGATTGTTTTGTGCTTCAAGGGTGTTTATTTAAGTGCTCAATATTGGAGGGGGTTGTAAAATGGCGAGGGGTGATGGTGGAGGAATGTCCATGGCAGAGTCCAGTCTATTAGTCTCACAGGTGCATTGTCCAGGGAGTGGAGCTGGGGCAGTTTGAGGATGGACAGGGTGACAAGGTGGGACAAAAGGATGACATTCAGGGTGGTCTCATTTCTTGGCGGGGGTCTTGGCATCATTCTCTGTCTTTGTCCTGGATCTCAGGGACCGTTTGTGGGGTGGTTCTCCCTCTGCAGGGGGTGGGGTGCTGGTGTGGTGGTCCTGTGGCGGTGCCTCCTGTCCACTAGCGCCGGCGGAGGTGGTGGTCAGTTTGTCGTCCATGCTAGTGTCAGGGCCCCCTTGTTGTGCCACAGTGTCCCTCCTGGTGTTGAGGACTTCCTTCAGCACCCCTACGATGGTGCCCTGGGTGGAATTGATGGATCTGAGTTCCTCCCTGAACCCCAAATACTGTTCCTCCTGCAGCCGCTGGGTCTCCTGAAACTTGGCCAGTACCGTTGCCATCGTCTCCTGGGAATGATGGTAGGCTCCCATGATGTTGTAGAGGGCCTCGTGGAGAGTGGGTTCCCTGGGCCTGTCCTCCCCCTGTCGCACAGCAGCCCTCCCAGTTTCCCTGTTTCCCTGGGCCTCTGTCCCCTGGACCGTGTGCCCACTGCCCCCAGTGTTGTTGTTGGGGTGGTGGGTTAGCCTGGGTTCCCTGTAGTGGTGGACACACTGCTGATTGACGTGTCCTGGGGACAGAGGGATGGGCCCGCTGGGTGGGTGCTGTGCTCGTGTTTCCAGAGGGGGGAAGCTCTGTGGTGGCCTGTGAATGTGTCAGGTGAACCGACTCTCCCGAGGTCCCAGATGGGCCGGGCTGGTCATCTAGATCCAGTTGGACAGAGCTGCTGTCATCACTGTGGGCCTCTTCTGTTGGTGGTGTGGACATGTCTGGACCCTCCTGTGCGGTGACGTTGGGTAGGGGTCCTGCAGGGGTATAAAAGCATGATTATTGCATCTGTGTGTGCCATGGTGTGCAATGGGTGGGTGACCGTGTACCCCAGTGCTTGCATTCCTGTGTGGGACCTTGTGTGATGATGGTTTAGGGGTGTGTATGGGTATGTGCAGTGGTCATGCTTTGGTAATAGGTGTCCATGCTTTGTTGTTGCATGCAGGGCTTGGTGTTGGGATGTGTGGTTTGTGATAATGGGACATTTGTGAGGAGTTGGAGTGATGGGGGTGAGGGCAAAGGTGGGGGTATGTGATGGCATGCAGGTAGGGTGGGGGATATAGTAGTAAAGAATTGCCTTACCAGAGTCCATTCCTCCATCTACTCCTGCGAGGCCCTCAGGATGCAGAATAGCCAAGACTTGCTCCTCCCATGTTGTTATTTATGGGGGAGGAGGTGGGGTCCGCCGCCAGTCCTCTGAACCGCAAGGTGGTGTCTTGATACCACGGAACGCACCTTCCCCCGTAGGTCGTTCCACCTCTTCCTGATGTCATCCCTATTTCTTGGGTGCTGTCCCACTGCGTTGACCCTGTCCACTCTTCTTTGCCATAGCTCCATCTTCCTAGCTATGGAGGTGTGCTGCACCTGTGATCCGAATAGCTGTGGCTCTACCCGGACGATTTCCTCCACCATGACCCTGAGCTCCTCCTCAGAGAACCTGGGGTGTCTTTGCCGTGCCATGGGGTGGTGTGGGTGATGTGTGGGGTGGTGTGTGTTGTGATAAGTGGGGTGATATTTAGTGGTGTGTTGTGTGAGGTGCGTGGAAGTTATGTGGGTGATGGTATTGTGTGCCTGTGGATGCTTGGTTGTAGTTTGTAGTGTCTCTCTCTGGCCTTCTTTCGGGGTATTTGGTCATAGGGGTTTGTGGGTGATGTGGGTGTGTGTTTTATATTATATTGGGTGTGTGGGAGTGGTGTGTGTATGTGTATCAGGTGTGTGTATTTCGAATTGTCCAATGTGGTGGTGTTTTGGAGATGTGTGTGTATTTTGAGCGCAGCGGTGTGTACCGCCAATGGAATACCGCGGTTGAAAGACCACCGCGTGGATTCGTGGGTCGTGATAGTGTGGGTGTATTTCTGTTGGCGTGACGGTGGAGGTTTTGTTTTCGCCAGTTTATCACTGACCTTTGGTGTGGCAGACTTGTGTGGGTGTCTCAATTTTGGTGGATTCCGAGCTGTGGGCCATAACGACCGTGGCGCAATTCCGCTGCCGCGGCGGTGTGTGGTCGGTCTTCTGCACGGCGGTAAGCGGCTTTTACTGCCAATGTTGTAATGAGAGCCAAAGTCTTTTAGCTTCTGGCTGGGTGGCGGATTGGGTCTCAAATTGTACCTTCCCTTTTGGGATGTGGCCTCCCCTCTCCGGGTCGCTGGGGCAGCACTCACTAGTTGTCTCAAACCACTTGGTCCAGCCGTGAGTGGCAGTTTACTCCCACGATCTTGTTCAGGGCTCTCGGTGGCTGAATAATCAGGGAAATGATCCTCCACTTCCTGATCACCGGAGATCTCCCCAAACATTGCTTTCTTAAACCACAAGATGTTCCATGTCACCTGATCACTTCCTTTCTCTGCTGTCACCATGGTCCTGGACACCCTTGTCACTGTCCATACTCCAGGTTCATAGGTTGTGCGGAATTTCCATCCAGGCTTCTGATCTTTGACAACCACCTGGTCGCCGATTCGAATGTCTCTTGCCTGGCTCGCCTTCCTCTGCTCACTTTATCATTGACTTCTTTCCTCTTGGCTTGTGTCTGCTTCGGGTGATAGGGGGTGGGTTTCCACCCGGGGGCAGTAGGGATGGTATCTCGCCTTGGCCCGGCAAACATCAGCGACCAAGGAGTCTGTCTGGTTGTACAGCGAGGGGTCCCTTTGTATTCCCGTAAAAACTGATGAAGGCTGAGTTCTGGGTCAGCGGTTTCTAATACGGCAATTCTAAGGGCCTTGTTAAGCGTGCGCATGAACCGCTCAACCTCTCTGTTGGCTTGAGGCCATAGGAGCATGATTCTTCTGTGCCTGATGCCCAAACGCCTCATCATGTCCTGAAATTCATTCCCGTGGAAGGGTGGCCCATTGTCCGTCTTAATTTCCTCCGGGAGACCGAACATGGCAAAAATCCTTTCAAGAGCTGGACCCACCTGTGTGAAAGCCGTGAACGCAATGACCTCAACGATGGGGTACTTGGAATACCGATCTATGAGCACCAGAGTGGTCCTGCCGCCCGGAAAACTTCCGAAGTCCAGACTGGCCTGGGCCCAGGGTTTTGTATGGGCTTCTTCTGTCAGGATTGGGGCTAGTGCTTCCGGGCTAGCGGTTAACTGACATGCTGGGCACTGCTGCACGCATTGGTCCACTCCCTCTTCGAGTCCAGGAAACCACACATTCTCTCGCATACGCGCCTTCATCTTTGTCATTCCTTGATGTCCCCCATGGGCTAATAGGATCACATGATGCTGTGGTTGGCTGGGTATTACGAGTCGGTAACCTCGAAGAAGAAGACCATCTGCTGTCGAGATTAACTCATTCCGGACTCGCCATAATTTTGTTAGACACTCACGCTCAGCTGGGGTCCACTGATCCGTGTTCCGGAGGAACTGGTGCCATGACCCGCCTTCCAGTGCCTGCTTTACGCGCAGCAGCACCGTATCTTCAAGAATCGCTTCTGAGATCTCCTTCGTGCTGGGGGTTTTGGGACAACTCCTCTGGGCGAGCGCATGCACATGCGCCTCAGTGTCTGCCTCGTCTTGATTGGGGACTTGAGCCTGGTCTGGAGGGTGCCGAGACAGGAAGTACGCGGGGTTCTTGGCCCCTGGTTGGTACACCACCTCCATGCCATAGTGTTGCAGCTGGATGGCCCACCTTTCGATCCGCGGAGGAGGATGTGGTGCACTCCCCTTGAACAGTGGGACAAGTGGTTGATGGTCTGTGACCACTCGGAAAGGTCTTCCTTGGAGGTATGGGTGGAAATGCCCACACGCCCACTTGATTGCCAGAGCTTCCCTCTCGGTCTGAGAGTAACATTGCTCTGTTGGTGTCAAGGCTTTACTGGCGTACGCTAAATGAGCCCACCGACCTGGTGCGCTTTCTTGGGCCAGCACTGCCCGAGCCCTACTGGGCTCGCATCAACAGTCAGTTCGGTCTTTTTCACCGGGTCAAAATATGCCATCGTAGTGTCACACAGGAGAGCCTTTTTGAGTTCTTGAAACGCTTCTTCTTCTTGGCTCCCCCACACCCACGGTGCATCCGCTTTCGTGAGGGCTCGGAGTGGCTCTGACAGCGTGGCCAGTCTTGGGATGAATCTGCCACAATATGTTACCATTCCCAAGAAACTTCTCACTTCAGTCACAGTTTTTGGGTTGGGGGCTTTTCTGATGGCGCTGGATTTCCGAGGATCTACTTGGATGCCTTCCTGGTTGAAGACATATCCAAAAAATTATATTTCTGTCTGGAAGAAAACGCACTTGTCTCGATGGAGAGCAAGACCATGTTCTGACAATCTTTTGAGGGTGTCTCTCACCTGCCGATGGTGGTCTTCTGCCGTTGCGGAGTATATCAGTATATTGGCGCTTACGTTCATTACGCCTTGTAAGCCTGACAAGGTTTGTTGAATGGCATCTTAGAATACCTCCGCTGCCGATGATACACCGAAACTCAGGCGCTTGTACCTCCTCAGCCCAAGGTGTGTCGAAAACGTGGTGATGTACCTGCTTTCCTTCGCCAGTTGGAGCTGGTGATATCTGGCGTTTAGGTCTAATTTGGAAAACCACCTAGATCCGTTTAAATCAGCTAATATATCATCTATGGTTGGTGTAATATGCCTTTCACATTTAATGGCCTGGTTGGGAAATCTCATGTCGATGCAGAGGTGAATTTTTCCTGGTTGCTTCGGCTTTTCCGCGATCACCATAGGCGATACCCAGGGAGTGGGGCCGGATACCTTTTCGATGACTCCCTGTTCTTCAATGTTGGCCAGTTCTTCTTCTACAAGGGGTCTTAGATGGAATGGTATTCGCCGGTGTCGCAATGCAACCGGTCTCACAGCATTGTCAATGTGTAGCTTGATCGGGGCAGCTTTAAGGCAGCCAAGGCCTGCAAATAGTTCTGGGAATTCTCTTAGCATGTTGTCGATTTGGCACGACCGTATACATCTTGCAAATGTCACCAGACCCAGCTCCTCTGCCGCTTGACTGCCAAGCAGAGTGTCCGCCTCTCTGTCGACCACATGGAATGTAGTGGCTATCATCCTTCCCTCCGCCTGCACTGTTACCGCCATGCGTCCTTTTAGCGGTAGAGGCGTGCGACTTCCGTAGGTAAATATTTTTGTGCTCGATGGTGCCAAGGGTGGATGGGGTTGGAGGCGGCGATATTGTTGCACTCCCATTACATTGACTGAGGCTCCTGTGTCTATGAGGGCTTTGACCGGGGATCCTGCTACTTCAATCATACACGTGGGCTGAGGTCTCCGGTGCCTCTTTAAATCATTTGTAAATGATATTATAAATATTATAAATATTAGAAATACTTCCTCTTCGTCTTCTCCTGGGGATGAGTCCTCTAATGCATGGCGCGACGATGGGTATTTTGCTCCCCGTGTCATGTGGTCATCTAGTGATAGTTGTTTGACCGCTCTGATGGGTGGACGCCTCCCTCTTGATCCTCTTCCTCTCACTCCTCCTTTGCAGACAGCTGTGAAGTGATTCAATTTCCCACAGTTGGAGCATGTCCTCCCTTGCGCTGGACAGTCTCTTGGTTTGTGTTAATCTCTCCCACAGTATTCACATCGTCCCCCTAACTTGGTGGGGGCATATTGCCTAGTTTTCCTCCTTGTTTTTGACGATTGGACTGCGTTGGCACGTTCTGTTTTGACTACCGGGGTCCTCTCTGGTGTGTGTGATATTGCCATGTCCATCTCTGCTGCTCTCGCTGCCGAGAGATTATGGGACCGTGCTATGATTAATATCTCATCTAGAGTGATGTTTGGTTGTCTCAGTATTAGCCCTCTTAGGCGGTCATTCCAACCCTGGCGGTGGGTGATAAAGCGGCGGCCAACCCGCCAACAGGCAGGCGGTCCAAAAAATGGAATTCTGACCCTGGCGGGAACCGCCAACACAGCCCGCCACTTTAACACTCCGACCGCCACGGTGGGACAGACAAACAGCGCGGCGGTCACCGCCAACAGGCAGGCGGCAGACAATGTACAGCCCACAGTATCACAACTCAGCAATCCGTCACCTTTTCCGGGGCGGGAGCCCCGCCGATAAAAACACGGCGGAAACAGACTACGAACGGGAAAACGCTCACCTCTATACACTCCACGAGGACGGAGGACAGCATGGAACCCGAATTAAACATCCTACCAGCTCTTGTCTACCTGCTCATCTACCACGAGTACGAACTCCGGCGCAGAAGACAACGGTGAGTACTGCACCTACGACACAGGGGAGGGGGAGGACGAAAGGTTACGGGCACACACATACGCCCCCCCCCCCAACTATCAACATACCATTGCAGAGCAACAACTGAGTGACACCCCCCAAACCCCCCTGAAAAATGCAAAGACATAATAAAATGTTAATTAAAATTTATGAATAAATTAGGTTCATTGAAGTCATGGAAAATTATCGTAATGAAATATCAAAGCAAAAATCATGAACAGTGCGAAAGCTATGTACATAGTCAATAAGTCCTGCTCAGTGTGTCAAATATCCACAGTCCGTGGGCCAATGTCTACCAAACACATGGGCAAAGCCCACACAGGAGACCTGAGTCCGTTGGAGAGAACACTGCTGGGGCATCAGATGACAAAACTACAGGCACCTCAGGGGGAAGGGAAGGGGGGGCACCTCAGCCACAGGAGTCCACGACGCCAGAACCACGAAGGGGCCACCATGCCCACTGTGCCATCCTGGGGAGTGCAAAGCCACAGTCCATCGGGTGGATTACAGACTCCACTGGTCATGGAGGAGGCAGGGTGCCCAGAGTGCAGCGTGAACACTAGCTCGACACAGAACCGGCACTGTCAATGGGCCAGCGGTGCTTGACAGGAAGAGCCCAGCGGAGCGGTGCTTGACAGGAAGGGCCCAGCGGAGCGGTGCTTGAGACGGCGGGGCCCAGCGGAGCGGTGCTTGACAGGAAGAGCCCAGCGGAGCGGTGCTTGACAGGAAGGGCCCAGCGGAGCGGTGCTTGACAGGAAGAGCCCAGCGGAGCGGTGCTTGACAGGAAGGGCCCAGCGGAGCGGTGCTTGACAGGAAGGGCCCAGCGGAGCGGTGCTTTAGACGGCGGGGCCCAGCGGAGCGGTGCTTGACAGGAAGAGCCCAGCGGAGCGGTGCTTGACAGGAAGGGCCCAGCGGAGCAGTGCTTCACAGGAAGAGCCCAGCGGAGCGGTGCTTGACAGGAAGGGCCCAGCGGAGCGGTGCTTGACAGGAAGGGCCCAGCGGAGCGGTGCTTGAGACGGCGGGGCCCAGCGGAGCGGTGCTTGACAGGAAGAGCCCAGCGGAGCGGTGCTTGACAGGAAGGGCCCAGCGGAGCGGTGCTTGAGATGGCGGGGCCCAGCGGAGCGGTGCTTGACAGGAAGAGCCCAGCGGAGCGGTGCTTGACAGGAAGGGCCCAGCGGAGCGGTGCTTGACAGGAAGAGCCCAGCGGAGCGGTGCTTGACAGGAAGGGCCCAGCGGAGCGGTGCTTGAGACAGCGGGCCCAGCGGAGCGGTGCTTGACAGGAAGAGCCCAGCGGAGCGGTGCTTGAGACGGCGGGGCCCAGCGGAGCGGTGCTTGACAGGAAGAGCCCAGCGGAGCGGTGCTTGACAGGAAGGGCCCAGCGGAGCGGTGCTTGAGACGGCGGGGCCCAGCGGAGCGGTGCTTGACAGGAAGAGCCCAGCGGAGCGGTGCTTGAGACGGCGGGGCCCAGCGGAGCGGTGCTTGACAGGAAGAGCCCAGCGGAGCGGTGCTTGACAGGAAGGGCCCAGCGGAGCGGTGCTTCAGACGGCGGGGCCCAGCGGAGCGGTGCTTGACAGGAAGAGCCCAGCGGAGCGGTGCTTGAGATGGCGGGGCCCTGTTCAGCAGTACCTGTCTTCACGGCGGGGCCCTGTCCAGCGGTGCCTTTCTTCTCGGCGGGGCCCTGTTCAGCGGTGCCTGTCTTCACGGCGGGGCCCTGTTCAGCGGTGCCTGTCTTCACGGTGGGGCCCTGTTCAGCGGTGCCTGTCTTCACGGCGGGGCCCTGTTCAGCGATGCCTGTCTTCACGCTGGGACCCTGTTCAGCGGTGCCTGTCTTCACGGCGGGGCCCTGTTAAGCGGTGCCTTTCTTCTCGGCGGGGCCCTGTTCAGCGGTGCCTGTCTTCACGGCGGGGCCCTGTTCAGCGGTGCCTGTGTTCACGGCGGGGCCCTGTTCAGCGGTGCCTGTCTTCACGGCGGGGCCCTGTTCAGCGGTGCCTGTCTTCTCGGCTGGGCCCTGTTCAGCGGTGCCTTTCTTCTCGGCGGGGCCCTGTTCAGCGGTGCCTGTCTTCTCGGCGGGGCCCTGTTCAGCAGTGCCTTTCTTCTCGGCGGGTCCCTGTTCAGCGGTGCCTGTCTTCTCGGCGGGGCCCTGTTCAGCGGTGCCTGTCTTCTCGGCGGGGCCCTGTTCAGCGGTGCCTGTCTTCTCGGCGGGGCCCTGTTCAGCGGTGCCTTTCTTGTCTATCAAGGGAGCCAGACCTGGCCAGGACTCCCTGCTTACTCGCCCTCCGACCGTGCAGTTGCTGGACCCTCCTGTGACGGAGTCCTGGGCCCGTGGGTGTCCTCCGTCACACCCGGGATGGGGCTTGTGGGGCCCTCCTGGTCCGCGCACCTGCTGGCTGACTTCTGCGCCCTGCTGCCCTTGCCCTCCTTCGATGAGACTCTCTGGCCCTTGCCTCCCCTTGATGTTGTGGCAGGTGACGGGCCACGACTTTGCTCCTTGGGGGTAGCCGTGTCAGCCTTCTCACGGCGGCCCTTGGTTTTACGGGTTCTCTTTCCAGGGGGGGGGCTGGCTGTCCCCTTGCTGCTGGCCGATGTATCTGTGCTGGGAAAGGATGGACTCCAAAACCCGTGCACAATGTTCAGACTTGATCCAGGGCTGGTGGTGGCTGAGGTGCTCTTCGGACTCTTACCAGATGGAGGGTGTGGGTCAGGTGGTGCAAAGAGGTCAAGTTTGGAGAGGAATTTTTTTTTAGGAGCAATGTGAAGGGTAGGTGCAGTGGGTATGGGAGTGGAGGGAGAGGATGTGGTTGTAGGAGAGTCAGGTGTGCTGTCTATGGGTGCAGGTGCTTGTGACGTAGGCTGTCGTGTGGTGGTTGGCTGTTGTGTGGGTGGCTGCCTGCGTTTGTGTGTTTTGGAAGAGGGGGTGACAGACACAGTGGGAGAGGACACAGGGGACGTGTAAATGGCAGTGGGGGTGGTGACTGCACGTGTGCGGACTGTACTGGAGGGTGTGGTGGTGATGGAAGTACTGGCTGATGGTGGTGTGCATGTAGGTGTGAGTGGAGACGTGACAGGGAGGGAGGAGGGAGACGAGGAGGAGGGGGACACAGAGGTGGTAGTGACTGTTGCCATGGCTGCATCTGGATGTTGCTTGGGTGAATGCTTGTGGGATCTGTGGTGCTTATGTCTGGATGAGCTGCCCTTGGGTGTTAAGGTGTGTGCAGGCTGGTCTGATGGTGTGGATGGGATAGGCTGAGGAACAGGAGACTGGGAGACGGTGGAGGCAGTTAGAAGAGGGAGGCTGGAAACAGGGACAATGGCTGCCGTCAGTGCTGAGGCCAGAGCATTGAACGATCGTTGATGGGCAGCCTGACCCGAATGAATGCCCTCCAGGTATGCATTGCTCCGATGCACCTCCCTCTCTACCCCCTGGATGGCATTCAAAAGGGTAGACTGCCCAACAATGATGGTCTGTAGGAGGTCAATGACCTCCTCACTGAGGGCAGCAGGGGTAACTGGGGCAGGGCCTGAGGTGCCTGGGGCGAAGGAGATGCCCGCCTTCTTGGGCGAACGGGCACGGAGCGAAGGATGAGGGGCTGCTGGGAGGGCGGAGCTGGTGCGCTGGGTGGCGGCTGTACCTGTTGAGGCGGGGGGCACGGTTGTTGCCGCCACCGCTAGGGAGCTCCCTTCCGAGGACGTGTCAGTGTCGCTGGTGTTACCACGGGTCCCCGTTGTGGAGCTCCCCTCGCCCTCCGTATCACTGGTGACCTCGGTGTCTGTAGCATGGCCCACCGGGGCCTTGTGAGTTGCAGCTCCCTCGTGCTCCGATGCCAATTCTCCTCCGCCTGATGATGCTAATGCACACATGCACAAGAAGATAAAGAAAAAGGGTGGGGGGAGAAATAAAGACAGGTTGAGTGCATGCATTGTCAACACCGTTGTCGGAGAGGACAGACACAGGAGCCTCCAGCACTACGGCGCGCAATCGTGGTACACTACTCAGTACTTGTGACTAGGCCTACAGGTCTATGGACAACAAATGCACACATGGGTGATGCTGGACCATGGATTGCTGTACTTGGCACCCTACAGAGGTGGGGGGCGGGGGCACAGGGCGATGCCTAAAGGAGGGGACTACACTACAGAAAGCGCCCTGGCCTAATGTCACCCACAGCCCTCCTCCCCCACCCAGACACCTCCACTGCGCGTAAAGGTAGCAGAATGTGGTGGTACTCACCCCCTTGTGTCTGCTGTGATGTCCTCACGCGCCCATCCAAATCGGGGTAGGCCACCGCCAGGATCCGGGACATCAGGGGGGTCAAGGTACGACTGGCACCCCTCCTACGTTGGGAGGCCATCCCCAGCAATGACTCGGCGGTCTTCCTGGTCCCGTGGCGGATGTCCTCCCACCTCTTTCGGCAGTGGGTGCCCCGTCTGTTGTGGACCCCCAGGGCCCAGACTTCCTTGGCGATGGCACGCCAAATGTCGACTTTCTGATGGGCGCTGACCTATTTCACATGTACAGGGTGGGAAAGGAAATTTCAACATTTTTCTGCATGTTAGATGTGATTGCCCCCCCCTCCTCAACCCTGCCATGTGGCACATGCTCTCATCTGTCGTGCCTTGCACTCCTCATTCGCTCCCCACCCCACCATCTTACATCCACCATACACAACCCAGGCATAGCCCATTCAACGTGCACCCAGTGTACTTACCTGTTGGTCTGGAGGACCGTAGAGTAGCGCATACTGGGGCAGGACCCCATCCACAAGTTTCTCCAACTCTTCTGAAGTGAAGGCAGGGGCCCTTTCCCCAGTTGCAGCAGCCACTGTCTCTTCTAGACCGAGGTCACAGCAGCACTTGCAGTATAGGTCCTCTCCTGTGGATGATCAGGTCTCGAGTGATTAAGCAGATAGAAAATGGCGGTCACGCCTGCGGCGGTGCGTACCGCGACCGCCGGCGCACATCGTCATTGGCTCCTGAGACCCATAGGGTGCAATGTTAACCAATGCGCCTTCGCCCCACGGTCTTCGACCGCCTACCGCCACGGTGTGCCACGCCAGCGCGTTGACCTCACATCCCACTGTCACACTTCTCAGGTCAGGCAGCCGCCATTACAAGGGCCCACATGGCTTAATTGCTACTGCGTCACACAGGCCTAGGCCTTGCATTGCCACTCATACAATCCTTTCAATGCATAGCGATTCGTGTACTGTGCATGCTGGGTGAACGTACCTGTGGCTTGCTTGACTCTGTACTCCATGTTGTCCTTCCTAGGCACCGTCCGCTGGGACTTGCGAGGAGAAGGATGAATCCTCCCGTGTGACGACCGCTGGTGGACCTGTCGACAATGGAAGAACGACATATTATACTTCGATACCGACTTGACTGAGCCACTATACATGAACTGTGTGCCCAGCTGGAGCCAGACCTGATGTCCCCCACCTGCCAACCCACAGGAATACCGCCTCTGGTGCAGCTTCTGTCAGTACTCCATTTTTTGGCAAGTGGGTCTTTTCAAACAACAGTGGCCATGTCATCAGGGATGTCTCAGCCAATGTTTTCTAAGGTTTTGTCCAGAGTGTTGTCTGCCCTGATGAAATACATGCGGAGATACATTGTTTTCCCTGAGGAGGTTGATTTGGCCACTGTGAAGGGTGATTTCTATGCCCTTGGACATATCCCCAACATCATTGGTGCCACTGATGGGACCCATGTGGCTTTAGTACCCCCAAAAGACAATGAGCAGGTGTACAGAAATAGAAAAAATTACCATTCGATGAATGTCCAGGTGGTCTGTTTGGCTGACCAGTACATCTCCCATCTAAATGCCAAGTTCCCTGGGTCAGTGCATGACGCGTATGTAATGCGAAATAGCAGCATCCCTTATGTGATGGAACAGCTACAGAGACACCGTGTGTGGCTAATAGGTGACTCTGGTTACCCCAACCTGCCTTGGCTATTGACTCCAGTGAGGAATCCCCGGACCAGGGCAGAGGAACGGTACAATGAGGCACATGGGCGAACTAGGAGGATTATAGAACGGACCTTCGGGGTCCTGAAGGCCAGGTTTAGGTGCCTGCATATGACAGGTGGATCCCTAATGTACTCACCAAAGAAGGTGTGTCATATCATCGTGGCCTGCTGTATGCTTCACAATCTTGCATTGCGACGCCAGGTGCCTTTCCTGCAGGAGGATGGTCCAGATGGTGGTGTTGTAGCAGCTGTGGAGCCTGTGGAGAGTGAAGAGGAGGAAGATGACGGGGACGACACGGACAACAGGGACACAGTTATACAACAGTATTTTCAGTAGCACACAGGTAAGAGTCACCCACGCGATTTTACATTTACTTCTGGCCTCCTGCATCTCTACTTTCTGTGTTTCCCCCCAGTTCCATTTAACTGATTTTTGTCTTTCCCTTCCCTTTTCAGAGCTGTATGACCCACAGCGTGACTTCTGCTTTGTTTGCCCATGGACTAATGCTTATTGACATTGGTATGTTGTCATCACAATGTAACTGAACATTATTGCACCGTTATGTGTAATAGATTTGTAACGAATACAAGCAGACTCCTGATTTTTGAAGTGCAATTGGTGATTTATTTTAAGTGCTGCATATAGGTCTATGATAGTAAAACGGTGATGGGTGGGGGTGGAGTAATGTCCATGGCAGAGTCCAGTTCTCAGTCTCACAGGTGCACAGTCCATATGCCTGTGGAAGGATGGAGCAGGGACTGTTTGAGGTTTGACAGGGTGACAATGTGGGACAGTGGGATGACATCAGGGGGTATCTTATGCTGGCGGGGGTCTTGGCATACGCCCACACTATCACAACACACGAATCCGTGCGGCGGTCTTTCAACCGCGGTATTCCATTGGCGGTACACACCACTGCGCTTCAAATACACACACATATACAAAACACAGCCACATTGGACAATTCCAAATATACACACCTGATACACATACACACACCACTCCCACATACCCATTACAATATAAAACACACACCCACATCACCCACAAACCCCCACGAAAACAATTCTGAAAGAAGGCCAGAGAGAGAGCACCAGCAAGAACAACAGCATCCACAGGCACACTACACCATCATCCACAGAACTTCCACGCACCTCACACAACACACCACTACATATCACCACACACTCCACCCCACACATCACCTACACCACCCCATGGCACGGCAAAGACACCCCAGGTTCTCGGAGGAGGAGCTCAGGGTCATGGTGGAGGAAATCGTCCGGGTAGAGCCACAGCTATTCGGAGCACAGGTGCAGCACACCTCAATTGCAAGGAAGATGGAGCTATGGTGAAGAATAATGGACAGGGTCAACGCAGTGGGACAGCACCCAAGAAATCGGGAGGACATCAGGAAGAGGTGGAACGACCTATGGGGGAAGGTGTGTTCTGTGGTCTCAAGACACCACCTGGCGGTTCAGAGGACTGGCGGCGGACCCCCACCTCCTCCCCCACAACTAACAACATGGGAGGAGCAGGTCTTGGCGATTCTGCATCCTGAGGGCCTCACAGGAGTAGGTGTAGGAATGGACTCAGGTAAGACAAATCTTAATTACATCCCCCACCCTACCTGCATGCAGTCACATACCCCCACCCTCACCCTCACCCCCAGCACCCCAACTCCTCACATATGTCCCAACATCACAAACCACCCATCCCAACACCAAGCCCTGCATGCAACAACAAAGCATGGACACCCATCACTAAAGCATGGCCACTGCACATACCCATACAACCCATACAACCCCCTAAACCATCCTCATACAAGGTCCCATACAGGAATGCAAGCACTGGGGTACACGGTCACCCACCCATTGCACACCATGGCACACACAGATGCAATAATCATGCTTTTATACCCCTGCAGGACCCCTACCCAACGTCACCGGACAGGAGGGTCCACACATGTCCACACCACCAACAGAAGAGGCCCACAGTGATGACAGCATCTCTGTCCAACTGGATCTAGATGACCAGCCCGGCCCATCGGGGACCTCGGGACAGTCGGTTCCCCTCACCCAGTCACAGGCCACCACAGACCTTCCCCCCTCTGGAAACACCAGCACAGCACCCACCCAACGGGCCCATACCTTCGTCCCCAGGACACGCCAATCAGCAGTGTGTCCACCACTACAGGGAACCCAGGATAACCCACCACCCCAACAACAACAGGGACCTGGGGGCAGTGGTAGTGGGCACACGGTCCAGGGGACGGAGGCCCAGGAACACAGGGGAACTGGGAGGGCTGCTTTGCGACAGGGGGCGGACAGGGCAAGGGAACCCACTCTCCACGAGGCCCTCTCCTCCATCATGGGAGCATACCACCACTCCCAGGAGACGATGGCAACGGTACTGGCCAAGTTTCAGGAAACCCAGCGCCTGCAGGAGGAACAGTATATGGGTTTCAGGGAGGAACTCAGAACCATCAGCTCCACCCTGGGCACCATCGTAGGGGTGCTGAAGGAAGTACTCAACACCAGGAGGGTCACTGTGGCACTACAAGGGGCCCCTGACACTAGCATGGACGATGAACTGTCCACCACCTCCGCCGGCGCTAGTGGACAGGACGCCCTGCCACAGGACCACCACACCAGCACCCCACCCCCAGCAGAGGGAGAACCACCCCGCAAATGGTCCCTGAGATCCAGGACAAAGAAAGAGCACGATGCCAACACCCCCGCCAAGAAATGAGACCACCCTGATTGTCATTCTACTGTCCCACTTTGTCACCCTGTCCATACTTTAACTGCCCCAGCTCCACTTCCTATGCCCATTTGGGCAATGCACCTGTGAGACTAATAGACTGGACTCTGCCATGGACATTCCTCCGCCATCACCCCTCACCATTTCACTACCCCCTCCAATATGGAGCACTTAAATAAACACACTTAAAGCACAAAACAATCTGGAGTCTGTCTGTGATTTCGAAATAGTGTATTAGCAATTACAGTGACAAAATGCTCTTTCAATTGTAATGTCAACATACCTATGTCACACAGCTGTAGTCCATGAGTATTCTAAGCAAATGTCACACAGTGGGACCCACATCTGTGAAATCGTAAGGGAAAGTGACAACTCAGTGACCATACACTGGGTGAAAACGACACACAGTAGAGAGGTAGTAGTGTTAAAGTACATGTAGTAGGCAGGTCTGCACTCTTACCTGTGTCTCACTGGAAATATTGCAGGATCACTGAGTCCCTGTTGTTCATGTCTTCTTCCTCTGCTTCCTCGTCTTCACTGTCCACAGGCTCCACAGCTGCAATAACACCGCCATCTGGACCATCCTCCTGCAGAAAAGGCACCTGTCGTCGCAAAGCCAAGTTACCACCTTCTTTGGTGAGTAGAATAGGGATCCACCTGTCACATGGAGGCACCTGAACCTGGCCTTCAGGAGGCCGAAGGTCCGCTCGATCACCCTCCTAGTTCGCCCATGGGCCTCATTGTAGCGTTCCTCCCTCTGCCCTTGTCCTGGGATTCCTCACTGGGGTCAGTAGCCATGACAGGTTGGGGTAACCAGAGTCACCTGCAAATGGTGATGGACAACTGTTAGACACACACTAACCTGGAGGGATATCCCCAGACCCAGACAACCATTCCCACTGACTTGCCTCCAGGTGCTCACCTAATAGCCACACACGGTGCCTCTGGAGTTGACCCATCACATAAGGGATGCTGCTATTCCGCAGGATGTAGGCGTCATGCACTGAGCCAGGGAACTTAGCATTCACATGGGTGATGTACTGGTCTGCCAAACATACCATCTGTACATTCATAGAATGATAACTCTTCCGGTTTCTGTACACCTGTTCACTCCTGTGGGGGGGACCAAAGCCACATGGGTCCCATCAATGGCACATATGATGCTGGGGATGTGTCCAGGGCATAGAAATCCCCTTTCACTGTAGGCAAATCCTCCACCTGAGGGAAAATGATGTAGCTCCTCATGTGTTTCAGAAGGGCAGACAACACTCTGGACAATACGTTGGAAAACATAGGCTGGGACATCCCTGATGCTATGGCCACTGTTGTTTGAAAAGACCCACTTGCAAGGAAATGGAGAACTGACAGCACCTGCACTTGAGGGGGGGATGCCTGTGGGATTTCGGATTGCTGACATCAGGTCTGGCTCCAACTGGGTACACAGTTCCTGGATTGTGGCACGGTCAAGCCTGTATGTGATAATCAAATGTCGCTCCTCCATTGTCGACAGGTCCACCAACGGTCGGTACACCGGAGGATGCCGCCATCTCCTCACATGTCCCAGCGGACGATGCCTATGAAGGACAACAGGGAGCACATAACTTCTTTTTTTCCCCTGTACATTTCATGTAGGTCAGTGCCCACCAGAAAAAAGATATTTGGCATGCCATCGCCAAGGAAGTCCGGACCCTGGGGGTCTACCACAGACAGAGCACCCACTGCCGGAAAAGATGGGAGGACATTCGCAGCTGGAGCAAGAAGACGGCAGAGGCTCAGCTGGGTATGGCCTCCCAAGGTGGGAGGGGGGCCCGTCATACCATGACCCCCCTGATGTTCAGGATCCTGGCGGTGGCCTACCTGGAGTTGGATGGGCTTTTGAGGGCATCACAGCAGCCACAAGGGGGTGAGTACACTCTCATTCTGCTGACTTTGCACGCAGTGGAGGGGTCTGGGTGGGGGAGGTGGGCTGTGGGTTTCCCTAGGCCAGGGCGAGTTCCGTAGGCAAGGCCCCTCCTTAAGGCAGGCCATGTGGCACCCCAGCCCACCTCTGTAGAGTGCCAAGTACACCTAGTCATGTCCCTGTGTCATCTATGTGTGCAGATGTCGTCCATAGCCTTGTAGGCCATTTCCCAGGAATTGAACAGTGGAGCCCAAGAGCGCGGGGTAGTGCAGGGGGCTTCTGTGTCTGTCGTGTCCGCCAACGGTAGCTGTAATGCATGCACTCAACATGTCTTTCTTCTGTCTCCCCCCCCCCTTTTTGTGGTCTCCCTGTTCTTGTGTGCATTAGCATCATCAGGCGGAGGAGCAGTGGCACCGGAGCACAAGGGAGCTGCATCCCACATGGCCCTGGAGGGCGACACTACAGAGTCTGAATTCACCAGTGGGACGGAGGGCGAGGGGAGCTCCACAGCGGGACAGGAGCTGACGCCAGCGACACGGACTCGTCCTCTGATGGGAGCTCCCTTGTGGTGGCGGCAACATTTGTGCCCCCCGCATCTACAGGTACAGCCGCCACCCCCCCTACCAGCACCGCCCTCCCAGCAGCCCCTCAGCCTTTGCCCCGTGCCCGCTCACCCAGGAGGGTGGGCATCACCTTCGCCCCAGGCACCTCAGGCCCTGCCCCAGTCACCCCTGCTGCCCTCAGTGAGGAGGCCATTGACCTCCTCAGGTCCCTCACTGTTGGGCAGTCTACCATTTTGAATGCCATCCAGGGTATATAGAGGCAGTTGCAACAAACCAGTGCATTCCTGGAGGGCATTCATTCTGGTCAGGCGGCCCTTCAGCGAGCTTTTCAGACTCTGGCCTCAGCACTGATGGCAGCCATTGTCCCCGTCTCTAGCCTCCCCCCTCCAACTTCCTCCACCCCGACCCAATCCCCTGTACCTCAGCCTATCCCAAGCACACCCACAGACCAACATGCACACACCTCAACACCCAAGGGAAGCTCAGGCAAACATAAGCACCACACATCCCACAGGCACTCACGCAAGCATCACACACATGCAGACACACCAACATCCACTGCCTCCACTGTGTCCCCCTCCTCATCTCCCTCCTCCCTCCCAGTCTCGTCTACACTCACACCTGCATGCACTACCTCTACAGCCACTACGTCCCTCTCCAGCACACCCACCACCACACCCGCTCACGTGCAGTCACCATCCCCACTACCATTCACATGTCCCCTGTGTCCTCTCCCAGTGTGTCTGTGACGCCCCCTCCCAAGATACACGAACGCAGGCACACACCCACCCAACAGTCATCCACCTCACGACAGCCTCCAGCGCATGCACCTTCACCCAAAGTCACCAAACGTACACCTCCTACAACCACCACCTCTTCCTCCACTCCCAAACCCCCTCCAGCTACCCATCCCAGTGTGTCCCAAAAACTTTTCCTGTCCAACCTTGACCTCTTTCCCACACCTCCCCCACCCCGTCCGTCTCATAGGGCCCGAACTAGCACCTCAGCCACAACATCTCCGGGACCAGTGGTGCCTGTAGTCACCGGAATCTGGAGTGCCCCGGCCACCAGGGCAGCCAGTGTGGCACGGAGCCACAGCACAGACAGTCCCCCACCTGTGATGCATCAGAAGTTGGCCAGTGCCCGGCAGGAGAGGGGGAAGACTCCAGCCACCAAAGCTGCTCCCAGGGGTCCCGTTGGGAGTGTGGAGTCAGCTGTGACACCTTCCAAGGTGGGGAAGGGCCACAAGAAACCCGGCAAGTCTGGGAAGAGCAGCACGGCAGAGAAGACCGCCATCATCCCCGATGCCCAGGAGGCCACCGCCAGCACCAGCCCACCTGCCCCGGAGGCCACCGCCAGCATCAGCCCAGCTGCCCAGGAGGCCACCGCCAGCATCAGCCCAGCTGCCCAGGAGGCCACCGCCAGCATCAGCCCAGCTGCCCAGGAGGCCACCGCCAGCACAAGCCCACCTGCCCAGGAGGCCACCGCCAGCATCAGCCTAGCTGCCCAGGAGGCCACTGCCAGCATCAGCCCAGCTGCCCAGGAGGCCACCGCCAGCACCAGCCCACCTGGCCAGGAGGCCACAGCCAGCACCAGCCCCGCTGGGCCATGAAGGACCGCCAGCAAAAGCCCCGCTGGGCCATGAAGGACCGCCAGCAAAAGCCCCGCTGGGCTATGAAGGACCGCCAGCAATAGCCCCGCTGGGCCATGAAGGACCGCCAGCAGCTGAGACCCTGCAATGGAGACCGCCATCTCAAGCACCGCTGAACAGGGCACCGCCATCTCAAGCACCGCTGAACAGGGCACCGCCGTCTCAAGCACCGCTGAACAGGGCACCGCCGTCTCAAGCACCACTGCACAGGGCACCGCCATCTCAAGCACCGCTGAACAGGGCACCGCCGTCTCAAGCACCGCTGCACAGGGCACCACCATCTCAAGCACCGCTGACCAGGCACCGCCATCTCAAGCACCGCTGAACAGGGCACCGCCGTCTCAAGCACTGCTAGCCCATGAGCGGAAGGGGCACTGACGCAACTGAGTCCGTCACAGGGTGAATGATGCACTCTGGGCACCATGCCCCCTCCAGAACCAGTGGAGACTGTCATCCACTACCTCTGTCCTTAGCAGGATGAAGCACTCTGGGCACCATGCCCCCTCCAGAACCAGTGGAGAGATCCATCCACTACCTCTGTCCTTAGCAGGATGAAGCACTCTGGGCACCATGCCCCCTCCAGAGCCAGTGGAGAGATCCATCCACTACCTCTGTCCTTAGCAGGATGAAGCACTCTGGGCACCATGCCCCCTCCAGAACCAGTGGAGAGATCCATCCACTACCTCTGTCCTTAGCAGGATGGAGCACTCTGGGCACCATGCCCCCTCCAGAACCAGTGGAGACTGTCATCCACTTGTGAGACTGTGGCTTTGCACTCCCCAGGATTGAACAGTGGGCAACCCACCCACTGTAGAGACTTGTGAGACTGTGGCTTTGCACTCCCCAGGATTGAACAGTGGGCAACCCACCCACTGTAGAGATTTGTGAGACTGTGGCTTTGCACTCCCCAGGACTGAACAGTGGGCAACCCACCCACTGTAGAGACTTGTGAGGCTGTGGCTTTGCACTCCCCAGGATTGAACAGTGGGCAACCCACCCACTGTAGAGACTTGTGAGACTGTGGCTTTGCACTCCCCAGGATTGAACAGTGGGCAACCCACCCACTGTAGAGACTTGTGAGACTGTGGCTTTGCACTCCCCAGGATTGAACAGTGGGCAACCCTCCCACTGTAGAGACTTGAGAGACTGTGGCTTTGCACTCCCCAGGATTGAACAGTGGGCAACCCATCCACTGTAGAGACTTGTGAGACTGTGGCTTTGCACTCCGCAGGATTGAACAGTGGGCAACCCACCCACTGTAGAGACTTGAGAGACTGTGGCTTTGCACTCCCCAGGATTGAACAGTGGGCATGTGGCCCCCTCGTGGATTTGGCGTCGTGCACTCAAGCGGCTGAGGTGCCCCCCCTTTCCCTCCCCCTGAGGTGCCTGTTTAGTTGCTCTCTGATGCCCCTGTAGTGTTCTCTCCGTCATGGTCGGGGATCTTGTGTGGGCCTCGCCCATACCGTGTGGTCCCAGTGTTCCACGGACTTTCTTAGTGCACTACCTGGACTACTATGTTTGGTATATATTTTGTACATGGTGTATATATATATTTCTGCCTACTTGCTTTTAATATATTACAATGGTTACACTCATTTTCTATTGTCTTTGCATTCTTCCGGGGGGTTTGAGGGGTGTAAGTGTGATGTATTGATATGCATTAGTGTGTGTGTTGTAGTGGGAGAGGGTGAGGGTGGGGGTGTTGTGTGTGTGTGTCCTTGTTTTTTCCCTCCCACCTCCCCTGTTGTAGGTGCAGTACTCACTGTGGTCTTCGCCGCCAGCGTTCGTGCTCCTGGTAGAGGAACAGGAAGACTATTGCAGATAGAATTTGGAGTTCCGGGTCCATGGCGTCCTCGTTCCTCGTGGGGTGTGTAGAGGTGAGCGTTTTTCCTTCGGAATTCCTGTTTCCGCCGTGTTTTTATCTGCGGTGAATCCGCCCCGGAAAAGGTGGCGGATTGGCCTGTCATAATAGTGTGGGCGGTACATTGTCTCCCGCCTGTCTGTTGGCGGTGACCGCCGCGCTGTTTGTTTGTACCGCCGTGGCGGTCGGAGTGTTAAAGTGGCTGTCTTTGTTGGCGGTTTCCACCACAGTCGTAATTGCAATTTGTTTACAGCCGGCCTGTTGGTGGTCTTACCGCCACTTTAACACCGACCGCCAGGGTTGTAATGACCACCAAAGTGACTGCAACAATGTCATTGGAGGATGCAAGACAATGAAGTGTCCTTGAGACATTTCTGAGGGCGATGACCAGGGCTTAGACCCCATTAAATATCCTACTGGGGAAAAAAACCCAAGGCCAACTACAAAAAGAGTGCAACATAAAAGGAAAAAGGGGCATGAAAGAACAAACAAGGACATAGATGGGGGACAGGCATGCCACAGAAGGGGGAGGAGGCATGAGTAAAGTTGCACCATGCTGGGTGAAACAGTGTGTTTTACATATTCACGATGATGCGGAAGGGGATTTAGTCACAATACTTCGTTTAGGCTAGGACGAAAGGAATTATAGGCTCACACACAGGTGATGTACACAGTGTTAGAAGCACTTTGCCAGGATACAGAAAGCAAAACAAGCAGCCGAATATGCAGAAACCAGGGGTAAAAAAAGGAAGAAACATATTTCTTAAAAGGGGCAAAATAGTGAATACAAGCAAACATATCCATATATTGACTAACCAGTTTTTCTGATGCATCATTTGATCAGATATGCCAGATAGATAAAATATCTGAAGTCAAGACGGACTACCTAGATCCTGGTGCCAGTGCACAAATAATACCAACATTCCGACATTTTCTATGGTATGTGTGCCATTCCAACAAACTTAGTTGAGCCTCCATTTTCCATTTGTTTTACAAATATCACCATAGCTGATGGCAGACAAAGATTTCACCTTTTATTATGGACGGTCCCTTGGAGAGCATACGCAGTCTAGTCTCTCCACGGGAGCTTTCGGTAGGTAGGAAATTGCGCACAGGGACAGGATTGGTGCAAGGCGTGTGGGGGTGGGAATAAGGGAGTCCTTAAATAGTTTGGGGAGGGGAGGGACCGACCTCTTCCGCGCCAGCCCATTGCGTGGTAGGAAGTTTGCCGATCTGTCTCTTCTCTGTAGTGTAGGTAGGCAGGGAATATTTATTGTTATAAGCAGCATGGCTCAAGGCCATGACTCTGCTGCGGTGCGAGCCACGCTTCGTGTCTTAGTCGAAGCCGGCCGTGCCGATTTACTCAGACCTGGCGTGCTCGACCAGGCCTGGGTTGGCATGTTGCGCCCGGTACGCGCGGCCTCTAGTGGCGTTGCGGCTGCAATTGCAGCCTGCAGTTTGCCCGAATGGCCGAGAAGGAAATCAGCCGGGGGGAGAGGACGCAGCGCGTCCACCCCCCCGGACTCTAAATCGGGCCCCTTTTTAGTGGAGCATGCTGAGCCTGAGGTGGAGGGGTGAGGGGCGGGGACCCCTGGAGGTCAGATCGTTTTGGCCCTGTTGGGGCCCATTGTACTGGGGCAGGATGAGGACCTGCTGGGGCCCAGGGCAGGGGAGCTGGGCTCTGTGATCTGGGCAGCCCCCTTTTGGACCTCACACTGCAACCAGGTGGCCCAGTGCCTGGGGGGACAGGTGGGGCCCCTGAGAGAAAGAAAGCAAAAGGGCTGGGCAGCCAGGGTTTAGGGGTGGGCCAGGGCAAGGCATTGGAGGAGGAGGCCAGCGTGGGTGGTACAGGACAGCCCGGGATCCTGAGGGCCTCCTCTGGGCACACAAGTGAGGCATCTTCAGGTGTTATGGCAGGGCAGAGAAAGGCACAGGACTGGTCCTTTGTGGACATAGAGGCCAGGATTAAAAAATAGAGAAGGGCAGTGGCAGAGACAGAAGAGAGGTGGGCACAGCTATGCAGAGACAGGGAGGAGGAAGCCAAAGAGGAGGGTGGGCAAATGGGGGCCCGGAGGCATTCCAACCCCTGGGGAAGGACAAGGTAGTTGGTTATGGGTTCAAAACGATAGGGAGAGTAGCCAGGAAGCTTGTGCAGCCGGGGGGTCCGTCCGCGTGATTGGCACGAGTGGCGCACACGGCCATGTGAGGCGTGGAGAGTACAAGCCAGTAAAGGAGACTGGCAGCAAGATGGTGACACCAACAGTGTGCAACACGGCCCGGGATGTTGGTCAGAAGCACTAGAGGGGTCTTCAGCGGCCTTCTCTACAGTGCAGGAACGTGCTGGTCGCAAGTATGGTGGAAGCCATGGGGTAAGGGCTCAGGACGAGTGGAGTGATGCGATGGATGCGAGAGGTGAGGACGAAAAGCGTGAGATGGACGAGGAGGTAGTGGTGGAACTTGATTATGAGGATGAGTGGACGAATGGGAAGACGGGGAGATTCACAAAATCGAGGTGAGCGGCGCAACCCCCTCTTCAATTTCTGTCTTGCAGGAGACGGTGGATAGTGGGATGTCTCAGGAAGCGGCACGCAAGGCGGAGCGTGGTCGCTAGGTTCCGATGGCATCAAAGGGGACAGTAGCCCATGTTCCAGGTAAGGGGAAATGGTGGTCTGTGGATGAAAATGCACAAGTCTATAGGAGTGGGTGATTACTCAATACACAACGCACCTGGCGTTAGTGCGGAACAGGTTGGGGACTGTAAGATGACGACAGTGTGGGATACGACTATTACTGGTGACACTGGGGGTGCTGCAACGGTAGGCAAGGAAGGGGATGACAAGGTTAGTGAAGGGCACAAGAAGCAGCTTCGGTATATGGGCCTTGCGATGCCTTTGGGTTCGCATGTGGCTGACAAGACAAAGGCGCGGATTTGGTGACATGAGTATGTAGATGTTTTCAAACTGCTCCATAGAGGTATACAGGCGAAGAAAGGCTCTAAAGAGGAGGAGTGGGAGTTAGCTAGGCGGCCTAGGGTACTGATCACTATGGAAAATTGGACATCAGCTTTCTTGATATATGCCATCTTCTATTGCGAGAAATTTCCTGACAGGGCCATTGCGCTTTTCATGTACATGGATATTATACGGAAGGCCAAAATGCATTTTGGGGGTTTCGCATGGCTCAGTTATGACGAGGAGTTTCAGGCTCGTGTAAGTGTGAATTCTAAGCCCTGGGGAGATGTAGATTCAGAGCTATGGATGCAGTGAATGGCGTCATCACATTCGCAGCATCAATGCATACCGCTAGCGGCCTACCGGTGGTGTACAAGCCTTTTCAGTCCCATACCGCCCAAGCAGGGGCGGGTATTGTACAGTGACCTCAGATACCTACCTCAGAGGCATGTTGGAACTTCAATAAGGGTTTCTGCTCGAGACATCCTTGTAAGAGCAAGCATGAGTGCTCCAAATGTGGGGGAAGACACTCGGTCATGCAGTGCTTTTTGCTCAATAGTCCAGCAGAGCAGTGGAGAGCAGCTAGGGGTAGAGGGATGCAAGGCGCGACTGCACCGAAGGGCGCCTGTGCCAATTAAGCTTAAGTCTGAGGACACAAAGGTGGTTTATGCTTCAGTGGACAACCCCATTTGGCTCATTCTTGGGTGTGGCAGGGGGTCTGAGTTAGCGAAATCTGACATTAAGGCAGCTTTTTGGCTCCTGCCTATCCATCTTGAGGACTTTGCGTTATTGGGTATGCAGCTCGATGGGGCAATTTTTGTGGACAGAGTACTCCCGATGGGCTGCACCATTTCATGCACGCTTTTTGAGGCCTTTAGTACTTTCCTCCCGTGGGTTTTTGTGAAAGTGTATGGACATCGTGAGGTGACACATTACTTAGAGGATTTCCTGTTTGTGGGTATGGCTGGTGCCGACTCTTGAAAGAAGTCATTGGCAGGTTTTGAGAGACTGGCCCGGGAGATGGGGGTTCCGTTGGCTCCACAGAAAACTGAGGGCCCCAGTTGTGTGCTGACCTTTTTAGGGATTGAACTGGACACAGAAGAATTGGTTGCTCGACTGCCGATTGGAAAAGTGGGCGAGAGTTTGGAGTTTTTGAGGCAGGTCTGGTCCTTGCACAAGATTGATTTGCGCTTGGCACAACAGTTTCTGGGTTTCCTTAACTTTGCATGCAGGATGGTCAGGGGGGTCAGAACTTTTTGCAGGAGCTTGGGATTGGCAATGTCGGGTGCCTCCCTCCCACATCATAGGATTCGAGTGTCTGTGGGGATGCGAGAAGATGTCAGAGTGTGGGAGAATTTCTTAAAACAGTTCAATGGGGTTTCCATGATCTTTCAGGAGGAGGACACGATCTGGTAGGTGCAAATCTTTTCGGATGCAGCCGGGGCTTCTGGTTTTGGTCTCTTTTGGGATGGGAGGTGGTGAGCGGAACATTGGCCGTTACATTGGTTGACACAGGGCAGAAGTATTGCTTTTCTGGAATTCTTTTCTTTGTTGGTGGCCTTGACTGTTTGGGGGGACAAACTTGCCAACAGGTTGGTAGTTTTTCACGTGGACAACATGACGGTTGTAGAACTGGTGAACAGACAGAGGGCTAAAGATCTGAAGGTCTTGCGTTTATTGAGGTGTTTCATGCCGAGATGTTTATCGTTGAATGTCATATTTAAAGCAGTACACATTCCGGGGGTGAACAATGCTATTGCAGATTCACTGTCTCGTTCACAGTGGCAGTGTTTTCGCAGCTTGGTGCCAGGAGCAGAGCGGCACAAGACAGTGGTCCCGGCACACATTTGGAAGTAGGGGGGCGTGATGACCATTGGGCTGATGGAGATGTCACTAGCGAAATCCACTTGGAGGAGTTGTCGTCTGGCATGGTTGGAATTTCAGAGTTTCAAATGTTTTGAAGGGGATTTTTTCATACTTTGCGTTTCGTGTTATTTTTGATAACAAAAGGTTTATCGTCCACTACGATTGGGGGCAAGTTGACTAGTGTGTCTTTCTATGGTAAATTGTTTTTTGGTTGCGATCCAGCTAGGGATGATATTTTGGGCAGAATGTTGAAAGGGTCGGGTAGAACTAGAGCAGGGTCGGGCAAGGAGGCACGGGAACCCATTGCATGTGAATTTTTTGTTGGAGTTGTTGCATGTACTGCTGGTTTGTTGTGCCAATGCTTGTGAGCTGGCTTTGTTTCGATTGTGCATGGTGTGGATGTTTTTCACTCGAAGACAGTGACTGTCTCGCACATGACAGTCTCCTGCACCAGGGCCATCTCATCAAACACCACCTGCGCCCATGTGCTAAAGTTGCCAGGTTCCTCTGCCTCATCCACAGAAGTGCTATTTTCACTTATATTTATAGCTTGTCTGGTGTGTAGAGCAGATACTACATGTAACAATAATAGTTCCCTCTGAAGCCTTGAGCTTATGATGGCAGAGTGTGACATTATGCATACCTTTTTCATGTTCATTCTTCTATACCTTAACATTACCCCCAGTGCCAAGTGGCTTGAAGGAGCTACTGCGATAATAGAACTCGGATATTTTGTTTCTGTGATCCCAGGAATTGCAATGGATGTTGGTAGAAAGTTTAGCAAATGCTGAAATGCTGAGCAGATGCCTGATACCTTGTGACCGCCGGAACAGGGGTAGGGGGATAGCACATGGGGTCTTAGGGTTATCAGCACAGTCTCTGGACAGCAATGGTGATGACATAAGTGCACCTCAATCTGTATGCAGTTCTGTTCTGTCCTCCTCAGGGTACCCCAGCAAGGCAATTCTGCTGAGTATCCCTTGTGACCGTCCTCACATTTGCAGAGAACATCCTTGTGCTTACATCTCCTATAAGGCAGTACCTTGTTTGGCAGTTAGAGGAGGTGTACACAGTCTTGTAGCAATGTACTACTCCATGGTACCCCTTAGATCCTTATAAGAATTGCAGTTAGTGTGCGTGTGTCTAATGACGCCTATGGAGGTCAGGGTTCACCAAAATGTATGGGGCATGGCTAGCTCTGGTAGTCAGTATACTTCTGAGTGGCCCTAATATGTTAACTTCTCCCATAAACATTCTTGGACACGTGCACTTACATGTTTCAGAGTAACTGGCTCATTCCAAAGGCAATTATGACCCTCCTCAAGCCACTGACACATGGTTACTGGTCACCTCTTGCCTGAGTAATCATGGTAGTGGTTCTGGCTAGGGTTGTAAGTGGTTGGCCAGGGACATGTTTGTTGATGATCATGTTATAGAGCACTAGGGAGACCTGCAAAAGGTCACTTGTCTTCATTTGGTACAGTTGACTTCAGCAGATTGCGTGATACATGCACATTAAGTGCATCATGTGCTGAAGTGTTTCCTGTTTTACCTGTGCTATTTCTTCTTGGCCTGTAGTAGGGCACCATCAACCATGTTTTTAGTAGATAGCTGATGTCATATATGTAAGGGACGTAGAAAGTAATGAGTGATTGAGGGGAGGTGCAGTGTGACTCACCTAGCAAACACAGTTATTTTATCTTTATCTTTGACTTTGCATTCATTCAGAGGTCACAACAATCTCTTTTGCATATCTGTTCATCCCACCAGCTATTTGCATGACTTCACATAGCCCCTCTAATTATCCACCTAACTATATTAATGTAATATACCACAAAGAGACTGGGGTGAATGCAGGGAATGGTTTCATGAGGGCATAAGGCTAATCCAAATAACCAATAACGACACTAACCTCTAACCTTGGGTCCCAGAATAGCATAATAGCCACTGTAAAGGACTTCAACACCTCTTCAGGGGTAGTAAGTGCTATATAAATAAAATTACAGTACAATACCATACAAGAGCAAAGTGTGCTTTGCACCACCTAGACATTGAGGTTGGTGTTTCCCTTGCAGATGCAGTCACCCTATCGGTGATACAACTTTATAGATGGGCAGGCACAACCAATGGCCCATAAGACAAGGTGGAAGGTGCATGACTGAGGCAGAAGTTCTGTTTTGATTGCTTGATCTCCTGTGATGTGCGAAGGCAAGTTATAAAATAGATGTTAGTAGGAAAGTTATTAGCAGCTAAGGAGAGCATCAGGACAGGTCACATAGTATAGTAGTAGCAACATCACAAAATAAAATGATGGACAGAGTGTTGAAACTTTTCAAACACTCACCCCCAGGAACAGATCTGGGTTTAATCGATCGTTATTTTGCTCACCTCGTCACCCCAGTTAGGACCCAGCCTATGCAAATCAGTCTTGACCCTGCTCCCCATGTGAACAGTTCAGCCAGAAGTGCAAAGCCAGATCCTCCTTGGACCCGAAAGAAGCATCCAGGGATCAGCCAGGCTAGCTTGAATCCAGTGGTGCAGTGAGCAAGGGACCCATGCCTAGGCATACCCTAGCCACTTAGTGCGCATATAGCAACATCACAAATTAAAAAGATGGATGGAGTGTTACACTTTTCAAACACTCACCCCCAGTCACGGATCGAAGTAAACATTTTGCTTTTTCTCTGCTGAAGGATTGTGCAGGCTTTCTTGGATGTGATGTTGGCTGTAAACACATTCAGATACTTGTTTATTATGTCTTTAGGGGCAGAACCATTGTAGATATTGGCAGTCTGTGAAGTCACATGGTGTTTTCCTTTGTTGGAGTGTATACATTGATATTTACAGAAAGCTAATCTAGTGAGAGATCAACAGAATTGTGTGCAACAAGACAAAGAGAGAATATGAGTTTTGAACACAAATTTCACAGCAGAGAGATTGAGTCTCCTTTACCAGTGTCCCCTTTTCTTCCTGATGTGTTACATTGAGTATGTTAGCCCAGGTGGTTGGCATGTACACAAGGTCAGTTCTTCTGTCGGGTGTCAGAGTCACCATAGTGCACAGTTTGCTGTTGGGTTTGAGATTGAATCTATCTGTCTAGCCTTACATGGTTTTCCAGGTGTGAGTGTTAATGACTTTGCAAGTTAATGCATTACATGTTGGGAGTGTAATTTCACAGGTATTTCTATTTCTATGCCATGTTCTTCTTTTTTGCCAGGTTTCATTTTTTGCTTCATCATTTGTTTTACATTTTCATTCACTCTGAATAACAACTTTACATTGTAGTGTATCAGTGTGTGTTTTTCCCCACCTAACCTGAAGCAGCCAATTATATTTCACTTTAGTAAATCTATCACTCAATCCACCCAATCGCTCCCATCCCACTACTGTTTTAACAGGCAGTTGTGCCACAACCTACCCCGCAGCACGCATTATTTCATTACTGAGATCCATGTGCTAGGCTGGGAGATTGTGGGTCATTTCTTTACAATCTGCAGGGTCAGTAGAACATGGCCAAGAGCCTAGGAATCACTGAGGCTACCCGAAGACATAGCTACGAGCCTGAAAGTAGTAAAGGGTAGTTTAACTGTTCCCTGCAATGTCCCTGTAGGTCACAAGAGTAGAGTTTTTGGATGAGCAAGGTAGGCAAAGGTTCTGCTAACCCAACCTGAGCTGCAATTTCCAGCAGACTCAATCAATATCCTCTGCTGGCTGAAGCTGGCATTCAAAGGGGTTGAAGGACAGAAAATAACACCTATTGGCTACTATTGTGCTCAAAGATCTCTGTGTAGAGGTGAGAGCAGACTTAATTGGGGGATGGGGGTAAGTTTGAAGGGACCAGACAAAGAAGCTCAGGCTAAAAGTTATCTTGTGGAGACATATAAAACGTGTTTTTCACAAGGCTCAAGGCGCAGAGAAGAGTTGGGCTAGGATTGAACAAATTGAAATCTACCAAATCGGTGCCATGCTATTGTTCTAGCTGAAATAATGGAATCGGCTGAAGTCCCCTTTCAGCAAATTGTCTCTCTCTGGCCCTGAAATGTCAATCACTACTAATAATGAAAGTGGAAGTCATTCTGGCAGGAACTTTTAAAAGGTCAGGAGGATGCCTTCATGTGTAAACTAGAAAGAGCAAGGGCTTCTGAGAGTAAAGAAAAATATTGGACTTGCATGGAGGGATGAGGAAAGCAGGCTAAAAGAAGGCAGGTTGCCTTGCACTGTCAGAGCAGCAACCTTCAGAGCGGTTCATTTTTCACCTTCAAAAGTGGAGGGAGCCAGTCAGGCTGAGGTCTGAGAATCTGAGAACTTGAAAGATGGGGCGACTCCTCTGACCTTCTGGTCAGTGTCTGCTTTCCCCCTCTGTGCAGCTCCACCTGCTGCTGGTCTGACTGAGAGCCTGCCTGACTCTCAGTTCAAGGCCCACCTCCACCCGCAGGCACCGGTCTGCGCCCCATCCCTGGTGGCCTAGTGGTCAACTGTACCTGTCTGTGTGTGTCTCTTTGCCTTTATGTCATCTTTTTTCTTTTCTTTGTCTCTTTTTTCCTTTTTCCCACTCTTTTGCACTTCTTTCCCACACGCTCTGTCCCTGCCACTGCTGCCCCTATGTCCCCGCCCCCCTCCCTGTGAAGCGCTTTCCCGCCCTCCCACCTCCCAGCTGACTGGACCCTCCCTCCCCTTCTTAATTGCGGTCACTGCACAGTAAGAAGGACACTCCTCTGACCTTCTGGTCAGTGTCTGCTTGCTCCCTCTGCGCAGCTTCACTTGCTGCTGCTGGTCTAGCTGAGAGTCTGCCTGACTCTCAGTTCGAGGCCCACCTCCACTCGCAGGCACCCACCTGTGCCTCATCCCTGGTAGCCTAGTGGCCATCTGTACCTGTCTGTCTTTTTGCCTTTCTGTCATCTTTTTTCTCTTCTTTGTCTCTTTTTTCTTTTTTCCCACTCTTTTGCGCTTCTTTCCACCGTGCCCTGTCCCTGCGGCCCTGCCCCACTCCCTGTGAAGCACTTTACCGCCCTCCCGCCTCCAAGCTGCCTGAACCATCCCCCTGCCCTCCTCTTCTTAATGGCAGCCACACTGTTGGTGCACCAAAGGTGTGCCAATGGCAAGACCATCTGCGTCCGCCCACTCCTGGACCGTGCCGAGCACCATGGAACCAGGTTCCCACACCACCTACCGGTATGATGCCACCGCTCTGCATGCTCTCAACCCTTGAAGACTCTCAGGCTGCCACCGAGCCGACCCAAAGAACAGTCATGGACCTTTCTCCTGCCGCTGCTGCTTTCTTACCTGCCGACGCACGCCACACCACCCTGCCCACAGCCAAGACGGACATCTCAAGTACGTACTCCTCAACACCCGCTCCCTTGCCAAACACACAATAGAAGTCTGGGACCTCCTCGACTCGATCTCCCCTGATGTCGCCTTCCTCACAGAGAATCACCCCCACCTCAGCCCCGCACATCGCCACCGCTTTTAACGACAGCTACAAAATCGTCCACAAAGACAGAATCAATCGACCAAGAGGAGGCATCACCTGAGTCTACAGGAACACCTATCGCCTCACAACCACCATCGCAACACAGAACCAGCCAACCACCACCGAACACCTACACTTCCAAATTCAGACCAATCCAAACACCTCCCTTTATGCACGCTCGTCTACAGACCACCTGGACCCCGGTCCCAGTTCTGCTAAACCTTCGCCGACCTCATCGCCTACCATGCTACATCCTACTCGGCGACCTCAACTTTCACCTTGAAAACCGCAACAACCCTAATATTACATCCCTCCTGGACAACCTTGCCACCCTCGGTCTCAAGGAACTAGTCAACCTGCGCACCCCTCAGCAGGTCACACCCTCGACCCCGTCTTCTTGGCTGGAAATAACATCACCATCTCACACACCTCCGAAGACCATTGGACCAACCACTGATGCGTCCACTTCTCCTTTACAAAGACCACCATATGCCACCACGCCCCCTACCACACCCCCTCAGACAGAAACTGGAGCAAAGTTAAAAAAAAACAGCTCACCGATGCCCTCAGACACTCCCCCCCCACTGGATGCCACAAATGCAAACAACACAGCACACAACCTGCACCGCTGGATTACTGAATGCGCCAACACCATAGCCCCTTCAGAAAACCCTCTGGAAGCCAGCACTGGAGGAAACCAAACTGGTTCACAGCAGAACTCCAAGATTCCAAATGCAACTGAAGATGACCGGAACAAAAATGGAGGAACAGCAAAACAACCACACAGCCTACAAAGATACAGTCCCCACGCACCACCAGCTCATCAGAGCCGCCAAAAAAGCTGCCATTCAACGCACACAACAGCAAGGAGCTATTCACCATAGTCAAGGAATTCACAAACCCCGGATCAGACACCTCGGACATCCCCCCTCTCAAGACCTCTGCAACAACCTCGCCAGCTTTTTCCACTAGAAAATCCAAGACATATACGGAGGATTCAAGAACCATAACCTGCCCCCACCATCCACCAGCTTCACCAAGGACCCCACGCCTCAGACCCTGAACCACTGGACCCCTATCTCTACAGAAGACACCCAGAAACTCATGAACTCCATCCACTCAGGGGCACCCTCAGACCCGTGCCCACACCACATCTTCAACCTGGCCAGCACCACCATTGCACCAGAGCTCTGCTGTACTATCATAACCGCCACCTTACCATCCGACTGGAAACATGCAAAGATCAACCCGCTCTTAAAGAAACCCTCCGCCGACCCAAGGAAAATGAAAAACTACAGTCCCATCTCAATGCTCCCCTTCACAGCCAGGTAACAGAAAAAGCCATCACCATGCAACTGACTGAGTTCCTCGAGTCAAACCACATCCTATACCCCTCACAGTCTGGTTTCAGGAGCAACCACAGCACCGAGACAGCCCTCCTCACAGCCACCAACAACATATGTGCCATACTAGACCACGGTGACACAGCTGCCCTCATCCTTCAAGACCTCTCTGCCACATTCGACACAGACTCCCACTCCACTATTTGCACCAGATCCCACAATGCCGACACCCACGGCAAAGCACTGGGATGGATTTGTTCCTTCCAGTCCGGAAGAACCCAGAGTGTTAGACTCCCACCTTACACCTCGGCACCCAAAGAAACCTGCTGTGGAGTACCCCAGGGATCCTCACTATGCCAGACTCTCTTCAACAGCCAGCTACATGGCCACCTCGCCAAAATTGTCAGACAGCACAGACTAAACATTGTCTCCTATGCCGACGAAACCCACCTGATCCTCTCCCTGACCGATGACTCATTAACAGCCAAGAGAAACTCCCACATTGGAATGGGTGCAGCCGCCGCCTGGATGGAAGCCTGCTGCCTCAGGCTCAACTTGGACATGATAGAGATCCTCGTAGTCATCTCCACCCCCTCCTCCTGGCCAGCCGCCCTAGGAGACTCCCCCAGCGACCATGCACGCAACCTGGGCATCGTCCTGGACTCCATGCTTTCCATGACCCATCAAGTCAATGCTGTCTCATCAGCCTGCTTCCACACCCTGCACCTCCAATAGAAGATTTCAAGTGGATCCCCACCGAGACTAGAAGGACGGTCACCCACATTCTGGTCAGTAGCAAATTGGACTACGGCAATGCACTCTACGCCGGCATCACAAAAAAGCTACAAGCAAGGCTCCACAGAATCCAGAACGCAGCAGCCAGACTCATCCTGGACATCCCCCACCACAGCCACATCTCCGTCCAGCTCAGAGACCTCCACTGGCTTCCGATCGAAAAACGCATCGCCTTCAAGCTACTGACTCATACTTTTAAGGCACTCCACAACATCTGACTAGACTACCTGAACCACCGCCTGTCCTTCTACGCCCGACAGGCAACTCTGATCCTCCCATCTCGCTTTCGCTGCCATCCCCAGAATCAGGAAAAGCACGGACAGAGGCAGATCCTTCTCCTACCTCGCAGCCCGGACATAGAATACTCTCCCACTCAACCTCATGCAGGCCGCATCACAGAAACAATTCAGGAAGGAGCTCAATACCTGGCTATTCTAGTGACCAGCACATCCACAACAGCGCCTTGAGACCCCATGGGTGATAAGCGGTGCTCTACAAGTATTGATTGAATGATTAATTGACTGCTTGGGGCGCAAACCCGGGCTCAAAATGTTGTCTTCCTCCAGCCTAGCAAAAGTGGGTGTAATCTCAACCATTTAAAGTTTGTGTAGTTTCTGCGCATGTATCAGCCTTGATTGCTCCTACACTTCCCTCCTTCTTCATGGAGTGTATTTATTATAGAGAGGCAGTAGCCCTGCTTTAAAAAATACATAAATACTAAAATGGTGCATGGATACTACTTATGTCATCAAGTCCTAGTCTTCTTCTTTTGGTATCCTTTTACCCATTTAACAGCATCTCTGCCTGGAGCATGTCACTGTATGGATTAATGGGCCTTCTCTGATTACCCACCTTTTGGTGTACAGGCACACAGCATCTTAATGCCCCTGTGGTTAAGCTAGTTGGTTAGTCTTTAATATATTTATATTTTTTGTGTCTGTCTCTCACATATCCATACCCATCACCAGTGCTTTAAATGGGCCGGTACTGTCCGGTACTGAGTACCGGCACTTTTTTATTTTGAGAGTGAGAGTACCGGCACTTCTCAAGAACAACGCAATACTTTGAATTGCAGAGTACCCGCACTTCTTGGAAACAAGCAGGTACTCTGGTGCAGAGTACCTGCACTTCTATTTTTCCATTTCAAGCACTGCCCATCACATCAGCAGGCTCTGCATCCCATAACGTGATAACCAGACCTCCAAGATCATCACGCACAAAATGAAAAAAATTCTCACAGACGCTCAAAACAAAGCCAACAATCTCCCAACCACACATCCTACATGATGTAGTTTTCTATCCATGTGGGTAAGTGCTTCAACGCCCCACTTGGGGATAGTAAGCGATATATAAATGATACAATGCAGCACAATATAATGTATGTTAATACTGACTTTATTCTACTACAGAGGGTTCCAGAGAGCTACACAAATTCACCTTATCCCACTACCCCCAGGGTGTATTGTCTGCTGTCCACTTTTTAAAGTACAACAATGCACTGTGGCGCAGTGACCTCATGCTTGCCTTCTGGTCCTTACGAATATCATACGCCACTTCCTGCTTTGGTGCACACATGGACTAGGAATGCCACACTACATGCCACCCAAACTCCCCATGCACACCTCACCTACCAGGAAGCCCCACCACATGTTACACTCACAATCGCAAACAAACTTGAACCAAACATTCAAGTAGGAGCCTCAAAATACTTGTGTGTTACTCTCTCACACAGAGCAGACATTCCCATGCAACTGAAAAATATAGTTTTGTGACCCTCGGTAATTGACAAGATTATTGGACAGGACATCCATTAGAGAAACACACATGTATACTTAAGTGACATTTATTGATCAAATTCCACCTTCACAGGCCGTACCATCATACATCCTTGTCGAATCAGCCCATCTTCCTGCAACTTTGTGTTCTTCTCTGCTAAGTTGGGAGCACATAGGTCAGACGTAGCACCAGTATTGATACACTCGGCTGCTTGTTCTACATTACCCTCTCTCCACTCCGCTCTCCATACTCCTCCCTCCACTCACCCTCTTTATCTACCTCTGATAGCATTCGTCATCCCTGGGAGCCTGCTGGCCTCTCTTTTTCAACTGTGTGTGTTTCTTGTGTGTGTGCCAGTTGATCTCTTGGAATTTGATATCACTTGTTTCCTGGTTTATTTTGGCCTTTGGTCGTCTGATATTCTTTTTCTAGTCATCCATTGGTTTTCACTGTCGGTTATCTGTCGGATACCTCTAGGTAACTGCTGGTGTACACCGTTCATTACTTCTGTCTTTTCGTCTCTTCTTGTCTGATACTGTTCATTATCCCTGGGAATCTGCTGTTGTCTGATTGTGTGATAGTTGTCATTATCTCTGGACACTTGTTGGTCTCGGGCCTCTGATGTTCTTTACCTTTAGAAGTTTGTTGTTCCTTGGCCAAATACTAATATTCATTATTTTGAAATGTCTGCTGGTGTGTGACAGTATGGTGTTCCACACTCTTGCTGATTGCTGGTATATGATGGTATGTGATGGTGGTCGTTCTTCGGATGTCTCTCAGGCCTTTTGACTTCTGATACTGTTCATTATCCGCGGGTGTTCTGAGAACCCTGGTGGTGTGTACTATCTTTGAGTGCACGTTTCTTGATATCTGATTATGTTTGTTTTCAGTTCGTACCTGTTGATCTCTAGTTATGTGTAAGGGTTTATTGCCAGTGTGTGTCCAGTGTTTTCTTTTTGTTATATGGGTTATATAGCGCAAACCTAGCTACCAAGCAGCCACGTGCTGCACAAGAAAAGGGGGCTACAACAATGAAAGGAAGAAGTTGTGACCCAGATAGGGGGAGTAACATTTATGTTAATGAGCGACAATATAAAAAAGGACAGCGGGTTTGCAGCGCCTCAGAGGAGCAGGGTGAGTGGGTAGGTTCAGGTCCTCTCTTCAGAGGGTTGGGTGAGTAGGTGATTACATTGTGTTTAAATGTTGCCTCGACATGGGTCTTCTCGTTGACCCTACAGGATTCTATTAACGTATAGCATCTCTGTGTTTATTTTGATGGCATTAGCAAGTGTCTATTTGCATCCCACCGCTTAATCTTAGATACCCCTCTAAGGGATGTGCTGCTGCCCCCAGTTCCTAGATCGCTAATCTTCCTTTGCTAGTGCTACCACCCAGATGTAAAAAAAAAAGAAAAAAAAAAAGAAAAAAACCTCGGTGCCTCATAGGCCATCGATTATACAATTTATTGAAATTATAGAGCACATACCCATGAACCAGTGGATCCATCCTGGGGTCGCCTATGAATGACTAGTGACCCTTAGAGGACTTCAACGGGCCCCCTTCCTGCACCAGGAGGAGCAATTCATTGGGGTAGTATCAGTTGTGTATCACAGCACTATGAAATTAGTGGTTAACAAACACCTTAGATGTGAGAAATATGTCCACACATTAGTATTTGCAAATAATTATATGATCTATATTTTTGTAACTTACCCCACCCCAATTATTTCTTAAAGGGAACAACCCATCCTAGAATAACCTCCTCAGATCTAGGCAGCATCCTCCCCGTGCCTTCTAGTTAGGCTCCTTCATCATGGAAAATTTGCCTAAGGAAAGCCTATCATCCCAGTCCTAACATATGTTCTGTTCTAATTCATGACCGCAAGCTCATGGTGCCCCAAAGTTCGCAGGGCTGAGCGAAAACGTTGTAAATAGCATAGACCACGAGATAAGATAACTTACCAAAGGCTCTTTAATTACAAGGCCGCCTCTGTGAACATCAAAAGTGGAGTAGTGAGATGTCGCAGTCAACAAAGCCAGCGATCAAGCAAGGGCTGTGTTCAAATGCACGCCAGCTGCTTGCAAGCCTCTTCCCTGCCTTGCAGGAGCGGTCCCTTCTCACACCGGTGTGACTCCTTTCATCCTCCCTGCATGGAGGCAGGTATTGCTATAAGATACACTCTTCATGATAGGTAAGCGGGAGTCCTTGCCAAATGTGTGTGCGCCAAACGTCTCTCAAAGTTGTCTCGCTAGCAATGGTCCAGTCTGTAAGTAGTCCTGTGAAGAGCGCATCTCCTGCCTCGGCCACTAATAGTGCTTAATTTGTGCCAGTGCTTGCAGGTGGTGCGCTGCAACACAGTTTTTTTGGACTGAGCCTTATTTTTCTTCATCTCACGTTTGACCCGCAGCAAAAGAGAATAAGGCAGTGGAGGGAAAAAGGAGAAGGAGAGAAAGGTAGAAAACATTGACAAAGGGAAAACACAACAATGAAAAAGAACCTGCAGGAGTGAGACAAAGAGGAACACGTGCAAGGTATGGGGTGTATTCAACACTAGGCATCCTTGGTAGCCAGCAATCCCAGCATGCAGCACTGCTAGTGATAAGCCTCTAAGGAAAGCTTTGGGCCCGGGTGTTTGTGTTTTTTTACCCAGTTAAGCACTGTGACCACCGCACCTCAGATTCCTAATGCCAACCCTATTTTTTTTTAGTGATCTTGTATCAGTGGGATCAGTACAGTACCTACTCAACCCTACCAATACTCCCATAGACCTCATTCTTGGCTGGAGGAAGCTGGTACCTTCGCTCTTTTAGGTGACGCACTGACTAATAAACCACCTCTCGAGGACCACACCTAGAGATGATTCAGTTAACAGTGTGCACATAACAAGCAAAAGAAATAACATAAAACATAGACTGGGCTATGGCCGACCTTATATATGGCTTCTTATTGTCTGTGAAGGGGTAATGGGAGCCCTGGAACCTCAGCCCCTTTACGTAGCCTCCTAGATACACTAACTTTCCATAAATACCCAAGGCCCTCAAGTAGTCCACAAAAGACTGTCACACGCCTACTGCGTCTGTTAGAAGACCTTAACAGGACTTACAGAGTACACGAGAAACCTTTACATCACCCCAAGCAGACAACGGCATAGTCTTCAACAGCACATCATACAGACCCCCAAAAAGTCACACAGCCCACAATAGATTCTCATATAGCTCAGACACATGGGTAGACCTCAGAAATAGACATTTGTCAAACTCTTGCCCACCTGTTCATACCCAGTGTAAATACTTAAGCTTTCAATGCCTATAGCACAGCCATGGAATGCCAGGATGAGCAGCAGACCCTCCCATTAAACTCATGTCTCTCTTTATTAAGATACTTTTTCCATATAAATGTATTCTTTTTCACATTTACAACATGTACAGTTTACATATATTCTAGTTTAAAACATCAACAGTTTACATATATTTCAAATATATGCATCTTTATCACATCTTGTGGGTAGTTAAGTACAGTGAGATCACAAACAAATGTCTGTTACTTGTGTAAATCTACATACAAATACACATCAAGGTAGTGTGGCCTTTCATGGTCTATACGTGTTGGTCTGGTGTCAGGTGGGTATATCAGAGTTCTAACCACTTCTTTCTAGACATCTAAAGGTGCTTGAAGTTTCTCATCAGTGCTGGTTAGTTTCACTCTAATTTCTCCTGCTGGTGTCTATTCCCATACATCTTTAAACCAATCTTCTAGTATAGGAGCTTTGCCGCTTAATTAGCTCAATGCTATGCACCTCTTTGCTAACAAAAGTGCAAACTGTGATCAACAACTGTTTGCCAATAGCTAGTTATCTTCAGGCAGTCCCACACTAGATGGATAGAGGTAGATTCAGGCAGGCTACTTTTAGGACTGGTGACATTCTCTGTGGGGTTGAATCTGTGCAACACTCACGGGGTAATATGTGAAAGACCATCCAATCGTATTTTTCTGTGGGCTTTGTCCCACAGTTGTTTTCACTGATATCTGGCTGTATCCATTCCAATGTCAGTGTAGAGTCTGGTGATTAACTTGCTACTTTGATCTACTTGGATTATCAGCTCTAGCTTGACAGATGTGATGGGGGTTCGCGAGGTTCCCTCATACTGGTGGCATGGACATCATTTAGGGGTTGCCAAGGGTCGCAACTTTCCCTTTACTTCCACCTGTATTGGCCTTATGATCCCTGCATTTGACGCCAACCAGGGAGACAGAACAAACACAGCCCTTTAAGCACTGAGCTGTTTCCGCGGTTCATGCTTATTGCGGTACCAGGCCGCTCAAGAAGGTTCCTCTTCATGCTGAGGGACCTGGCGACGACAGGGAAGGAACCAGAGGTGGCTCCTCAGTATGGGCGGAAGAGCGTCACCCCCCTACCCCCGCCAGCAGCAACTGCTGCAAACCCATTCACAAGGAAAGGATCATAAACCAGGTTTATTATCCTTTTCTTGTGAAAGGGGCGGAGCCTTGTGGTGATCTGGACGAGGGGAGTGCACTGTGCACTTTCCTCAGAACGCATGTGTGTTTGGCCGGCTGTCCAGGGCTAGGCTGTATTCTAGGAGGAGGAGGGCTGTGCAGCCCCCCACTGCCCAGGGGATCACCACCCCCTGAGGCAAATCTTTTAAAAACGAAAGGGGGTCTCATAATCCTGGGGACCACCACCTTCCCGGGGCTTCCTTCACGTTGAAGGGGGGGCCACACGCCCCCCTCATGGAGGCATTGATGGCCCTGGGGACCACCACACCCAGGGCCGGCTTCTGCTATGTCCCATGGTGCCCACCCCAGTGCCATAGCTGTTTGCTGTGGCTTGGCTTGGCTTGGATTCACTGAAAAATACAAAGGTTACAGGGACATTACAGTTTGGTTCTGAAGTAACTCGTGCAAAACCATAGAAAGTCAGCAGTTATAATTAGAGTTCTTTTAAGTAACTATAACTTGCGCCCTAAGGTAACTATAACTCGCAGCTTCACCATGCACAGCTAATTAGTCCACATATTATGTCATTGTTGAGATCTTGTATGGCATTTTTGATATTATCACTGCAACATTTGCAATAAAATTATTGATTAAAAAAACTGTGCATGGCAGGGCGCGAGTTATAGTTACCCTAGAGCCCCCAGGACTGCTACTTTAATTAAAAGGTAGGGGGCTGCATGGTCCCCCTCCTTGAGCCTTTAAAGACCCTGGGGATTCCATCCTCTGGGAACAGCTCACTTGCTGTGTCCCCGGAAGCCCTCCCCAGGACGCAGTAGTTTCCCTGCCTGCCCTAGTGTGATTAGGGAAATGTGTTTGCTCCTGTCTGGTTGGAGCATTTTTAAATCCCCCCCTCCAAATGGGAACAAACACTAAACTTGCTCCCAGTCAGCGGGAAATTGAAAGGGAGCAGACTTGTATTCTGTTTCCTTGCCCGTACTGATGTGGGCAGGAAAACAGAACACACATTGCTCCTGCCTGGATGGAGCAGCATATATAACTGCTTCCTCTGGGCAGGAGCAATACCGACTCTGGAACATGTAGGGAGCTGGCTGGGGCCGCGGGGCTCTGGGGCTTCCCCCATAGCCTCCAGTGTGTGCCCCAGTGCCAACCTAGGGCACCCACCTATTTATAGCGTAGACCCCATGGGGTAGGGTCCCTGGGGTCAAAACAGGCTTGGGGAGAGAGGCCCTTGTCCCCAAGCCTATTTTATTGAGTTTGGCCCCAGGGAATTACGGCTCCAGGAGGAGATTGCATTCCCCCTCCTCTTAGATTTTTGCCCTGGGGATGCTGTATAAGTATGTCTAGAACTGAAAGGAGCATCCCTCGGAGGAGTGCAGGCTGGAGAAGGGCAAGACACGGTCTGTATTGACAAGCTCCGAGCATCACGACTAGCGGGTTGATCCGGCGTAGGTCCATCGATGACCCCTGGCACCAGCGCAGTGGCACCCAAAATAGAGTAGCTCTGACTCTACCAGACAACTAGGTGACCCCAAGCAATGGATCCAAACCCTGGTGATGCTAGAACGATCTTAGTTGGAATTGAGCAACCCCAGCTCACGCAAGTGCGACAGGGGCACTTAGTCTGATCCAGAACCATGCACAATACCATCTGGAACTGGAAGAAGAGTAAAAATCCACAGAGAACAACATGAGCACAGACCGTGGGGACAAGCTCCCAAAAAACGAACCCACTGACAGAGCCGGGCTAGGGGACCCGCGGTTCAGCATCACCAGGTGGCGGGAGCCCGTGTTAAGTACTGATAAAGGACTTTATATTTTCCATCCAGAGATTCCCGGACAGCTCAAGGTGTCCGTGCATCCACTAGGGTGAGTGTGTATGTGTGCGAGAGAGAGAAGGGGTGAGCGAGTGAAAGTGTGTTTTTTCTCGTTCTTCCATTCGGAGGTGACAGGTTGCAGTGAGAGGGCAGCTTCATGCACCTGTGGGGGGAGGGCTGTGTGGTAACCAGTATGAGACAGGTTCCATCCCCGATGATATCAGTTATGGAGTTCATGCACTTGTTTTAGGTGTGTGAAGCTGCCAGTGGCAGATTCCAGCCCTTGTAAGATAACTCAATAACTTAATTCACCTTCAGCAGCGATCTATTGCCGACAGGATAGTTTCAGGCCCCTTTAAGAGAACACATCAGGTTAATGTGCTTAGCACAGGAATTTAATCGGGCAGCCCTGAAGTGTCTGGAATATCGGAAGACGTCGAGCTGCTCATCTACTTCCTATCATTACATAACATTTGCTGTCTAGATCTGTGTGTAACTTGGAGGTCAGAGGAAGGAGCAGTCACAGTGAGATAGCCTGGTGGAATATTGTGCCTGTTGTGGGGTACAGCTATTGCAAATAAGTAACAGGTGGTTGAGATGGCCTTGGCAGACGAATCATTTGGTAGATTTCAGGGTTTACAGCTGCAAACATGTGAATGGTGCAGCTATCTCCAAAGTGCTTCCTTCAGGTGTCTCCATATGGTCCTTGCAGGTTTCTTCACGTGATTTCTCTTGGCTCCTGCAGGTGCCCTGACCCCGTGGTTCCTTTATTATAGGCGCCTTTCCTTCCTTGGTGGTTGCCCCCGTTACAGGGATGTTATAGTTAGGAATCAATATTTTAAAAACAATAGAAATTCACTAAAAAAACAAAGGTTACAGTGACATTATAGTTTTAATTTTTTTTCAAAGTCAATACAAACATTACATGAGCATTCAACACAGTAGATAAGTACAATGTCACTGTATACCGCAGGTTGGGTGGTTGTACTTATGTAACGTTATACGTTTCCAGCATGTGAAGGCCCAACAATGGTCTAGAGATGACCTCAGAGGGTTTATACTACATCTTGTTGTGAGGATAGAAGGAAGTATCTCCATTCAGTCTCCCTGGTGTTGGGCCCCTATGGTGTCTCACCCTTTTAGCGATTGCATAAATCCTAGGCAGCAGTCTCGAACTCAGGACTGTCTACCGCCTTCCCCTCCCCCACCCACACTCTCTGCAGTGTCATAGGGATCTGCTCTCTGACGTAGGTATGCCAGGAACGGTTCCGAAATATCTTGGGGTGGGAGCGGGCTGGCATGAACTCCCAGTATTGAGCCAACTGTTCTTGGCAATAGGTCACATCTTCCAGGCATGCCTTCATGGTAGGAGCCGGCTTACTGCCTCAATGTAGAGCCACTCTGCGTTTAGCTAAGAGGGGTACCAAGGTGATATGTTTACAGTTCTGAAGGGGGGGGCATGTCCACCACGTATCTAAGCAGGCCAGTCACAGGGTCTTGTCTGTGGTTTCATATATTTTATTGTATATTGTTGCTCAGTAATGTGCCACTGGGGGGCACTGCCACGCAAGATGGAGGAAGCTGGCTTGTGGCCCGTTACTTCTCAGACACCTACTGTCTGAGGAATGTCCCATCCTGAAGAGTTGTATGGGGGTGCGATAGAGACGATGGAGGAAGCTGAAGTTTATGAGCCTCAATCTGTAATTTGGTTACTGCATTGTCAATTGGTTACAGAAGCACGTCCACATTTCTTCTATCAACAGGGACAGTGACGTTATTGTTAGGATCAGAATTTACACACACAAAACCATAGAAATTCAAGTATTTCAAGTAACTATAGCTCTTGCCCTAAGGTAACTATAACTTGTTGTTTTAGTAAATATATTTATAAATAGAAGGTAGTTATAGTTAGGATCTAGTATCCATAGAAAAAGCATTTTTTTGACTTGCCTATATCTTTGGCGTCGTTTGATGAATCATAACAACATTTTCCAAAATAAGTGTGCCAGAGAATCTTGTTGTGTGTGGAAGTTTTGTGGTGATCCGTCAAGCGGGGGCTGAAAAAAAGGGGATGGGTGGGCCAAAAAAAGTGCATTTCCTATTTTAATTCAGTTAAAAGCTTGGAATAAGACTTCAGTCTGAACTGCAGGACAGATTTATTCCAAATTTGGTGGAAAGGTAGCTTTTGGTACGTAGATTACGCTTTTTGTTGTTTTCTGTAACTCCGTTCCCTACTTTGGTAAATATTTAAAGAAAATCAAATTTGTATATCTAGAGGTGCAGATCCTCCATGGATCTTCCTCGGATCCTCCTCATATGCTCTGCGGATCCGAAGGAAAAGTAAGGCCCTGTTTTGTTTCTCGCATTGCCTAGGGTGTGGGAAAAAAAATGTAAAAACATATAAGGGGTCACAATACAGGTATCCTGACCTCATAGGACCGATGGAGGGCTCTTTTAGGGACTCTCATGGGCATAAAATTGCCCTCTTTTTTTTTCAGCTGATCCGTGGATCCTCGAGTCCTCCGCAGACCCTTTGAATACAGGAGAAAAGCAAGGCCCTGATTGCCTGTCTGCAATCTGACAGAAATATTAACGTGTGCATTACAAAAACCACAGAAATTCACTGAAAAAAACAAAGGTTACAGGGACATTATAGTTAAGTTGACATTTTATCCTTACAAAACCATAGAAATTCGGCAGTTATAGTTATACCTATAGCTATACTTACCTGAAGAAACTCTAACTTGTGTCAGAAAGTAACTTTGGGCAACAAGTTATAGGAACTATAAGTATAACTGCTGAATTTCTATGGTTTTGAAAGGGTAAAATATCACCCTAACTATAAAGTCCCTGTAACCTTTGTTTTTTAGTGAATTTCATATTTTCATATATATATATATATATATATATATTCACTTAAAAAAACAGGGCGCGAGTTATAGTTACGTAGGGCATGAGTTATAGATACTTAAGATAACTCTAATTGTAACAGGTGAATTTCTATGGTTTTGTATGTTTAAAATGTGAACCTAACTGTGGCGTACCTTTAACTTTTGTTTTTTTAAGTGAATTTCTGTGTTTTAAAAAAAAATCTATTTCCTAACTATAAAGTCCCTGCAACATTTGTTTTTTTCAGTGAATTTCTGTGTTTTTTAAACACAAAGTGATTTTCATTACTATAGGTTAATCCACCCTCCGCTGCGCATTTCGGCGCTTGGCCGCAGAGACTGGCCTGGGTCCAGGCCCTGTTGCCAACCCCCTATAACCACTCAACTTTGTGCCATGCACGGCCTTCGGCCATTCGTGGTGGGATTGGCCATACGGACTGGCCTGCAGCTAGTCCCTGTGGCCAACCCCCCTAAGCACCCAAGCCTGAGAGAGAGAGAGACAGGAAGTAAGAGATTGAGATTGAGAGAGAGAGAGAGAGAGAGAGAGAGAGAGAGAGAGAAATACACTTAGAATGAGATATTTCTGGACAGATTGAAAAGAAAAATGTTTTTGTTAATTAAAGAGTGAGATCACCTTTCAGTATGTAACTTAAATATTTATAGTTAAAAAGAAACCAAAGCAGGAAATTACCATAGACTGGAACCCTTAACCTTCAGTGTGAATGTCTGAGACCTTACCCAATAGGCCAGAGGTAACTCCTTACTGTGCTGTGTCCGGACTTAGCTATGACATTCAACCCGCAGATTTTAAGGGAAAAATACTTACGTTTTCCATTACTAGGAATGCTTAACAGTCTTAACACTACAAAATAAACAGACACACTGACATTTTGCTAATTTGACTCTTTGAAGTCATTGCATGGAGTGACCATTGCAATAACAATCTCTCTATCTCTCTCTTCCATTCCATCGCGGGGTGGAAGAGAGAGAGAGAGAGAGAGACAGAGAGAGAGAGACAGAGAGAGAGAGAGAGAGTTTGTGACAGGACCGGGGGGAAGCCTCAAGGCCCCCGCGGTCTTAGCCGGCTCCCCATGTCCTGCGGGAGCCAGCATTGCTCCCACCAGCAGGGAGCTGCCTTAAATAGCAGCTCCCTGCTTGCGGGAGCAATGTTTTTATCTGTTTCCCTGTTCGCATATTTGCGTGCAGGGAAACAGACAAAAATTCTGCTTTCTGCAAATGAGAGCTGTTTGACAGCTTTCACTTGCAGAAAGCCGAGTGTTTGTTCTGGCTTTGATAGCTCCCGCCAAGTCACAGCTAACAGCTCTGTCCTGGGGGTCGACACCCTGGGACATAGCAGGATTTGGCCCTGGGGGGTGGCGGTCCCCAGGGCCATCTATGGCTCCTCGAGGGAGGCTGGATGACCCCCCTCCAATGTAAAATTGCCTCCGAGAGGTAGTGGTCCCCGGGGCTGGAGGTCCGTAACGCACCCCTTTCACTCTTTTAGTTCAGCCCTGGGGAGTTGATGGTCCCTGTGGTTGCGGGGGGGGAGGCACGTGGCCTTCTGCCGCATTGTATTTGACTTCAGCCCCAGGGAGGTGGTGGTCCCTGGACCTGTGGAGGGGCCACACAGCCTCCCCTGCATTGAACCCTGTTGCTGGCTTCTGCCTGATACTCTGTGAGTATCTTAGTGCCTTAGTTGTGGTCTTGGGGGACTATATAAGTGCACTCCTGTGGTCGTTTGGGACTTAAGGATTTAAAGACTAAGGCCCTCATTACAACCCTGACGGTCGGTGTTAAAGCGGCAGTAATACCGCCAACAGGCCGGCGGTAAAAAAAATGGGATCACGACCACAGCGGAAACCGCCAACACAGCCAGCCACTTTAACACTCCGACCGCCACGGCGGTAGCAACAAACACAGCGGCGGTAACCGCCAACAGCCAGGCGGAAGACAATGTACCGCCCACCCCATCACAACTTGCTAATCCGCCAGTTTTTCCGGGGCAGTACCAACGCCATCAAAAGCACGACAGAAACAGGACTTGGAAGGGAAACCACTCACCTCTCGACACTCAATGAAGAACCAGGACGCCATGGAGCCGGAGCTGCAGGTCCTGCCAATGCTGGTCTACCTCCTCATCTTCCAGGAATAAGAAAGGCGGCGGTGACGACCACGGTGAGTACTGCACCTAGTACACAGGGGATGGGGGAGGAGAAAGAGAGTGACACGCAACACGCAACACCCCCACCCCCACCCTCACCCACAACACCATACACTCAAACACATGCATCAACATTACATTTACACCCCGTACACCCCTGGAAGAACGCACGGATCAAAGAAATTGAGTTAAACAGTGATAGTTTAGAAATAGGCAGATATACGTAATAAATATAAAAACAGTATATACAAAAATATACAATATGTAGCATAAGATGGTACATTGTCAAAATGTCTGTGGGCCACTGGGCCAAAAATCATGGGCCAAGCCCACACTTGACTCCTACCTCAATACGGAGAGAACACTGCAGGGGCATTAGGTCGAAAACACACACACACATCAGGGGGATCGGGAAGGGGGGGCACCTCAGCCGGAAGATGGAATAACGCCACTGCTCCTTCGAGGGGGCTCCATGCCCACTGCTTGGTCCTGAGGAGTGCAAAGCCACAATCTCACAAGTCTCTCTAGTGGGTGGTTTGCCCACTGCTTGGTCCTGGGGAGTGCAAGGCCACAGTCTCACAAGTCTCTCTAGTGGGTGGTTTGCCCACTGCTTGGTCCTGAGGAGTGCAAGGCCAAAGTTTTCCAAGTGGATGGCTTCTTCCACTGGTTCTGGAGGGGGCTTTGTCCCCAGTGTGCTTCATCCTGCCAAGGATAGGGTGAGTGCATGCATATCTCCACTGGTTCTGGAGGGGGCCTTGTGCCCAGTGATGCAACACTTGGGGTGTGGCAGTTCACAGTCCCTCACCTGGGTGTCTGAGGCACGAGATTTGCAGGGAACAGGTTGCATGATAGTCCATGGAGGCAGGGCTAGACTCCATCCTGCGGCGGCTAAGGCTGAAAACTGGTGGTAGTGCTGGTGCTGGTGGGGGTGCTGCCAGTGGTGGTGGTGGGAGGACCTCCTGCAGCCTCAGACGGCTGTCCACTGGGGCTGCTGGTGCTGGTAGTGGTCCTACTGTCAGCGGTGCAGGTGGTGGTGTTTGCGGCGGGGCCTGCGGCGGTGCTACCGGCGGTGCTGGCTGTTGTGCAGGTGCTGGTGCTGCCAGTGGTGGAGGGAGGCTCCAGCCCTTCTCCTGCAGCCTCAGACAACTGCCCACTGGGGCTGCTGCAGCTGACAGTAGTGGTGATAGTGGCAGTGCAGGTGGCGGTGCTAGCGGCGCAGCTGCTGGCGGTGCTGGCCGTGGTGCAGGTGGCAGTGCAGGTGGTGGGGCTGGCGGTTGTGCTGGTAGCCACCAGGCCTTCACCTGCAGCCTCCGACGGCTGAAGTGCCTTGCTTGGTGTTTCCTCACCTTGGCAGAGGGTGGTGTGACCTTGGGTCTAGCAGCTGGAGTTTTTGAGGAGGCCTTGCTGGGTGGGACGTGCTCCTTGCCCTTGCTGCATGCTGTCCCCCTCTTCACCTTGGCAGGTGGCAGAATGGTTTTGTCCTTCGCAGGGGTTGTTGGCACACTGGCTGGGCTGATGGGTGACCCCTTTGAGCCTTAGTGAGTTGCAGGTACCACAGCTGACGTCGATTTGGTGGCTGAGGTGCTGGCCTGAGTTCTGGACACCCTGGCCCGAGGGGAAGGATGGGGGGAGGGTTAGGGAAGAGGTCAATGTTTGCCAGGAAAATCTTCTTAGAGACACTGGGGCGGGAAGAGGGATATGGTTTGGGAGTGGAGGAAGAGGGAGTGGTTGTAGGAGGTGTCTGTCTGCTGAGTTTGGGTGCAGGTGCATGGGCTGGATGCTGTTGTGAGGTGGATGGCTGTTGGGTGGGTGGGTGCTTGCGTTTGTGTACTTTGGGAGGAGGGGTCACAGACACACTGGGAGAGGACACAGGGGACGTGTGCATGGATGTGGGGGTGGTGACTGCCCGTGAGGGATGTGTTGTGATGGGCGTGCTGGTGATGGAAGTAGTGGATGAGGTTGTAGTGCATGCAGGTGTGAGTGGAGATGCTACTGGGAGGGAGGTAGAGATTAGGAAAAGGGGGACACAGTGGAGGCAGTGGATGTTGGTGTGTCTGCATGGGGATGGTGCTTGTGTGGGTGCCTGTGAGATGAAGTGTGGTGCTTGTGTTTGCCTGAGCCACTTCTGGGTGTTGATTTGGGTGAACGCTGGTCTGAAGGTGTGCTTGGGATAGGCTGGGGTTGAGCGGATTGGGTCTGGGTAGAGCATGTTCGAGGGGGAAGGCTAGAGACAAGTACAAGGGCTGCCATCAGTGCTGAGGCCAGAGCCTGAAATGCTCTCTGTTGGGCCGCCACACCAGAGTGAATGTCCTCCAGGTATGCATTTGTTTGTTGCAAATGCCTCTCGACACCCTGGATGGCATTCAGTATGGTTGACTGCCCAACAGTGAGGGATCTCAGGAGGTCAATAGCCTCCTCACTGAGGGCAGCAGGGCTGACTGGGGCAGGGCCTGAGGTGCCTGGGGTGAAGGAGATTCCCACCCTCCTGGGTGAGCGGGCACAGGAAACATGCTGAGGGGCAGCTGGGAGGGCGGTGCTGGAAGTGGGGTGGCGGCTGTACCTGTTGTTGGGGTGGGCCCAGAGGTGTCCGCCACCACCGGGGAGCTTCCCTCAGAGGAGGAGTCACTGTCTGTGGTCTCCCCTCTGTCCCCGTCGTGGTGCTACCCTCGCCCTCCGTCCCACTGGTGCCCTCACCCTCAGTGGATTCTGCCTCCAGGCCCATGGGGAATGCAGCTCCCTCCGTCGCTGGTGCCTCTGCTCCTCCACCAGATGATGCTAATGTACACAAGGACAGGGTGACAAAACAAAAGGGGGGTGGAGAGACAGAGGATTCACTTGGTCAATGCCAGCAGCACCACTACCGTTGGCATACACAACACACAGGGAGCAGCCCTATGCACTAGGCCATGCACTACCAGTTACTAAGATAGTCACCAGCCGATGGGGTACAATGCCTACCGCCATTAGCTGCACACCTCAAACCCACAGGACCCTGCCCAGTAGTAGATGCCCACTAACAGTATTGGGGTAGGAGTGCTTCAGAGCCTGCCCAACAAGGGACCTACCCTGCCATCTTCGCCCTGGCCTAGGGGCACCCATATCCCACATCCCCCACCCAGGTAACTCTTAACATGTGGAAAGTCAGGATTCAGAATCTGTACTCACCCCCTTGTGGCTGCTGTGATGCCTTCAAGCGCCCATCCAACTCCGGATAGGCCACGGCCAGGACGGGCACCCCGTCCTCGTTGGGAGGCCAGCCCCAACTGGGCCTCGGCCGTCTTCTTTGCCCAGCGGCGCAGGTCCTCCCACCTTTTGCGGCAGTGGGTGCTCCACCTGTCAAAGACCTCCAGGGTCTGCACCTCCTTGGCGATGGCACACCAAATACCTTTTTTCTGGTGGGCGCTGACCTGCATGGAAAAGACAGCAGAAAAGGGAATTAGTCAACCGTCCGGACCGTCAAACTCATGGCCCACCAGATCCCTCCCATCCCCTGATGCACATACATTGACCACCTTACATGCAGCACTCTGGCCAGGACGCCTCTGTCCCCCCCCACATGTGGCTTACACACACAGCACTTCATACGTTCATGGCCCACGCATCATGCTCACTGTGTACTCACCTGTTTGTCTGGAGGACCGTAACGTGTACTGGTGTAGGACCCCATCCACCAGTTTCTCCAACTCCTCCGAAGTGAAGGCAGGGGCCCTTTCCCCAGACACAAGAGCCATTGTCGCTTCCAGACACAGGTGACAGCAACACTTGCAGTGTAGGTTCTCTCCTGTTGAAGGTCAGGTAGCAAGTGAGTGAACAGATAGAAAATGCGGTCACGTCGGCTGTGGTGCGTACCGTCACCGCCGGCGTACATCGCCATTGGCTCCTGGAACCTATCGGGCCCAATGATAACCAATGCGAAGTTGCACGGTGCTCTTCGACCGCCTACCGCGACGGCGCACAACACCAGTGGAATTACCTCATTTCCACTTGTCCCTCCTCACAGGTCAGGCAGCCGCCATTTCAGGGGGGCACATGGCATGGCACCTACCTGCGTCACAGCAGACCTGGCACAGCAACTGACTGACGGATTCACGTACTGGTTCTGTAAGGAAACAAATCATCATTAGTGCAATAGATGTGTGAATATGAACCTCTGCTCACCATTTTCTGCCATAGGCTTCAACCGCTGAGGCTGAATATGAGATGGCGGCATCCTCCGGTGTACAAACCCCTGGTGGACCTTGCGACAATGGAGGACAGACACATTATCATAACCTACAGACTTGTCAGGCCACAATCCCAGAACTGTGTGCCCAGTTGGAGCCAGACCTGATGCCAGCTATCCACCAGCCCACAGGTATCCCCCCTCTAGTGCAGGTCCTGTCAGTATTCCATTTCCTGGCAAGTGGTTCCTTCCAAACAACAGTGGCCATGGCATCAGGGATGTCTCAGCCAATGTTCTCCAACGTGTTGACTAGAGTGCTGTCAGCCCTGCTGAAACATATGCGCAGCTACATCGTATTCCCCCAGGTGGAGGATTTGGCCACAGTGAAAGCTGACTTTTATGCCCTGGGACATATTCCCAACATCCTTGGTATCATTGATGGTACACATGTGGCATTTGTCCCCCCCACCCCCGGAGAAATGAACAAGTTTTCAGGAATAGAAAAAGCTATCACTCTATGAATGTGCAGATGGTGTGTTTGGCGGACCAGTACATCTCCCATGTGTATGCCAAATAACCTGGCTCTGTGCATGACGCCTTTATCTTGAGGAATAGCAGCATCCCATATGTGATGGGCCAACTCCAGAGGCACTGGGTGTGGCTAAAAGGTGAGCCCAAGGTCGACACACAGTATAGGTAGGTGTCTGGTTATGGGGCTGTCCCTAAGGGTTGGTGTGTGTCTAACAGTTGTCCCTCGATATTTGCAGGTGACTCTGGTTACCCCAACCTCTCATGGCTACTGACCCCAGTGAGGAATGCCAGGACAAGGGCAGAGGAACGTTACAATGAGGCACATGGGCTTACAAGGAGGATTATTGAAAGGACCTTCAGCCTCCTGAATGCCAGGTTCCTGTGCCTCCATCTGACAGGTGGATCCCTGTACTACTCACCCAAGAAGGTGTGCCAGATCATCATTGCATGTTGCATGTTGCACAACCTGGCCTTGAGACGCCATGTGCCTTTTCTGCAGGAGGATGTGCCTGGAGATGGTCTTGTGGCAGCTGTGGAGCCTGTGGACAGTGAGGAAGAGGAGGCAGAGGAAGAAGATGTTGACAACAGAAGTAATATAATACAACAGTACTTCCAGTGACACACAGGTAAGACACTGTAACTTCACGTAATGTTTCAATTTTCTGTTGGACATTGTACATGGCAGCCTGATTTCCCTATGTCTGTGGCTACTTACTGTACCCTTTGGCGTCTCTATTTTCAGATCTCTGTGTCCCACTCTGGCTTCTGCTATGTGTACTGCTGCCCACCAAATGTCATTCCAAAGTATATTTAACTGTACCTATGACTTGCAATGCTTTGATAATGTTGAACTAATACATAGTTTAATCATTTGACAGACTCCAAATTTGTATTTGTTCCAAGGGTGTTTATTTAAGCGCTCATAAGTAGAGGGGGGTGTGCAATGGGCTGGGGTGATGATGGAGGAATGTCCAGTTAGAGTCCAGTCTCTTGGTATCACAGGTGCATTGTCCAATGGGGCATAGGAAGTGGAGTAATGGCAGTTCAAGGTGGACAGGTTGACAGAAGGGTGACAATCAGGAGAGTCTTATTTCCTGGCGGGGGTCTTGGCAATGTCTCTGGCTTCTGCCTGGATCACAGGAACCATTTGCAGGGTGGTTCTCCTTCTGCATGGGGTGGGGTGCTGGTGGCCTGTTGTTTCTGTGGTAGGGCCTCCTGTCCACTAGCGCCGGCGGAGGTGGAGGGCTGTTCTTCCGTGTGGCTAGTGTCAGGGGCCTGTTGTTGTGCCACTGCCTCCCTCATGGTCTTGGCCATGTCAGCCAGCACCCCAGCAATGGTGACCAGAATGGTGTAGATGTGTTTGAGGTTCTCCCTGATCCCCAGGTACTGTCCCTCCTGCAGCCTCTGAGTCTCCTGCAACTTGGCCAGTATCTGGCCCATGGTCTCCTGGGAATGGTGGTATGCTCCCAGGGTGTTTGTGAGTGCCTCCTGGAGAGTGCGTTCCCTGGGCCTGTCCTCCCCCTGTCGCACAGCCGTCCTCCCAGCTTCCCTGTTGTCCTGTGCCTCTGTCACCTGAACCGTGTGCCCACTGCCACTGACCCCAGGTCCCTGATCGTTCTGGGTTTGTGGGGTTGCCTGGGGTCACTGTAGTGGTGGACACACTGCTGACTGATGTGTCCTGGGGACAGTGGCCCGCTGGGTGGGTGCTGTGCTGGTGTTTCTTGAGGGGGAGGCTCTGTGGTGGTTTGGGACTGTGGCAGGGTAACCGACTGTCCAGGGGTCCCTGATGGGCCAGGCTGGTCATCCTGATCCAAGCGTGCAGAGCTGCTGTCATCACTGTGGGCCTCTTCTGGAGGGGGGACTGGATGTAGATGGCAAATACATCACTGTGGGCCTCTTCTGGGGGGGGGGACTGGATGTAGCTGGCACCTCCTCTCTGGTGACGTTGAGTAGGGTTACTGTGGGGATGTAAATGCAGTGTTATTGTATCTGTGTGTGCCATCTTGTGCATGGGTGTGTTTCCCTGTATGATTGTGATTTCCCTGTCAGCTTTGCCTTGTGTGTGTGGTGATTTTGTAGGGTGGGTGAGTCTCTCTACTGGGCATGCTGTGGTGATGGGTGTCCATGCAGGTCTGTGATGGGGGTCCGTGCTTTGGTGTTACATGCAGGGCTTGGTATTGGGAGGGGTGGGTTGTGATAGTGGGGTATGTGTGAAGAAGTGGAGTGATAGGGTGAGGGTAAGGGTAGGAGTTTGTGATGGCATGCAGGTAGGGTGGGGGATAAAGTAGTAAAGATTTGACTTACCAAAGTCCAGTCCCCCTGCTGCTCCTGCAAGACCCTCAGGATGCATGATTGCCAAGACTTGCTCCTCCCATTTTGTTAGTTGTGGGGATGGAGGTGGGGGTCCACCGCCAGTCCTCTGTACGGCTACCTGGTGTCTTGCAACCACTGAACGTACCTTCCCCCGTAGGTCGTCCCACCTCTTCCTGATGCCATCCCTAGTTCTGGGGTGCTGTCCCACTGCGTTGACCCTGTCCATGATCCTCCGCCATAGCTCCATCTTCCTTGCAATGGACGTCTGCTGCACCTGTGATCCGAATAGCTGGGCTCTACCCAGATGATTTACTCTACCATGACCCTTAGCTCCTCCTCTGAAAACCTGGGGTAACTTTGGGGTGCCATGGATGTGGTGTGAGTAGTATGTGTGAGGATGTGTGGGGTGATGTGTGGGTTGTTGTGTTGTGAGGTGCGAGGATGGTGTATGGGTGATGATGTACTGTGCCTCTGATTGAGTGGGTACTCCTGGCTTATCTCTCTCTGCTTGCTATCTTTTTTTTCGCTGTAAGGGGTTGTGGGTAATGTGGGTGTGTGTTTTATATTGGTGTGGGTGTGGTGTGTGTATGTGTGTCAGGTGGTGTAGTTTGAATTGTCCAATGTGGTGGTGTCTTGTAAGTGTGTGTGTATTTTGAGCGCAGCAGTGTATACCGCCAATGGTTTACCGCAGTTGAAAGACTGCCGCAGTGATTCGTGGGTCGTGATACTGTGGGTGTATTCCTGTTAGTGTAACGGTGTGGGTTTTGCTCTCGCCAGTTTATCACTGACCTTTGGTCTGGCGGACTTGTGTGGGTGTCTGTATAGTGGCGGATTTCTTAGTGTGGGTCATAATACCCGTAGCGGAATACCGCCGCGGTCAGAGTATGTTGGCGGCTGTCGGCACAGCAGCATTTACCGCCAGGGTTGTAATGAGGGCCTAAGTGCTTAATTTAGAGTTCTGCAGACTGTTTACTCCATCACAAATGTGACGATATCCTGTCTGCCATATTACAAGTGTACTACATCCAATGGAACTCATAATACTGCAGACAAGCTAGCAGACACATTTGTGATGGAGTTACTCCTCCTACAATCTCTAAATCAGGCCTTAAATCAGAAGGCAAAATCTTTGAAAAGAATGAACCTGGTTGGTTTATCTGACCTTTGCTCCACCGTGGTCAGCCTCAAATTGCGTCTCTGTCTTGGTCTACTGCGACCATTGACTATCATTGGACTTTGTGCTTTTTGGGTGCTATTTCTACTTAAAAATCCATATTTCCAGTTCCCCTTATTGGATTTTTGTTATTTCAGTGTCAGTTTGTTTATTACAGTTTACTCTATTTTTCTCATTTGAATTGAATTTTTTCTTATTTTGCATTTTAACTTTATAACTGTCATGGGACTGCATAAATACTTTAAGTTAAGCCTGTAACCTCTGTGCCATAGTTACAAGGGCGTTGAACTCAGGTTAATTTTTCAACTTTGAGGGCACACCCTGATAAGGGTTGTGAGTATATCAACGTACAGTAATAATGCATCCATTGCATTGCTCTAACCACTACATTGCAGAGTAAGTATGTATTTACTATTCTTACCTCCACAGCTACATACGTAAACTTACACTGCAATGTAGTGGTTGGGTCACTTTAGTGGTTGCAGTGTTATTGCTGTGTGATATAACCCTTTCTACTTGGTGCACCAAAATTATCTGACGTCTTCTGTTCTGTGTTACACTCCTATTTACACATCTACAGAACCACCCAAGACCCCAAAATCATTATAGAAACGGAGGTAAATGCTTGGACATATTAGCTTTGGCAATGGTTGTTAGTAAAGACCAGATAGCCTTGGCTTTCTGCAATCCTAGCGGTATCAGTGACATTCTTAAAAGAATTCGGCCCAAGCACTTTCGTTTCCACAAATGACAGAAGTCAACACTTTTCAATGTACAGAAAGTAAACCGAGCTGTTAGAGCCCTGTTTACCATCTCTTCTCGCCACGATGCATGGTTCTGTAAGTGGGAGGAGGCAGCTGGGCCAGGCCCTCCCAACAGAAACATCTGGCCTACCCAAACCATTTTGCAAGTCGAAATACCTCAGTTTACTTGTTTTTTGTAAACACTTCACACAGGCCTGCAGCCTCACTCTAAGCTTAGCTAGCAATTTAACAAGGGAATCACTGGGCAATGTAAGAGACCCGGGGATAGGTGTGAAACCGGCAGGGTGGATTGCAGTGTTATCCCATTCCTTCAGAAAACACTAATGAACAGCAGGGTATCCTGAGACACTCCCTGTATAACAAAAGGAACAGCAGTCTTCCAGTATGAGGTAATTTAATGGTATGCAAGAAAGAATCTGAAAAGGGTGGGCAAGAAAAGTGAAGAGAAAAGTGCATTCATTTAGAACACATCTTGGTAGCATGTTTATTTCTAACTTCTGGCAGTATACGAAGAACCAATGAAAAGTGAACAAACAAAATATTGCATCCTGCTAATGAGTTAACTAAAGAGTAAACTAATTTTGAAGCCAGGAAATGGAGGAGAAGACTTATTCAATAACACTACTTCCTTGTCTGGTAACCAATGAAGCATCCTTAGGATAGGAGTAACATTGTCTTTAGGTATAGCACCATTTAATAGCTAGGCAATTCCATTTTGTATGAGCTAAAGAGTTCTAACAATTCCTTTCTGGCAGTCCTATGTAGATGGCATTTTTATTGTGCAACCTTGGCTGTAACTGATGACGCAGAAATGAAGGTTTTACATTTATTAGCGCTTAAACGTAGTGCAGCAATAATCGAGTGTGACTTTAACCGAACTAATAAAGATTGTACGGGGACAAATGTGCCCTCAGAGTAGTTTGCCAACATTTATAAGCGTGCTTTATATAACGTGATGTATTAGAATTGTACGAATCTGACATAATCGTAAACGTGTGCCATGATTTGCTTGTTTGAAATGTCTTTAGCTTAGCATAACTTTAGTGGAGGCTTCGGCCTAGTTGCCTGTCTCACGGTTTAGATGCTCGTATTTTTCCAATGTGCTAATAAAACGTGTATTCTTGCTTGAAGCTGTACTTTTCCAGTGGGATCGTTCACATGCTTATCTTTAAGGTTTCGTGCCAGCCTGGCATCTTCTTCTTTGCTCCAAGGTCAATCTGCAGGTGCAGACAATGGACGCTCTGAAAGTGAGTTAATTGGTAAAATATGTTGCAACTTACGTTCCCAACTCCAAGGATAATGTATGCTTAGGTAGAAGCTTGTGAACTGTAGTTTTTGATTGGACAATTTGAAGCCAACCTATGAACCCTCCAATGGAAGACCCTACTGGATTTGAACTATGGTCTATTTAAACCAGGTGCACGAGAGGAAAGTAGCTATTACAGCCATTACAGCCATTATTGGACATGCGCCTTTACCAGCCCATTACCCGTTATTGCCGACTTCGATGCCAATTGATGCTCGATGAGACTTTGATGCTTTCTCTAATCGAGAGAAAGAGACTTTAAGAAATTCTCGCCCTAGAGACTTTAATTTGATTCGTCCCTTTGCATGAAGTAATAGTTGTCCTTTTATCTTGCCGCTGTGAGGCAATTGCCCCGTCCACCCTGCCCCTTTGCCCTGTCCCATGCTGATCGAAATCGGTACCTGTGAGACGAAGACTTCCTTGAATGCTGATTGGATTTGGTAAATATGAAAGAAAATGTACAATTGCATTGTGTTCTTTTAGGTAACCAACTGCTGATTTTGATAAGAGCCCTAGATAGGAGTTTTCCAAATTAATGTTGCTAAATTGTTTTTGCATGAAGTCCCACATGCCGATGCTAATTTGAGGATAGATGAGGATCCATCTGTCGCACGATGCAATTTGAGACCTTGTTATGCTGACCAATGTATGCTATTAGCTCATTACAGATTATAGTTTTAGTGGTTTGCATTGCTATTATCGAAGGTATTATTATTCAAATGCTGCATAGATTGCATCTGTTTCGTCGTTATGGACAGCTATTAATGTTCATCTACATATATCATTTAGTGTTGAGACATGTTTATATTGTGCTAGCTTTGTTAATATATGGAAATAAATTCACTAACTTTGCATAAACTGGTGTGGTTATTCATGACCGAAAGGTCATGGTTTCGTCGAAATGTATTCTGGATTAATTGTGAAGTGTTATGTTGATCAGGGCATTGCTTATGTTCGTTATTGATTATTGATTTGATTAAATTGATTACTCAAGGGTGAGGAGAGCCCCACTAGGTCAAAAGATTCATCGACCCAAGAGCGTTCAGATACAGGTAATTTATTAGGCCGAAACGCTTTATCAGTAGATGGTAGCAGAGGACGGTTACGCCCTTTGGGACCCCTCATACTTAAAGTACATGGTGTTGAATTAACGGTTTCGCCTTTGTGACCGCAATCGAGAAGTTTGAATTAGATTTTTCTTGGGTAAAACAGATTGAGAGAATGATGATGGGCTAAGTCCCCCGCGACTTTCCCGGGATCTCGGAGCTTGCGAATGGAGAGAACGGAGGTGTGGAATCGGCGTTGGCGGTACTAGTGATGGTATGAGTGAAGTTAGGATTTTGCGCTTGCACAGCTTATTGCCGCAGATTGTGTGAAAAGGTTGCGAGGATTTTAGAGAATAGCGGAGGTGCGACTCCGGGTGTAGGAGTAGAGAAGTCGTCGAACTTCATAGAAAATAGCGGAGGTGCGACTCCGAGTGTGAGAGTAGGGAAGTCGTCGAACTTCATGTGCATGTGGCGCTTTGTGCAGAAAAAGGTCCACGTGGTTGTTGTTGTTGAGACGGGCCCTGCGAGGTCAAGAGACTCCGGAGTATGTTGAAAAGTGTATGAGACACTTGTTTTATGTTGTGGTCTGGTCGGTTTAGTAGGTTGACCGGGCGTGGTCAACGAGTCGGTACGTGTGTTAAGGGAGTGAAAGAAACTTCGACTTCGGGCTTTGACAAATTCTAAGTGCACTAGAATAGATCATTGACAAGTTGAGAGCAGAGTCTGCGGGTCAGATTTGCTTGCGAAAGTGGGGACCGAGAAAGATGGAATAACTGCCGAGGCTAGTGAAAAATCCCTAAGGTCCTGAAGCGATTGTGTTACCCTTCCTGTAGTAAACCGACAGATCTGTTTTATTATTATTTTGGTTGCTCGCGATACATGCTAGAAGTTGTTACGAGAGGAGCTGAGTGAAGGAGGACTAGCCGCGAGGCTTTGTCAGCCGCAGTGTGTGTGAGTGTGACGTCACTAGGAGCCGCGCTGGGATAGGTTGGTTGCAGAGAAGGGTCGCGCACGGATTGGACGCAGTCCGTGGGGCTCGATTGGAAGGGGAAAGGCAAGCGAAGAGTATTCCGGGAATTAAAGTCACCTATTGATTACAAACTTTGTGAAACAAAAGGACGAGAAAATGAAATTTTTGAAAGCATTAAAGAGTGCGATGAAGGGGGAGTCTTACATTAAAGCGAGCGTAGGAGAGGAGACGCCACCCGAAGGTACACCAGCTTACATTGTAATGGAGGAAAGGGGGGTAGCACCGTGCCTTTGGCTAAAGCAATGGCACAAGCTGACAGAGAAACATGGGAGCGTAGCGTTCCCGATCCATGGGACATTCAATATAAGGATCCTAGAGAATTTGAGATTCGCGATGTACGATATGAAGGTACCCCCAAGGCCAGCACAGTTTGAGGCTCTAGCGATTTGGGAATTAATGGCTAGACAGCAACAGCAAAAGAAGTTCGAGACCAGGATAAGGAAGGCAGAAAAGACACTAGCGGACGCTAGGTGGGATAATGCACAGAAGGTGTGGAGATCAGATGTATTGCAGGGGATAAAATTGTTTCCCGCAATTGCAAAGGAAGAAGAGGCGACAGGTAAGAAAGCTACCTGTAAGACAAACAGGAGGTGTTCCAAAGATAGAGAGGAAGACGAGTTAGAGGATGAGGAGTTCATCATGCAATTACTGAACGACCGTCCACCACCTTATGCAGAGAATGGACAAGGTCCAAGTACCAGTTCTGCCCCTCCGGCACCGGTACAGAATGATGAAACTCCGAATTCAGAAACGCCATCGGGATATAAGGACCCAAGTTTACTGTTCACCCCGCAGATACCGCAGGTTAGGAGAATATATCCAGATGTGCCTGTACTGAAAACAGCAGAAAATTATCAGCCGCAGGCCCCAAGGTACTACAGCAGTGACAACAGTACGGGAATGACTCTAGATCCAACCGTAATGGGAGTACAGAATGGTCACAACCCAACATTGGCACAAGCTGAATCAACCCAGTTTTTGATGCCTCAAAAGCAGATGCAGGGGGGAATCGCACATGCTCAGATGACGGGGAGCCAGATGGGCATGCCGGCAATGATGACCCATAGTGTGGGAATGAACATACCTCAGAACATGGGGAATGCACAGAACCCAGATGCGATATCCCTACCCATTACTGTAGGTCCACCGGTACCTTTGTACAGTCAGCCTAACTCAGGTACGAGCGGTCAAGGATTAGTGGTACAGAGTGGGATAGAAAGGAGGTGCATAGAAAACACTCCAGAGACAACTCCGATAGTGGCTCAGCCAACTGGATATGGGTCCTTGATGGAGTTTAGTCCCATATGTGCTCAGTCAACAGTGGTAAGGTCGAGTCCCCCACTGATGATACCGTTATCATCGCACACTGAAAAGTTGCCGCAACCGTCAATGGCAGTCGATGTGAATGCTACACTGATGGGGTTGAATGCGCAACAGCTGACACAATGGTTCAACAGTCTGAATTCCACACAAAGCTCAGCCAGTGGGAAGGGAGAAGACTACCTGAATAGGGTAAGGTTGAACATGGAAGCAGAAGAATTGGTGGAAGGGACTATGGGAGTGAATAGGTTAGAGTCCTACTCGGAAGAAGAGCTGAGGTACCTATGTCCCAGGATTACGAGAGAAGTGAACAAGGTACACAGAAGGTTGCAAGAAATAGCTGACAAAAACGGGGTTGAGATAGACAAGACAAAACACTTGAGCAGGAGCTATAGATTGGATTTCGGGACCACAGACTTTGAACACATGAGGTCAGCAGGCATGAAAACGCACCTTAGAGAATTGCTGCAGAGTGCACAAGTGTGGAGGTGCTTAGACAAATGGGAGAGCAGATGGGCAAAGAAAAAGGAAAAGAAGAAAGACAGTGCCCCAGAGCACAACGAGAAAAGACCACAGAGTAGTGATGCAATAGCCATGTTACCAATGAGGGAGACAGCAGGGGGAAAGCTAATACATGTACCGTGGCACAGAAGCGACATTCAGTCATTTACGGATGATTTTCCCAAACTGAGAGAGAAGCCGATTGAATGGTATCAACAGACTGATAGGTTTGTGAAGCTTGCAAAATGTCTTTGGGAAGACCTGAACACTCTCTTTGAGATTGTGGTTCCGGCAGATTTGTGGGAAGAATGCAAAAGGGCTGTAGGTTGGCCGACAAGTGAACCAGAGAGAGACAGGGATACGGGTGCACCATCACCTATGGTGATGAGCTTGTACTATAAGGTGATTGAGCATTTGAAGACGAAGGTTGCCGCGAAAAATGTGGATTGGCAGAAGATTGATCGGACTGCCCAAGAGGCTAAAGAGTCAATTCATGGTTACTATGAGAGGTTGTTGAAGGCGTTCAAGAACTACAGTGGCACGGAATCAATAGAGGCGAAGGACATGCTTCATTTTGTGTTTAGATTTGTGGAAGGGTTGAGACCAGAGATAAGTCAGATGATAAAGACGCATTTGATTTGTTGGCAGTCGAAACCTATTGATGAGGTGTTGAATTATGCGAAATACTGTAGCGACGAAATTGAAGTGAAACAGAAAAGGTTGAAAGAGAAAGTGATGGTGATGCAACTTAAAGCAGCTCAGACAGGGTTGCAAGGGTTCCAACAGCAGGTACCGCAGCTGCAGCCGCAGCCGCAGCCGCAGGGAAATATGGTGTTTCAGCCACAGGCGAGAGGCAGAGGCAGAGGAGGTTTCGGGAGTAATGGTCCGGATTTGAACACTGTTGTGATTCCGAATGGTGTGCAGGCAATGAAAAGGGTGATGCCGTGTCACGTGTGCGGAATCGTCGGTCATTGGAAACACGAGTGCCCAATGGTGGTGCAGGAAGGTGCAGGTGTTGGTCAGCAAAACAATGATGTCAATGCGTTCCAGACAATGAGGGGACCGAAAATGAGAGGTCCAAACCCAAATTTTCAGACCATAAATCAGCTGCAGGGATTATAGCCCATGCAGCCGCAGCAGATGCAGATGCCCCGTATGCAGATGACGCAGATGCAGCCAATGCAACAGCAGTTACCAATGGTACCTAATCAGCAAATGCAAATACCTTTGGCACCGATGGGTCAGCAGCAAGTGATGGTTCCTCCACAGGTCTCGAATCAGGTGATGAGTAAAAATGGCACAGTACAACAGTTCGCATTACACAGTGAGAATGGAATAAACGATGGATGGGAGAGTGAAAGTTCAGATGAGGAGGGAAATTGTGTGCTTGCAGCATCCTTGGAAGTTGATCAAAAGGGTCCGTATGTGGAGGGAAGAGTTATGGGTCATCGAGTTTCATTCTTGGTTGACACAGGAGCCACACGTTCAACTGTTAGGAGCATTGAAGTACCAAATTTGCCCCTCTCAGGGAGAACAGTTCAGGTAGTGGGAGTAGCAAACAGATACCTGACAAACCCAATCACAGATCCAGTACCAGTCAAGATTGGTAACTATCAAGGGTTACATAATTTTGTGGTATGTGATTCAAGCCCGATAGCACTGTTAGGGAGAGACCTATTGTGCAAATTGGGATGTTCGATTATGTGTTCGTATGATGGAATCAGAATTCAGACCAGCAGTGATGGGGAAGAAGAGGACAGTGTAGAAGGGGAAGAGATGGAAATTGTCGATGAAAAATATCCCCTGATTAACCTTCTTCCGATGATAACTGAAGAAGATATCCCAGCTGAATTACGGGAAACAGTCGGAAAGGAAGTGTGGGATATGACAGGAAAAGAGGTGGGATTGGTGAAAGGAGTGGAACCAGTGAAAGTGACAGTAAAACCCAATGTAACCTTTCCCCAGACCCCACAATACCACATGGCACAAGACACCCTCATGAAAGTCGCCCAACTCATTGACGAGTTTGTAAAACAAGGAGTACTGAAAGAAGTGTTAAGCAGTCCATGTAATTCACCAATCATGGGACTAATAAAGCCGAGTGGAAAGGTCCGAATTGTGCAGGACTTGAGGAAAATAAATGACATCATAGTCAAATGCTGCCCTGTAGTACCGAATCCAGCAGTGATAATGTTTCAAGTCCCTTGCGATGCCGAGTGGTTCTCAGTCATCGACTTGTCACAAGCATTCTTTTCGGTGCCTCTTCATGAGGACAGCCAATTTCTCTTTTGTTTCAAATTCTTAGACAGAGTTTACAGTTGGTGTCGAATTCCTCAAGGGTTTTCTGAGTCACCGTCAATCTTCAATCAGATTCTAAAGAAAGAGTTGGAAGCGTTAGAATTGCCATTCGAGTCAATCCTAGTACAGTACATTGATGACTTACTGATTGCCTCTAAGACAGAAAGTGGCTGCACAGCCGACACCATTGCCCTACTGAACCATTTGGGAAGGAATGGACACAAGGTGTCTCCTTCAAAGTTGCAGTTCTGTCAGAAGAAAGTGAAATACTTGGGTCATCAAATAGAGAAAGGGTCACGGAGAATAATGAAGGAAAGAATAACAAGTGTACTTCAAATGAGTCCACCAAAGACGAGGAAGGAGGTGAGGAAGTTTTTGGGAATGGTGAGCTACTGTCGCCAGTGGATTCCCAACTTCTCAACTCTAGCAAAGCCTTTACTGAAACTGACCCAGAAGGATGCATTGGATGAAATTGAGCTGAAAGGAGATGAAATGGATGCTTTCATTGAGTTGATAGAATGCATGTGCAGGGCTCCAGCTTTAGGTATGCCTGATTACACAAAGCCTTTCACATTGTTTTGTCATGAACGTGATGCATGTTCTTTGTCTGTCTTGACCCAAGCCCATGGTGGCGTAAACAGACCAGTAGCGTATTTTTCAGCTACTTTGGATCCGGTCACAGCAGCACTTCCAGGGTGTTTGCGTGCCGTAGCAGCAGTTGGTATCAGCCTCACTCAGAGTGAAGGAATAGTGATGGGACACCCATTAACAGTCATGGTCCCTCACTCAGTTGAAATACTTTTGACCCGCTCCCGAACGCAACACATGACTGGAGCAAGACTCACAAGGTATGAGACAATAATTCTGGGCTCACCGAATGTGCAGCTGAAAAGGTGCACTACGTTGAATCCAGCAACCTTGCTTCCCGGTGAAAATGCTGAAATTGAGAACGCTGAAGACGTCGAGCATGACTGCCTTCAGGTGACTGAATTTTGCACAAAACCCCGACCTGACATCAAGGATACTAAGTTTGATGAAAATGACCAAATTGTTTTTGTTGATCGGTCATGTTTAAGAGATGCATTGGGAATATTGAAAGCAGGATATGCTGTATGTACTGTAACAGGTGTCTTGGAAGCGTCCTGGCTTCAAGGAGTCTATTCTGCACAAGTAGCAGAGCTTGTAGCCCTTACAAGAGCATGCCAACTGTCTGCATTGATGAAGGTTACCATTTACACTGATAGTCAGTACGGGTTTGGAATTGTGCACGACTTTGGGCAATTATGGTCACAGAGAGGTTTCCTGACCTCTTCAGGGTCCCCAGTGAAAAACGGGGAGAGAATAAGGGAATTGTTACACGCCATTCAGATGCCAGCCGAAGTTGCAGTGGTAAAGTGTAGTGCTCATACAAAAGGACAGGACTGTGTTTCTCTGGGAAATGCATATGCGGATCAAGTCGCAAGATTTTGTGCCTTGAACTGTATATTGCTCAAGGATGAATGGAATTCGATAAATGAGCCAGAGCTTGAACCAGCTGAAGCATTTGCCTTGAAGGTCGTGGATACAATGGATGAACTAAAAGCATTACAGAATAGCGTCAGGGAGGATGAAAAAGCTTCCTGGATTAAATCACAATGTACAAAGAGACCAGATGAGATATGGGTTTCAAATGAGGGAAAATTTGTTTTACCAAATTGTCTCTTATCGCAGCTAGCGCGGTTCTATCATGGGCAGGCTCACCTGGGGAGAGATGCCATGATAAGATTGTTCAAAACTGATTGGTTTAACCCCAGATTCCGTCAAGTTGCAGAAGCAGTTTGCCATCGTTGTGTCATTTGTCAGCAGATGAACCCAGGAAAGGGAACAGTTGTGAACATGGGCCACATCGGTAGGGCAGGTGGCCCGTTCAGCCGAAAGCAGATGGACTTTATTGAGATGCCTGTGCATGGAGGTTTGAAGTATGTGTTGGTGATTGTGTGCATTTTTAGTCACTGGATTGAAGCATACCCCACACGTAGAAATGACAGCCTTACAGTTGCAAAACTATTGTTGAGGGAGTTGATACCACGTTTCGGATTCCCGATCTCTTTAGAATCAGATAGGGGAAGTCACTTCAATAACGAGGTGATAAAGTTACTTTGCGCAGCGCTGAACATTGAGCAAAAACTGCATTGTGGCTATCGCCCTGAAGCATCAGGACTGGTGGAACAAATGAATGGTACACTGAAATCAAGAATGGCGAAAATATGTGCATCGACAAATTTGAAATGGCCTGACGCATTGCCTTTGGTGTTAATGTCAATGAGAAACACCCCTGACAGAAAGACTGGATTGTCCCCGCACGAGATTCTCATGGGCAGGGCCATGAGACTTCCTGCAGTTCCTGCAAACGCGCTTTTGAATATTACAGATGATACGGTGTTAGACTACTGCAAAGGTCTGGCTGACGTGGTTCGCTCTTTCTCTCACCAGGTGGAAGCAACCACCTTGCCACCGATCCAAGGTCCAGGACACACACTGAAAGCAGGTGACTGGGTCGTGGTAAAGAAGCACGTGAGGAAGTCGTGTCTGGAACCCCGTTGGAAAGGCCCTTTCCAAGTGATCCTGACGACAACTACCGCTGTGAAGTGTGCGGGAGTTCCCAATTGGATTCACGCCAGTCACACAAAGAAAGTGTTGTGTCCCACAGATGAGGAAGTTGAAGCGCTGAAACTGCCAGTACCTGATAACCAAGTGCCGAGCGCTGAGACAGAGCAAAACAGAACTAGAAGCGAACAGGCAGAGATAGAGGAGAGAGAAATATTCTCTGAGGACGAGACAGACGATTCACTTGGGGAAGACCAAGGAGAAACCTCAGACAGCGACGAAGAAGCTGAAGGTAACAAAGAGCCTGAAGCAGCTGAAGGTAACCAAGAGCCTGAAGCAGCTGAAAGTGACAAAGAGCCTGACGAAAGTAACGGTGACAAAGGGCTCGAAAGAGGTGAAGAAGCAGGAGAGCCTGATCAGAGGAGGGCTTTCCCAGAAGCAGACGGTACAGATAAAGAAAAGGAAAACCTGATTGACTCCCCAGAAAAAGGGGACAAGGCAAAACAGAACGAAACTGTTCAAACTTCTTCAGAAGAGATCGCAGGTCCATCAAGTGGACACAGTGCAAAGAAAAGACCGAGTATATCACCAGTAAAAGCAAAAACTAGAGAAGCGTTGAACGACAGTGAAGGGCCAAGAGTGAAAGAGAAAAGAAAGGAAGTGTCTGTCGTGGTACCGACGTCAAGTGAAGAAAAGGACTTGGCCAAAGAGGAAAGTACCAGTGAGGCAGAATTAAAGAGAGAGGCAAAATTGAAAAGGAAAAGGATACCAAACAGGAGATATTCCGGTCCAGAATGGGCATATGTAGTCAATGACGATTGGACTGACGAATTTGTATCTCTTAGCCTCGAGAACGAAGAAGAAGAGATACCAATAGAAAAGAAAAGTTTTATGGACACTGTTGATTGAAAAGCTGGTAAATGACATTGCTTGCTATAATATAACGTGATACAACCAGCTGAGACATTGCTAAACAGGATGAGACATTTGCTAACTTGATAAGACTTTGATAACCTGATTGACTCTTAAACCCGATTTGAGACAACTTTGCAACTGAAAAAAAAAAAAAAAAAAAAAAGAGAGAGTGAGTTATTGAACTTTGAAAAAAAAAAAAAAAGGGACTGAGTTATTGCCGAACTGAGACAAATGCTGCTAACCGATAAGTGACTCGGCTCTTGAAGAAGACTGTGTGAACATTACGCTCGTTCAGCGTTGTAACTGAATTGCTAAATCGTTTCTTTTATAGGTGCTTCTAGCTCTCTGATTCTCTACAGATCATGACTAGGTAGGCTACACAAAACAGTAGAGTGAAATATTGTAAATATGTGTGTATAGGCTTGATAACTGCATGTGTATTAATAATAATGGCAATAGTGCTTGGAATGCGTGGTAAGGGTGAGAATGAGAAAATTGATGCTTCTACTTTTGCTCCTATTGCTGTCACTGAACTAACTGCACTGAAAAGACTAGAATTAGATGAGAGACACTTGCATGATAAGAAGGAGCTTTCGTATAACGTTTTCTATCGCTTGCTAACAGAATATGTTGAGACTATGGATGCGAAAGATTGTTATGTGTGTACACAGATACCGACATCGGTAACGGAAGGGGTGACTTATCACCACATGCCTCTTACATATGGGATTACATGTAGTATAGTGACTTCTAGATTTTATGGTCAAACCAACATACAGTATTTTTACTCAAATTATGATGTGACTTTTGCATATGTTCCTATAATCACGCAGCTAAGCCAGATTGCTAAAGATTGGGATGCTAAAATAATGAGGGAATTTTTCTAGCCAATGCTACCTTTTGAAACGGCTCACGCTCATAGGGAAAACCTTACCTGCTCGCTCTCTGCAGTAGAAATTAGCTTTTTAGATCGCACAGATGATAGAAGGGCACAAATGAATGCGAAATTAGAAAAAGAGCTACATAAGAGGACTTCAGTAGATAATTATGCTTTTGCTGCAATAAAAACACAAGGGAGAATAGCTTTAGATGCTTGGCATGTAGGGAAATTTTGTATATATCGAGGTAAATCTTATTATGACAACATTTTTGTAGGAGCGAGTGAATGTAAACATACGTTTATCTTTAAGGCCAAATGGACATTCATGCTGAACGGACTTGACCCTGTCATACCGGGTGTATATTACATTTGTGGGCATAATGCCTATTATCGTCTTCCAAAGGGATGGTGGGGGAGATGTTATTTGGGTATAGTGTTCCCAAAGGTTTATCAACTGGATGACCTATCGGTGATTCCAAAGACGTCTGGATCTCATCGTATCCAGAAAAGAGAGACCGCAGCTGCTGTGGTAGGAGATATATTTGGAGCCATGATTCCTTCATTGGGAGTTGTGTTGAATTCCATCAAAATAAGAAAGTTGTCTACTATAGTGGATAACATGTTGACAAAGTTTTCAGGTGCTATAATCCTGATAGATGCTGAACTTGCAGCGGAAAGAGCTATGACTCTTCAAAACAGGCTTGCCTTAGACATTCTTTTAGCAAAGGATGGCGGCGTTTGCAAAATGCTTGGTGCGCGCCACTGTTGCACTTATATTCCGGACAACAGTGTGAAAATTAAAACAATGCTTGCGAATTTAACGAAAGAGAGTGCAGATTTGAAGGAATTGAAAGAACCAGGAGTGTGGGAGAAGGTTGGAAAGGGAATTGCGTCAGTAGGAAGTTGGCTTGATGGCATTTGGAATGGAATATTATTAAAAATAATACAGGGAATATTAATAGTACTGATTTGCATTTTTGGAATTTGGGGAATAAAAAGGGGAATAATAATGATCATGGCAAGAATTAAAAGAAGGAAGGAAGAGAAAATGATGAAAAGAATGGCAGAAGAATACAAAGCAAGAACAAGGGGAACTAAAAGGCAGAGAGAACTGACAGAATTTTAATGGAATAACATTTGTGGGAATGGTTTTGTGTGATGACAAGTAGTCAGCAGAGGAGGGATTGATGACGCAGAAATGAAGGTTTTACATTTATTAGCGCTTAAACGTAGTGCAGCAATAATCGAGCGTGACTTTAACCGAACTAATAAAGATTGTACGGGGACAAATGTGCCCTCAGAGTAGTTTGCCAACATTTATAAGCGTGCTTTATATAACGTGATGTATTAGAATTGTACGAATCTGACATAATCGTAAACGTGTGCCATGATTTGCTTGTTTGAAATGTCTTTAGCTTAGCATAACTTTAGTGGAGGCTTCGGCCTAGTTGCCTGTCTCACGGTTTAGATGCTCGTATTTTTCCAATGTGCTAATAAAACGTGTATTCTTGCTTGAAGCTGTACTTTTCCAGTGGGATCGTTCACATGCTTATCTTTAAGGTTTCGTGCCAGCCTGGCATCTTCTTCTTTGCTCCAAGGTCAATCTGCAGGTGCAGACAATGGACGCTCTGAAAGTGAGTTAATTGGTAAAATATGTTGCAACTTACGTTCCCAACTCCAAGGATAATGTATGCTTAGGTAGAAGCTTGTGAACTGTAGTTTTTGATTGGACAATTTGAAGCCAACCTATGAACCCTCCAATGGAAGACCCTACTGGATTTGAACTATGGTCTATTTAAACCAGGTGCACGAGAGGAAAGTAGCTATTACAGCCATTACAGCCATTATTGGACATGCGCCTTTACCAGCCCATTACCCGTTATTGCCGACTTCGATGCCAATTGATGTTCGATGAGACTTTGATGCTTTCTCTAATCGAGAGAAAGAGACTTTAAGAAATTCTCGCCCTAGAGACTTTAATTTGAGTCGTCCCTTTGCATGAAGTAATAGTTGTCCTTTTATCTTGCCGCTGTGAGGCAATTGCCCCGTCCACCCTGCCCCTTTGCCCTGTCCCATGCTGATCGAAATCGGTACCTGTGAGACGAAGACTTCCTTGAATGCTGATTGGATTTGGTAAATATGAAAGAAAATGTACAATTGCATTGTGTTCTTTTAGGTAACCAACTGCTGATTTTGATAAGAGCCCTAGATAGGAGTTTTCCAAATTAATGTTGCTAAATTGTTTTTGCATGAAGTCCCACATGCCGATGCTAATTTGAGGATAGATGAGGATCCATCTGTCGCACGATGCAATTTGAGACCTTGTTATGCTGACCAATGTATGCTATTAGCTCATTACAGATTATAGTTTTAGTGGTTTGCATTGCTATTATCGAAGGTATTATTATTCAAATGCTGCATAGATTGCATCTGTTTCGTCGTTATGGACAGCTATTAATGTTCATCTACATATATCATTTAGTGTTGAGACATGTTTATATTGTGCTAGCTTTGTTAATATATGGAAATAAATTCACTAACTTTGCATAAACTGGTGTGGTTATTCATGACCGAAAGGTCATGGTTTCGTCGAAATGTATTCTGGATTAATTGTGAAGTGTTATGTTGATCGGGGCATTGCTTATGTTCGTTATTGATTATTGATTTGATTAAATTGATTACTCAAGGGTGAGGAGAGCCCCACTAGGTCAAAAGATTCATCGACCTAAGAGCGTTCAGATACAGGTAATTTATTAGGCCGGAACGCTCTATCATAACTACAGGGTTATGTTACATTGGTGCAATATAGAAGAGGATTTTGTACTGGCCTTGGCTATCTTGGATCTCTGCATTTCCAGGGTAAGGCCAAAATCTAAGCGAATACCCAGATTCCAGACAACTTTAGTTGGAGTGGTGGTGGTGGCAGGGCGTTAATTTTTTATGATCTTTTTTATGCTCAGCAGTTCCATTTTTGATAGATGGAATTTAATAAGATTAGAGGCAATTGATTGGTGTACACCAATTCTAACATCAGTTAACCCTTCAAGCAGGCAACCTCATATGGAAAGGTTTGCCAGCACAACTGTACTCTTTCAATGTATAGCAATGAGGCTGACAGTAACATATAAATATTAAAACATGGAAGGGTAGTAACAGACCCTGGGACACTCACACTTAAAATGACTTGGCAATTACTTAAAAGCAGAACATTTCTCTGTGCGTAATCTGTCAGAAATGAGTAGATCTGGTTATTTAAAAGAAATATATATATATTGAAGGGTGACAAGCAAATATTGCACATTACAAGTGTTCTCGGCACAGGATGGTATAAACAGGACACAATCTCAGAAACTATAACATTCCATTTCCCCTAAACCTTCCCCCATTCTGATGGGCACCTCGACTCATATAGGTAGCCTTCTCTGGGACAGATCCCTCTTCCAGTCTTGCAGGCCTGGTGTTTTCTCCGAGCCCCATAGTCTGGCAATGTTACTCTTAGCAACCACCATGCCTAGCGTTACTTGCAGTCTCTCAACCCTTCCCAGGTCTGTGGGACCCCATATGTTCAGCAAACATCTCTTCATTGATAAAGACAGCTCCTCCGCTAGGAGGCCATTAAGACATGCCAATACCAAAGACCGGTACTGTCTAATTTCTGGGCATTCCCAAAGTAAATGCATGAAGGACCCCCCATCTTGCAACCCCAGAGACAAAGGTCGTTCAGTGCCCTGCCAATTCAGAATTGGAGTGTACATGGTAAATATGTTTGATGGAGCATTCTCAAATGAATCAGCTGAAATCTGGAGGGAATTCCCACCTGCCTCGGGAACCCCAGCTCCTCCTCCCACTCCTCCTCCTCCAGCTCCCCCAGGTCCCAATCCCACTGTTGCAGAAGGTGCTGTAGCATATCTTGTGAGATGTTGAGTATGGTTTTGTAGGTGAGGGAGATAGCGTTTTTGGGTAATAGCTCTTCTAACAGCCTGCACTCTAGGGGAGAGGCCTCGGGATTTCTGTCCCCTTAGGGAGGGCCGAATATAAGGCATGTTGCACCTGTAGGTAGCAGATGTACTCGGAGGGTGCAAGTTCATATTCCTCCTGCAGTTTGCTAAAGGGCTTAACGGCATTGCGTGGCCAAAGGTCACCAATTTTTGATATACCAATAAGATCCCACTTTCCAAATCCGGGAGGGCACGCACGGTGCCCAAAGCCACAGTGTCCCAAAGTGGGGTGTCCTGAGTTAATCTTCCTCCCCATCCCAAGACTTTGTGCGTGACATGCCAGTAGCTAATGGTCACTGACGTGGGGCCAAGTTTACGTGAGAGTCTGGTGGGGAGGAGTATAGGACCCTGAGATATCCGCCAGGATGTAGAAGCCACCTATCCATCCGGAAGGCGGGTTCGTTGAGTGATGCTTGCATCTAGTGGTTGATCGATGTCAGTTGCGCAGCCCAATGGTATTTCTGTATGCTGGGGAGAGCGATACCCCCATCGTACCTCCCCCTAGTCAGCTTAGGCAAGGATATTCTAGCCTGGTTCCCATTCCATAAAAGGGTCCATAACTCACTATCTACTGCCCTGTAGTAGTGCGGGAAACTGAGGGGCATATTTATACTCCGTTTGCGCCGAATTTGCGTCATATTTTTTTCGACGCAAATTCGACGCAAAACTAACTCCATATTTATACTTTGGCGTTAGACGCGACTAGCGCCAAAGTTCCTGGAATTAGCGTAATTTTTTTGCGTGAACACCTTCCTTGCGTTAATGATATGCAAGGTAGGCGTTCCCGTCTTAAAAAATGACTCCGATGCTATTGCGTCGGATTTATACTCCCGGGCAAAAATGACGCCCGGGAGTGGGCGGGTCTAAAAACCCCGCATTTGCGCCGGATTTTAGCGCCTGGGTCAGGGCAGGCGTTAAGGGACCTGTGGGCTCAGAATGAGCCCAGAGGTGCCCTCCCCTGCCCCCAGGGACACCCCCTGCCACCCTTGCCCACCCCAGGAGGACACCCAAGGATGGAGGGACCCACCCCAGGGACATTAAGGTAAGTCCAGGTAAGTATTTATTTTTAAAAAAAATTGTGGCATACGGGGGCCTGATTTGTGCCCCCCTACATGCCACTATGCCCAATGACCATGCCCAGGGGACAGAAGTCCCCTGGGCATGGCCATTGGGCAAGGGGGCATGACTCCTGTCTTTGCTAAGACAGGAGTCATTTCAATGGGGGATGGGCGTCGTAAAAAAATGGCGCAAATCGGGTTAAGACTTTTTTTTGCCTCAGCCTGACTTGCCCCATTTTTAGACGCCCAAACGCCATTTTTCCCTACGCCGGTGCTGCCTGGTGTACGTGTTTTTTTTTCACGCACACCAGGCAGCGCCGGTCGGCTAGCGCCGGCTAACGCCATTCAATAAATACGGCGCCCGCATGGCGCTTCAGAATGGCGTTAGCCGGCACTAATTTTTTTGGCGCAAAACTGCGTTAGCGCAGTTTTGCATCAAAAAGTATAAATATGGGCCTGAGTAGGGGACATTATTGAGAACATACAAGAAGCGTGGCAAAATCATTTTGAAGAGAGCAACCCTTCCCAACAGCGATAGTGGAAGTGTTCTCCGGTGTTGCATATCTAGTTTAAGTTGCCCCAGGAGGGGGGCCAAGTTGTGGGGGTAGTGGTCGGCGGGGACTCTCATGACATAAGTTCCCAAGTACTTAAAACCATCGGATTTTGTTTCCAAGGGGCACCATCTGGGTAGACAGGGGGCATTCCTCCTCAGGATATAGAGAGACTTTGCCCAGTTGATTGTGTATCTGAAGTACTGTCGCAATAGAGTTGACATTTGTAATATGTGGTCCAGGGAGGTGGTGGGCTTCGTGATATACAGTAGTATATCATCAGCGTAAAGCGATATTCGATCCACCGACTGGTCGTCCCAGCTGATCCTTATGACTAAAGGGTCCATCCGCACCCAATGCCACAAGTGGCTTGAGGGCCAGCGCGAACATCAGGGGTGATACTGGGCACCCCTGCTGAGTGCTGTGGCATAGGGCAAACGTCTTTTATCTCTCTCTGTTCACCACTACTTGAGCCAGTGGGGAGGAATAGAGGAGTCATATTCATGTCCTGAAGCCCATTCACTCCAGTACTGCAAATAGGTATGGCCATTTGAACGAGTCAAAGGCCATCTGGGCGTCGAGAGAACGGTTTAAGGCTGTATTCCGTTGTGGCAGAAAGACCGACTGATAGGGGTCAATCAGTGCGGATATGATCGTGCCAAGGCGGGAGGCCAATGTCTTTGCCAAGATGTTTAACTCAGCGTTGAGCAGGGAGATTCGGTGGAAAACTCCGGTTGAGCCAGGTCAGGAGCTCTCCAGCCTTGTCTCCCACATCGTATAGTCTCCACTGGGTCGCCTTGTATTGGTCTCTGGGTTCTTCATGTGCTACGTTGTGATATTTGTGCTGTTTGAGCACCAGTTTGTGGGCCACGCCAGCCTCTCATTGTTCTGGAAGGGTCATTTCTAGTTCCAGGTTCTCCCTCTCCAGGACTTCCATTTGCACCCACTTTTCTCTTTTTTGTCCCACCATCTCAGAAAGACTCACTCCCTGTGGGTAAGTTATCTGACACGATTATCAGGGTTAAAATCCTTCAATCTGGAAAGCAACAGTGATTTGTCTCTGGCATGAAGTGCTTTGGAAAGGTTAAAAAAGGCCACAGTCCATCCTATACCATTGCCCACTAGCCACCAGAGATCATTCAGGGCTGACAACCAGGTGCGGTCTGTGCTATGGCCAGATCTGAAGCCTGACTGAAGATGTTGCATAATATTATTGGTCTTGTTAAATGTTTGTAACTGTGTAACAACTGTGTCTCAAATGTTCCCAAAATATGGCCAAAGAAATATTGAACAGACATTGTTAAGGTTCCCCACTGAAACTGAAGATTTATTTAATCAGAATTCCATCATTTCTGCCTTCCACTCTGATTGGGCGATACCCTGTTTTTGGGAGTGATTAAACAGCTTGACTATATTTGAAATGAGGAGCAAACCCAGTTTCATTGTGGAAGGTGGAAAGAAATAGGCCGGGGAGCCTGAGCGTGTTGTAGGGGAGAAAATCTTAACTACTTCCCTGGCTGACATCTCTGTTAAGTGGATGAGTTTGTTTTTGTCTTACTTTAAGACAGTATATTGGAAAGTATAACAAAAGTAGAAAGGTGGGGCTTCCTGCTCAATTTGGCATCAAATGTTATTGATTTTGGTGGCAAGGAACTGTGACAGTTTGTTACACAGTGCTTGACAAGACTCTTTCTGGGTATCGTTTGTTAGAGAGGACACCAATTTTACAATAAGCCTGACAATCTCTTTTGATGTGATGGTTGTTAGTATAATGTGGGTGGAATAGTAGATTTGTTTAGCGAAAAGAAATTGGTATTTGTATGATGCTATTGCCATGACTTAAAGTTGTTTTGCCTAAAGTTGTTTTTCCTTTCTGCTGTCCTGACTTTGAGTTAACAGATGTGTAGTTCAGATTTCAACCAAGGATTGTTCCTGTGGGAAAGCTTTTTGATGCATTTGTGGACTCAATTGGTAATGTCCTGTCAAAGTAATTTGTTACATTATGATTAAAAATGGCTGAAGCACAATTTAGGTCATTTGAATTTACCATAATAGGGATGGAGGCAAAGATGGATGTAATTAATTCACTTTCTCCATGGATATAGAGAAGAATCTCCAACATCTGTGTGTTGCTAGGACCTCCCTTCTATTAGATCCCATTATTTTGGATGCTTTGACAGTGAAAAGTGACTATGTGATGGTCTCACTGTTGTAACCATACACAAGGGTCTATGGAGCACTGTAGGTCAGAGGAGGCAAACACTGCATCTAGATGTCTTAGAAGATTATTGGTTTCTTTGTTCATTAGCGTTAGATTCTAAATCTTGAGCTCTTTCAAAATGCAATGGTTTATTCCAACCAGGATTTCTAGAGGATAGTTGAAATTGACCAGAACAATGAAATAATCATTATCGAGGGTGAAACATCCTATACCTTCTTTATTGGAAATCGATACTGAGGCAGAAAACATTGTGGGGTGGGGGGAAGGCAAATGAAATACAAGCATGCCTATTGTTTTGTATTCAGTTTTGCATTTGCAGGCAAGAGCTTCTCCTTGACCTGTTCTTTAAAAACTTTTGGTTCAGTATCCATATTTATAAATACTGATTACCCTACTTCTGGGTTTATTAGCTTTACCAACTCTCAAGATCTAATAGTTAGCTGGTAAAAGTCCATGCAGTGTGTGATCTGAATTTCTTTCTACCGAAGACTTAGTTATATACCAGAGGTCAAGAATTTGAGATTCACACAGACCAGCAATCTGCAGGTAATCTTTCACCACTAATGTTACACCACACAACATATCCCCCAGATTGTTTGTGAAGATGACTTAGAAGATGGTGTGGAATGATTAGGTGGCCAGTAGGATGAGACTTTGTACAGACAAACATTGTGATATAAATTCTAGAGATTTTAGAGATCCTTTGATAGCATTAAAAAAGAACACAATGTGGGGAAAACAACATTTGTAATTCATTGATGCTTTAGATAAGAGGGTGAACTACATGACTGCCAAGATGGCTGATCCTTGGTAACAGTTAGTTGGGTTAAATCTTGGGAGGTGGATGGAAGAGAACAGTAAGATTCTGCACAGCTCAGAAAAACAGGGTTAAAAGAGGTTGCACTGATTTAGCTTTTCCCAAAAGCGTAAGACCTAACAGAAAAAATGGGAATTAACTTCATTTTTTCTTTTGGGAGGTGGTGGACTCATCACATACCTAATGTGTTCGATCCTTTGCAATTTGATAGCACAGTAAGCAAGTGTCTAAACAGATTGTGGCACCACAGCCATGACTAGACAGCAATCACTTACTCAACATATTGGGGGTTAGAGCCTGACCCAATGAGTGCTGAAGCATACATCCAATGTGGCTGGCACAAAGAATGGGAAGGAAACAAACATCCAAATGGCAACTGGCAATAGAAAGAGTTGCCTTGGTTAAGGTTTTCCCAAAAATCTATTGTAAGAACTAATTGCAGAAAAATGAGAAATGCACACAAATCACGGTTAAGACCATCAGCAGAAGGGAGACATTTCCCCCACCTAATTCATTTAATCCGATTCCAGTTTAATTTCACAACAGCCAGGTGTCTTAAAAGACTGTGGGACCATGAGTGCGACTAAATAGTCACCCTTGGCTTGACACATTGGGAAAGAAAGCATGACACAGGTGAGAAGTCAAGCACACAATACAGAGAAAATGAAAGGACTCTGCACGGCTCGTGGAATGAGCACCTGACCTGCCGAGAGGAAAGGTAAAAAGCTTGCATTTTGCAGAGTCTTCCATTCTTCCTTATGGACCCCTTCAAGATCCCTCATGGCGCTCATAGAACCAGAACAGAGACTGTTTGCCACTGACATCAGGGGTAGCAGGAGCAGGCCGAGACGTACCAATGGGCTGTTGCCCCTGGTGAACCGTAATTGATGTCTGTGGTCGTTGCCCATATATACAGGCTTCATAAAATATCAAAGTGACAGGATCCTCACACCTGCTGCCAACCCCGTGATACTGTACTCCCTACTCCCAGTACCGGGGTACTGGGGCGGATGGAAAGTGAGTTCAGTGACTCGACTCCTGATACTGGAGCAAGCAGGCTGCTGCTTATTATTTATGATTGAAGTGCAATGGTAGAGCTGTAACTATACTCCTGCACTGGAGAGTAACAAAGAAGAAGTGAGATCTCAACATGGTAAGATTTTTCTTCCTCACAACTTCACAACTATTACAAGGAAGGGAGGAATGTGTTTTAAATATGTCAAAGGAAGAGCTTTAGGTCACTTGCTCATTAAAGCTTAATGTGCTTACTTTCAAGACTACTGTCTCTTGGAGTTTGCTTCTTCTTATTCATCTGGATATATAAATGAGCCTAAAATTGCTCCTAGATAAGGAACTGTAGGACAACAGGTGCTCTCTGTTTGTAGAATATATTTATCAATTGCGTGTGTACCGAAAATATTAATATTCTCAGAAGTGAATGCTATACGTGCTTGTAACAAGGCTCATTTTATATATATATATGTATATATATATATATATATATATATTTTTTTTTTTTTGCTTAAAAAAACCAAAGGTTACAGGGATGTTATGGTTAGACTAACATTTTAAAAGTACAAAACCATAGAAATTCACCTGTTCTAGTTATAGTTATCTCAAGTAACTATAACTTGTGCCTAAGGAAACTATAACTTGCGCCCTTGCCATATACTGCTATTTACCCCACCAATTACGGCACTCATGACATCTTTGATAACATCATTGATAATATCAGTGTAATATCTGCTGTAAATCTTTGTGGGTAAAAAAACTGTACATGGTGGGGGCACAAGTTCTACTTACTTGAGATAACTCTAACTATAACAGGTGATATTCTATGATTTTGTATGTCTAAAATGTCAGCCTAATTATAACTATTATGTCCCTGTAACTTTTGTTTTTTTAAGTGATACGCTTTTAATTTTTACAGTGGATTCATGACCCTGTTGCAAATCTGCGGTAACATTAAAAAAAAAAATGCTTTTTTGCTCCGGGGGAGGAGAAAGGGGGAGGAGGGGATCCCTCTGGGACCCCAGCACCAAAGCTAAGGGGTCAAGATGTCTGTACCGTAGCCCCTTTTGTTTTTTTTTTGCATTTTTTCTGGGACTCGGCTCAAGTCACGTCCCAAGATGGCTGCCAACACTTCCTGGTTTGAAGTGTTGGCAGCCAATTAGAGCTGTGCATTTCCCTGAACAAGTTTGTAATTTTATTTACAAAGTCTTCGCAATCACAGATATACAAATTTGGATTTCTCCAATTTTCCCAAAAACTACTGAATGCATTTACACCGAATAAGCAAAAGATCAATGTACGTACCAAACGCTAGCTTTCTGCCCAATTTGGTGTAATTCCATCCAGTGGTTCGGGCTGTAGAGGTGTCCAAAGGCCCTATGGGAGTTAAAAAGGGAAACACAACTTTTTTGATCCCTTCCTTTTTCTCGGCCCCCACTTCACAAAAATTTCTGTGCACAACAAGAATCACTGTGACAGTTTTTTGGAAAGATTTTGTGAAGATTTGTCAAACGGTGCCAAAGATATATATGCAAGTTCAAAAAACGCCTTTTCAATGGGAACATAGGGCTAGATGTAAGTAGAAATGGGTTTGCGACTCGCAATTTGCGAGTCGCAAACCCATATGCAGGATGGTGTCCCTGACACCATCTGCGAATCGCAAGGGGGTCGCAAAGACCCACCTCATTAATATTAATGAGGTGGGTTGCAATTTGCGACCCCCTTGCGATTCCCTGCACTCACAGGGATGGTGGCCTGCTGGAGACAGCAGACCACCATGCCTGTGACTGCTTTTTTAATAAAGCAATTTTTTTTTGTATTGAAGCCCGTTTTCCTTAAAGGAAAACGAGTTGCAATACACTTGAGAAAATGAAACTCTTTTGTTGCATTTTTTCAGAGCCATTTACAAAGGGGAGGGGGTCCCATGGGGACCCCTTCCCTTTTGCGAATGGGTTAGCACCCACTTCACATGGGTGTTAACTGCGAATTGCTTTGCGACCGCGGTCACAAAGCAATTCTGCATCGCTATGCGAATCGCAAATAGGAAGGGGAACACCCCTTCGTATTTGCGAGTCGCATTCCCATTTTGCGAGTCGGTAACCAAGTTACCGACTCTCAAAATGGGAATGAGCATCACAATGCGCGTTTTGCATGGCGCAAACAGCAAAATTCGCTGTTTTCGCCATTCAAAAGGTTTTGTACATTTGGCCCTTAGTCTTAACTATAACTACGTACTGGCAACAGCCAGTAGGTAATATCTATATATATATATAATCTGTTTCAATACTGTAAGATTGCACACATTCTCATCATGCAAAGTGCTGCTGATTACAAGGTCAGGTGTCTGGGGCGGAAGCTGCTGTCACACATGAAACAGAGCCCCGTGGTAGTAGCAATAGTGAGGTACATGACAGGCGTGTATCAACAGAGATCTCTGTGGGAATGCCTGGTGGGTATGTAAGAGATCTTGGTGGACTACTGGTCCGTAGTTGTCAGGAGACGAAGCTGAGCATTGAGGTGCACAGTGCTTAATTTGTAAATAAATACGTGCTCAAAGCCCTCCTCTGAAACTTGCTGCTGCAGCAATTAAATGTACGAGTACGGAATACTGAGACAGCGTAATCCTGAAGCCATCTCGGGCCTCTTAAATCCATTTACGGCCACTCCCTGCCCCTTCAGCTCACTCTTGCAGCTTTCTTCTTTCTCCCATTGTGACGCTTTTTCATTTTTCTCTTCCTCCGTATTTCCCATATGTCTCTTTTGCTCGCAGAAAAATAAGCGACGGCCCTCAAAAATAAGTGCCTTCCCTCAAAAATAAGTGCCAGTGCTCCGCACCGGAAACAACAAGCACAAATTAGGCACTGGAGGTGTATCACTTGAGCTGTGTGTTGACTCCCAGTACTTGAAAAGGCGGGCTGTTTCATATTAGTAACTGGTGCATCACATGATCTGTGCACAGATTCCTAGTATTACTGTGCTGCAGGGTGGAAGCGAGGTGCTTCGGCGGAGCCGCATGTGGACTCCCAGGACTGGAAAAAGTGGGGGCTGTAAAGTAGGACTGGGGGGCAGTGGTTGAGCTGTGTATAGACCTCTGATACTGGACAGGTGGGGAGTGTAGCAGGCCAGGACTGGGTGCATTAACAGACTTGTCTCGTGCACATCTCTGTCTTGTCACTGCACTCTTCACCTCTCCTGTTACCCTTCATCTGATGCTCTTCCCGAAAATCCCCCCGCTGGTCTCTCTGGGGAACACAGAGAGGGTTTTAATGGAGTTTAATCTACCCACAGCTGCATCAGAAAAAATCTGATTAATAATTAAGGTGATGATGGCGAAGGAGAAGTGGGGACAGCTGCCAAATGAGTCAATCACTGGCAGAGAGGGAGACAGGTCAGGGATAAATCTGCTGCTATTAGAAGAGTCAGAAATAACTCTCGCCAGGTACACGGAGGGGGGGGGGGGGGGCAACATAACTATATATGGAGGGAGGGAGGGAGGGGGAGAGGAATGAGGCTGCAAAACAGGGACGGATAACATAGAGGGATGAGACGGCAGACCAACGAGGGATAACAGGACTACTTAAAGGGAGGGGCGAGAGGAATGAGAATGTAAAACAAAGAGAGATAACATCAGAGACGTTTTGAGTCATGGGGAAGGGCCCCATCCTTTCAGCCCCCCCCCCCCCACCCCAACCCCGATAGAGCCAGCTGCGTTCTACAGTCTCTCGCCTTGATGACCTTCAATAATTCTTAAAGATATTGTTTAAAATACCATTTTCTATAATTTTATTTTTAAGTGTGGGTTACATATGTATCTATTACAGGTATTTTGAGGAGAAATATTGTGTTTTGTTTCATGCAGCATCCATAAAAACTTCTTTGAGATCAAAATAGGACGTCACATATGAGAAATGAGAGGGTGTAACAGAGATCATTTGCAGTAATATTAGTGACCTGCTGCTGTGTTACAACATTGGAAACACACTTACACTATTCAGGAATATTAGATGTAAATAGCTTTAGAATTTGGAGGAGTGTGTCTGTGCACTGTCAGTGACCTGGCCAAAGAGGGCATGAAAGAGCTGAAATTGGATCACGAGTTCAAAGCTGTTCCGAACAGGGGCCCCCAAAATACGTTTGGCCCAGAGCCCCCAAAGTCCTTAAGATATCCCTGGCTAACATGACAATATAGAGAAATAATATAATTAAGACTGTAAAACAAGGAGGGGTAACATGACAATAAAAAGTGAGGGGGAGAGGAATGAGCCTAGAACAAAGAGAGAGAACTTGGCTGTTCAGTGTTGAGTGGAGAGATGAAACAACAACATGACCATATAAAGGGAGGAGCAGACAAATGAGGTTGGAAGACAAGGAGGGATATCATGACCATATGTAACGGAAGAGATAGAGGAAAGAGGGTGTACAACAAGGGGATAACATCTGGTTGTCACATATTATACACAATTACAAACACTATGCAAGATTGCCGAGAAAGTAATCTTACCCCACGTGGAAGCAGGGTGTATGACTTTGAGAGAGATCTAGTGAGAGGCACCTTTCTTGCTTTTTGATAACTACCCAATCTCAAAGGAATCAAATAAGCAAAGGACCTTCCCCTAGTAGAGGGAGTAGATCTGTGTCATGCAAAAAGATGCGTCTATCCTGCAGCCGCAACTTACCTTTGGATGCAATGAAGACACCACACAGAGGACGCACTATTAATATACAGTAGATTCGCCTATACCGCTAACACTGTAGGATGCTTGATGAGGAGTGTAAAATGTTCTTGGAGGAACTATTATGTAGGGGAAACCAGTCAGAAATACACTAGTGAATACATTTCCACTAGAAGTCTCTCAGGTAAACTGACAAGGGCAGCTATGTAGGTGTAAGTTTTTGGAACCCAACCACATCAACAGTGATATAAATATTGCAGAACTGAAAGGTAGCTTCAACGCAGCAAGGCAAAGGGAGTCATGTGTATATATGTGTTTCTGCAAGCTCAGCATACTGAGAGGCAGTTTCAACAAACACCGTAATTTCATGAGCCGCCATCTTGACAGATACATTTTCAAGTCTGCCTACTCATTCATCAGCAGAGATGCAGATCTTTCAAAATGTTATTATTATATCTCCCACTCTTCACTCTGATAGATTCTTTGAGCATCCAACTGACTTTGACCCAGCCACACTAACTATCCTACATGTAACTAACTCCACCCATGGTCTGCTGGACTTTCAAAGGCACCAGCTTTACACAAAACGTACTGTATCAGCTTCTTAGAGGCATCAGCTTGACAATCCAAGTAAGTCTCCAAAGTATGCTCCTCTCATCTTCAGAAACACTGATTGTTATAGGTCAAACCTGGCCTCAGCACCAATAAAAGTTTGACAAGTGACAGTCTGAGGTCATCCTTTGGCTTATTGGATGCACTAACTTGACATGTTACTGGCTCCCATCCTGCCTGACCAACCTTTCATTGACACATCACGGAGCAGTGGCTGACTATATTTCAGGGCTTTTGGCATTCCACAATTGCAGGCCTGCTTTGCGGTTGATTGTTGATTGTGTTCATCTAGCTCTCCAAAGGATTTTTCTTGATAAGTGATAACTTTTAACTAGTCATACTGTTCTTCCATAGATACTGCTTACTATATAATTAACTCTGTCCCAGGTCCTTAGTATCTTAGAGAAAGAGATTTGATGTGAGACTAAATGAGCTTCACATCAACTTTTGTATAGATAGAGGACCTAGTTAGTACTTAATTTAAGCTGGTGATTGCAGGTGGGGGCCCATCAGCACTCATGTGTTGTTCAGGACTTATTTTTCATCATCAGACTTTGATCCATAACAGAGAGGAAGGCAGAAAACAGGGAAAGAAGGGAGAAGAAACGGATGGAAAAACAGTGACAATAGCAAAAAGCAAGGATGAAAACAACCTGCAAGCATGAAATAAAGGGGGAAAGAGTGCAGGGTGGAGGTGAAAATGGAATGAGGTAGAATCAAGACTAATTAGTCGTGGTATTAAAACCATTCCCAACATTTGGCCATGCCGGTGGCTGGCTTCTGAGGAAGAGGGGGCCTGGCACTTATTCTGTTACCACTTGAGTAATGGGACCCCTAGCCTAAATGTTGCTCATATCAGCTTCTGGCATGGAATTCAGTGTATTTCATAAAAATCTGATCAGTGAAAAGCCTCCATATTCAAAAGTATTATCTGCAGTTTCTGCATGGGGACAAAAGTGACATGAAGACCAATGCTTTTTAGCATCTAACAAGGGCATACACAACATTTTACAGTGTAACTCCATCCTTTGGTTTATGTGGGTGATACCATCCATGATGCTGAAAATGAAATCAGTACCTGCCATTTGTACCACAATTCGTTACAAATGGTCCTCAGTTTGTTATTTTTAAGATTTAATTACAACCAAGTGTATTTTAAAACCATCCACCCTGAACATTTAATCAAAAACATACCATGACGCCTCTGGTCCTAGTCTTTCTTGTTGTAAACCCCATATAATGAGGTTTGCCTCTTTCAATAGACTTGAATTATCTGTCCGACCCATAACAAACACTGCAAAACAAAGTGTTGTCCCTTATCCCTGCTCAGGCTTCTCGTTTTCCAGGAAACACAAATAGGAAGCAACATAAGAACTCTTTCTGAGATATCAAACACCTAGAAGACTCTGGTGTTGGAGTAGGCAAGGGAGAGTGAGTATCTAGGACTGCAACATGGAAGAGTATAACTCATAGAAATTAAGCTTGTTAGTAATCAGCCCTCTGCTGTCTTCCTCATACATGCCTCATCAAGGGCAGGAATAAATATGCCATGTCACCCATCCCGACGGACTTCCACTGACTGTCCTTTCCAGCCTGCATCATTTTCAAAACCAGATGCATCTTCTACAAAGCCATCACACGTGGTAGCTCTGCCTGTCTGTCTGACAAGCTCACCATCTCCAGTGGCTCTTGTTGCACCTGCAGCCAGGACACCATCAGAACGGAGACAAAGAAGTGCAAAACTGAAATAACAAGGCATGAGGCCTTCTCCATCTGCACACACAGGATCTGGAACAACATCCCGGAATCCCTCAGGACTATCTCAACTCTGCTCCAATTTTATAAAAAGCTAGTGACACACCTCTTTAAAGAACACTACATCATGTTGTACTAACATTCCACTTTCATACTTAGAAACTAACTACTCCTCCAATCACATACATTGCTTGTGTCTTTGTCTTGGTGTGGCACAATGGTTAGAGCAGCAGACCCTGATGCAGAGATCTGGTCTGGGACCAGGGTTCAATTCCCACCTTGGTGGGGCTTGGGCTCAATTCTCTTGGACCAGATAATTCTCGCCTCGGTGCCTAATCTAATTAATGGGTCCCATTCTGTAACTCTGGGCAATAGCTTGCTTAATCTCCACAACGGCCCTCACAGCTCTTGGATGCTTGGCTTCACCCTGGGGCTGTCCAGGAGTGGGCGCCTCACAGGGAAAAGCCAGGAGGGATTCCACAGCGGTATGCGTACAGCGCCTTGAGACCCTAAACGGGTGAGTAGTGCGCTATACAAGTGCAAAGTTTTTTAAGTTTTACTGTGCTCCGATGCCATGTGGCTAGGTTTGTACTAAATAAGTACCACATACATACATTGCAGTCCTTACATCATGGCCATGTACCCAAACCTACAATCTTAACAAGAGGCATTCCAAAGAAAAATAAAAAGTGTCAAGAAAACAAGTTACTACAGAACTCCATGACACCGTGGAATGTTGCCCAAGACGTACACATGCCTTTGGTGGAATGACTTTGCACACAATATGGAGAAACAGGCCCACAAGATTGGATGTCAATGAAATGATTGACTGAGTGCACCTATTTAAGGTGACTGTAATAGGACATTGAACTTGACCGTCCAAGCCAAAGGTGACAAAAAGTGAGTGAACCTGACAGAAAGAGGGCTTTCATGGAAAGACAAGGTGTGAATGAAGATGCTGGAGAACTTCGGCCAGTTCAGCTCACTAAAAATTATATCCCTACAGACGCTGACCTTAATTCCATCCCCACAATTCTATCTTCATAACGCGAAACACATTACATGACATGTGCAGTCAGCTGTTACACCATCTATATTGTTATACAATCTCCTAACTCGTCAATAGAAATGGATATAGTCATAAAAGGATAAAGATTAGAACATCAGCATATATTTATGCTGTGGTGTATTTGATTAATGAATAACAGGGGGTGACATGTCTCCAGCATACCAATATAACACACTTTGAATAAAAATGTAGACATTCCTACAACAAAACACAATAATGTAACTATATTAATTAGTCCACCTACTTAACTGAATCTGTCGCTGAAAGTGTCATAATTTGAGCAATACACTCAGCTTCTCATTGCATTATGCTTGCCACCTTTCACACAAGATGCAAAGGTGAGAGCTAAGGCTAAGTTACTGCCCTTAACAATAGCATATCATGTCTTTTGAGATTTTGTGTTGTGGTTACTCACCAGCTGTAAAGGTTAACTAAACCTTAACAAAAGTGTTTCCAATGACCTTCGTTGTTGTTTTAGATCCAGACCAAATATCATTGCACCAATTAACAGTCTGATCATTGGCATCAGTTATTTGTACTGTGTGCATAAGAAGGTCATCCATCTGCTCACGGAGGGAGATGGGAAGAACACAGGCCTGAAGAGAAAACCTAAAAAAGATGTCTTGAGGTCTCTTTTGAATGTTGTCTGTACGGTGCTGTATCTCCAGTAAGATGCTATCCCTAATGCAGTAGTTCTAGGTTGAAAGCTTCTATCTATAGCCGTTCTAACTCTGAAGATCTTTCAAGAGCATTTTAGCCTTTGATCATAAACCTTGAGGTGCATTATGTATCTGAAGTCAGCCCTTCAGATAATTTGTTCACTAATGCACAAACAAGCATAAGACCATAGAAAAGGCAAGAATTTGTACTGGTACAAAATCAATTACATGTATACAAAAAGCGTAACCCAGAACAAATATTATCCTGGTCTAGCTGCCCAATGTTTCAATGGCATTTCAACCCTAAACTGGTTATAGGGTTATCATCAGGGCAAAGATGGCTACGAGCAAAGGCTTGTAGTTTAACGAAGCGAATGGATGAACGGTTCCCTGAAACAAATGAGAACATTTGGGGCCAGAGAGGTCCCTGAAACTGCGACTGGAATCACTTTGTTTTCAGATTGACAGTTACTAGCTGCATTCGGTATGATGGGACAGTTAGTAGCAAGCAAGGTGTTTTGCAGAACAAATTAATTGCTGTGCAGCGTCACATCTGTCAGAAATCCTGGATAGTGTCTAGTATTTTAGGGACAGAATCACGTTTCTCAAACTCTGTGATACAAGCATGCTATGGGCTGGTCTTGAAAATTGTGCCAGATGGCCCAATGATGGCTAGGGAGGCGTAAGGTGGAAAGAGCCAGAACATTCTGGAAGAAGCTGAATGTTCTGGGCGTATCCGGGTCAGTAGGAACTGGGATCACTTAAGCACCAGTCACAGCACAGCAGTGTTTAATGCATTTTCTATTCCGGTCGCATCCTTCGCCCGTTTGCATTTCCTGCACCTTTTTTGATTTTCTCCCCTTCAGTTCCCTTTAACCATTCTTCCCACAGATTATGTGCTTTCCTTGCTTGCTATTCCTGCCTCAGCTTCCAACACCTCTAGTCATTCTGGCTCTTGGTATCTCTACTAGTGGAGGTTGATCTTTATATTCGTTTCCTGAACAGTATCCTGATAGTCAGGGGGCTAGTCAGGGCCTCTCTGCTTTCATTCCTTGGTAAGTGATTCTACTAATACCCTTTAGACATTGTATTCTGTTGCATGCAAGAATATTTAGATTAATGGCACCCTGTTCTATAGGATTATGCCATGTCATTCACGAGCCTGTACTCCTTAAGTCAGCGGGCCGAGAGGCTTATGGACTGTTTCTGTCCCTCTATTTCCCTTTCCCTTTTTCCTCTTGTGCAGTCACTTCAGGTTCTGGAGTTCATTACAGATCTTATTTGAGTCAAAGGGAAAGTACTGGGATTAGCCACCGAGTCCCTGGCCTGAATTCTAATGAAATCCTTACACCGTTACATTGAATTATTTATAATGTTTGCCTTCATTATTTATTTTTGTGCAGTAATTATTTATTAAGATTTTCAAAAGTAGGGAGTAAATAAAAGTATCCATAAGTACATCATCAAGCTTGTCTCAAACAGTATAAGTATGAATATAACATACCAACTTAGTATGAATTTCTCAGAAAACGTAAAGGCACAGAGGCACTGAAACGATAAGCACTCTAAAGAAAGCTGTACGCTAACACATTTCAAGCAGGAGCAAATTCCAACAATCATTCACTGCATTGTGGATGGGAGAAGTAGGGTTGACAGATAAAACTGGCATAAAGATCATACACATACTCTATGAAGTTCTCTAATTGTCTCTCGTGTCTGTGTACATTAAAACAAGATGATATATTGCTGCAAATATATATTATATATTTTATATTATTATTTTTATATGTAAAAGTTAATTGTGAACTTTACATTTTCATTGTTGTATGAGTTGTGTATAGTCTTTTTTTGCTGTCATTCAACAAGGTTATGTTGGGGTAGGTATATTTGTTTGTTAAAATGGCACCCGAGCGTCTGTGAAAAAGACTATGGGGATAGCTGAAACACAGTTGTCTCCATTTAGGAATAAAAACACTAAAACGTTCCAGTGGTATGGCGGAGCCTTCTTGTTGAGTGACAGGAGTTAGTTTGTGGATGCTTTGGAGTTGAGGGAAACACCGCCCCCAAAGAGAATCGGAGCACTGCTCTCGCTTTGAATGCAGGTCGATGGACCGCTGCGTGCACTGTACGCCCAAACGTTCTATTGAGCTCCTCAAGTAGGGTTCCCATTGAAGTTTGTGATCTTGAATACCGAGCCAAATCAGTTCTTTAAGGGATCCTTTGGGGGCCGACTTGAGTTTGACGTAGTAGCCAAGGAACTGAGCCTTCGACATGACTAATTGTTTGTATTTGTGACGATGGAGTGGCTTCTGGAAGATGGAATAGGCCCATGTAGCATCGGGTTTGAGCTTTGTTCAGCCAAGTTGCAACACAGTCTTTGAACATCAATGAGCCGTAGGTTAAGTTTGGCATGAACTGGCGTTAATTAATTTGCAAAAACCTGTGAGATCTGGACCAAACATCTTTTCTGCCAATTTTTTGAAGCTTATGATCATGGACAGGGAGATTTTAGGCTGGAAAGCTGTGTTGAGTGCGAGCCCTGCCGATTGAAGTGGATGCCCAAGTACTTTAAGTTTGATACTTGTTTCAAATGTATGTCTTCTATGCCAAATGTTAATGTATTGGAAGTCTTGGTGAGTCTGGCTCCACAGACCGTGATTTTAGCTTTGGAGTGATTGACTAAAAATGTATTTTCCTTGCAGTATTATGCAAGTGCATCCAAGGATCGGTGTGATCAAATAGTAGTGTATCATTCACATACTGGAGGCAATGTATGTGGGTGCCCACAAATTTATGGGGAAAGGCATGGGCTAAAGCTAGTGCATCATCTATATCAGTTAAGGAAAGATGAAACAAAAGTGGGGCTCATATGCATCCCTGTTTTACACCAGTGTTGGTCCAGATCTTGTACTTTGTGATCCTCTTTGATGCTGTTTTCACTCTCACCCAAGTCTTGGTATAAAAACTCCTGATGGCTCTTAGTACACTTTATGGGATGCTCCAGTTGTGCACATTGTGTCATTGTCTCAACTGTCCACTTTGTTGAATGCAGTGGTGAAATCGATGGATGCTATGTACAGAGGAGGGGCATCTTTGATGGAGGCGGCCTTGATCAGAGAGGAGAGAATGGTCAAGCTGTCCTCAGTTCCATAGGCGTGTCTGAATCCTGGTGGTGAGATGGGAATTAAAGCCTTTGAGTTGGCTCCTTCCTCTAGTACATTATTTAGGATTTTTGCAGGTCATTTCCTATCGGTGTTGAGGAGGGGAATTAACCTAAAGTTGTCTGGTTGAGCATTTGCATCTTTTTATGATTTGGAGTTAATAATACTTTTCTTGAAAAGATGGCTTAGTGGAGAACCCCATCCCTTAATTGCAGATTTAAATATTCAGGTATGGAGGCCATTAGGTCCTGAGGTCTCGGCTGTTCAAAAACACGCTGGTATTCGTTTGATCTTGTCTTTACTGGCCATGTCTTTGCCCCATTGCTCGAGATTTCCATGGAGATGGGCAGATTTTTCTACTGGCGATGATTTGAGGCTAGACCCTACCTACACTGTGTTATACAGGTTGGAAATGTATTCAGTCCACTTTGAAGCGAAGATGGACGGAGTGACCCTCATGTTGTTTTCATTTGATCTTTTCCAGACAACTCTTCAACATTTTCAGATTTTTTAGTTTTTGTGGACTCATAAAGTTCTACCCACAGTGAATCTTCATTTTGTCTGATAGTTTGCTCTGTTGGTTTTTTTTGCATTCTGAATCACCCCCACTATAGGTGGGTAAGACTTTTGTTATGAGCTATCCTCAAGAATTGATTATGTTTTTGTTTTAGGGATCTCAGCTCCACAGTGCAGTTGTTTGCTTGCGTGCTTCCCACAACACTCACCTTACCAGCAAACTTTTTGAGTAGCTGTTCCAAAAACCGGGACCAACTGGGGAGGGAGATATGGCTCCCTCCCTGCAACTTAAAGGTGACCCAGGGACCCCCAGGGCTGATATTTTTTTTAATAGGGTGAGGGCCCGCGGCCCCCTCCCAATGATCAAAGATGCCCTGAAGACCCCATCCCTGGGTCCAAACATAAATATTAAGGAGAAGGGGGCATGAGTCCCCTCTCCCTGAACAGAGGATCACCCCCAGGTATTCCATCCCCTGGGGACCAATACTTTGCAGGTTTCTGAGGACCACAGAAGACAGTAGTTTCCTGCTCGGGAGAATGCGGGCAGGGAACAGAACTTTGCTCACGCTTGGGCATGAGTAGTTGAAAATGGTGCTCCTGCTTGGGCCAGGGCAAAGTAATGGAGCTGTCTCATGCAAGCACCAAGTATGTGCTGGCCAGGGAGCCAGGAGCTCCCCCGCAGCCCCAAATGTGGGGCTGATTGTGGGTGCTCTAAGTGGGCATCACAGCACACACTAATAGTGAAAGAGACTGGCTCCCTCTGCAGTCTTAAATAAAATAAAGGTTTGGGTGTCTCTGGTGGGCACTGGGACACCCCACAAAAAAAACTGAACACTAAATGAGAGGCAGGAGCTAGAACTAGTGCCCTAAGGTAACTATACCTCCCGCTCCCACCAGGCACAGTGTTATCATCAGTGATGTAATATCAGATGTTGCAGTGATTTTATCAATGATGTCATAGAACATGTCATAAGTGATGTAATAGCTGAGGTGTTTAGAAGTGAATGGCGAGGGCATGAGTTATAGTTACTTTAGGACATGAGTTTCTTTTTAAACTTCTGTTTATTGACGTTTCTGCGCAGATATACATCTCGGAATCAAAAACGTTCATGTAATTCTAGTTGTCAGCAGTACTATTCAATTATTAATGGGAATTATCATCGCATTTCAAAATTTTTTAGGAAGATAAAAATGAACACATAGGAAATTTAACCTCAGCGTCCCCAACTATTCCCCCACACCCCCTCCCTAATATCCACCCATACCATGCCAGAACTCTTATTGGTAAAAAGGTTATCCACCCATTACATTTCTGTTCTGATTTTTTTCTTTTTTTTCCCCTTTCATTCTTTTATTTAAAAAAAAAAGGTATAGTTGGTTATCAATCAGCTCGCAGGCTAGTCTATGGGCTTATATTCTAATGCAAATTTCTCATTCATTTCCCCCGTTTGGGGTCTGTTAGGAGGCTGACCCTGTCCGTCTCCCGTGCATCGCCTCTAATATTTCCTGCGTTATTTGCACCTTGCCAACAGCATTTCCGGTAGTTTTGCATCCCTACTTGTTTGCCTCATATGCACCTCTTCCACACCTGCCCACTCCCGTAAGCCTCCCAGCCAGCTCTCTTTAGTCGGGGTCTGATTGCTCATCCAGTGTATTGTAATTTACGTCTTAGCCACCGTAAGGCCTAGGACTGCGAATCTTCTGCTTAGCTGTTGCATTTGGTCTCGAGGCAACAGTTCCAGGATACAGCCATTGATAGTTAGAGGGATGTCCCACCCAGTGGTGTCTCTAATCTGATCTATCACAGCCCTCCAGTATTCATGTAACTTTTGGCACTGCCAGATCATATGTAGAACGTCAACTTCTAAGTCAAGGCACCTAGGGCATCTAGAGTCTCGTGTTGGGCTGATTGCATAGAGCCTTCTGGGTGATAGGCAGGTCATTTGTATTCCGTTATATTGTAGTTGTTTAAATCTGGCGCATACTGATACCTCCTGGACCTCTTCATGTATTTGGTAACAATGCTCGGGGAGAGCGGTTCTTCCCTTGCCATCTCCCATTTCTCCTCTATTTTTAGCTGTTAAATTGTCCTATCTGATCTTAGCGCCCGATGTAAGTGGGTCACTAATTTACGCTCTCCTGCCATTGACAAAATGCAATGTAACGTCTGAGTGGGGTTTGGGGCCTCCGGGAATGTTGGCCATAGCCGTCGCTCCATGGCTGCTATTGTTGCATATTGAAGGAACTGTCCTCTACCCAGCTCAAACGTTTCCATAGCGTCTTGAAGGGATATAAATCGCCCATTCTGGTACAAATCAGCTAGTATCAGACACCCGCCCTGTTGACACTCCTCCTCTGACATTGTGTTCTGTATCTGTTTGAAGGGGTTAGGATCCATATATCTAGATTTGGGGCATACGTTTTTTTCTGTATTACTGTTCTTCCCTCTCCCATATTTTTGCCATTAGGCGTATCAGGTGGGGGCAGGTGTCCGGCAGCGCCTTTCCTCCCATCAGTAACATCCCGAGTGGTTGCATAGTGTCCATGGTCTGCAATGGGGATCGCTCCCAGCTAGGGTCCGGGTCCAACCAGCTCACGGCATGTTGCAATTGTGCCGCTAAATAGTATAATTCTAGATCTGGTAGTTCAAGTCCCCCTCGTTTCCCCTCCCTATGCAGTGTGTCAAAACTCACCCTACTCCTCCACCAGTTCCATTGTAGTTCTACTAGGAGGGAATCCAAGTTGCAGAAAGTCTTTCTCAGTATCTCGTAAAAAGTGCCCTGCATAATGTAAAGACATCTCGGCAGCACCACCACCTTCATAAGGGCTATCTTGCCCATCATGGACAATTTCAAAGTGTTCCAAAACTGGATGGATCTTCATAACCCATCTATTACTCAGCCCATATTCTTTTCGTAATTTGAGGCCTCATCTAGAGTTATATATATCCCCAGGTAACATATCCCATCTGTTACCCAAAGTAAGTCTACTTGCGGGAGCTGCTCTACCAGGGTATCGATCAGTCTTCCCAAAGGGAAAAGGAAAGATTTCGCTGTATTCACTTTGAGTCCAGAAGTCTTTGCGAATGCCTCAAGCTCAGCCAACATCCTCGGGACTGATTCTGCTGGCTTCTGCAAATAGAGCAATGCGTTGTCTGCATAAAGGGAGACAATTTGTTCTAGTACTCCCAGTCGGATCCTCCAGCCTCTAAGTTCCTGTCTGAGTCTACATGCCAATGGCTTCATTGCTAGAGCAAAGATCAAAGGTGACAAGGGGGCAGCCCTGTCAGGTACCACGCTGAAGTTCTATTGCTGCTGAGACTGTGCGGCCTGTATGTACCCTGGCCTGTGGGGTCTTATACAGTAGCCTTATTGATTTAATGTATTGCTGTCACGACTTACTTGTTGCTTGTGCCTGGAGTCCGCTGAACGTGTGACGAGGTTCTTGTTCTTGTAGGTTCTGCCTTGGCCCAGATAGGGGCGACTCTTTCTGGTAGCCACGGTGCTGCAGACGATGGGAACGCAAAGGGCAGTCCGTGTCCTTCAGAAGGAGTGCCAGAGGGAATAAAACCCTAAAAAGGGGAAAAAAACTCAAAAAGGACCTCCTGATATAAGAGCAAAAAGATCAATAAGTTCAGAACACGAGACCAAAAATGAACAGGAAAAAACTGGAACAAAAAGCAGAATCAGTATCTGATGCAAAGGAGAAGGAGCGAAGACCACCATCCAAAAGGAAGTGTTGCAGCGCAAGAAGAAAAAGAATCACAGCCCTTAAATACCCACAGAACAGGAAACGACCGGCAGGAAGTAAAAGGACACCATATTGGATAGGGAACAATACACAGAAGGCAATAGACAAGGCACGATAGTGAGTAGGGAACCAAGGTATGCTGGGAAGAGAGGGGAATGATGGGAAAAAGGAAAAACATAAAAAAGGGGGAAAAAACTAGGGCGACAGCAAGAGAAAAGGAACACAATAGAAGGTAAGTGGGGGAAATGCTAATAATCAATGGGGGCGCGCCGCGCCAGAAGAGAAGCGAGGCACCCTGCCTAATTTGGGGCCTCGAGTTACACAGGAGAGGCTGGGGGCGCGGCGCGCGACAGTAGGTCCCCCCCCCGGAGCCCCAGATTTGTGTGGAAACAAGCCATAAAATGAACGAATCAGAAGAGGGGCGTGAACAGAAGAAGCATCTTCCCAAGAGCATTCGCTAAGAGGGTAACCCTTCCAATGAATCAGATACTGAAGACGGTTTCGAAATAAACGATAGTCACAAATTTCCTGTACCTCATATTCTGGTTCATCATCCACCAACAAGGGAGGAGGACATGGGAACTGCCGGGAGAAAGGATCAGGCATATAGGGTTTCAACTGAGAAACATGAAAGACCGGATGGATCTTCCAGGTTCGAGGTAAGCGAAGACGGAAAGTGACAGGATTAATTAACTGAAGAATATGGAAAGGACCGTAGTAATGAGGTGTAAACTTATTCTGAGAGAGTCGCAGGGGCAGAAATTTTGAAGAAAGCCAGACTTTATCCTGGCTGGATGTGATACACTGGAGTCTCACTGCGTTTCTTATCTGCCACTCTTTTCATGTATCTCTTTGTGTCCAGCAGATTAGATCAAATCATTCTATGGATTTTCTGAAGTCGTTTGGAAAATGAGGTGATAGCAGGAAGAGAAGAGGTAGATTTAGGAGTAGTAGGAAAAGAGGTAGGATGATAGCCGTGGGAACAGAAAAGGGGGTAACCTTGGAGGCACTATGGACGGTGTTGTTGTAAGAGAATTCTGCGATAGGAAGGTAAGTGTTCCAGTTACTCTGAGTAGAATTACAGAAGCAACGAAGATACTGCTCCAGTCCTTGGTTGAGACGTTCTGCCTGCCCATTGGTTTGGGGATGGAATCCAGATGACAATGCTACATTGATGTTCAAGGTTCTACAGAAATGTTTCCAAAACCGAGAGATGTATTGAGGTCCCCTGTCTGACACAATGCTGTGGGGGAGTCCATGGAGACAAAAAATATGGTGGATGAATATCTGACTTCGTTCTTGTGAGGTAGGTAATTTCTTCAGGGCAGTGAAGTGAGCCATTTTCGTAAAGGAATCTACGTTACCATGATAACTCGATTTCCTGCTGATGGAGGTAGTGAACACATGAAATCGGTCGAAACTGTGTGCCAGGGAGCTGGTGGAACAGGTAACGGTTGCAGTAATCCCGCTGGCCTGGTACAGGGTATTTTACCTTGGACACATATCAGACAGGCCTTTACATAACTTTCGACATCCGGTTTCAAAGTAGGCCACCAAAAGGATCGCAAGAGTAATTCCTGCGTGGCTTTGATACCTCTATGACCGGCAATTGGAGAATCACAGCACATCTGAAGCGCCCTTTCTTGCACTTTTTTTGTGGGGAGGAACAAAAGGTCCCTATAATAATAATATCCCTTCTGTTTGTGTATCTGGGGGTATAAATCCTCAAGTTCTTGTTCAGAAAGGTTTGAGTATTCCAGCTGTACTTCATCCAGGAATGATTGAACTACACCAATGATCTTGCTAGGCTCGAGTAGATACTGTGATGTGGTAGGAGTACAATCAGGATAACGGCAAGACAGGCATCGGCCAGAACATTTTGGGATCCGGGAATATAGGTGACATAGAAGTCGTACTGACTAAAGAAAAAAGCCCAACGAGCCTGACGACTGTTCTGGCATTGAAAGTTATGTAAACATTGCAGATTCCGATGGTCCGTTCTCACTTCAAAAGGTTCTTTGGAACCCATAAGTAATTGTCTCCACTCCTGGCAGGCAGTTTTAAGGGCTAATAATTCCCTTTCCAGTACCGAATAATTTTGTTTAGACACAGAGAGTACATGGGACAGATAAAAAACGGGATGTTCTAAACCATCATCATCTTGTTGTTGTAGTAATACTGCTCCGATGGCTCTTTCGTACGCGTCAGTAACAACAACAAATTGTTTGTTGTTGTCCGGATATCTCAGTATCGGTGCTTGAGTGAAGGCCTTCTTTAGGTTTTGAAAAGCTGCTTCAGCCGCTTCTGTCCATATAAATCCATTTAGTAGATTCTCCTTTTTTAGTGTTTGAGTAATATAACTGGTCTGTTCCGCAAAGACCAAGATAAATTGACGATAGAAGTTGGGCAGCCCTAGAAAACATTGGGTTTCCTTGATAGATGAAGGGGAAGGCCAGTCTAGGATGGCTTGAACCTTTTCCGGATCCATAGATATTCCAGTGGGACTGATGTGATAGCCTAAATATTTGACTTCGGTTTTATCAAACTCACATTTCTCTGGTTTACAGTAGAGTTGATGTTGCCTGAGTCTCTGTAGAACTTGTTTAACGTGTGTAGAGTGAAGTTCAGGACGTCTAGAATATATAAGAATATCGTCTAAGTATATCACAACTGTATGGTTCAATAAATCAGAGAACACAGAGTCCATAAATCTTTGGAATATTGAGGGGGCGTTAGTTAGCCCAAAAGACATAACTCTGTATTCATAATGCCCAAATGGAGTTCGAAAAGCAGTCTTCCACTCATCTCCTTTCTTGATGCGCAAAAGGTGGTAGGCTCCATGAAGATCTAATTTGGTAAACCGTTGTGCCCCTCTGACCGCTTCCAGAATATCTTTGATAAGAGGTAATGGATAACGATCCTTTATAGTGATTTTATTTAAACCACGAAAGTCCAAACAGGGGCGAAGATCTTTAGTTTTCTTGGGTACAAAAAATAGGGGAGCCCCCGCCGGGGATGAAGATGGTACAATAAGACCACTGTGAAGATTTTCTTGGAGGTAGTCTTTGAGAACTTCCCTTTCAGGTTCTGTGAGAGAATACATTCTCCCAAAGGGAACGATCGCCCCGGGTTCCAGGGCAAAACAGGCCATGATGGTTTTTGGAATACATCTTGAAAGTCCAAATAGTGGTTGGGGACCCCCTGGACTGTATTTATGGAACAACCTGTAGTAGATTCAGAGGGTATCATTTTCTTGGGTGACCAGTAAGGGGGTTATTCTAACTTTGGAGGAGGTGTTAATCCGTCCCAAAAGTGACGGAAAAGTGACGGATTTACCACCAGCCGTATTACGAGTCCATTATATCCTATGGAACTCGTAATACGGCTGGTGGTATATCCATCACTTTACCGTCACTTCTGGGACGGATTAACACTCCTCCAAAGTTAGAATAACCCCCTAAGTGTCTGAGGCATTACAATGTTCGTGACAAAACTGAGAGGACAAAGAAATAGTCCTGGTTTCTCAATTTACATAAGGATTATGTTATGAACCATGGAATCCCTAGAATTATAGAATGATTGGGAGAAGATATTAAGTCAAAGGAGATGTGTTCTTGGTGGTTCCCAAATTGTAGACTTAGAATCGGGGTAGTAGTATCAACCGGACCAGAGGATATTAAGGACCCATCTACAGTGTGTACCTGTTCCAGGACATCCTTAGGCCGTGTTGGTATTAATTGTGTTGTAGCCGAGGACATATCCATATAAATGCCACAAGCTCCACAAATCCAATAGGGCCAGTGTCTTTCCTTCACGACCATCAGGTAACTGCAGGGTCACAGGTAACATGAACAAATTGGTGGCATTGTCCTTGAAAGAACTGATGGAAAGTATTGCAGATGATCCCGTCCCGTCCCTTCTTACAGAGGACGGGAAGTAGCGTTTCCCGATGGCTTTAGATGACGAACTGGGCATGTACGGGGCATATGACCAGCAGCACCACAATACAGGCACAATCCTTTTTTCCGTCTTTCTTCATGTTCACTGAATGAAAGTGGGCATCGAGTAGTATCCACCTGAATAGGTTCACCTTCGGTTTCTCTTAAGGGAGGTCGAGGTTCCTCCAGACGGTGCACAAAGACACGTGAGGTGCTTGACTGGGAAGGTCCTCTATTTCTTCTTTTCTCCAAACGTCATTGTTGGAGACGGTATTCGATGGAAAGAGCTAAATCCATCAGACCGCGAAGATCTTCTACTCAGGTAGAGTGCACTAATTCGTCTTTAATCTCCTCTCGTAGCCCTCTACGAAAAAAGGTAACCAAAGTACGCTCCACCCATGTGGTTTCGGCAGCCAGTTGTCTAAAGCGTGTTATGGATTGAAGGACACCTTGAGAGCCTTGTTGGATGTCACAGAGTGCTTCTTCAGTGGAAGCCTCTAATCCTGGGCAGCCAAACATTTGTTTGAAACGATTCACAAAGGCTGGATAATCAGACAACACCGGGTCATTGGAGGCTACAATCGGAGTCGCCCAGGCCAAGGCAGGACCTGATAGGGCACTGATGAGATAACCCACTTTTGTCTTGTCGTGAGAAAATTGTGTGGGTCTGAAAGCAAAGTAAACAGTCAACGCATCCAAAAACTCTTGCAGCTTAGTTGGTTCCCCAGAAAACCGAGGAGTTGATGTGGAAACGGTAGGAACGTTCGTACTGTGGAAGGCCAAAGCTTGTCGTAAGGCAGCATTCTCATTTCGTAATTGTTGCAGTTCCTCGGCCTGTTGCTGAATGGTTGCCAGAAGGGACTGGTCAGGGTCTGCAGCCACCGCTACTGTATGATCCATTCTGCTTGACGAAGTCGGGTTTATTTGGCCCTGCAATCTGTCACGACTTACTCGTCCGCTGAACGTGTGACAAGGTTCTTGTTCTTGTTGGTTCTGCCTGGGCCCAGATAGGGGCGACTCTTTCTGGTAGCCACGGTACTGAAGGCGATGGGAACGCCAAGGGCAGTCCGTGTCCTTCAGAAGGAGTGCCAGAGGGAAAAAAAACCTAAAAAGAGGAAAAAAACTCAAAAAGGACTTCCTGAATTAAGAGCAAAAAGATCAATAAGTTCAGAACACGAGACCAAAAATGGACAGGAAAAAACTGGAACAAAAAGCAGAATCAGTATCTGATGCAAAGGAGAAGGAGCGAAGACCACCATCCAAAAGGAAGTCTTGCAGCGCAAGAAAAAAAGAATCACAGCCCTTAAATACCCACAGAGGAGGAAACGACTGGCAGGAAGTAAAAGGACACCATATTGGATAGGGAACAATACACAGAAGGCAATAGACAAGGCACCATAGTGAGTAGGGAACCAAGGTATGCTGGGAAGAGAGGGGAATGATGGGAAAAAGGAAAAACATGAAAAAGGGAGAAAAAACGAGGGCGACAGCAAGAGAAAAGGAACACAATAGAAGGTAAGTGTCAGTAGGTGCCCTGATTTATCCCCCTCCAGGTACCACTGCGGGGAACCAACCGATCGAATGTGTTTATCTAGCTGATCCCATAGCTCTCCTACTTTCTGACACTGGGCATTCCACTTCGTTTTTGTATGCTCCCCTCTAATAGAGACTTTTCAGAGGTGGCTAGTTCACTTTCTTGTAGGGACAGTTCTTTTTCCAGAGCGTGCCTTATACCCTTTGTCGCCGATATGCAGGCCCCCCTCACTACTACTTTCATTGCATCCCATTCCAGGGCCCTCTTATTTGTAGATTCCCAATTGTGTTTAAAATAACCTGTCAGACCCTGTTCAATCTGGTCTCTAAAAACCGGGTCTTTAAGCGATGGTGCATTCAGTCGCCACAGTGGTATCTGAGGGGTGGGGGGACATGATGCGAGTATGTGAAAAGCAATGGTGAGTGGTCGAACTAGTATCACCCCAGATATTGAGCTCCTGAAATATTTTGCGCTTCTGATTCCTGTGTGAATACGTAGTCCAAATGACTGTGTCGGATGCCGGGGAAAAACAGGAATAGGCTCAGGCAGTCGGACTTCAGCCTCTCCAAATGCCTATGAGGCCGAGACTATCCTGTAACATTCTCAGGGCTGCTGTTGGCCTAGGTTTAGTTCCATGGCGGGGTGGAGTTCGGTCTAACTCGGCATTCAAAACACCCCTGCCATTAGGATACCTGTATCTGGGGATAGGTGTAGTTTCCCCAGCATCGCCCCCAGAAATTCTCTGTCATCAACATTCGGAGCATATACATTCACTAAACTTAGAGGGTGGACATCCAGCAAGCCTTCAATCATTATATATCTGCCTTCCTCATCCATTTAGGTTCTGGTGAGTTTAAAAGGGACTGTTGGGGCAACACATATCAGAGCTCCCCGTGCGTATCCAGAATAGGAGGTGGCGCACAGCTGGCCCCTCCAGCATCTTCGTAAGTATCTTATACAGTCCCCCGACAAATGCGTTTCTTGCAGTAAAGCAATCAAAATCCCAGATCTCTTCAGATTGGTATAAATTCTGGCCCTGTCATTTGTCATGATAATAAGGTAAACAACCCTTGGGCGAGGTTCGAACAGTTGGTATTTCAGCATGGTATTTCCCTCCCTCCCCCAGTAACACCCCAACTTCAAGAACATAAGCACTATAATTATTACACTAACTAAAAACACCTCAGAAATCTGTACCCCTCCCTCCCGCAGGCAGTGGCCACCCATCCTTCCCAGCTCAACTGTAAGCAGAAGGGCTGTGAGTCCCACCCCACTTGTTTAGTCCCTTTCCCTTAAATCAAAGCAATATATATTATTGAGCTGCTATATAAACAACGTGACCAGTGTGCCTGAGCCCACACCTGGCGCTAGCCCCCAACAGGGGATCATCGCTATACATGAGCCAGGCCCCTGCTATATTAACTGAAGCCTGTCTCGTAGAGTCATTGTTAGAATTTGTCTTCAGGAGCAATCTCGGTGTTAGTACCTCCCATGTTGACTCTTCATGTCACTTAGTTTGTGCCAAATTCCCTTCCCATACTTTCCTGTCCTCAGCCATGACTATCAGGTTGTCGACTCTCCTCTTCTCCTTGCGTATCTTGTGTCAATGTGAGTGGCAAGTAAGCATTTCTTGTTTCTTGGGGGTTAACCTCCACTCTCAAAGTACCGTCTTCTGATACCACTAATCGTCCTGTAGGTTTATTTCCTAGATCTAAGTTTGAGTGTGATGGGGGTGTTCTGCAGTCCTCTGTGCATCGTCGATCTTTCTTTTGCCCACCATTCTGGTTCCGATTGGGTAGAGCCTGTTTCAGTCCCATGGAGTCTGTCCAGTCCATTGCTTCGCGAGGGGTCTCAAAATACAGTACTTTTGTTGCACTCTAAGCTTAGCTGGGAAGATCAGGCTATACCGAATATCATGGTCTCGTAACCTACGTTTAACGCCAAGGAAACTGTTATGAAGGTCTTGAACTTTTTTCATGTAATCTGGGTAAATATTAATTTCTTTGTCTTCGTAATGAGGGGGGCGGTGTCTTATGATATGATGGAGTATTACATCTCTGTCCCTGTGATTGAACATTCGGGCCACAATGGCTCGAGGGTGGGCCCCCGGCTTGGGACGGGGAGCCAGAGTTCTGTGCGCTTGCTCGATCGAGAAAAAAGGCGACAGGCGAATTGGGCTCAGCACTTTCGGTATCCATTTCTCTAGGAACAGTTCGGTTGAGAGGCCTTCTGCCCTCTACGGGAACCCTAGGAAGCGTACGTTGTTCCTGTGGGATCGGGAAGTGTTCAGACTTTATTTGAAGTTCAACTACTTCTCCTTCGGTTGACATCACCCCTTCCGCAACCTTGTGAAGGTCAAGTCGCAAGTCCATGGTGTTGATGTCCATGGCCATCGTGTCCATTTTACTTTCAAGGGCTACCCAGGTTCCTCGTATAGCTCCCAGGATTTCCAGAGAATCCTGTGTTGTGATCTTTCCTCCTCACTGTGTTGTTCCTCTACCCTTCGATCACCTGCTTCTTGGTCGGGGATTGTGTATTGCACTATTTTCTTCAATTGTGCTCCCCTCTGGAGTTTATCCTTTCCCATTTTTCTACAACTCTTCGGTGTTTGTCGGGGGTACTTTGGTTCCGTATTGGGATCATTTTCGTTGTGTTGTCTCTCTTAACCCTGCTACTTTTTCAGGTCTGTTTCTTCTCAGTGTACTGTATCAGTCTCTCCACTTTAAACTTTGTGTGGACATCACTTGTTGTGTATTTAATCTCTCTGTCATTCTATTCTGGCCCTCTCCGGATCTTAGGGACCTGGTGCTTAGTGGTGTTCCTGAGTCGGGGACCCTCACTCCTCAATCTCGTTTTAGGAGTTCCTGTCTTCTGGAGGGGAAAGAGAGGAGGGGGGTCCCAGTTACCACCGCCCAGCTTGGGCCCTTGTGGTCTCTTTGTCATTTTGCGGCGTTGGTCTGGCTCCTCTCCCAGGCAGGTCCTCCGTCCAGGACATTCCCCGCCTCCAGCCTCCCGGCACCCTACCTCCTGGTCCTCCGGTGGTGTTGTGTATTTCTCCTCTGGGTCCCGTGTCTACTGGTTGCCACCTGCAGGTGACAAGGCCTACGGTCCTCGGAATCAAAGGTGATCCCTCAGAGACCAGGCCGCGCCATCTTGGAGATACAAGGTACCACCACTGGGCTTTTATGGCTTCTTTGTCATTGTGTGGCACTGTTCTGGCTCCCCCCCCCGATCGGTTCTCCTTCAGGGACGCTCCCTGTCCCCTCGGCGCTCCGCCCCCGGGTTCTTCCCGGCGGTCCGTGGCCCTCAGGATCAAAGCCAGCTCTTCAGAGACCAGGCTATGCCATCTTCGAGACAGGCGGCTCTGTTTTAGCTCGGAGTTTCTTGACTGATACCGGCTTTCCCTCTAATGTATGGCACTATTTTCTATCACTTCTACATTTCAGATGCCTTCACTGTGAGATAGGTTATCAAAGTACCCACCAGATTAGGCAGGATTCCATAGGATTACTACATGCAGGTGCGGAGCGTGGTTTGTGTGTGTCTATTCGGCCATTGTCCCAGCCACGTCCCTCACCATTTGATTCTTTTGGACTTATGTTGTGCATCATCTGTGTTTATCATTGTCCTGCAGAGGATTCCAATGAAATATGATTGAAAGAGTTAAAATATGGCAGGAAATGTTTGGAATCTTGACATTGAGGAAGGCACGTAGCCGAAAGGCGTTGGTCAGGTTTCATTGCTGTTGCCACACACAAATAAACTTTATTTATATATTGAATTAAGCCCGCGTGAGTGCACGTTTGTGATTTATATTGGAGTTTTGGTGGGTCTGTCCCCACTTTATGTTGCACCTGCTTGCAAGTGGTGATGACGCAGAAACGAAGGTTTTACATTTATTAGCGCATAAACGTAGTGCTGCAATGATCAAGTGTGACTATTAATCGAACTTATAAAGATTGTACGGGGACAAATGTACCCTCAGAGTAGTTTGCCAACATTTATAAGCGTGCTTTGTATAACGTGATGTATTAGAATTGTATTAATCTGACATAATCGTAAACGTGTGTCATGATTTGCTTGTTTGAAATGTTTTAGCTTAGCATAACTTTAGTGCAGGCTTCGGCCTAGTTGCTTGTCTCACGGTTTAGATGCTCGTATTTTTCCAACGTGCTAATGAACGTGTATTCTTGCTTGAAGCTGTACTTTTCCAGTGAGATCGGTTCACATGCTTATCTTTAAGGTTTCGTGCCAGCATGGCATCTTCTTCTTTGCTCCAAGGTCAATCTGCAGGTGCGGACAATGGAAGCTCTGAAAGTGAGTTAATTGGTAAAATATGTTGCAACTTACGTTCCCGACTCCAAGGATAATGTATGCCTAGGTAGAAGCTTGTGAACTGTTGGTTTTGATTGGACAATTTGAAGCCAACCTATGAACCCTCCAATAGAAGACCCTACTGGATTTGAACTGTTGGTTATTTAAACCAGGTGCACAAGAAGAAAGTAGCCATTGCAGCCATTTTTGGGACATTACAGCCATTACCCGCCATTTGCAGACTTTGCAGATATTATGGCCCATCTTGCCGCGATGCCATTTTGAATGAGACTTTGATGCTTTCTCTAATCGAGAGAAAGAGACTTTAAGAAATTCTCACTCTAGAGACTTTAACTTTGATTCGTCCCTTTGCATGAAGTAGTAGTTTTGTCCTTTTATCTTGCCGCTGTGAGGCAATTGCCCCGTCCACCCTGCCCCTTTGCCCCCGTCCCATGCTGATCGAATCCGGTACCTGTGAGACGAAGACTTCCTTGAATGCTGATTGAATTTGGTAAATATGAAAGGAAAAATGTACAATTGCATTGTGTTTTCTTTTTAGGTAACCAACTGCTGATTTTTGATAAGAGCCCTAGTTAGGAGTTTTTCCAAATTAATGTTGCCAAATTGTTTTGCATGAAGTCCCACATGCGTATGCTAATTCGAGGTTAGATGAGGATTCATTTGTTGCACGATGCAATTTGAGACCTTGTTATGCTGACTAAATGTATGCAATTAGCCCATTACAGATTATCGTCTTAGTAGTTTGTGTTGCCATCATCGAAGGCATTGTTATTCAAATGCTGCATAGATTGCATCTTTTCCGCCGATATGGACAGCTATTAATGTTCATCTACATTTATCATTTGGTGTTGAGACACATATATATTGTGCTAGCTTTGTTAATATAAGGAAATAAATTCATTAACTTTGCATAAACTGGTGTGGTTATTCATGACCGAAAGGTCATGGTTCGCCGAAATGTTTTCTGGATTAATTGTGAAATGTTATGTTGATCAGGGCATTGCCTATGTTCGTTATTGATTTGAATAAATTGATTACTCTCGGGTGAAGAGAGCCCCACTTGGTCAAAAGATTCATCGACCCAAGAGCGTCAACATACAGGTAAATTATTAGGTCGGAACGCTCTATCAGTAGATGGTAGCAGAGGACGGTTTCGCCCTTTGGGACCCCCACTCGAGAGGTACATGGTGTCGAATTAACGGTTTCGCCCTTTGGGACCTCCACTCGAGAGGTATATGGTGTTGAATTGACGATTAAGCCCTTTGGGACCCTGCTCGAGAGGTTGAATTAGATTTTTCTTGGGTAAAACAGATTGAGAGAATGATGATGCACTAAGTCCCCCGCGACTTTCCCGGGATCTCGGAGCTTGCGAATGGAGAGAATGGAGGTGTGAAATCGGCGTTGGCGGTACTAGTGACGGTATGAGTGAAGTTAGGGTTTTGCGCTTGCACAGCTTATTGCCGCAGATTGTTTGAAAAGGTTGCGAGGATTTTAGAGAATAGCGGAGGTGCGACTCCGAGTGTAGGAGTAGGGAAGTCGTCGAACTTCATAGAGAATAGCGGAAGTGCGACTCCGAGTGTGAGAGTAGGGAAGTCGTCGAACTTTATGTGCATGTGGCGCTTTGTGCAGGAAAAAGGTCCACGTGGTTGTTGTTGTTGAGATGGGCCCTGCGAGGTCAAGAGACTCCGGAGTATGTTGAAAAGTGTATGAGACACTTGTTTTATGTTGTGGTCTGGTCGGTTTAATAGGTTGACCGGGCGTGGTCAACGAGTCGGTACGTGTGTTAAGGGAGTGAAAGAAAACTTCGACTTCGGGCTTTGACAAATTCTAAGTGCACTAGAATAGATCATTGACAAGTTGAGAGCAGAGTCTGCGGGTCAGGATTTGCTTGCGAAAGTGGGGACCGAGAAAGATGGACTAACTGCCGAGGCTAGTGAAAAATCCCTAAGGTCCTGAAGCGATTGTGTTACCCTTCCTGTAGTAAACCGACAGGTCTGTTTTATTATTATTTGGTTGCTCGCGATACATGCCAGAAGTTGTTACGAAAGGAGCTGAGTGAAGGAGGACAAGCCGCGAGGCTTTGTCAGCCGCAGTGTGTGTGAGTGTGACATCACTAGGAGCCGCGCTGGGATAGGTTGGTTGTAAAGAAGGGTCGCGCACGGATTGGACGCAGTCCGTGGGGCTTGATTGGAAGGGGAAAGGCAAGCGAAGAATATTTCCGGGAATTAAAGTCACTTATTGATTACAAACTTTGTGAAATAAAAGACGAGAAAATGAAATTTTTTAAAGCATTAAAGAGTGCGATGAAGGGGGAGTCTTACATTAAAGCGAGCGTAGGAGAGGAGACGCCACCCGAAGGTACACCAGCTTACATTGTAATGGAGGAAAAGGGGGTAGCTCCGTGCCTTTGGCTAAAGCAATGGCACAAGCTAACAGAGAAGCATGGGAGTGTAGCGTTCCCGATCCATGGGACATTCAATATAAGGATCCTAGAGAATTTGAGATTCGCGATGTACGACATGAAGGTACCTCCAAGGCCAGCACAGTTTGAGGCTCTAGCGATTTGGGAACTAATGGCTAGACAGCAACAGCAAAAGAAGTTCGAGACCAGGATAAGAAAAGTAGAAAAGACACTAGCGGACTCTAGGTGGGATAATGCACAGAAGGTCAGATATATTGCAGGGGATAAAATTGTTTCCCGCAATTGCTAAGGAAGAAGAGGTGACAGGCAAGAAAGCTACCTGTAAGACAAACAGGAGGTGTTCCAAAGATAGAGAAGACGAGTCAGAGGTTGAGGAGTTCATCACTCAATTGCTGAACGACCGTCCGCCACCTTATGCAGAGAGTGAACAAGGTCCAAGTACCAGTTCTGCCCCTCCGGCACCGGTACAGAATAATGAAACTCCGAATTCAGAAACGCCATCGGGATCTAAGGACCCGAGTTTACTGTTCACCCCGCAGATACCGCAGGTTAGGAGAATATATCCAGATGTGCCTATGTTGAAAACAGCAGAAAGTTATCAGCCGTAGGTCCCAAGGTACTACAGCAGTGACAACGGTACGGGAATGATTCTAGATCCAACCGTAATGGGAGTACAGAATAGTCGCAACCCAACATTGGCACAAGCTGAATCAACCCAGCTTTTGATGCCTCAAAAGCAGATGCAGGGGGGAACCGCACATGCTCAGATGACGGGGAGTCAGACGGGCATGCCGGCAATGATGACCCATAGTGTGGGAATGAACATGCCTCAGAACCTGGGGAATGGACAGAACCCAGACGCGATATCCCTACCCATTACTGTAGGTCCACCGGTACCTTTGTACATTCAGCCTAACTCAGGTATGAGCGGTCAAGGATCAGTGATGCAGAGTGGGACGGAAAGGAGGTGCATAGAAAACACTCCAGAGACAACTCCGATAGCGGCTCCGCCAACTGGATCTGGGTCCTTGATGGAGTTTAGTCCCATATGTGCTCAGTCAACAGTGGTGAGGTCGAGTCCCCCACTGATGATACCGCTATCATCGAACACTGAAAAGTTGCCGCAACCATCAATGGCAGTCGATGTGAATGCTACACTGATGAGGTTGAATGCGCAACAGCTGACACAATGGTTCAACAGTCTGAATTCCACACAAAGCTCAGCCAGTGGGAAGGGAGAAGACTATTTGAATAGGGTCAGGTTGAACATGGAAGCAGAAGAATTGGTGGAAGGGACTATGGGTTTGAATAGGTTAGAGTCCTACTCGGAAGAAGAGCTGAGGTATCTATGTCCCAGGATTACGAGGGAAGTGAACAAGGTACATAGAAGGTTGCAAGAAATAGCTGACAAAAACGGGGTTGAGATAGACAAGACAAAACACTTGAGCAGGAGCTATAGATTGGATTTCGGGACCACAGACTTTGAACACATGAGGTCAGCAGGCATGAAAACGCACCTTAGAGAATTGCTGCAGAGTGCACAAGTGTGGAGGTGCTTAGACAAATGGGAGAGCAGATGGGCAAAGAAAAAGGAAAAGAAGAAAGACAGTGTCCCAGAGCACAAGGAGAATAGACCACAGAGTAGTGATGCAATAGCCATGTTACCAATGAGGGAGACAGCAGGGGGAAAATTAATACATGTACCGTGGCACAGAAGTGACATTCAGTCTTTTACGGATGATTTTCCCAAACTGAGAGAGAAACCGATTGAATGGTATCAACAGACTGATAGGTTTGTGAAGCTTGCAAAATGTCTTTGGGAAGACCTGAACACCCTCTTTGAGATTGTGGTTCCGGCCGATTTGTGGGAAGACTGCAAAAGGGCTGTAGGTTGGCCGACAAGTGAACCAGAGAGAGACAGGGATACGGGTGCACCATCACCTATGGTGATGAGTTTGTACTATAAGGTGATTGAGCATTTGAAGACGAAGGTTGCCGCGAAAAATGTGGATTGGCAGAAGATTGATCGAACTGCCCAAGAGGCTAAAGAGTCGATTCATGGTTACTATGAGAGGTTGTTGAAGGCGTTCAAGAACTACAGTGGCACGGAAACAATAGAGGCGAAGGACATGCTTCATTTTGTGTTTAGATTTGTGGAAGGGCTGAGACCAGAGATAAGTCAGATGATAAAGACGCATTTGATTTGTTGGCAGTCGAAACCGATTGATGAGGTGTTGAATTATGCGAAATACTGTAGCGACGAAATTGAAGTGAAACAGAAAAGGTTGAAAGAGAAAGTGATGGTGATGCAACTTAAAGCAGCTCAGACAGGTTTGCAAGGGTTGCAAGGGTTCCAACAGCAGATACCGCAGCCGCAGGGATATATGGTGTTTCAGCCACAGGCGAGAGGCAGAGGCAGAGGAGGCTTTGGGAATAATGGTCCAGATTTGAGCACTGTTGTGACTCCGAATGGTGTGCAGGCAATGAAAAGGGTTATGCCGTGTCACGTGTGCGGAATCGTCGGGCATTGGAAACGCGAGTGCCCGATGTTGGTGCAGGAAGGTGCAGGTGTTGGTCAGCAAAACAATGATGTCAATGCATTCCAGACAATGAGGGGACCGAAAATGAGAGGTCCAAACCCAAATTTTCAGACCATAAATCAGCTGCAAGGATTACAGCCCATGCAGCCGCAGCAGATGCAGATGCCCCGTATGCAGATGACGCAAATGCAGCCAATGCAACAGCAGTTTCCCATGGTACCTAATCAGCAAATGCAAATACCTTTGGCACCAATGAATCAGCAGCAAGTGATGGTTCCTCCACAGGTCTCGGGTCAGGTGATGAACACGAATGGCACAGTACAACAGTTCCCACTACACAGTGAGAATGGAATAAACAATGTATGGGAGAGTGAAAGTTCAGATGAGGAGGGAAATTGTGTGCTTGCAGCATCCTTGGAAGTTGATCAAAAGGGTCCGTATGTGGAGGGAAGAGTCATGGGTCATCGTGTTTCATTCTTGGTTGACACAGGAGCCACACGTTCAACTGTTAGGAGCATTGAAGTACCAAATTTGCCACTCTCAGGGAGAACAGTTCAAGTAGTGGGAGTAGCAAACAGGCACCTGACGAACCCAATTACAGATCCGGTACCAGTCAGAATTGGTAACTATCAAGGGTCACATAATTTTGTGGTATGTGACTCAAGCCCGATAGCACTGTTAGGGAGAGACCTATTGTGCAAATTGGGATGTTCGATTATGTGTTCGAACGATGGAATTAGAATTCAGACGAGCAGTGATGGGGAAGAAGAGGACAGTGTAGAAGGGGATGAAATGGAAACTGTCGATGAAGAATATCCTCTGATTAACCTTTTTCCGATGATAACTGAAGAAGATATTCCAGCTGAATTTACGGAAACAGTCGGAAAAGAAGTGTGGGATATGACAGGAAAGGAGGTGGGATTGGTGAAAGGAGTGGAACCAGTGAAAGTGACCGTAAAATCCAATGTAACCTTTCCCCAGACCCCACAATACCATATGGCACAAGATACCCTCATGAAAGTCGCCCAACTAATTGACGAGTTTGTAAAACAGGGAGTACTGAAAGAAGTGTTAAGCAGTCCATGTAATTCACCAATCATGGGACTAATAAAGCCGAGTGGAAAGGTCCGAATTGTGCAAGACTTGAGGAAAATAAATGACATCATAATTAAATGCTGCCCTGTAGTACCGAATCCAGCTGTGATAATGTTTCAAGTCCCTTGCGATGCCGAGTGGTTCTCAGTCATCGACTTGTCACAAGCATTCTTTTCGGTGCCTCTTCATGAGTTTACAGTTGGTGTCAAATTCCTCAAGGGTTTTCTGAGTCACCGTCAATTTTCAATCAGATTCTAAAGAAAGACTTGGAAGAGTTAGAATTGCCATTCGAGTCAACCCTGGTACAGTACATTGATGACTTACTGATTGCATCTAAGACAGAAAGTGATTGCACAGCCGACACCATTGCCCTACTGAACCATTTGGGAAGGAATGGACACAAGGTGTCTCCTTCAAAATTGCAGTTCTGTCAGAAGAAAGTGAAATATTTGGGTCATCAAATAGAGAAAGGGTCACGGAGAATAATGAAGGAAAGAATAACAAGTGTACTTCAAATGAGTTCACCAAAGACGAGGAGGGAGGTGAGGAAGTTTTTGGGGATGGTGAGCTACTGTCGCCAGTGGATTCCCAACTTCTCAGCTCTAGCAAAGCCTTTACTGAAACTGACCCAGAAGGATGCATTGGATGAAATTGAGCTGAAAGGAGATGAGATGGATGCTTTTATTGAATTGAAAGAATGCATGTGTAGGGCTCCAGCTTTAGGTATGCCTGATTACACAAAGCCTTTCACATTGTTTTGTCATGAGCGTGATGCATGTTCTTTGTCTGTCTTGACCCAAGCCCATGGTGGCATAAACAGACCAGTAGCGTATTTTTCGGCTACTTTGGATCCGGTCGCAGCAGCACTGCCAGGGTGTTTGCGCGCCGTAGCAGCAGTTGGTATCAGCCTCACTCAGAGTGAAGGAATAGTGATGGGACACCCATTAACAGTCATGGTCCCTCACTCAGTTGAGATACTTTTGACCCGCTCCCGAACGCAGCACATGACTGGAGCAAGACTCACAAGGTATGAAACAATAATTCTGGGCTCACCGAATGTGCAGCTGAAAAGGTGCACTACGTTGAATCCAGCAACCTTGCTTCCCGGTGAAAATGCTGAAATTGAGAACGCTGAAGACGTTGAGCATGACTGCCTTCAGGTGACTGAATTTTGCACAAAACCACGACCTGACATTAAGGATACTAAGCTTGATGAAAATGACCAAATTGTTTTTGTTGTTGGGTCATGTTTAAGAGATGCATTGGGAGTATTGAAAGCAGGATATGCTGTATGTACTGTAACAGGTGTCTTGGAAGCGTCCTGGCTTCAAGGAGTCTATTCCGCACAAGTAGCAGAGCTTGTAGCCCTTACAAGAGCATGCCAACTGTCTACATTTATGAAGGTTACCATTTACACTGACAGTCAGTACGGGTTTGGAATTGTGCACGATTTTGGGCAACTATGGTCACAGAGAGGTTTCCTGACTTCTTCAGGGTCCCCAGTGAAAAACGGGGAGAGAATAAGGGAATTGTTACACGCCATTCAGATGCCAGCCGAAGTTGCAGTGGTAAAGTGTAGTGCTCATACAAAAGGACAGGACTGTGTTTCTCTGGGAAATGCATATGCGGATCAAGTCGCAAGATTTTGTGCCTTGAACTGTATATTGCTCAAGGATGAATGGAATTCGATAAGTGAGCCAGAGCTCGAACCAGCTGAAGCATTTGCCTTGAAGGTCGTAGATACAATGGATGAACTAAAAGCATTACAGAATAGCGTCAGGGAAGATGAGAGAGTTTCCTGGATTAAGTCACAATGTACAAAGAGACCAGATGAGTTATGGGTTTCAAATGAGGGAAAATTTGTTTTACCAAATAGTCTCTTATCGCAGCTAGCGCGGTTCTATCATGGGCAGGCTCACCTAGGGAGAGATGCCATGATAAGATTGTTCAAAACTGATTGGTTTAACCCCAGATTCCGTCAAGTTGCAGAAGCAGTTTGCCATCGTTGTGTCACTTGTCAGCAGATGAACCCAGGAAAGGGAACAGTTGTGAACATGGGCCACATTGGCAGGGCGGGAGGCCCGTTCAGCAGAATGCAGATGGACTTTATTGAGATGCCTGTGCATGGAGGTCTGAAGTATGTGTTGGTGATTGTGTGCATTTTTAGTCACTGGATTGAAGCATACCCCACACGTAGAAATGACAGCCTTACAGTTGCAAAACTATTGTTGAGGGAGTTGATACCACGTTTCGGATACCCGATCTCTTTAGAATCAGATAGGGGAAGTCACTTCAATAACGAGGTGATAAAGTTACTTTGCGCAGCGCTGAACATTGAGCAAAAACTGCATTGTAGCTATCGCCCTGAAGCCTCAGGACTGGTGGAACAAATGAATGGTACACTGAAATCAAGAATGGCGAAAATATGTGTATCGACAAATTTGAAATGGCCTGACGCATTGCCTTTGGTGTTAATGTCAATGAGAAACACCCCTGACAGAAAGACTGGACTGTCCCCGCACAAAATTCTCATGGGCAGGGCCATGAGACTTCCTGCAGTTCCCGCAAACGCGCTTTTGAATATTACAGATGATATGGTGTTAGACTACTGCAAAGGTCTGGCTGACGTGGTTCGCTCTTTCTCCCACCAGGTGGAAGCGACCTCCTTGCCACCGATCCAAGGTCCAGGACACACACTGAAAGCAGGTGACTGGGTCGTGATAAAGAAGCACGTGAGGAAGTCGTGTCTGGAACCCCGTTGGAAAGGCCCTTTCCAAGTGATCCTGACGACCACTACCGCTGTGAAGTGTGCGGGAGTTCCCAACTGGATTCACGCCAGTCACACAAAGAAAGTGTTGTGTCCCACAGATGAGGAAGTTGAAGCGCTGAAACTGCCAGTATCTGATAACAAAGTGCTGAGCGCTGAGACAGAGCAAAACAGAACTAGAAGCGAACAGGCAGAAATAGAGGAGAGAGAAATATTCTCTGAGGACGAAGCAACCGATTCACTTGGGGAAGACCAAGGAGAAACCTCAGACAGTGACGAAGCAGCTGAAGGTAACAAAGAGCCTGAAGCAGCTGAAAGTGACAAAGAGCCTGAAGAAAGTAACGGTGACAAAGGGCTCGAAAGAGGTGAAGAAGCAGAAGAGCCTGATCAGAGGAGGGCTTTCCCAGAAGCAGACGGTACAGAAAAAGAAAAGGAAAACCTGATTGACTCCCCAGAAGTAGGGGACAAGGCAGAACAGAACGAAACTGCTCAAACTTCTCCAGAAGAGATCGCAGGTCCATCAAGCGGACACAGTGCAAAGAGAAAACAGAGCATATCACCAGTAAAAATAAGAACTAGAGAAAGGTTGAACGACAGTGAAGGGCCAAGAGTGAAAGAGAAAAGAAAGGAAGTGTCTGTCGTGGTACCAACATCAAGTGAAGAAAAAGACTTGACCAAAGAGGAAAGTACCAGTGAGGCAGAATCAAAGAGAGATGCAAAATTGAAAAGGAAAAGAATACCAAACAGGAGGTATTCCGGTCCAGAATGGGCATATGCAGTCAATGACGATTGGACCGACGAATTTGTATCTCTTAGCCTCGAGAACGAAGAAGAAGAGATACCAATAGAAAAGAAAAGTTTTATGGACACTGTTGATTGAAAAGCTGGTAAATGACATTGCTTGCTATAATTTAACGTGATACAACCAGCTGAGACATTGCTAAAACCGGATGAGACATTTGCTAACTTGATAAGACTTTGATAACCTGATTGACTTTTAAAACCCGATTTGAGACAACGTTGCCAACTTTGAAAAAAAAAAAAAAAAAAAAAAGACTGAGTTATTGCCGAATTGAGACAAATGCTGCTAACCGATAAGTGACTGGCCTCCTGAAGAAAACTGTGTGAACATTGCGCTCGTTCCGCTTTGTAACAAATTGCTAAATCGTTTCTTTTATAAGTGTTTTCAGCTCTCTGATTCTATACAGATCATGACTACACAAAACAGTAGAGTGAGATATTGTAAATATGCGTGTATAGGCTTGATAGCTGCATGTGTACTAATAATAATGGCAATAGTGCTTGGAATGCGTGGTAAGGGTGAGAATGAGAAAATTGATGCTTCTACTTTTGCTCCTGTTACTGTCACTGAACTAACTGCATTGAAAAGACTAGAATTAGATGAGAGACACTTGCATGAGAAGAAGGAACTTTCGTATAATGTTTTCTATCGCTTGCTAACAGAATATGTTGAAACTATGGATGCGAAAGATTGTTATGTGTGTACACAAATACCTACATCGGTAACGGAAGGGGTGACTTATCACCACATGCCTCTTACATATGGGATTACATGTAGTTTAGTAACTTCTAGATTTTATGGTCAAACCAACATACAGTATTTTTATTCAAATTATGATGTTACCTTTGCATATGTTCCTATAATAACGCAACTAAGCCAGATTGCTAAAGATTGGGATGCTAAAATAATGAGAGAATTTTTCGAGCCAATGCAACCTTTTGAAACAGCTCACGCTCATAGGGAAAACCTTACCTGCTCGCTCACTGCAGTAGAAATAAGCTTTTTAGATCGCACAGATGATAGAAGGGCACAAATGAATGCGAAATTAGAAAAGGAGCTACATAAGAGGACTTCAGTAGACAATTATGCCTTTGCCGCAATAAATACACAAGGGAAAATAGCTTTAGATGCTTGGCATGTAGGGAAATTTTGTATATATCGTGGTGAGTCTTATTATGATAATATTTTTGTGGGTGCGAGTGAATGTAAACACACGTTTATCTTTAAGGCCAAATGGACATTCATGCTGAACGGACTTGACCCTGTCATACCTGGTGTATATTACATTTGTGGGTATAATGCCTATTATCGTCTTCCAAAGGGATGGTGGGGGAGATGTTATTTGGGTATAGTATTCCCAAAGGTTTATCAACTGGATAACCTATCGGTGATTCCAAAGACGCCTGGATCTCATCGTATCCAGAAAAGAGAGACCGCAGCTGCTGTGGTAGGAGATATATTTGGAGCCATGATTCCTTCATTGGGAGTTGTGTTGAATTCCATCAAAATAAGAAAGTTGTCTACTATAGTGGATAACATGTTGACAAAGTTTTCAGGTGCTATAATCCTGATGGATGCTGAACTTGCAGCGGAAAGAGCTATGACTCTTCAAAACAGGCTTGCCCTAGACATTCTTTTAGCAAAGGATGGCGGCGTTTGCAAAATGCTTGGTGCGCGTCACTGTTGCACGTATATACCCGACAACAGTGTGAAGATTAAAACAATGCTTGCAAATCTGACAAAAGAGAGTGCAGACTTGAAGGAATTGAAAGAACCAGGAGTTTGGGAGAAGGTTGGAAAGGGAATTGCTTCAGTGGGAAATTGGCTTGGTGGAATTTGGAATGGAATATTACTAAAAATAGTACAGGGAATTCTAATAGTCCTAATTTGCATTTTTGGGATTTGGGGAATAAAGAGGGGAATAATAATGATCATGGAAAGAATTAAGAGAAGGAAGGAAGAGACAATGATGAAAAGAATGGCAGAAGAATACAAGGCAAGAACAAGGGGAACTAAAAGGCAAAGAGAACTGACAGAACTTTAATGGAATAAAATTTGTGGGAATGGTTTTGTGTGATGACAAATAATCATCAGAGGAGGGATTGATGACGCAGAAACGAAGATTTTACATTTATTAGCGCATAAACGTAGTGCTGCAATAATCAAGTGTGACTATTAATCGAACTTATAAAGATTGTACGGGGACAAATGTGCCCTCAGAGTAGTTTGCCAACATTTATAAGCGTGCTTTGTATAACGTGATTGTAGGAAGTTGGCTCTGTATGTGCTATTTCAAAGTAAGGAATAGCATGCACAGAGTCCAAGGGTTCCCCTTAGAGGTAAAATAGTGGTAAAAGAGATAATACTAATGCTCTATTTTGTGGTAGTGTGGTCGAGCAGTAGGCTTATCCAAGGAGTAGTGTTAAGCATTTGTTGTACATACACATAGACAATAAATGAGGTACACACACTCAGAGACAAATCCAGCCAATAGGTTTTTGTATAGAAAAATATCTTTTCTTAGTTTATTTTAAGAACCACAGGTTCAAATTCTACATGTAATATCTCATTCGAAAGGTATTGCAGGTAAGTACTTTAGGAACTTTAAATCATAAAAATTGCATGTATACTTTTCAAGTTATTGACAAATAGCTGTTTTAAAAGTGGACACAGTGCAATTTTCACAGTTCCTGGGGGAGGTAAGTTTTTGTTAGTTTTACCAGGTAAGTAAGTCACTTACAGGGTTCAGTTCTTGGTCCAAGGTAGCCCACCGTTGGGGGTTCAGAGCAACCCCAAAGTCACCACACCAGCAGCTCAGGGCCAGTCAGGTGCAGAGTTCAAAGTGGTGCCCAAAACACATAGGCTAGAATTTAGAGAAGGGGGTGCCCCGGTTCCGGTCTGCTTGCAGGTAAGTACCCGCGTCTTCGGAGGGCAGACCAGGGGGGTTTTGTAGGGCACCGGGGGGGACACAAGCCCACACAGAAATTTCACCCTCAGCAGCGCGGGGGCGGCCGGGTGCAGTGTAGGAACAGGCGTCGGGTTCGCAATGTTAGTCTATGAGAGATCTCGGGATCTCTTCAGCGCTGCAGGTAGGCAAGGGGGGGATTCCTCGTGGAAACCTCCACTTGGGTAAGGGAGAGGGACTCCTGGGGGTCACTTCTCCAGTGAAAGTCCGGTCCTTCAGGTCCTGGGGGCTGCGGGTGCAGGGTCTCTCCCAGGCGTCGGGACTTTGGATTCAAAGAGTCGCGGTCAGGGGAAGCCTCGGGATTCCCTCTGCAGGCGGCGCTGTGGGGGCTCAGGGGGGACAGGTTTTGGTACTCACAGTATCAGAGTAGTCCTGGGGTCCCTCCTGAGGTGTTGGATCTCCACCAGCCGAGTCGGGGTCGCCGGGTGCAGTGTTGCAAGTCTCACGCTTCTTGCGGGGAGCTTGCAGGGTTCTTTCAAAGCTGCTGGAAACAAAGTTGCAGCCTTTCTTGGAGCAGGTCTGCTGTCCTCTGGAGTTTCTTGTCTTTTCGAAGCAGGGGCAGTCCTCAGAGGATGTCGAGGTCGCTGGTCCCTTTGGAAGGCGTCGCTGGAGCAGGATCTTTGGAAGGCAGGAGACAGGCCGGTGAGTTTCTGGAGCCAAGGCAGTTGTCGTCTCCTGGTCTTCCTCTGCAGGGGTTTTCAGCTATGCAGTCCTTCTTCTTGTAGTTGCAGGAATCTAATTTTCTAGGGTTCAGGGTAGCCCTTAAATACTAAATTTAAGGGCGTGTTTAGGTCTGGGGGGTTAGTAACCAATGGCTACTAGCCCTGAGGGTGGGTACACCCTCTTTGTGCCTCCTCCCAAGGGGAGGGGGTCACAATCCTAACCCTATTGGGGGAATCCTCCATCTGCAAGATGGAGGATTTCTAAAAGTTATAGTCACTTCAGCTCAGGACACCTTAGGGGCTGTCCTGACTGGCCAGTGACTCCTCCTTGTTGCTTGCTTTGTTCCCTCCAGCCTTGCCGCCAAAAGTGGGGGCCGTGGCCGGAGGGGGCGGGCAACTCCACTAAGCTGGAGTGCCCTGCTGGGCTGTGACAAAGGGGTGAGCCTTTGAGGCTCACCGCCAGGTGTCACAGCTCCTGCCTGGGGGAGGTGTTAGCATCTCCACCCAGTGCAGGCTTTGTTACTGGCCTCAGAGTGACAAAGGCACTCTCCCCATGGGGCCAGCAACATGTCTCTGGTGTGGCAGGCTGCTGGAACTAGTCAGCCTACACAGTCGGTTAAGTTTCAGGGGGCACCTCTAAGGTGCCCTCTGGGGTGTATTTTGCAATAAAATGTACACTGGCATCAGTGTGCATTTATTGTGCTGAGAAGTTTGATACCAAACTTCCCAGTTTTCAGTGTAGCCATTATGGTGCTGTGGAGTTCGTGTTTGACAGACTCCCAGACCATATACTCTTATGGCTACCCTGCACTTACAATGTCTAAGGTTTTGTTTAGACACTGTAGGGGTACCATGCTCATGCACTGGTACCCTCACCTATGGTATAGTGCACCCTGCCTTAGGGCTGTAAGGCCTGCTAGAGGGGTGTCTTACCTATACTGCATAGGCAGTGAGAGGCTGGCATGGCACCCTGAGGGGAGTGCCATGTCGACTTACTCGTTTTGTCCTCACTAGCACACACAAGCTGGCTAGCAGTGTGTCTGTGCTGAGTGAGAGGTCTCCAGGGTGGCATAAGACATGCTGCAGCCCTTAGAGACCTTCCTTGGCATCAGGGCCCTTGGTACTAGAAGTACCAGTTACAAGGGACTTATCTGGATGCCAGGGTCTGCCAATTGTGGATACAAAAGTACAGGTTAGGGAAAGAACACTGGTGCTGGGGCCTGGTTAGCAGGCCACAGCACACTTTCAATTGTAAACATAGCATCAGCACAGGCAAAAAGTCAGGGGGCAACCATGCCAAGGAGGCATTTCCTTACACAACCCCCCCCCAAACGAAAGAGGATGAGACTAACCTTTCCCAAGAGAGTCTTCATTTTCTAAGTGGAAGAACCTGGAAAGGCCATCTGCATTGGAATGGGCAGTCCCAGGTCTGTGTTCCACTATAAAGTCCATTCCCTGTAGGGAGATGGACCACCTCAACAGTTTAGGATTTTCACCTTTCATTTGCATCAGCCATTTGAGAGGTCTGTGGTCAGTTTGAACTAGGAAGTGAGTCCCAAAGAGGTATGGTCTCAGCTTCTTCAGGGACCAAACCACAGCAAAGGCCTCCCTCTCAATGGCACTCCAACGCTGCTCCCTGGGGAGTAACCTCCTGCTAATGAAAGCAACAGGCTGGTCAAGGCCATCATCATTTGTTTGGGACAAAACTGCCCCTATCCCATGTTCAGAGGCATCAGTCTGCACAATGAACTGCTTAGAATAATCTGGAGCTTTTAGAACTGGTGCTGAGCACATTGCTTGTTTCAGGGTGTCAAAGGCCTGTTGGCATTCCACAGTCCAGTTCACTTTCTTGGGCATTTTCTTGGAGGTGAGTTCAGTGAGGGCTGTCACAATGGATCCATATCCCTTCACAAACCTCCTGTAATACCCAGTCAAGCCAAGGAATGCCCTGACTTGAGTCTGGGTTTTTGGAGCTACCCAGTCCAGAATAGTCTGGATCTTGGGTTGGAGTGGCTGAACTTGGCCTCCACCTACAAGGTGGCCCAAGTAAACTACAGTTCCCTGCCCTATCTGGCATTTGGATGCCTTGATAGAGAGGCCTGCAGATTGCAGAGCCTTCAAAACCTTCTTCAGGTGGACCAGGTGATCCTGCCAGGTGGAGCTAAAGACAGCAATATCATCAAGATAAGCTGTGCTAAAGGACTCCAAGCCAGCAAGGACTTGATTCACCAACCTTTGGAAGGTGGCAGGGGCATTCTTTAAACCAAAGGGCATAACAGTAAACTGATAATGCCCATCAGGCGTGGAGAATGCTGTTTTCTCTTTTGCTCCAGGTGCCATTTTTATTTGCCAGTACCCTGCTGTCAAGTCAAAGGTACTTAAGAATTTGGCAGCACCTAATTTATCTATGAGCTCATCAGCTCTTGGAATTGGATGAGCATCTGTCTTGGTGACAGAATTGAGCCCTCTGTAGTCCACACAAAACCTCATCTCTTTCTTTCCATCTTTGGTGTGAGGTTTGGGGACTAAGACCACTGGGCTAGCCCAGGGGCTGTCAGAGCGCTCAATTACTCCCAATTCCAGCATCTTGTGGACTTCCACCTTGATGCTTTCCTTAACATGGTCAGACTGTCTAAAGATTTTGTTTTTGACAGGCATGCTGTCTCTTGTGTCCACATCATGGGTACACAGGTGTGTCTGACCAGGGGTTAAGGAGAAGAGTTCAGGAAACTGTTGTAGGACTCTCCTACAATCAGCTTGCTGTTGGCCAGAGAGGGTGTCTGAGTAGATCACTCCATCTACTGTGCCATCTTTTGGGTCTGATGACAGAAGATCAGGGAGAGGTTCACTCTCTGCCTCCTGATCCTCATCTGTTACCATCAACAGATTCACATCAGCCCTGTCATGGAAGAGTTTAAGGCGGTTCACATGGATCACCCTCTTGGGGCTCCTGCTTGTGCCCAGGTCCACCAGGTAGGTGACCTGACTCTTCCTTTCTAGCACTGGGTAAGGGCCACTCCATTTGTCCTGGAGTGCCCTGGGAGCCACAGGCTCCAGAACCCAGACTTTCTGCCCTGGTTGGAACTCAACCAGTGCAGCCTTTTGGTCATACCAAAACTTCTGGAGCTGTTGGCTGGCCTCAAGGTTTTTGGTTGCCTTTTCCATGTACTCTGCCATTCTAGAGCGAAGGCCAAGTACATAGTCCACTATGTCTTGTTTAGGCTCATGGAGAGGTCTCTCCCAGCCTTCTTTAACAAGAGCAAGTGGTCCCCTTACAGGATGACCAAACAGAAGTTCAAAGGGTGAGAATCCTACTCCCTTCTGTGGTACCTCTCTGTAAGCGAAAAGCAGACATGGCAAGAGGACATCCCATCTCCTTTTGAGCTTTTCTGGGAGCCCCATGATCATGCCCTTTAATGTCTTGTTGAATCTCTCAACTAAGCCATTAGTTTGTGGATGGTAAGGTGTAGTGAATTTATAAGTCACTCCACACTCATTCCACATATGTTTCAGGTATGCTGACATGAAGTTGGCACCTCTGTCAGACACCACCTCCTTAGGGAAACCCACTCTGGTAAAGATACCAATGAGGGCCTTGGCTACTGCAGGGGCAGTAGTCGACCTAAGGGGAATAGCTTCAGGATACCTGGTAGCATGATCCACTACTACCAGGATATACATATTTCCTGAGGCTGTGGGAGGTTCTAATGGACCAACTATGTCCACACCCACTCTTTCAAAGGGAACCCCCACCACTGGAAGTGGAATGAGGGGGGCCTTTGGATGCCCACCTGTCTTACCACTGGCTTGACAGGTGGGGCAGGAGAGGCAAAACTCCTTAACCATGTTGGACATATTGGGCCAGTAGAAGTGGTTGACTAGCCTCTCCCACGTCTTGGTTTGTCCCAAATGTCCAGCAAGGGGAATGTCATGGGCCAATGTTAGGATGAACTCTCTGAACAGCTGAGGCACTACCACTCTCCTAGTGGCACCAGGTTTGGGGTCTCTGGCCTCAGTGTACAGGAGTCCATCTTCCCAATAGACCCTATGTGTTCCATTTTTCTTGCCCTTGGACTCTTCAGCAGCTTGCTGCCTAAGGCCTTCAAGAGAGGGACAGGTTTCTTGTCCCTTACACAGCTCCTCCCTTGAGGGTCCCCCTGGGCCTAAGAGCTCAACCTGATAAGGTTCAAGCTCCAAAGGCTCTGTTCCCTCAGAGGGCAGAACTTCTTCCTGAGAAGAGAGGTTCCCTTTCTTTTGCTGTGTTGCAGTTGGTTTCCCAACTGACTTTCCTGTTCTCTTGGTAGGCTGGGCCATTCTTCCAGACTCCAGCTCTACTTGTTCACCCTGTGCCTTGCACTGTGCTCTTGTTTTCACACACACCAGTTCAGGGATACCCAGCATTGCTGCATGGGTTTTTAGTTCTACCTCAGCCCATGCTGAGGACTCCAGGTCATTTCCAAGCAGACAGTCCACTGGGATATTTGAGGAGACCACCACCTGTTTCAGGCCATTGACCCCTCCCCATTCTAAAGTAACCATTGCCATGGGATGTACTTTTCTCTGATTGTCAGCGTTGGTGACTGTGTAAGTTTTTCCAGTCAGGTATTGGCCAGGGGAAACCAGTTTCTCTGTCACCATGGTGACACTGGCACCTGTATCCCTCAGGCCCTCTATTCTAGTCCCATTAATTAAGAGTTGCTGTCTGTATTTTTGCATGTTAGGCGGCCAGACAGCTAGTGTGGCTAAATCCACCCCACCCTCAGAAACTAGAGTAGCTTCAGTGTGGACCCTGATTTGCTCTGGGCACACTGTTGATCCCACTTGGAGACTAGCCATACCAGTGTTACCTGGATGGGAGTTTGGAGTGGAACCTTTCTTGGGACAGGCCTTGTCTCCAGTTTGGTGTCCATGCTGTTTACAGCTATGACACCAGGCCTTTTTGGGATCAAAGTTTTTACCCTTGTACCCATTGTTTTGTGAAGAGGCTCTGGGCCCACCCTCCTGTGCAGGTTTTTGGGGGCCTGTAGAAGACTCTTTACTATTTTTAGTTTTGGTTGTCTCATCACCCTTCCCCTGGGGAGTCTTTGTGACCCCTTTCTTTTGGTCACCCCCTGTTGAAGTCTTGGACACCCTTGTCTTGACCCAATGGTCCGCCTTCTTTCCCAATTCTTGGGGAGAAATTGGTCCTAGGTCTACCAGATGCTGATGCAGTTTATCATTGAAACAATTACTTAACAGGTGTTCTTTCACAAATAAATTGTACAGCCCATCATAATTACTTACACCACTGCCTTGAATCCAACCATCTAGTGTTTTCACTGAGTAGTCTACAAAGTCAACCCAGGTCTGGCTCGAGGATTTTTGAGCCCCCCTGAATCTAATCCTATACTCCTCAGTGGAGAATCCAAAGCCCTCAATCAGGGTACCCTTCATGAGGTCATAAGATTCTGCATCTTGTCCAGAGAGTGTGAGGAGTCTATCCCTACACTTCCCTGTGAACATTTCCCAAAGGAGAGCACCCCAGTGAGATCTGTTCACTTTTCTGGTTACACAAGCCCTCTCAAAAGCTGTGAACCATTTGGTGATGTCATCACCATCTTCATATTTAGTTACAATCCCTTTAGGGATTTTCAACATGTCAGGAGAATCTCTGACCCTATTTATGTTGCTGCCACCATTGATGGGTCCTAGGCCCATCTCTTGTCTTTCCCTCTCTATGGCTAGGATCTGTCTTTCCAAAGCCAATCTTTTGGCCATCCTGGCTAACTGGATGTCCTCTTCACTGGGGCTATCCTCAGTGATTTCAGAGGTGTTGGTCTCTCCTGTGAGGGAACCAGCATCTCTGACTATTATTTTTGGAGTCAGGGTTTGAGGGACCCTGCTCTCCCTAGATAGGATTGGTAGGGGGGAATTGTCCTCCAAGTCACTATCCTCTTCCTCTGAGTTGCCACCCTCAGAGGGGTTGGCCTTTTCAAACTCTGCCAAAAGCTCCTGGAGCTGTATTTTGGTAGGTTTGGGGCCCATTGTTATTTTCTTTATTTTACAGAGTGACCTTAGCTCCCTCATCTTAAGATGGAGGTAAGGTGTGGTGTCGAGTTCCACCACAGTCACATCTGTGCTAGACATTTTGCTTCTAAAAGTTGGAATACTTTTTAAGAATCTACAACTGGTTCTAGAATCTAATTCAAACTTTTACAAACTTTTAAACTCTAAAAGAAATGCTAAACAGGATCTAACACAAGGCCCTAGCAGGTCTTTTAAGAATTTAGAAAACTTTTCAAATTGCAAAAATCAATTTCTAATGACAATTTTGGAATTTGTCGTGTGATCAGGTATTGGCTGAGTAGTCCAGCAAATGCAAAGTCTTGTACCCCACCGCTGATCCACCAATGTAGGAAGTTGGCTCTGTATGTGCTATTTCAAAGTAAGGAATAGCATGCACAGAGTCCAAGGGTTCCCCTTAGAGGTAAAATAGTGGTAAAAGAGATAATACTAATGCTCTATTTTGTGGTAGTGTGGTCGAGCAGTAGGCTTATCCAAGGAGTAGTGTTAAGCATTTGTTGTACATACACATAGACAATAAATGAGGTACACACACTCAGAGACAAATCCAGCCAATAGGTTTTTGTATAGAAAAATATCTTTTCTTAGTTTATTTTAAGAACCACAGGTTCAAATTCTACATGTAATATCTCATTCGAAAGGTATTGCAGGTAAGTACTTTAGGAACTTTAAATCATAAAAATTGCATGTATACTTTTCAAGTTATTGACAAATAGCTGTTTTAAAAGTGGACACAGTGCAATTTTCACAGTTCCTGGGGGAGGTAAGTTTTTGTTAGTTTTACCAGGTAAGTAAGTCACTTACAGGGTTCAGTTCTTGGTCCAAGGTAGCCCACCGTTGGGGGTTCAGAGCAACCCCAAAGTCACCACACCAGCAGCTCAGGGCCAGTCAGGTGCAGAGTTCAAAGTGGTGCCCAAAACACATAGGCTAGAATGGAGAGAAGGGGGTGCCCCGGTTCCGGTCTGCTTGCAGGTAAGTACCCGCGTCTTCGGAGGGCAGACCAGGGGGGTTTTGTAGGGCACCGGGGGGACACAAGCCCACACAGAAATTTCACCCTCAGCAGCGCGGGGGCGGCCGGGTGCAGTGTAGGAACAGGCGTCGGGTTCGCAATGTTAGTCTATGAGAGATCTCGGGATCTCTTCAGCGCTGCAGGTAGGCAAGGGGGGGATTCCTCGGGGAAACCTCCACTTGGGTAAGGGAGAGGGACTCCTGGGGGTCACTTCTCCAGTGAAAGTCCGGTCCTTCAGGTCCTGGGGGCTGCGGGTGCAGGGTCTCTCCCAGGCGTCGGGACTTTGGATTCAAAGAGTCGCGGTCAGGGGAAGCCTCGGGATTCCCTCTGCAGGCGGCGCTGTGGGGGCTCAGGGGGGACAGGTTTTGGTACTCACAGTATCAGAGTAGTCCTGGGGTCCCTCCTGAGGTGTTGGATCTCCACCAGCCGAGTCGGGGTCGCCGGGTGCAGTGTTGCAAGTCTCACGCTTCTTGCGGGGAGCTTGCAGGGTTCTTTCAAAGCTGCTGGAAACAAAGTTGCAGCCTTTCTTGGAGCAGGTCCGCTGTCCTCGGGAGTTTCTTGTCTTTTCGAAGCAGGGGCAGTCCTCAGAGGATGTCGAGGTCGCTGGTCCCTTTGGAAGGCGTCGCTGGAGCAGGATCTTTGGAAGGCAGGAGACAGGCCGGTGAGTTTCTGGAGCCAAGGCAGTTGTCGTCTCCTGGTCTTCCTCTGCAGGGGTTTTCAGCTAGGCAGTCCTTCTTCTTGTAGTTGCAGGAATCTAATTTTCTAGGGTTCAGGGTAGCCCTTAAATACTAAATTTAAGGGCGTGTTTAGGTCTGGGGGGTTAGTAACCAATGGCTACTAGCCCTGAGGGTGGGTACACCCTCTTTGTGCCTCCTCCCAAGGGGAGGGGGTCACAATCCTAACCCTATTGGGGGAATCCTCCATCTGCAAGATGGAGGATTTCTAAAAGTTAGAGTCACTTCAGCTCAGGACACCTTAGGGGCTGTCCTGACTGGCCAGTGACTCCTCCTTGTTGCTTGCTTTGTTCCCTCCAGCCTTGCCGCCAAAAGTGGGGGCCGTGGCCGGAGGGGGCGGGCAACTCCACTAAGCTGGAGTGCCCTGCTGGGCTGTGACAAAGGGGTGAGCCTTTGAGGCTCACCGCCAGGTGTCACAGCTCCTGCCTGGGGGAGGTGTTAGCATCTCCACCCAGTGCAGGCTTTGTTACTGGCCTCAGAGTGACAAAGGCACTCTCCCCATGGGGCCAGCAACATGTCTCTGGTGTGGCAGGCTGCTGGAACTAGTCAGCCTACACAGACAGTCGGTTAAGTTTCAGGGGGCACCTCTAAGGTGCCCTCTGGGGTGTATTTTGCAATAAAATGTACACTGGCATCAGTGTGCATTTATTGTGCTGAGAAGTTTGATACCAAACTTCCCAGTTTTCAGTGTAGCCATTATGGTGCTGTGGAGTTCGTGTTTGACAGACTCCCAGACCATATACTCTTATGGCTACCCTGCACTTACAATGTCTAAGGTTTTGTTTAGACACTGTAGGGGTACCATGCTCATGCACTGGTACCCTCACCTATGGTATAGTGCACCCTGCCTTAGGGCTGTAAGGCCTGCTAGAGGGGTGTCTTACCTATACTGCATAGGCAGTGAGAGGCTGGCATGGCACCATGAGGGGAGTGCCATGTCGACTTACTCGTTTTGTCCTCACTAGCACACACAAGCTGGCTAGCAGTGTGTCTGTGCTGAGTGAGAGGTCTCCAGGGTGGCATAAGACATGCTGCAGCCCTTAGAGACCTTCCTTGGCATCAGGGCCCTTGGTACTAGAAGTACCAGTTACAAGGGACTTATCTGGATGCCAGGGTCTGCCAATTGTGGATACAAAAGTACAGGTTAGGGAAAGAACACTGGTGCTGGGGCCTGGTTAGCAGGCCACAGCACACTTTCAATTGTAAACATAGCATCAGCACAGGCAAAAAGTCAGGGGGCAACCATGCCAAGGAGGCATTTCCTTACAGTGATGTATTAGAATTGTATTAATCTGACATAATCGTAAACGTGTGTCATGATTTGCTTGTTTGAAATGTTTTAGCTTAGCATAACTTTAGTGCAGGCTTCGGCCTAGTTGCTTGTCTCACGGTTTAGATGCTCGTATTTTTCCAACGTGCTAATGAACGTGTATTCTTGCTTGAAGCTGTACTTTTCCAGTGAGATCGGTTCACATGCTTATCTTTAAGGTTTCGTGCCAGCATGGCATCTTCTTCTTTGCTCCAAGGTCAATCTGCAGGTGCGGACAATGGAAGCTCTGAAAGTGAGTTAATTGGTAAAATATGTTGCAACTTACGTTCCCGACTCCAAGGATAATGTATGCCTAGGTAGAAGCTTGTGAACTGTTGGTTTTGATTGGACAATTTGAAGCCAACCTATGAACCCTCCAATAGAAGACCCTACTGGATTTGAACTGTTGGTTATTTAAACCAGGTGCACAAGAAGAAAGTAGCCATTGCAGCCATTTTTGGGACATTACAGCCATTACCCGCCATTTGCAGACTTTGCAGATATTATGGCCCATCTTGCCGCGATGCCATTTTGAATGAGACTTTGATGCTTTCTCTAATCGAGAGAAAGAGACTTTAAGAAATTCTCGCCCTAGAGACTTTAACTTTGATTCGTCCCTTTGCATGAAGTAGTAGTTTTGTCCTTTTATCTTGCCGCTGTGAGGCAATTGCCCCGTCCACCCTGCCCCTTTGCCCCCGTCCCATGCTGATCGAATCCGGTACCTGTGAGACGAAGACTTCCTTGAATGCTGATTGAATTTGGTAAATATGAAAGGAAAAATGTACAATTGCATTGTGTTTTCTTTTTAGGTAACCAACTGCTGATTTTTGATAAGAGCCCTAGTTAGGAGTTTTTCCAAATTAATGTTGCCAAATTGTTTTGCATGAAGTCCCACATGCGTATGCTAATTCGAGGTTAGATGAGGATTCATTTGTTGCACGATGCAATTTGAGACCTTGTTATGCTGACTAAATGTATGCAATTAGCCCATTACAGATTATCGTTTTAGTAGTTTGTGTTGCCATCATCGAAGGCATTGTTATTCAAATGCTGCATAGATTGCATCTTTTCCGCCGATATGGACAGCTATTAATGTTCATCTACATTTATAATTTGGTGTTGAGACACATATATATTGTGCTAGCTTTGTTAATATAGGGAAATAAATTCATTAACTTTGCATAAACTGGTGTGGTTATTCATGACCGAAAGGTCATGGTTCGCCGAAATGTTTTCTGGATTAATTGTGAAATGTTATGTTGATCAGGGCATTGCCTATGTTCGTTATTGATTTGAATAAATTGATTACTCTCAGGTGAAGAGAGCCCCACTTGGTCAAAAGATTCATCGACCCAAGAGCGTCCACATACAGGTAAATTATTAGGTCGGAATGCTCTATCAGTGGAGAACAAAATAAAGAGTGGCACTCCAGGAAGTCCAGTATTCTTTTTTAATCAATCAAAAGCCACAAACATCCATCACCCAACGCGTTTCGACCTCCAAAGTCTTGATCACGGTTGGTGAATGCATTTTCTTTTTCTAATCTATGTACTGTCCCAACAGGAGCCTTTTGTAGCATTATGGGATATCTAGTTCAAGCACACCAAAAGTGAAAGGTGCTAAAAAACAATCCCCAAATCTACACCAATTTGCTGACAAACATCACAGTTTCAAACATATTTAGAGTGCTGATATTCATAGGGATCATGAATTAATTATATGTCCTTACATTTTGAACGCGTCTCATCATTTCATTTCAATGGACTGACATGGTTAAACATGGCAAATTGAGATTCCATACTCAAATGTCTAATATATTACATTAGAGGCTCCTGCACATTGAACTCAAATGTATTATCGTCTTTATAGACTGAAGGAGCGGGGGGCATGGTGGGGTATAGTACCCAATTGCTAAAAATGATCTCATATTTCGTTCACATCATTCCATATATACAGAGAAAGCTGATCCTGTCCCACATGTTTTTAATTGGCATTTCCAGTATAACTGTTTTCTGTCTCTTATATATTGGAATGCTACTGTTTCACAAATGACAGTACAGTTCTTCACCCCTCTATTAATCCCATATGGCATCTTTGTTTTGAGGCTTATAATGAATATTGATTCCAAACGTCTCAATTGCAGCATCCTATCTCCCCCTCTCTCATGTCTCTCTACAGAGGCTATGCCATAATACCTCATGTGTAACCAGTAATCCCCATTATGGCACTTCACATGTCTTGCCATGGCATAGTTAAGATCTCCATTTATATATTCACTGGAAAGCTCAAAGGTTATAGTTAGGAAATAGAGTTTAAAAAAAGGAAATTCACTTAAAAAATAAAGGTTACAGGGACGGTATAGTTTTCACATTTTAAATGTACTGAAAAAGAAAAATTTACCAGATTAAACAAAATGTACGGGGTGGAAATAGAGAGAGGAAGTTGCGGATTTTGGAATCAAAACTAATTATCAAATCGAATACTATGACCCCCTTGGGCTTAAACTCGAGTGAAGAGATGAGTGTACACTTGAGTTAAAGGAAATAAGTAAGGCTGGACAAACTTTCTTGTTCTTTTTCTTTTTCAGGACCATCAGATTATTGTTTTTTCTAGACACATATTAGGTGCTTATTATGTTGTTTTTAATATTCTCAGGGTTGAGCTAGTTTTATTGCAAGTGTTTTAGTATTGGTGTTCAATAGGGATATAATGGGCCTGTCTGGAGATTTGATGGAATTGGGTAGTATACATGGATTGACAATAACAAAGGGAAGATGCGACTAGGACAATATAAATGCATTGGATCATTACTGCATATTCAAATTAATATAAAATACATTATAATTGTAGCAATATAAGATGTTGATTGTAGGAATGCTGATTAATCTATATCAGTTTCTACTATCTAGATATTGTCCATTTAGTCGATGTTATTTGTAAGGGAAAGTATGAATACAAATAGGTATTGAATACTCTAAGATGGCTGCCGCTTTTTCATGTCACATGTAGGAATATTGGGGATTAGTCCGTTGTTTATGTTGGTGTTAGAAAGGATATTTAATATGCAAATTGAACTAGCCTTCCCATATGTGAACAAGGCTACGGCTGAAACGTGTTATTTTTGTAAGGAGACTTTTACGATTAAATTACACATGCAAGTACAAACGCTGTCCGAGTGTCTTCTTTGAATTCAGGGAGGCAAATGTGGGATATGTGGATTTCTGGGTCCACACTCGGACCGCCACAGAGTGTACCTCGGGATTCCGGTAGCAATGAGGTGATGGCATATACATATACATATGTATGTATGTATGTATATATATGCGCATATATATATATACACACATATGTGTATATATATATACATACATATGTATATATATATATATATATATATATATATATATATACGCACACATAATACATACATGCATACATATGTATATATATATATACACACACACACACATATATAAGTATATATATATATATATATATATATATATATATATATATATATATATATATGTCTGTATTAGGCTTGTTGGGTGCAAGTAATTGATTTTGTACCAACAAAAATTCTTAGGATTGTCTTTTGCTTTTTGTACATACTCGTTTTAAGTATGTCACTTGCACTATGTGAGCGCATTAGCACTAAGCAGTATTTAATGTGAGCTGTTTTGAAACATTGTGAAGTAATGAAAGCTGTTGATGTTGTTGATAAAATATCTCTGCATTTCACTATGTCCTAAGACTAGATAAATCATTCATCGTATGTCTTTAAAATAAGCGACATTGTGTGCTTGGGAACAAAGGAAGTTCATGTAACTGTTAAGCTGTGATTCTTTGTTGTGTATAGGCATCAATGGAGCCAGGCACAAATGAGCAACAATGGTTCTATGCAGTATTGAAGGTTAAAGGCCCCTGCAGTGTTAGTCTATGGGGATTTCACATCACTGGTAGACATTATACGAAACAAAGGCCACACTATTCCACTGCTGTATAGGGAATGCACTCACTGCAGGGAATCAGTAGCTTTCACATTAAGGGCAAAAACGTAATAGCTGGTTTTGTTATCTCTCCAGGTGTTCACAACCCCCCCCCCCTTCCAGGTCCCCCCAACCCACCTTATATTCCTGGTACAGTAGTCTGCTTTCCTGGCCCTTCTTGCAGCATGTTAAATAGTCCATGAAGGTTCATATATCCTGGTTCTGCTTACAGTTCATCTATTGTTTCCCATGTTGGGACACTATTGATCTACGTCTTGAACAGGGCCATGTGCACCCATAAGCCAAGATTGCTTAACTGCCTCCTCTGTCTCACCCACCAGGACTTGGTAGCTATGTCAGAGGTGACTAATATGGTGCTGTCCATTGATCCCTGCAGCATAATGGTTGGGACCAAAGTTCTTGTACATCTCTAAGTCAGTGCTTTGATTGGGCCGGTACTCACCAGTACTGAGCACCGTCACTTTAATTTCTCCCCTTGAGTACCGGAACTTCTCCTTGCACGAGGAGAGTACCAATACTTATAGGGGCCAGGCCTTGACACAGGTGGTGCTCCTCTCATTATCTCGTATCTCGGCAGCACTTTTCACATGTGTTGCACTGATTCAATGTGCAATCCTGGGCTCAGCATCCACAGGAGCGACAGAACAGCAGCTCTTGTCACCAGGACACAGCAATCGTGTCCTGCTACTCTGCAAGGCTTCCAACGGGGTGTGGTGGCAGGGAGTTTGGTTTCCCCTTTGATCTTGGGAAGTGGGGATTGAGAAGTAACTTTAAAACCTAATGGACATGGGTGTGAGGTGCATTCTTCAGGGCAGTACAACTGTTTAGCATGCCATTTGTTTTAAATGACTGAAAATCTTAGCTCATCTGCAATTTAAATTAAACATTTTTACTTGAATGTAAATCCCTACCCTCTACACCAATTTTATAATTAATCTCAAAGACAAAAAGACCTAAAAGGCAACACAATGTTTTTTTAAAAACTTTTTACAGAGTGGTTTGGTGCATTTAAACCCCTTATTTTGTATGGGAAACCAGACATAACGTAAATTGACAGGAGGCTCCATGGAATGTATGACACTTTCAGACAGTTTTGGGTTTTAGCTGTCAATGCTTTTGCATTCTGGGGCTTGCATCTACTGGACTTGTAGTTTCCTTTTCTAATTATAAGTAAGGGTTTTTAAAAGTTCATTTGGTTATGTTTTTTGTTGCAGAGATCCTTGTATTATATGCAGGTCACTAGTTAAATTCCTTGCCATATAGTTTAGTGAGTTATGACTATGCGTCGCAGAGCTGCATGCAAAGTACAAGACTTACATTTGGAACCTTACTGTTTTTTCATCAACCTTTTGTTATTTTAAGGTTTGCCATAAAAGAGGGTTATTTTGAGTAGTAATAAACACTTATTAGTAAATGCTGTGTAGATAGTTATTAGTGTCTTAACTATTGGGAAGATACTTCCAACTTTCCTATGATGAATACAGATTTCTTGCATACAAAAAAGTTGCATTGAAAACCTAGCCCTGCCTTAGCCCTGCCCTTATGCCCACCCCACAATCCACCCCCCGTCCATCGCTCCTTTTGGTGAGTACCAGCACTTATTTTTTTCTATCTAAAGCACTGCTCTCTGTGTCCCGCACCTCATGGCTTGTACGTCTCCTTGTTCCAATCTGTCAACGTCCTTGGATTTTTGTGAGTCTGACCTGCTCACCTGGAGCAACACTGTATGTAACTATGGCCTCCTTGAAGTACGATAGGTGGGTAGGGAGTCCCAGAGTTGCTCTGAAGGATGGTGTAGGTTCCATTAATGTTGTCCTATGTTAGACTGTCCTCTTCCAATGAAGACGCGTGGTATTAGTGGTTGACATTTACAATCAGGAGCCTTTTCCCCTCTCTCTCTCTTTCTCCCTCTCTCTCTTTCCCTCCCTCTCTCTCGTGCTCTCTTTCTTTCTCTTCTTCTCTCTCTCTCTATGATCCTTCCCTGCCATAGTAACAAACACAGCTTCACCAAATCCCAGATTTGCAGTGGCAGCCTGCAACACTAATATATGGTGGGGCACGATGGCGCCAACTCACCATATTCGCTGTTCCCCCCAGTGAGGCACTTCTCCCCCATCACTCACAAGCAGAATTGGAAGCACTTGCCTCCTGCTGAGTGGAATGCAGATCCAACCAACCCTGAGCTGCTCTCATGATTTTTTTCATCATGAGAGCAGCTCCAGGATCGGTGGGAGCAGGCTAACCTTGCGCTCATTTTGAGGCTGGGGTCCTGGGCCACCAACCCCAGCTGTTTGAAAACCCTGGGATTGCTGGGTCTGCAGTGCACATGTCAGGCTGGCCGTAGCTAGAGAGCCGGCCAGCCCGACATGCCCACTGAATGGCAGTGCTTAATTTGTGCTTGTTGTTTCCGGTGCAGAGCACCGGCACTTATTTCTGAGGGCCGGAGCTTAGTTTTCTGTCTCAAGCATTTACTGCGAGCAAAAGACACGTGGGAAAGACGGAGTAAGAGAAAAGTGAAAAAGCATCAGAAAGAGGAAAAGCAGGAACCTGACAGAGTGAGCTGAAGGGGCAGGGAGTGGCTATAAATGGAATGAAGAGGCCCGAGGTGGCTTCAGGATTACGCTGCCTCAGTATTATGTGCTCCCACTTTTAATTGCAGCAGCCACGTGTTTAAAAGGAGAGCTTTGAGCACCTGCACTTTTTATTTACAAATTAAGCACTGCTGAATGGGGCAGGAGTCATCCTGCAATTGCAGGATTCAGCCCCGCCCCATGCCCTCAGGATCGCGCTGTACACAGCACGAGCTGGTGGCAAAATAAAATGGCACTATTATACCATTTTATTTATTTATGTTTTTCTGCTGTGCTCGCAGAAGGCAGAGCGATGCTCCTCCACTCTTAAGGAGGCACTGCCCCCGCTGACTTGCAACCAGCTGCTGTTTAAGCGCTCTCATCCAAGCAGAGGTCTATCAATGAACCTCATTCTGGTCCTCTTGACCCACCTGCTGTTCCAGCACTGGGGTCAAAACCCATCCCTGTGAGTGTACCACGATCCTGACAGTTCAACCGTTGCACATCAGTCAAGACCTGCAGCATCCTCTGCCCTTCCAACACTAGGACCCACCACAGCTCTACCAGTGCACCGCAATCCTTCCCCGCATGTCCCTTCTGTTCCAACATTGGGACATCATTCCTGACCTGTAACACGTCACAAGGATCCTGGGAGAAATAACACACTTTGCAGCCTTTGATTTTTCCTCATAGGAACCCACTCACATCTCTGCAAATGCACATCAATCCTGACCTTCAGGACCTGTTGCTATTCTAACCCTGGGACTACACAGAACGCAAGTCTGCAGCACCTCCCCCTTTTCAGGCACTGGGCATAATGCACAGCTCTTCCAATGCACATCTATGCAGCAGTGCCACCTGCACCCCACTGTCACTGCATGTCTACTCTTCATGCTCTATTGATGGTTTACAATATATATAAACATTCCTGAATATGACTATGTCCATTTTCAAAATACGCCACTAAAAAAACGTTTGTATTATTTAACAGTCTTTACAGTCTTTCCTTCAGTAACTGTTAGGTTTCAGTAATCCCACAAAACAGGGGACTTTATAAAGCATTCATCTCCCATTAAAAATAACCTTGAAAAACAATCATGTTTTCACACTGTTTCCTAAAAGTGCAATTGTTCTAATTATTATTTCAGCGAAGTCGCGCAGCTTGTGAATTGTGCAATAGAAGGAGAAATGTAATGCCAATAGATATGGCACCCAAAATAGGAAGTGTGATCTCCTGGACAAAGAATAAGCTTTTGGTGCCACCTAGTGGTGTGTTTGGGAAATGCGCAGGGCACTCAAGTTTACTTTTGGGAGGAGACATATAAGGTAGGCTGCAGTCATTTGGATAATTCCGTGTTACGCGGAATGTCACGTTAAACGATGTAGAGTAATTTTGATCTAAGTCACTGTTAGCATTTAAACCGCGTGTCTTGTTATGTACAGAGCAAACTCTAGCAGCAGTCAATAGGCGTATGTCTTTAGGCTTCTCGATAAGTGTACCCTTCTCCACTCCAACCCCCAAAAACCAGCAAAGAATATGGGTTTCTTCAGTGACCGTGGTCTATCTTGTAGTTTAGTTGTACATGATAGTGCAGTTCTATGAGTGGTGCTCTTTCTCGCGCAGGGATGTGCCGACTTGTAGTTCTTAAAAAGATTATTGAGTGATTTACAGTTGGAGTGCGGCATCTTTTCTACGAAGAGCAAATCCTGTGCAATAGACTGACCTGATCAGTGAACTGCTCTGCCTCCACATAGCTCCACCAGTAAGTGGAAGCCCGTCCTGACTCGATCTCTGACCTCTCTCAGACGTTTGAGGCCCTCCTCCACCCGCAGTCTTCTGCCTGCGCCTCACCCCTGGTGCCTAGTGGGAGAGCTGCGCTCTTCTGCTGGGCTGCCCTCTGCCTCTTTTCTCCTCCTTTTTCTTCAGTGTGCTGTCTTTGTGCCTTTCGGTGCAGCGCTTTCCTCTTTCTTTGCCTCTTTCCCTTTTCTCCTCCTTTTTCTTTTAGTATGCTGTCTCTGCCTTTTTCGCTTTCTGCGCTTCTTTTCCTCGTTTTTTTCCTCAGTCCTCTCATTCTCTCTCTCTCCTCTCTCGCATTCTCCCTGCTGAGCTGCCCATGTGGCCCCACCCCCCTCCTCTCTTGCATTCTCCCCGCCGCTGCTGCCCGCCCCCCTATTTCGTACCATTCCACTCCCGCTTCCCAGCTGTCCTCTCCTCCCTACTTAATGGTGGCTGCTGCACAGCCATGCTGCTGGCGTGCTGCTGGTGCGCCTAAGGCAAGCCCTTCTGCGTCCGTCTGTGACCCGACCGCAACCAGCGCTAGGACCCCTGGACATCTCACCCACCACCGCTACATGCCAGAATCACTCATTGCACTCAACCCAGGACACGACAACAACTGTATCAGGCATCTCCAAGTAACGCAAAGGGACCCTTCACCTGTCGCCACTGCAAATTCACCAGCCTCCGTCACTGAAGCCCACCCCAAAGGACCCACAAAGCAGAACACAGCCTCAGATGTATCCTGATCAACACTTGCTCTATGGGGGGTGGAGCCAAGCGCCGTGGAAGATGGCGGCTCCTTTCTAGAGCCGGAATGAACAGAGACAGGGAAACATGCCAAAATACATTTTCCCGATCTCGATGTAACAAATAAAAGGAGAATATATTATTGGAAGAAGAGAGGACAACATACGACTTATCGCTTGAAGTCAAATTGTTTTAGAAACAAACTTATTGCTCAAAGACCGGACGACCGATGAAACTTAAATTGGCGGCGTGAGCCTTGTTCCAAACTCCAGTTGGTAAAGTATGAAATCTTATGCACTCAAGAAATTAAAACGTGTGCATTCCATACCTACGCATTGCGCAACATCAAAAACATCACACGCCACTTTTGGATGCTGTCTGTTCTTATCGATGCTGCCGTAGTGAAGCGTGATGTATAAGAAGGCAGGATAACGTGCCCGCGGCCTAGCTGAAATACCTACACATCGGCATCTAACAAGCACAGACTGCGCGATGGACCTCACGCTTTATCTGAGAGACGGAAATTGAATTATTCTACTGCTTTTTTCATCTTTTACCATCATCCTCCATTAATATAACCTGTCATCACAAAAGAATCAAGTTTAAAAAAAAAAAGAAAAAAAAGGGGAAATAAAATTATGAGCTGAAATATAAGAATTGCAAAGATGAGTGAAAACAAGTTTGATCAGATGATTGAAGCATTATATGATTAAAACACCCACAAAACTAATGAGAGTCATTGGAGGTGACCTGTTAAAACAGTAATGGGGTGGGGGCCAACAGTGGACAATAAATGTTTAAGCGCAATATTCAATAATATCTGTAAAACTGGAAAAACTTGCCTCTATCGAAGATATGTAGTGCTCCCAAACCTGTACAACATTCCTTCTGGGCCCTGCAAGTACTTCCCCAGGAAAATCATCACATTTAATGATGAAAATACTGGCATAGAGGAATTTTTGAGCCGTGATTGCAGATCCTTGATCCCCATTGATTTTGAGAACTCTGATTGCAGATGAACTTGAGATTGTGAGTGTGGAGGGTGAAAATAATCATCAAAAAATAATAACGGTATAAGAAACAAAGATAAAAAGAAAAAGACAGCTGACACTGGAAGAATTCTGGAAGAAGATTAATATCATTCCTTATATCAGATCCTAAAGTGGTAAGACAATTAACATATAATGCAGCTCTGTTATCTAACTGTGACTCCAATGCCTTAAAATGTAAAATGGCTGAGTCTACTGAACTACCCTCCACAGCTATAGATACAATTTTGAAGGAACTATTAGATATAAAATCCTCCATTGCGTCTCTGGATAATACAGTCTCTACAAACACCACAGAAGTTCCAGGTTTAAGAAATGATGTTACCAAATTTCAGTCCCGCATACAGACAGTAGATAGTCGTATTACAGATATTGAATCTCGTCTTGATGAGACTCCTGAAACAGGTCATGATATTTGGTATCTACAGCAGAAAATGATTGATTTAGAAGACTGAAGTAGAAGGAACAATCTGAGAATTATAGGTCTACCGGAACAAATAGAGAAAGATAATATGATAGACTTTCTGACCAATTTAATTCCAACTTTGATGAACATCACCTTTACCGTACCTTTAGAATTTCAGAGTGCTCACCGTGTCTGTTCACGCGCAATAGACCACTCTACTATACCTCGACACATTTCGGCCTGCTGTTTACGACATCAACAAGCCCGTCAAATCATTATGGCAGCCAAGGAACATGGTCCGCATGCTTACGAAAAATCACAAGTTATTATCACTGCAGACTCCTCAGCACCTACTAATCTTAAAAGGAAACAATTTTTAAACTTACGCACTAGACTAAAGAAAAGAGACATAAAATACGGTCTTTTGGAAACTTCTACTATGATTATAACTCATGAATCATTTTTTAATGACTTAGACGAAAAGGACTCAGAGATGGAACATAAGACTTCATCTCCATCATCCACAAAAGAACCTTCCACACCTAACACTCCAGATGATGCGGATCAAGGAGAATGGGAGACTGTTCATCGTCATTGGTCTCATGGCGGTGAGAGAGCGTAGCTTATATAATCTATATTAACATGAAATGTTTATGAATTAATAATGCCGCATAGAAACTGTAGTAATGAATTTTGCTTAAACGTGCACCTGAAATGTGACCACGGGGAGTGGCCGCCAATGTATAAGTGGACTAATACAATGAATAATGTTTATGAAATAGTGTAATCGAATAGTTTGTACTAATTATTAATGATTATGGTATTGAAATTGTGCTAGAATCCTTGTAGGCCTTAAGTTAGCATGAGCCGAAGCTTAGCTGCCTGGCTCTCATATTAAATTGTATTTTTCCTAACGTGCAGTGTGTGGACTCGCAAAAGGACATGACCTCTTGTTTTCTTCAAACTAGAAGCTGAATGTAACCATAGTAGATCCGTTCTCACGAAATTCATATTGCTTGTAGAAAATGTTAGTCAAAATGCAACAGTGTAGATTAATGTAATGTACAAGGTCGTTCAAACTGGTGAAGACAATGGAGCTACTGACCAAAAGACGTGCAAAGAATTACAGAAGGATGAAATCATACCGGACGTGCCACCTCTGAAGACGTCAATCATATGGACCAATTAAATGTCTGTAAACTAATCTGGGGTGAAAAATTAATGACATAATCTGTTTTCTAACTGGGTAAAGATAGTGGGGCATAACCATGGACCAATGAAATTTTAGGGGAATGTACAACGAAAAAGGGATAAAAACCCATGACACGGGGAGCCATTTAGGTGGGTTAGGGAATACTATTGATTTTATCCAGAAACATTGTCACTCTGTTTGGTGACTTACTTTGGTTTTACTTAAACCATCCTTTTCTTAGATTGCCCATTTTACACTTTACCTCCTTATGAGGGAAGTGCCCTTTTTGCCCCGGGGCTGAATTCTGACTGATGGCGATTTGACTGATGTCCTGAAGACTGAACCTGAGTGCTGACCTAAACCTTGGGGGGTAACAATGAAGTTGTGATTTGTCTGTTTGCTTTTCCTTTCTAGGTACCAACTGCTTACTTTTGACAGGGACCATAGTTAGATGTTTTCCAAATTGGTGTTCTAAATTGTTTTGCATGAAGCCCAACATGCTAATGCTAATCAGAGGTAGGACAGGGGTTCAATACACCGACGCCAATAGAAAAATGACCGAATCTATGTTTATTGAACTGATGCGTTGATGACACTCTGCTAAAATTGACTTATGTTGACGTTGTGTTATGTTCTAATAATTGCGTTCCTCGCGTTGTTTAAGTCTTATTCGAGTTGCCAAATTATGACAATGTTATTGAGTGTTTTGGTTTTGAGATTAACACACATGCTTTTAGAATTGTAATCAAATAGGGAATAAACATCATAACATTCTACTAAACTGGTGTAGTTATTCATGACTGCAAGGTCATGGTAGTGTCTTGAGTTGATTACTGACTTTGACTAAAGTGAAATGCATTGTGATAATAAATATTGATGACATTATTGACGTATTGATTGACATATTGATTAGCTATCTCGTCCTAAGGTGTCTCTCAACTGGGTCAAAAGATTCATTGGCCTAAAACGAGTCCAGATGTGTAATAAATTATCTTAAAGGGACGCGTTAACAGTTCTGGTAGCAGAGCGACGGTTTGGCCCTTTGGGGCCCTAGGACGGAGAATTACTGTTTAGATTGTTTTTCTGAGATAATGCAAATTGGAGGTATGATGTGTTTCTAAATTCACCATGACTTTCCTGGGATCTCGAAGCCTGCCTAAGTGAGTTGGGAATGTTCTCGGCATTCTAGTATGTGTGATATATAATTTGCGCTTGCTCAGCTTATGCATTTTGCAGATGATTTGTGAAGTTTGTGTATGTTTAGGCCAGGTGATGTTGTTTTAGTAGGAGTGGGCGTGCTCCACAGTATGTGAGTAGGGAAGTCGGCGTACTTCATATGAGTGTGGTGCTTTGTGCTCAAAATTATCCACGTGGTTGGTGGTTAATGTACGGACCCGACGTGGTCTAAGACTCCGGAGTATATTGACAAGTGTAGGAGACACTTGGGTTTATGTTGTAATTTGTGCGGTTTAAATAGGTCAATCGGGTGTGGTTGACAAGTCGAGTTTGAGTCAAGTGTATGAGTGACACCTTCGATGGAGATTTGGCACGTTCTAAAGTGCACTAGGACAAACCATTGACAAGTTGAGAGTAGGATTTGCGGGTTGAATTCTGCTGGCTTTTGCGGGAGCTGAGAAGGAGAGAGTAGCGGCCGAGGCTTCAAGTGAAATCTCTGTAAAGCTCTGAAGTGAATGTGTTACCTTTCCTGTACTAAACCGGCAAATTTGAGTCATTGTTGTTGTTAAAGTTGCTCGCAGTAATTTTGCATTAGTTTGGCGTGAATCCAGTGTGAGGAGGACAAGCCGCAAGACTTTGTCAGGTGCAGTGTGTGAGTGTGACGTCAGTGGTGCCGCGCTGGGATAGGTTAGTTGCCGAGAGGGGTCGCGCACGGATTGGCTGCCGTCCATGAGAGGCACTAGGTTGAGAAAGGTGGGTTAAGAGTGTCCTGGGAATTAAAGTCACTTCCTGATTAAATACAGACAAAAGAAAAGACGCAAAAATGAATTTTATCAAAGCTTTTAGTAGTGCTCTGAAAGGAGACACATACATTATGGCAAGTGAGGGGGAGCCTACACCTCCTGAGGGTACTCCAGCTTATATAGTAATGGAGGAAAAGGGTGTCGCGCCTTGCTTATGGATGAAACAATGGCGCAAACTCACAGAGAAGGAGGGATGTTTAGCGTTTTCAGAACACGGAACGTTCAATACGAGAATTTTGGAGAATTTGAGGTGGATGTTAAGTGTACAAAAGCCACCTCCGAGGCCAGCCCAGTATGATGCATTAGCAGTCTGGGATTTGATGGCTATTAAACAAAGACAGCAGAGATTCGAGAGAAGAATGAGGAAGGCAGAAAAGACTTTAGCTGAGGCTAGATGGGACAATGAGAGCAAAATGTGGAGACAGGGAATAGTTGACGGACTCAAATTGTTCCAGCTACAACACAGGGAGACGAGGCACAGGGAAAGAAAGCCACCTGTAAAATAGACAAGGACTCTACACCCTCAGTCTAAAGTTTTAGTTGTTAAGTATATATAATTGTGTTATCATCAGTATTAGACAATTTATTCTTGTATTTATAGTTCATACAAATAGTCATTTCTTATTTTAGCATATTCCAAGTACTTAATTTGATTCCATATCCAACTTCTTAGTATTTACATGTACTAACATATTTTAAATTCTGTATATTTTCTTGATCTCCTTTCATCTTTTTCTTATATTCTTTTAGGTCTTTACAAATCTTATTGATTCTATTATTTTACTCTGAATATGTCAATTTATAAATCGAAACCTTTGAATGTAGAATAGATAATTTTTTGACCTCATCTTCAACATTACAATCGTTAGCACATACAGGAATTATTCCATGTAGTCTTTCGGACCATGATCTAATAGATATACATATTAGTATTGGATTGACACAGATCCCCAAACCCAATTGGAAATTTAATACCTCTTCATATAAAACACCTCAGGCTAAATTAAACTTATGTCAACATGTTGAACAATTTCTTAAAGAAAATGAGAATTCAGTTACAGATGCTGGTACACTCTGGTGTGCTGGCAAAGCGGTAATTAGTAGCATGATTATGAGAGCCCAGACTCATCTATTTTCAAAAAGCAATTAAATACTGAAAGGTTATTATTGGAAAAAGAGGCCATAACACTCACGACCAATTATAACAAAATGGAACCCCCTGAGATATTAAAGAAATTACTTTTGGTTAAATTTAAGCTTAATGGTTTATATACATCTCATGCTGAAAAATGTTTATTTGTAATCCGCCAACGTAATTATGAAAGGGGATAAAAAGCTGGAAGACTTTTAGCATACCAATTACACTAACAAGAATCCTCCAGAATGATATCTGCTAAATTCAATAGATTTATTTACACTACCAACTGATATATTGACTCAATTTCAGATTTATTATGAAACACTTTACACATCATTGATTTATAAAGATACCAAAAAGGAAGATGATTTTTTTCACTAATTTAAATATTCCAAAATTATCCCAAGAACAGAAAAATACTCTTGAAGGGCAAATAACAACAGAAGAAATCATAAAAGCTATTGATTGTCTAGCTACAGATAAAGCTCTTGGAGAAGATGGCTTCCCTATTGAATTTTATAAGATTACAAAAACTAAAATAACCCCACTGTTGCAAACTTTCTTCAATGAAGCATTAAAAAAGGGAACTTCTCACCAGAATTTTTACAAGCACATATCACTATAATTCTTAAACCCGATAAAGCTCCACTATAATGCTCTAGCTACAGACTTGGCATTTAAAAGTACTTGCCAAGCCTAAAACTCCCCTTTTTCTACATACAAGACATCCCTAAGGTACGCCCTAGGTAACCCATAGAGCATGGTGCTGTGTAGGCAAAAGGCAGGGCATGTACCTATGTAGTTTACATGTCCTGGTAGTGTAAAACTCCTAAATTCGTTTTTACACTGCTGTGAGGCCTGCTCCCTTCATAGACTAACATTGGGGCTGCCCTCATACATTGTTTCAGTGGTAGCTGCTGATCTGAAAGGAGCAGGAAGGTCATATTTAGTATGGCCAGAATGGTGATATAAAATTCTGCTGACTGGTGAAGTTGGATTTAATATTACTATTTTAGAAATGCCACTTTTAGAAAGTGAGCATTTCTCTGCACTTAAATCTTTCTGTGTTTTACAATCCACGTCTGGCTGGGTTTAGTTGACAGCTCCTTGTGCATTCACTCAGACACACCCCAAACACAGGATACTCAGCCTCACTTGGATACATCTGCATTTTGAATGGGTCTTCCTGGGCTGGGAGGGTGGAGGGCCTGCCCTCAGACAAAGGACTGCCACACCCTCTACTGGGACCCTGGCAGACAGGGTTGAACAGAAAGGGGACCTGGTGCACTTCTAAGCCACTCTTTGAAGTCTCCCCCACTTCAAAGGCACATTTGGGTATATAAACAGGGCCTCTGCCCCTACCAACTCAGACACTTCCTGGAAAAGAAACTTGCAACCAGAACCAGCATCCTGCCAGGAAGAACTGTCTGGCTGCCCAGAGGTCTCACCTGTCTGCTTTCTGTGAAGGACTGCTGCCTTGCTGTTGCACTGCTGCCTTGCTGCTCTCTGGCTGCGGTGAAGAAGTGCTCTCCAAGGGCTTGGATAGTGCTTGCCTCCTGTTCCCTAAAGTCTCAGGACCAAAAAGTCTTCATCTTTTCAAGAAGGACTCCTTGTGTGGTGAAATTCGATGCACAGCCTGCCAGAAACGACGCACAGCCTGCACCGCGGTGAAAATGACGCATCCCGACCTCGCAACGAGAAGATCGACACAGCCCAGCGTACCGACTGGAAATTCGACGCACGGCCCACCGGAACGACGCCCAGTCGAACTGGAACGACGCAGCCCAACTTCCAGAGAGGAATCGACGCAGTGCCTGCTGTGCGGTAGAAAATTTGATGCAACAGCCACCGAATCGATGCAACTCCTGTGACTTTGTCCTGCCAGTGCAGGAAATCGTCGCACCGTCCCGGGGGCGCCCAAAAACCCCACAGCCCGAAGAGGATCCACGACCGAGTGCCGGAAATTGACGCACAGCCGTCCCTGCGTGAAGAGTAAACAACGCATCGCCGTGTGCAGCCAGAGAAATCGACGCACGCCCCTTTGTTGCCACGCTTCTCCTCTTCTGCGGTTCTTTGCAGAGATTTTTCACGTGAACCAGGTACTTTGTGCTTGAAAGAGACTTTGTTTGCTTTTAAAGGACTTAAGACACTTTGGCACTAATTACAATGCTGGCGGTTGGTGTTATAGGGGTGGTAATACCGCCAACAGGCCGGTGATAACAAAAATGGGATCATGACCACAGCGGAAACCGCCAACACATACAGCCACCCCGTCCGCCACGGGGCTAGCAAGAAACACCACGGTGGTCACCTTCAACAGCCAGGCGGAAGACAATGTACCACCTACCCCATTACAACCCACCCATCCGCCAGCTTTTCCGGGGCGGTACCAATGCCATCAAAAGCACAGCAGAAACAGTACTTGGAAGGGAAACCACTCACCTCTCGACACTCAACGAAGAACCAGGATGCCATGGAGCCCGAGCTGCACGTTCTGCCCATGCTGGTGTATCTTCTCATATATCAGGAGCACCAACGGCGGCGATGACGACCACAGTGAGTACCGCACCTAGTAGACAGTGGGGAGGAAAAAAAGAGTGACACACACACGCAACACGCAACATCCCAAGCCCCACCACCACCCTCACCCCCAACACCGTACACACAAACACATGCAACAACATTACAATACACCCCTTAAACCTCCGGAAGAACACAAGGACAAAAGGATTTGAATCATATTAGTGTTATATTAGAATTCAAGAGAAATCCGTTCATAAATAAATAAACAGTATGTACAATATATACAATATATACAAAATGAGGGACAATGTCCACACAAAAATAGTCCGTGGCCCACTGGGCCATAACACATAGGCCAAGCCCACACTTGACTCCTGCCTCAAAACAGAGAGAACACTGCAGGGGCATCAGATCGAAAACACAAAGGCACCTCAGGGGGACGGGGAAGGAGGGGGGCACCTCAGCCCGAAGATGGTACAACGCCACTGCTCCTTTAGGGGGCTCCATGCCCACAGCAATGTCCTCTGGAGTGCGAAGCTACAGTCTCTCAAATGGGTGGTTTGCCCACTGCTTTGTCCTGGGGAGTTCAAGGCCACAGTCTCTCAAGTGGGTGGTTTGCCCACTGCTTGGTCCTGGGGAGTGCAAGGCCACAGTCTCTCAATAGGGTGGTTTGCCCACTGCTTGGTCCTGGGGAGTGCAAGGCCACAGTCTCTCAAGTGGGTGGTTTGCCCACTGCTTGGTCCTGGGGAGTGCAAAGCCACAGCCTCTCAAGTGGGTGGTTTGCCCACTGCTTGGTCCTGGGGAGTGCAAGGCCACAGTCGCTCAAGTGGGTGGTTTGCCCACTGCTTGGTCCTGGGGAGTGCAAGTGAATGCCTTCTTCCACTGGTTCTGGAGGGAGCATTTTGCCCAGTGCGTTTCATCCTGGGAAGGATAGGGTGAGTGGATACCTTTCTCCACTAGTTCTGGAGGGGGCTTTGTGCCCAGTGTGCTTCATCCTGCCAAGGATAGGGTGAGTGGATGCCTTTCTCCACTGGTTCTGGAGGGGGCATTGTGCCCAGTGTGCTTCATCCTGCCAAGGATAGGGTGAGTGAATGCCTTTCTCCACTGGTTCTGGAGGGGGCTTTGTGCCCAGTGTGCTTCATCCTGCCAAGGATAGGGTGAGTGGATGCCTTTCTCCACTTGCTCTGGAGGGGGCTTTGTGCCCAGTGTGCCTCATTCTGCCAAGGATAGGGTGAGTGGATGCCTTTCTCCACTGGTTCTGGAGGGGGCTTTGTGCCCGGTGATGCAGCACATGGGGGTGCCAGGTCACAGTCCCTCACCTGGGTGCCAGACCCACCAGATTTGCAGTGGTCAGGATGCATGATAGTCCATGGAAGCAGGGTTACAGTCCATCCGCCGGAGGCTATCGCTGCACAGTGGTGGAAGTGGCGGTGCTGGTGGGGGTGCTGCCAGTGGTGGGGGGGGGGCTCCAGCCCTTCTCCTGCAGCCTCAGACAGCTGCCCACTGGGACTGCTGCTGCTGGAAGTGGTCCACTTTCAGCGGTTTTGCGGCGGTGCTTGCGGCGGTGCCGGCCCGGGTGGAGGTGCCGGTGCTGCCACTGGTGGGGGGAGGCTCCAGCTCTTCTCCTGCAGCCTCGGACGTCTCCCCACTGGGACTGCTGCTGCTGGCAGTGATGCCACTTTCAGCTGTGCTTGCTGCGGTGCAGGTGGCAGTGCTGGCCGCGGTAGAGGTGGCGGTGCTGGCGGTTGTGCTGGTAGCCACCAGGCCTTCACCTGCAGGCTTGGATGACTGAAATGCCTTGCCTGGTGTTTTTTGCCCCTTCCTGCCCTTGGCAGATGGAGGTGTCACCTTGGGTCTGGCAGCTGGAGTCTTTCAGGTGGCCTTGCTGGGTGGTTGTGGCTCCTTCCCCTTACTGGATGCTGTCCCCTTCTTCACCTTGCCAGGTGGCAGAATGGTCTTTGCCTTGGCAGGGGTTGGTGGCACAGTGGCTGGCCTGATGGGTGCCCCCTTTGAGCCTCTGACAGCTGCAGGAACCACAGTGGACGTGGACTTGGTGGCTGAGGTGCTGGGCTGGGTCTTGGCCACCCTGGCCCGAGGGGAAGGACAGGGGGGAAGGGGGTGGAAACAGGTCAATGTTGGCTAGTAAAATCTTCTTAGGGACACTGGGGTGGGAAGAGGGTGAAGGTTTGGGAGTGGAGGAAGAGGGAGTGGTTGTAGGAGGTGTCAGTCCGCTGTATTTGGGTGCAGGTGCATGAGCTGGATGCTGTTGGGAGGTGGATGGCTGTTGGGTGGTTGTGTGCTTGCGTTTGTGTACTTTGGGAGGAGGGGTCACAGACACAGTGGGAGAGGACACAGGGGACTTGTGCATGGATGTCGGGGTGGCGACTGCCAGTGAGGGGTGTGTAGTGATGGGGGTGCTGGTGATGGAGGTAGTGGATGAGGATGTAGTGCATGCAGGTGTGAGTGGAGATGCTACTGGGAGGGAGGTGGACGATGAGGAGAGGGGGGACACAGTGGAGGCAGTGGATGTTTGTGTGCGTGGGGATGGTGCTTGTGTGCGTGCCTGTGAGATGAAGTGTGGTGCTTGTGTTTGCCTAAGCCACTTTTGTGTGTTGATTTGGGTGAATGCTGGTCTGAAGGTGTGCTTGGGATAGGCTGGGATTGAGGGGATTGGGACTGGGTAGAGTAAGTTGGAGGGGGGAGGCTAGAGACAGGGACAATGGCTGCCATCAGTGCGGAGGCCAGAGCCTGAAACGCTCTCTGTTAGGCCGCCACGCCAGAGTGAATGCCCTCCAGGTATGCATTTGTTTGTTGCAAATGCCTCTCAAAACCCTGGATGGCATTCAGAATGGTTGACTGCCCAACAGTGAGAGATCTCAGGAGGTCAATAGCCTCCTCACTGAGGGCAGCAGGGCTGACTGGGGCAGGGCCTGAGGTGCATGGGGTGAAGGAGATGCCCACCCTCCTGGGTGAGTGGGCACGAGAAACACGCTGAGGGGCTGTTGGGAGGGCGGTGCTGGTAGGGGGGGGTGGCGGCTGTACCTGTTATTGGGGTGGGCATAGAGGTGTCTGCCACCGCCAGGGAGCTTCCATCGGAGGAGGAGTCGCTGTCTGTAGTGTCTCCTCCTGTCTCCGTCGTGGTGATCCCATCACCCTCCATCCCACTGGTGCCCTCACCCTCAGTGGATTCGGCCCCCAGGCCCATGTGTGATGCAGCTCCCTCTGTTGCCGGTACCTCTGCTCCTCTGCCAGATGATGCTAATGCACACAAGGACAAGGTGACAAAACAAAAAGGGGGGGAGAGACAGAGGATACACTTGGTCAATGCCAGCAACAACACTACCGTTGGCGTACACAACACACAGGGAGCAGCCCTATGCACTAGGCCATGCACTACCAGTTACAATGCTAGTCACCAGCCCATGAGGGACATGGCATAACGCCATCAGCTGCACACCTGAAACCCACAGGACCCTTCCCAGTAGTAGATGGCCACTAACATCATTGGGTTTGGAGTGCTTCAGAACCTGCACAACAAGGGACCTACCCTTCCATGTTCGCCCTGGCCTAGGGACACCAACTAATGAATCAGAATTTGTACTCACTCCCTTGTGGCTGCTGTGATGCCCTCAAGCGCCCATCCAACTCCAGATAGGCCACCGCCAGGATGCGGAACATCAGGGGGGTCAGAGTATGACGGGCATCCCTTCCTTGTTGGGAGGCCATCCCCAGCTGAGCCTCCGCCGTCTTCTTGCTCCAGCGGCGAATGTCCTCCCATCTTTTCCAGCAGTGGGTGCTCCGTCTGTGGTAGACCCCCAGGGTCCGGACGTCCTTGGCGATGGCACGCCAAATATCTTTCTTCTGGTGGGCGCTGACCTACATGAAATGTACTGGGGAAAGAGAGAAGTTATTACCAACTGCACCGTCGAAGTGATTGGCCCCCATCCCTACCCTTGCCATGTGGCACATGCATTCACCGTCTTTCATGCACGCAGCACTCTCCCCCTTCCTTCTTACATCCAGCCCTCTCCACACAGGCATAGCCCATACAACATGCTCCCTGTGTACTTACCTGTTTGTCTGGAGGACCGTAGAGTAGCGTGTACTGGAGGAGGACCCCATCCACGAGTTTCTCCAACTCCTCCGATTTGAAGGCAGGGGCCCTTTCCCCAGCCATTGTCTCTTCCAGACCAAGATCACAGCAGCACTTGTAGTGTAGGTCCTCTCCTGTCGAAGATCAGGTATCGAGTGATTGAAGTGATAGAAAATGGCGGTCACGTCCACGGCGGTGCGTACCGTCACCGCCGGCGTACATCGCCATTGGCTCCTGGGACCCATAGGGTCCAATGTTAACCAATGCAGCATTGCGCTGCGGTCTTCAAGCGCCTACTGCGACGGTGTACAACGCCAGCGCAGTTACCTCACATCCCATTGTCCCACTTTACAGGTCAGGCAGCCGCCATTTCAGGGGCCCACATGGCTTCATTTCCAACTGCGTCACTCATACCTAGGCCTAAACTCAACACACATACAGGCCACCTTTTGTGTATGATAGGTGTTCTGTGTAAACTGTGGGTACGTACCTCTGAGTTGTTTGACTCTGTGCTCGCTGTTGTCCTTCATAGGCACCGTCCGCTTGGACATGTGAGGAGGTGGCGGTACCGACCGTTGGTGGACCTGTCGACAATGGAGGAGTGACATTTGATTATCACATACAGGCTTGACCGTGCCACAATCCAGGAACTGTGTACCCAGTTGGAGACAGACCTGATGTCAGCAATCCGCCATCCCACAGGAATCCCCCCTCAAGTGCAGGTGCTGTCAGTGCTCCATTTCCTTGCAAGTGGGTCATTTCAAACAACAGTGGCCATGGCATCAGGGATGTCCCAGTCTATGTTTTCCAACGTATTGTCCACAGTGTTGTCTGCCCTTCTGAAACACATGCGGAGCTACATCGTTTTCCCTCAGGTGGAGGATTTGCCTACAGTGAAAGGGGATTTCTATGCCCTGGGACACATCCCCAACATCATAGGTGCCATTGATGGGACACATGTGGCTTTGGTATCCCCCCACAGGAGTGAACAGGTGTACAGAAACCGGAAGAGTTATCATTCGATGGATGTACAGATGGTATGTTTGGCAGACCAGTACATCTCCCGTGTGAACGCCAAGTTCCCTGGCTCAGTGCATGACGCCTACATCCTGCGGAATAGCAGCATCCCCTATGTGATGGGTCAACTCCAGAGGCACCGTGTGTGGCTATTAGGTGAGCACCTGGAAGCAAGTCAGTGGGAATGGTTGTCTGGGTCTGGGGATATCCCTCCAGGTTAGTGCGTGTCTAACAGTTGTCCCTCACCATTTGCAGGTGACTCTGGTTACCCCAACCTGTCATGGCTACTGACCCCAGTGAGGAATCCCAGGACAAGTGTAGAGGAACACTACAATGAGGCCCATGGGCGAACTAGGAGGGTGATCGAGCGGACCTTCGGCCTCCTGAAGGCCAGGTTCAGGTGCCTCCATATGACAGGTGGATCCCTATTCTACTCACCAAAGAAGGTGTGCCAGATCATTGTGGCCTGCTGTATGCTTCATAACTTGGCTTTGCGACGACAGGTGCCTTTTCTGCAGGAGGATGGTCCAGATGGTGGTGTTGTTGCAGCTGTGGAGCCTGTGGACAGTGAAGACAGGGGAAGAAGACATGCACAACAGGGACTCAGTGATCCAGCAATATTTCCAGTGAAACACAGGTAAGAATACAAACCTGCCTACTACATGTACTTTAACACTTCTACCTCTCTACTGTGTGTCGTTTTCACCCAGTGTATGGTCACTGAGTTGTCACTATCCCTTACGCTTTCACAGATGTGCGTCCCACTGTGTGACATCTGCTTAGATTCCTCATGGACTAGAGCTGTGTGACATAGGTATGTTGACATTAAACTTGAAAGAGCATTTTGTCACTGTAATTGCTAATACACTATTTCGAAATCACAGGCAGACTCCAGATTGCTTTGTGCTTTAAGTGTGTTTATTTAAGTGCTCAATATTGGAGGGGGTAGTGAAATGGTGAGGTGTGATGGCGGAGGAATGTCCATGGCAGAGTCCAGTCTATTAGTCTCACAGGTGCATTGCCCATATGGGCATAGGAAGTGGAGCTGGGGCAGTTTCAGTATGCACAGGGTGACAAAGTTGGACAGTAGGATGACAATCAGACTGGTCTAATTTCTTGGTGGGGGTCTTGGCATCGTACTCTGTCTTTGTCCTGGATCTCAGGAACCGTTTGCAGCGTGGTTCTCCCTCTGCAGGGGGTAGGGTGCTGGTGTGGTGGTCCTGTGGTGGGGCGTCCTGTCCACTAGCGCCAGCAGAGGTGGTGGGCAGTTCATCGTCCATGCTAGTGTCAGGGGCCCCTTGTAGTGCCACAGTGTCCCTCCTGGTATTCACAAGTTCCTTCAGCACCCCTACGATGGTGCCCAGGGCGGAGCTGATGGTTATGAGTTCCTCCCTGAAGCCCATATACTGTTCCTCCTGCAGGCGCTGGGTCTCCTGAAACTTGGCCAGTACCATTGCCATCGTCTCCTGGGAGTGGTGGTAGGCTCCCATGATGGAGGAGAGGGCCTCGTGGAGAGTGGGTTCCCTTGGCCTGTCCGCCCCCTGTTGCATAGCAGCCCTCCCAGTTCCCCTGTGTTCGTGGGCCTCCGTCCCCTGGACGGTGTGCCCACTACCACTGCCCCCAGGTCCCTGTTGTTGTTGGGGTGGTGGGTTATCCTGGGTTCCCTGTAGTGGTGGACACACTGCTGATTGACGTGTCCTGGGGACGGAGGTATGGGCCCGCTGGGTGGGTGCTGTGCTGATGTTTCCAGAGGGTGGAAGGTCTGTAGTGGCCTGTGACTGGGTGATGGGAACCGACTATCCCGAGGTCCCCGATGGGCCGGGGTGGTCATCTAGATCCAGTTGGACAGAAGTGCTGTCATCACTGTGGGCCTCTTCTGTTGGTGGTGTGGACATGTGTGGACCCTCCTGTCCGGTGATGTTGGGTAGGGGTCCTGCAGGGGTATAAAAGGATGGTTATTACATCTGTGTGTGCCATGGTGTGCAATGGGTGGGTGACTGTGTACCCCAGTGCTTGCATTCCTTTGTGAGACCCTGTGTGAGGATGGTTTAGGGGGTTGTATGGGTATGTGCAGTGGGCATGCTTTAGTGATAGGTGTCCATGCTTTGCTGTTGCATGCAGAGCTTGGTGTTGGGATGGGTGGTTTGTGATGTTGGGACATATGTGAGGAGTTGGGGTGCTGGGGGTGAGGGTGGGGGTATGTGATTGCATGCAGGTAGGGTGGGGGTTGTAACAGTTAAGATTTGACTTACCAGAGTCCATTCCTCCACCTACTCCTGCGAGGCCCTCAGGATGCAGAATCTCCAAGACCTGCTCCTCCCATGTTGTTAGTTGTGGGGGAGGAGGTGGGGGTCCGCCGCCAGTCCACTGAACCGCCAGGTGGTGTCTTGAGACCACGGAACGCACCTTCCCCCGTAGGTCGTTCCACCTCTTCCTGATGTCCTCCCGATTTCTTGGGTGCTGTCCCACTGCGTTGACCCTGTCCACTATTCTTCGCCATAGCTCCATTTTCCTTGCAATGGAGGTGTGCTGCACCTGTGCTCCGAATAGCTGTGGCTCTACCCGGACGATTTCCTCCACCATGACCCTGAGCTCCTCCTCCGAGAACCTGGGGTGTCTTTGCCGTGCCATGGGGTGGTGTAGGGGATGTGTGCGGTGGAGTGTGTGCTGATATGTAGTTGTGTGTTGTGTGAGGTGCGTGGAAGTTCTGTGGGTGATGGTGTTGTGTGCCTGTGGATGCTGTTGTTCTTGCTGGTGCTCTCTCTCTGGCCTTATTTCAGAATTTTTTGTCGTGGGGGTTTGTGGGTGTTGTGGGTGTGTGTTTTATATTGTATTGGGTGTGTGGGAGTGGTGTGTGTATGTGTATCAGGTGTGTGTATTTTGAATTGTCCAATGTGGTAGTGTTTTGTAAGTGTGTGTGTATTTTGAGCACGGCGGTGTGTACCGCCAATGGAATACCACGGTTGAAAGACCGCCTCGTTGATTCGTGTGTCGTGATAGTGTGGGCGTATTTCTGTTGGCGTGACGGTGGAGGTTTTGTTTTCGCCAGTTTATCACTGACCTTTGGTGTGGCGGACTTGTGTGGGTGTTTGAATTTTGGCAGATTCTGAAATGTGGGTCATAATAGCTGTGGCGGAATTCCGCGGCCGCGGCGGTGTGTTGGCGGTCTTCTGCACGGTGGTAAGCGTCTTTTACCGCCAATGTTGTAATGACCGCCTATGTGCTATAGAGTCAGGACTCTCCCCCCTGACTGCAAGACAGTTGATTCATGTACTAGCATCTGTCCTGCAAAGGTGTTGGTAGTGTGTGCGGGTAAGTACGCATCAACATAATAATAAGTACAAAATTGTATTTAGCCAAGGCCTGTTTTGCAGAACTTAATTTGGTGGTTGTTACCCAAATATTTTGTAAGCATTGTCTTTAAGACGATTATGTTGAGACTAATGAAACTGGAAAATGTATTACAGAATGTATCAATATGCTGCTGTTTGAACCTGAAACTCTGCACCTTACCAAGTCTAATAGCTTCGTATGTAATACAATAAAGCAACATATGTTATTCATTCTTCTAAAATTCCCTGAGGGAAAACCCTCCCAGTTTAAGTTTAAGAGTTGTTAAATCTTGTTATGCAAAGACCAACATTACTGCCCAGTACACTAACAAAGGATTACTGGGAACATATTATTGAGAATAATAACACACTGCGGCCCTCATTACAACCCTGGCGGTCGGTGGTAAAGCAGCGGAAAGACTGCAAACAGGCCGGCGGAAAACAAAATACCGCGGTCATCCGCCACTTCACCATTCCGCCCGCCATGGCGGTGAAGACCGCTGGGCTGGAGATTGCGGTCTCCAGCCCGGCGGTCGTCACTAGACCGCCGACTGTATCAGGACCCTGCATACTGCCATGGATCACGGGTGGTTGGGAACCGCCATGAGATCCATGGCTGTAGGCACTATCAGTGCCAGGGAATTCCTTCCCTGGCACTGATATGGGTCTCCCCCACCCCCCGCCACCCCCATGCACGCACACAACACACCACACCCCCCCACCCCCTTCCCTAACGGACGATCAACTTACCTTGTCCGTTGATCCTCCGGGAGGGGACGGGATCCATGGGGGCAGCTCCGCCACCAGCACACCGTCACCAGAACACCGCCACACCGAATCATGGGGCTTTCCGTCCGAAAAAGGACGGCGGGCTGCCAGCGGTCATAATACGCGGTGGGGAAGACCGCCACCACTGGCGGTCTTCAGCACGGCGGTACCTCAGCTGTCTTGCGAAAAGACCGCTGAGGTCGTAATGACCCCCTACATCAGATATTTTACGGAAGATTGAAGGAAACCCCACAAGTGGCATTGATTCTGCTCTGAAGATGGCTCCACCCCATTATTATAAGTGTTAGCCCCCCATCCCACCACCACCCCCTGCATTTTGGGTCTGGTTGAGCCCCTGATGAGGAGGGTCATGTCATTGCTTTGACACACCTACGAAGCCCAGTTGATTTGCCAGGGGTTTTCTAGCTGTTGGTTACATAGTACGGTGATGTTCTGAGAATCAGCCCTGGCTGCAGTTGTGCACTGGATCTTCATATGTTTTGCTCTGTAAAACAACACTGTTCTGCTCTCTACCTGCAAAGAGCAATGTAGGTGCTTAGGGGATGCTAGTTTCTGAGAAAGACAGATTGGGTCAGGACAATTTTCATTGCAGCTCTTCACTCACTGGTAGGAGGCAATGTTTAACTTCTGGTCGAGTTTGTCCTTCCTTGGATATAACGTTGGGGCCACTATATCTGTGCCATTTCTACTCGCTCAAGGCAGTTCCTTTTTAAGTGGCTTCCAATGCAAATCTCTCTACCTTGACTCTTTGAGCTTTTTCCCTCAAAAGTTCCAGTGTGGAAAGGCAATGTCCCCTCCTAAAACTATAGGATTTAAACCGTGCAAAGACTGCCACATTCAGATGTCAATGACAGTCCCAATTAAGGTCTGTCCCTGGTGTCTGGGCAACGAGCACAATGTGGCATTGTGTGACAAATGTACCAAGATGAAACTGAAAACCATCCGTGAATGTAAAACCAATCAGAACATCAATAGAATCTGAAGAAGGCCAAGTCCCTGCCGAGAGTGCGTATGTGCTCTTGGTTCCTGGTCAGATCTTGAAAACATTAATCCTGTATATCAAGATTGTCAGGTAAGTCCAGCGGAGAGTAAAAACATAAGGAGTCCAAACGCAGCTTTTCAACAACCAGTACTGTACTGCAAGGTTTTAAATTCGGTCCAGGTCCCTGAAAGTGATCCTCATGCCTCTCTGATCCAACTTTCTCGGCCCTACAATGATGATTTGAGAATATAAAGAGGCTATAGGCCGAATATTCAGTACCCAACTGGCCACCTCTGACATACCTTCAGACCCATGGATTCAAGGGGGACTCCAGTTGCTCCACTGTGTGTATGTCCACACCTGACATCAACTGTGCCACTTGTCCCAAAGGCGAATTCACTCAACACCAATGATTTTTACGGTACCCTAGCCCACACCACAACTCTCAGCTCCAAAGCCAGCAGCCATGAAGCCAACTCAAGAAGTAGAGACAATTTTTCTCTCATGCTCTGAGGCAACCTGGAAAAAAATTCACCGGTGTTGTGCCAACCTCATCTCTATCCGTGTTCTGACCCTGAATCATTCCCTTAATGCCAACAATAATTCTGAGATACTGATGATGATTCTAGTCAAGTTTGCAATAGCGATAACTCATTTCTGGACTTGCAAAATGCCAGTGGCCTTGATAAGCCCCCCATGAAATTGTCCTCCACTCTCCTCTTCCAAACGTAACACAGAAAGTCTGCCTTGTTTGTCACAGTGATGAGGAGGGCTTCCAAAGACTTGGACCTCACACTACCCACCACTGAGGTAAAAACCAATGTTTTGACAGTAGTCCTTGAGAAACTAAGAAGGAGCCTCTATTGCCATTCAATGAGACTCGTATGAACACACTTTTGGGCACCTGGGCAAAACCACCATTTTACCCAAGGTGGCACAGGCCTCCTTCAGGGGAGTCTTCCATCCTTCTCCAACATCTGTCTGTAGTAATTGAATGAGGGTAGTTAGGGTGAGAGCAGCCGCACTTCCGTTGAGTAACAACAGAAGTAAATAAGAGAATCAGTGAGAATTAGACATTGGTGCTCGATGGGTCGGGTGCCTAACTCCCCTAATAGGCACAGAAATGCGTAACAGGTACACAATGGAAATAACAGCAGAATGACCCCGGCACACAGAATCGGTGTAGTCACAGTTCAAAATGTAGGACAAGTGTCCCTGGTGTTCAGGTTCCGGGCGTGGGTAATAAATCTGAAGAGTCCTCAGTTGGTGATGCAAGTGTCTTTATTTGTAGGCCCAATTTGCCACAGGTTTACGTAGTCATCAAAGAACAGCCAACACGTGTTTCGTCACACAAGTGACTTTTTCAAGGCTGTAAAACAATAAATGGTGTACACAATATATGGGAGTAAAACAAGGGTAAGTAGGCTTAGTCTAAGTCCAAAGCGACAGGTGCCCGTGTAAAACTTAACCCATGTGAGTGTGTATGCACATTTATATTTGTGACGTCAAATTGGGTAGGCATGGCTAATAGTAGTGAAAATTGTGAACATAAATCCCATGTGTAAAGGAAAGGGCAATTAGGAAGAGAAAAAGAGTTAGGAAGAGGAGAGCAACTCATAGATCGAAACCGTGTGTTGGATTGTGATGACCACCAAATAATACCCCATGAGAAGTGATTCCTAGGTGAAGCCAAGACGGTGAAGTAATAGGAGAAAGGGGGTAGGTGCATACCAGAGTAGGGTACGGAGGTAAAAAATCATACCTGGGCCTGTTGGCCAGGAAGGTAAGTATTGGGTGGAACCGTTATAAGGAGTTGAATGGTTGATAGTGAGTATGACCGATCCAGTATATGTCGGTAAGCAAAAGAAGCCTTGATAAGCCTCAGTTGGAGACCCTGTGTGAGTAACATGGTAAATATAAGGAGACATGATAGAATATAGTGACTCGCTGCGTCAATTAGATAATCCTATGGGGAACCAAGATAAATGAGGCAGGAAATGCTGGTGAGATAATAATGCGCATATATGTAGAGTAGTTGAACAATTGCGTTGATGTCAAAAGGAATTCGACCCGTGAGTGAGGTAAAGTAAGCAAAAAATTGAGCAAGGTATGCGCCTATGTGAGCATACCAAGATGAATAGGTCAATGTTGGTAAGAGGAAGTGTCATCAAAGGCATAAAAGTAGGTTACAGACAAAAACCGTGAGAAAGTGCAGAGTAAAACATAACAAAAATAATAGTTGAAGACGTTCGGGCTAAGGGATTAGGTAGTAACCCCGTAGGTAATGAGCGCATAGAGAGGCCAAAGGTAAACAACAAAGGGGCCAAGATAAGTGAAAGGGGAAGTTCCTTGGAAATGTAGGGTGAAAGGAACGCTGAAGGGGCGCGGTGACCGAAAAGGTAAGTCAGTCATAGTAACCGGCTGCCCCTAATGTGTGGCTGGAGAGAGAGGTTAGTATAAACTAATGGGAAGAAGGACTATAACAAAGTCCGGTAGCGTGTAGCAGGGGAACATGAAAGCCAGGAATACGCGCCCGTTTACGAGTCGAGATGGTGCTTGCAAATAAGCAAAGCACAATGCACGCAATGAGAACAAAAAACGAACATATGAGTCGAGCGCGACAACCGCGTGGGAGCGGGTCGGAGCTTACCTAGTGGGTTGACAAGCCGGTCGTGTACCGACGGTGAATCGCGTCTCTGTGTGTTGATGTAGCCGCGCTCGTGTATTAAAGTACGTTTGGTGGGCAGTGAAAAGGGCAAAAGGACTATCTGGGTTAGAAGAGAGTAAGAAGGGCGGAATGTGGCGGCCATCTTAAGATGTCTAAGTACAATAGTAAAGTATGGTGAATGTTGGTAGACTAAGGATAATAAGTGATGAAAAAAAGAAGATATCTCTTTTTGTGTTTGAGGGAAAGAGAAAGAAGAGAGACCCATATTAGTGGACATGCTGGTGCCATGTATGGTTAAGACAAATATTGAACAGTCAATTTTAATATGTACAAGATAATGTTGGCATAGTCTATTGCAATGCTATCCATTAGGAGAATAAAATGTAAACGAGTATTGTACGGTCCTAGAAGAGTAGGTCTTAGCACCGAATTAATATGGTGGATAAAATACAGGCATGAGTTTACATAAATAGAAAAGATAAAATGATGAAATGACAAGGTGAGTGGTGCGGTGGCCAAACAGCCCCAATGTGTGACCAAAATCAAATGGGACATAATACTGCTCATCCCTAGATGCAACCCGATTAGTTGTAACAAGTGAATATTCCTGCATAGTTAGACATTTGATAAATTTACAGACACAAGAACAAGTATACATAAGTATGCAGTGACCCCGGAGCCCCCCGGCCTAATCACATTCTAAGACAGGAAAAACTGCAGTTCGCGATCAGTGTTAAGCCCTTGTTCCACTGCGTGGAGTTTTAAAATCCATTTTGCCTCGCATTTATGTAGATCCTTGGTTCTGTCTCCACCTCTGGGTGAGTTGGCAACATGAGCCACTCCATGATACCTGACCTTGGTGAGATCACTTTCACCGTGTAGAGTATTGAAGTGTACAGCAAATGGGTACGTGGTGTTAAGGTTTCTAATGGCTCTCACGTGCTCCTGTATGCGTTCATTGAGAGGGCGTATTGTGCTGCCTATGTAAATGAGACCACATACACATATAACACAGTACACTGTGAATCTCGTATTGCAGTTGATGAAGTCATTGATGTGATAGGTGGTCCTTGTGTTGTAGGCAAAGGATGTGATCTTGTTGAGAGCCAGAGGGCACGATATGCAACAGCCACATTTGTAGAAGCCCTTAGGCTTGCCTGGAATCCAGGTGGGGGGGGATGTTTGCGTGTGGGAGGCGAGGAAACTGGGACACAAAATATTCCTAAGTGTGCGTCCCCTGCTGTGTGTCATTGTGGGTGAACCGTTGATTTAGTCCTTGAGACATGAGTCTAGCAGTAGTAGGTGCCAGTGTTTGTTGAGAATACGGTGTACCTTTTTGCTGGCAGGGCTGTATTGTGTGATGAAGGAAACAGGACGTTTGGTAGAGTCAGTTGTAGGGGACTTTCTAGCCCTTCTGATGAGTAGGGAGTGTTGGTCCTTAGAGGAGATGCGGTTGCTGGCTGCCGGGATGAGTTTGTTTGTGTAACCTCGTGCCCGAAATCGTTGTTTCAGGTTCTCGAGTTCCTGGTTGAAAATGTCAGTATTGGTACAGTTACGTCTAACCCTAACCATTTCACCATATGGTATTGCTCTGATTTGTGTAAAGGGATGAGCACTCCGTGCGTGTAGAATGGAGTTGCAGGCTGTCGGTTTTCTGTACAATCTGGATGTTATTTTGTTGTCATTGATGTATAGCAGAAGGTCCAGGAATTCAATCTGGGCACAGTCAACCTTATGTGTAAAAGTAATGTTGAACTCATTCTTGTTAAGGTGGCATATAAGTGAGTTAAGGTCTGACATACTACCTGTCCAGATTACCAGAATGCCGTCGATGTATCTCCCCCAGTATAAAACATGTTGAGTAATGTGTGTCGGGCAGTTGTTCCAAAGATGTACCTTTTCAAATTGGCCCATGTATAGATTCGCATAGGAGGGTGAGAATTTGGCTCCCATGGCAACTCCCTGTCATTGTCGGTACCAGTTCCCATTGTGTATGAAGACATTGTTTTCCAGTACCATGCGTGTAAGATCGAGGAGCATGAGTGTGTGTTCATATAGCGTGGCATCTCGCACGTTGAGGGTGTCTGAGAGCATCCTGAGACCCATTTAGAGGGGAATAGACGTGTACAGTGAACTAACGTCAATGCTAACAAACAGACACTCCGCCGTCCATTCAACATCTTCCAGCTGGCATAGTAGGTCCCTAGTGTCTTGGATATAGGAGGGAAGGTTGCGTACCAAGGGCTGGAGAAAGGAATCTATGTATTCCGAGATCGGTTCCGTTGGAGAGCTGATGCCCGAGATAATGGGTCTGCCTGGTGGAAAGCTGGTCGTTTTGTGCACCTTGGGTAGAATGTATATGCATGGAGCCCGGGGTGCCGAGACAAGCAGGTATCTGTATTCAAGGTCAGAGAGTAGGCAGAGATTTTTCCAATAGGCCAATTTGTCTGAAATGAGAGTTGAAATGGCAGAGAGGGGGTTGGATCGCATCGGAGTATAGGCTTGTGTATCAGCCAATTGTCTGTCGATTTCCATTAGATAGTCAGATCTATTCATGACTACAACGTTGCCCCCTTTATCGGCCTCCTTGATCACTAAGTCAGTCCGTTTGGAAAGTCTCTGTAGGGCTAAAACCTCATTGTAGTTAAGGTTGTTGTTCTGTCTACGTATGTAAGTGGTGGGTTTGTCCTCAAGGTGGAAAAGTTCAGTACTTACTGCTTTATGAAAAAAATCTATATAGTTGTCAGGAGGTAGTACCGGGACAAAAGTGGATTTGGGTTTAAGTCCACTGTTGAGGTCTAAATTGGATGGAATGTCTAGCTGGACCCGTAATGTGTCCGAATCGGGGGGTGATGTAGAGGTATTGTCAAGTGAGAGGATCGTGTGGATGTCCTGTAGATCCCTGATGGACTGGTTACAAGCCGGTGTGGGACTGCGGATGCCACTATAAGGCTGTGGTCTATTGTGAAAGAACTTTTTAAGCTTCAGATTGCGTACAAATTTATAGAGATCAATATGTATGTTGGTGTAATTTGGTGTGGAAGTTGAACAGAAACCCAAACCTCTTTTAAGGATGTTTATTTCATGAATGGACAAGTCAACATTAGAAAGGTTCATGACCTGTACAGAGTCCTCTGATACAGTAAGTGGGTCTTGGTGGGGGGTAACCATCAAGGTCTTTGGGTTCTCGTAGTGGAGCGAGTTGTCACGCCCTCCCTTGTGTTCGTTGCTGCGTTTCCTCCCCCCCGCCGGGTGGGTTTGGGCCTGTTCTGTTGTAATTTTGTCGAACCCCCTTTCTGTAGCGACCTAGCTCCTCTAAAAAAGAACTCGAGTAAAGAGTGGTATTGGAGACGGTTGCGTTGTCAGAGGGCCTTGCCATGGGTGCGTCTGCACAATCACTAGACAGGTTAGATATATCGGATAAGCTGCCTGAAGCTGACCCGGTTGGGGTTGTAAGATTAGTCTGTGTGTTGTGTGTGTCCCTATTGACCTGATCAAATTTGCGTGCAAAGGTATAAATTCTCCCTTTGCTGTAGTCATTCTCATCCCTAATGAGTTTTCTCATCTTTTTGTCCTTAACATAGAGCTGGTAACCATTGAGAATCTCTTTCATAATAGCATAGTTTTTGTCAGTTGCCTCGGTTAGGTTGAGACCCCTTATCTCCTCTTCTAGTGAAGCAATGTCAAGAAGCAATTTGCCACGTTTCCTGTCTGCATGTTTAATTAGTATATTAATCATACTAAAGGAGGTGGAAGAAATAAGGTGTTCCCATTCCCCAAGTAAATCGGGGTCGAGATCTTCAAATGAGGGAAATATTATGACCCGTAATCCCCTGGGAATTTGTTTCAATTCTAGGTAGCGTTTGAGGGTGGTAATGTCCCACCAGCGTGCAAGTTCTTGTTTCCTTAATCTTTCCAACTTGATACATTTTTGCCTTAGTTCTTCCTTGGGTGGTGTGGAGTTAGTTGTGTATGTAGCATGAGATTTTTTAGAAAAGAGTTCTGCAGTTAAGAGATCTCGATTGTCGTCAAAGGAAGCCATGCTTGAGTGTCTTGGAGAGATAAGCCAGAAACAGAAAGTACAAATGAGAAAGTATAACTAGATGTCCGTGTAGAGGGAGTGCAGCTCACCGCATATGGTCAGAAAGCAACCAAAAGCAAACAATATGAGGGTAGTTAGGGTGAGAGCAGCCGCACTTCCGTTGAGTAACAACACAAGTAAATAAGAGAATCAGTGAGAATTAGACATTGGTGCTCGATGGGTCGGGTGCCTAACTCCCCTAATAGGCACAGAAATGCGTAACAGGTACACAATGGAAATAACAGCAGAATGACCCCGGCACACAGAATCGGTGTAGTCACAGTTCAAAATGTAGGACAAGTGTCCCTGGTGTCAGACAATTGGCTGATACACAAGCCTATACTCCGATGCGATCCAACCCCCTCTCTGCCATTTCAACTCTCATTTCAGACAAATTGGCCTATTGGAAAAATCTCTGTCTACTCTCTGACCTTGAATACAGATACCTGCTTGTCTCGGCACCCCGGGCTCCATGCATATACATTCTACCCAAGGTACACAAAACGACCAACTTTCCACCAGGCAGACCCATTATCTCGGGCATCAGCTCTCCAACGGAACCGATCTCGGAATACATAGATTCCTTTCTCCAGCCCTTGGTATGCAACCTTCCCTCCTATATCCAAGACACTAGGGACCTACTATGCCAGCTGGAAGATGTTGAATGGACGGAGGAGTGTCTGTTTGTTAGCATTGACGTTAGTTCACTGTACACGTCTATTCCCCTCGAAATGGGTCTCAGGATGCTCTCAGACACCCTCAACGTGCGAGATGCCACTCTATATGAACACACACTCATGCTCCTCGATCTTACACGCATGGTACTGGAAAACAATGTCTTCATACACAATGGGAACTGGTACCGACAATGCCAGGGAATTGCCATGGGAGCCAAATTCTCACCCTCCTATGCAAATCTATACATGGGCCAATTTGAAAAGGTACATCTTTGGAACAACTGCCCGACACACATTACTCAACATGTTTTATACTGGGGGAGATACATCGACGACATTCTGGTAATCTGGACAGGTAGTATGTCAGACCTTAACTCACTTATATGCCACCTTAACAAGAATGAGTTCAACCTTACTTTTACACATAAGGTTGACTGTGCCCAGATTGAATTCCTGGACCTTCTGCTATACATCAATGACAACAAAATAACATCCAGATTGTACAGAAAACCGACAGCCTGCAACTCCATTCTACATGCACGGAGTGCTCATCCCTTTACACAAATCAGAGCAATACCATATGGTGAAATGGTTAGGGTTAGACGTAACTGTACCAATACTGACATTTTCAACCAGGAACTCGAGAACCTGAAACAACGATTTCGGGCACGAGGTTACACAAACAAACTCATCTCGGCAGCCAGCAACCGCATCTCCTCTAAGGACCAACACTCCCTACTCATCAGAAGGGCTAGAAAGTCCCCTACAACTGACTCTACCAAACGTCCTGTTTCCTTCATCACACAATACAGCCCTGCCAGCAAAAAGGTACACCGTATTCTCAACAAACACTGGCACCTACTACTGCTAGACTCATGTCTCAAGGACTATATCAACGGTTCACCCACAATGACACACAGCAGGGGACGCACACTTAGGAATATTTTGTGTCCCAGTTTCTTCGCCTCGCACACGCAAACATCCCCCCCCCCCAACCTGGATTCCAGGCAAGCCTAAGGGCTTCTACAAATGTGGCTGTTGCATATCGTGCCCTCTGGCTCTCAACAAGATCACATACTTTGCCTACAACACAAGGACCACCTATCACATCAATGACTTCATCAACTGCAATACGAGATTCACAGTGTACTGTGTTATATGTGTATGTGGTCTCATTTACATAGGCAGCACAATACGCCCTCTCAAGGAACGCATACAGGAGCACGTGAGAGCCATTAGAAACCTTAACACCACGTACCCATTGGCTGTACACTTCAATACTCTACACGGTGAAAGTGATCTCACCAAGGTCAGGTATCATGGAGTTGCTCATGTTGCCAACTCACCCAGAGGTGGAGACAGAACCAAGGATCTACGTAAATGCGAGGCAAAATGGATTTTAAAACTCCGCGCAGTGGAACAAGGGCTTAACACTGATCGCAAACTGCATTTTTTCCTGTCTTAGAATGTGATTAGGCCGGGGGGCTCTCGGGTCACTGCATACTTATGTATACTTGTTCTTGTGTCTGTAAATTTATCAAATGTCTAACTATGCAGGAATATTCACTTGTTACAACTAAGCGGGTTGCATGTAGGGATGAGCAGTATTATGTCCCATTTGATTTTGGTCACACATTGGGGCTATTTGGCCACCGCACCACTCACCTTGTCATTTCATCATTTTATCTTTTCTATTTATGTAAACTCATGCCTGTATTTTATCCACCATATTAATTCAGTGCTAAGACCTACTCTTCTAGGACCGTACAATACTCGTTTACATTTTATTCTCCTAATGGATAGCATTGCAATAGACTATGCCAACATTATCTTATACATATTAAAATTGACTGTTCAATATTTGTCTTAACCATACATGGCACCAGCATGTCCACTAATATGGGTCTCTCTTCTTTCTCTTTCCCTCAAACACAAAAAGAGATATCTTCTTTTTTTCATCACTTATTATCCTTAGTCTACCAACATTCACCATACTTTACTATTGTACTTAGACATCTTAAGATGGCCGCCACATTCCGCCCTTCTTACTCTCTTCTAACCCAGACAGTCCTTTTGCCCTTTTCACTGCCCACCAAACGTACTTTAATATACAAGCGCGGCTACATCAACACACAGAGACGCGCTTCACCGTCAGTACACGACCGGCTTGTCAACTCACTAGGTAAGCTCCGACCCGCTCCCACGCGGTTGTCGCGCTCGACTCATATGTTCGTTTTTTGTTCTCATTGCGTGCATTGTGCTTTGCTTATTTGCAAGCACCATCTCGACTCGTAAACGGGCGCGTATTCCTGGCTTTCATGTTCCCCTGCTACACGCTACCGGACTTTGTTATAGTCCTTCTTCCCATTAGTTTATACTAACCTCTCTCTCCAGCCACACATTAGGGGCAGCCGGTTACTATGACTGACTTACCTTTTCGGTCACCGCGCCCCTTCAGCGTTCCTTTCACCCTACATTTCCAAGGAACTTCCCCTTTCACTTATCTTGGCCCCTTTGTTGTTTACCTTTGGCCTCTCTATGCGCTCATTACCTACGGGGTTACTACCTAATCCCTTAGCCCGAACGTCCATCAACTATTATTTTTGTTATGTTTTACTCTGCACTTTCTCACAGTTTTTGTCTGTAACCTACTTTTATGCCTTTGATGACACTTCCTCTTACCAACATTGACCTACTCATCTTGGTATGCTCACATAGGCGCATACCTTGCTCAATTTTTTGCTTACTTTACCTCACTCACGGGTCGAATTCCTTTTGACATCAACGCAATTGTTCAACTACTCTACATATATGCGCATTATTATCTCACCAGCATTTCCTGCCTCATTTATCTTGGTTCCCCATAGGATTATCTAATTTACGCAGCGAGTCACTATATTCTGTCATGTCTCCTTATATTTACCATGTTACTCACACAGGGTCTCCAACTGAGGCTTATCAAGGCTTCTTTTGCTTACCGACATATACCAGATCGGTCATACTCACTATCAACCATTCAACTCCTTATAACGGTTCCACCCAATACTTACCTTCCTGGCTAACTGGCCCAGGTATGATTTTTTACCTCCGTACCCTACTCTCGTATGCACCTACCCCCTTTCTCCTATTACGTCTTGGCTTCACCTAGGAATCACTTCTCTTGGGGTATTATTTGGTGGTCATTATCACAATCCAACACACGGTTTCGATCTATGAGTTGCTCTCCTCTTCCTAACTCTTTTTCTCTTCCTAATTGCCCTTTCCTTTACACATGGGATTTCTGTTCACAATTTTCACTACTGTTAGCCATGCCTACCCAATTTGACGTCACAAATATAAATGTGCATACACACTCACATGGGTTAAGTTTTACACGGGCACCTGTCCCTTTGGACTTAGACTAAGCCTACTTACCCTTGTTTTACTCCCATATATCGTGTACACCATTTATTGTTTTACAGCCTTGAAAAAGTCACTTGTGTGACGAAACACGTGTTGGCTGTTCTTTGATGACTACGTAAACCTGTGGCAAATTGGGCCTACAAATAAAGACACTTGCATCACCAACTGAGGACTCTTCAGATTTATTACCCACGCCCGGAACCTGAACACCAGGGACACTTGTCCTACATTTTGAACTGTGACTACACCGATTCTGTGTGCCGGGGTCATTCGGCTGTTATTTGTCTGTAGTTATTGAGTTAGGACAGCTTAGATTAGATTCTTTATTTACAGCCCCAGACACGTTGTACCTCTGAATCCACTTCGCATCTTCTTCCTAACTGTCAATCCCTCGAATCCTCATCCTACAACATTCTACGTTTTCCCCATGCACAGTGGAATGCCAAGGGATGTGCTGGCTCGTGTACAGCATGACTCTGATTCATGTTACAACACATCTTCCCCTTTTACACGTTCAATTGAAATAAACATACACTTAATAACTGATACCCCATTACATACATGAACTAATAAAACAAATACATTCTTATAAACACAACACAATGGATGAATAAATACTTAACTCATCAGACTAACAACCCATCTAGCCTGTGTGGTGTTAAGCAGTATGAACACATTCAAAATCATCAAACCTCTTTGGTTTGGAAATAATTCTACCAAATCTTCCAGTATTGATTTGGCTGTTCTTGTTTGTATTATTCTGCAAGTTTTGAGTAAAAGAAGTTTTACCGTCCTGAAATGGAGTCTGAACCCTCTTATCAGTTTGTGTGTCTGAATTAGCCACTTCCCTATTCACTTCTCCATCTGTTTCTATCCACTCATAATTCTTGACTGTCTCTCTCTCAGCTTGTATGTCATTCCTACACTTTGCGATTCTGGCCAAATGCCACACTTTCCCATCGCTTAACTTAACTGAGTTATGGAACACTTCCCACACTCTGAGTGGCTCAGAAAATCTACTTTCTCCCTTCTGAACTTTCCTTTCTTTTCTTACTCTAACCCAATCTCCCCATTTCACATTAGACTCTCTGGTTCCGATTTTCTTGGCATACAATTCCTTATATGCTTGCTGGGCCATATTGATTTTCATTCTCACTAGATTTGGAGACCACTCAGCTTTTTTTACTGAAGATAACTAACCAAGATCTTTGCCAATTGCTTCACGACGTGTCATCAAAGAAAATGGGCTTTCTTCAGTGATACTACTGGGAATAATCCTATAAACCCAAATTAACTTATACAATTCACTTTCCCAATTCAAACAATTGCTTTTAGCCAGTTGGATACTACCTTTGATGACCCTGTTGAAGCGTTCCACTAAACCATTTCCCTCTGGATGGTACAAAGAGGTTGTTTTGTGAATGATACCATTTCTTTTAAAAAATGTCTTAAATTTCTCAGCAATAAATTGAGGCCCATTGTCAGTAATTAATATCTTAGGTAGACCTTCTCTCATAAAAATTTAATCTGAAAATGTAATGATCCTTACACATTCTGCCTTATGCACAATTTCAATCTCTGGCCATTTTGAGAAATGGTCCACTGCAACCAGAATATATTTATATTCACCCTCATTACATTCCACCGGACCTTCCACGTCCAAACCAATTTTCTCCCAAGAGATCTCAGGGCATGTAATGGGTGATAGAGGTGGTTTAAACATCTTCTGGCACTTATCAGACTTATTACACTCCATACAGTCTCATATTTTATTTTAAATTTGTATATCAATACCCAGCTACCAATACTTGTTTTTGACTCTTTGTTCAGTTTTTGATATTCCAAGATGCCCTTCATGACATAAATCTAGTATCTTTCTCCTAAGAGACACTGGAGGGACTGCTCTCCCACATCTGAACATTATGTCATTCTCTAAAACAAGTTCATTTCTTATTTCCCAGAATGCTCTTTCATCTGTCCATAGTTATTTTTTGTTAGGCCAACTCTCGTTTATGTAACTTGCTATTTTTTTTAACTTCTCGTCCTTATTCCAGCCCTTTTTCCATTCCGTAATGTCAATGCCTTCCATTCCTTCATCAAATAATCCAGCCACACAGCTTTCATCGTCCAACAGTTCATGTGTATCAGTTACAGGTAATGGCATTCTACTTAAAAAATCTGCTTCTCTGTTTTTGACCCCCGGCCAATACTGGAGATCATAAGTAAAGTCCAACAATTTTACTGACATTCTGCTCAATCTTGGGGAGGCATTTAGCAAACCTGCCGCTGTTAACACTTTTGTCAAAGGTTTATGTTTCGATCTTAACAATTCATGGAGTCCCCACACAAATTGACGAAAATGATTCAACACCGAAACACATGCCAGTGTTTCACGTTCTATAACCGAATATCTTTCCTCAGCTGGAGTCAACGAGCGTGATGCAAATGCAACAACCCATTCATTGTTCTCATCATCACACTGGGTCAATACCGCACCCAACCCTTTATTGCTTGCATCAGTTGTAACAATGGTTTTGCATTTTGGGTCAAACCCTTTTAGAAACGGTGCATTACAAATATCACTTTTCACATTTTGAAATGCATTTTGACAATCTTTTGAGCATTTAAATTTTGTTTGTTTTTGAGTAGCTTTCGTGTATGGTATGTTTACTTTGAAAAACTCATAATGAACTTAGAATAGAATTCGATTAAACCCATCTTTCCAAGTCGGACATGGGGCATCTTTGATGGCTTCCACTAGAGCTTGTTTAGGTTTAATGCCATTCTTGCTGATACTATGTCCCAAGTATACCACTTCATTTTGAGCGAATTTGCACTTACTATATTCTATTGTCAACCCTTTTTCCTTGATAGTTTCTAGGACTAGTTTCAACTTGTTGTCATGCTCCTCCTTTTTTTTCCCCATAATCAGTTTATTCATAATCCTCTGGAACATCGCAGCAGCTGATGCCAAACCAAAAGGTAACCTGGTAAATCGATAACATCCAGAAGGTGTTATGAAAGTTGTGTATTTTTTACTATCCTGGTGTAAGGGCACCTGATAATAAGCAGATTTTACATTAATAGTTGAAACTAGGACACATCTTTTGTCGCAGCAAACATTTCATTAATGCAGGGTAATGGATACTGATCTACTAGGATGTTTTTATTCAATTCCCGAAGGTCCACACACAATCTTACCTTCCCATTTGGTCGCCTTACTACTTCTAACGGAGACATGCATTCAGCAGATTCAACTTGCTCAATAATGCCATCCATCTCCAGTTTCGCCAATTCTTGGCAAACCTCCTGTTTAATGGACATAGGTATGTGCCTGACTTTATGAACACACGGAATCACTGAAGACTTTAATTCTATTTTGTGTATAAAATCATTAAGCCTCCCTATCTTCCCAGAAAATACTTCCGGATATGCCTCAAACCATTCTTCTTTCTTTATATTGATATTATTATTCTGAATAGACAACACTGGTTCAGGGTTGTTTGGATTTAATATTATTCCTAGTTCACCTTGGTCAGCCCAACCTAAAACTGACGGTCCCTTTTTGGATACATAAAATTTGCACTTGGCCTTTCTATCCTTAAATTGAAATTCTAGTTCATGTAAACCCAAAAATTCAATTCTATTTCCTGTATAACTCTTGGCTACTATATCAGATTTGTTAAGATGTGTGCCTAATTTTGTTTTTCCACACATCCTCATTCACTATGGTAAAGGGTGATCCAGAATCTGCAATTACATTAATCATCACCCCCCTAACATTCAATTCGCACATTGGTTTCTTCCTCTTAACTTGGTCTACATCTAGGATGTCATACTCAATGCAGAAAACATGGTGTACATTGATGTTCTCAGAATCATTAGAATTGGAGTCACTGTCCTCCCTAATACATTTAACGTTCATTTTGTTGTTGCTATTTTTCCTCCTGCAAACCTTTGCATAGTGACCTACATCACTACAATGGGAACACTTTTGATTTCTTGCAGGACATTTCTTAAAGAATGCTAAATGGTCAGTGCTCCCACACCTGTACCACCTTTTTTCACCCGCATTCATAGTTTTAAGATCGCCAACAACGTTATGTTTGGTATTCATGTCTTCTTGTAGTCCTTTCTTATTTACATTTACTTTCCTGTATTTTGTACTCAAAATTTTGCTAACTTCTTTTACTTCCTGTGTTTCGTCAATAACTGCTTTGGCACATCTTCCTGTGAGTTCCGCTTTCTTTACCAGAGCCATTACCTCCTTTTTAGGTGCTCCACCATTAACCCACAGTTTATCCTGAATATTTGGATTGCTTGCATGCATAATAGTTTGGTCACGAATGAGTTCTTCATGAAGAGATCCAAAACAACAAGTTAATGCTAGATTACGAAGTGCTGCCACATAGTCATCAACGCTTTCAGATTTACCTTGCTTGCTCTGGAAAACCTTGTACCTATCCACAGCAACACACACAATAGGTGAAAAATGTGAATCAAGGTCTTCCAATGCATGCAAAAATACATCTCCTCCCTCTCTTGGTTTCTTTTCTATTTGGTTGTACGTTTTAAGCCCTCCTGGACCTAAGCAATATAGTAATACCATATTTTTTTTTCTCGGGTGAGAAATCCTCTTCTTCAAAAGTCTCAATATAATTGCAAAAGTATTTTTCCATTCCTTCCAAGGCATAGTGGGTTCACCATTCACAGGTAAAAATGGTTGTGGATTTGTTAAATTTAATGTATTTAGTGCACACATGCTTTTTACGAAGCTTGAATTTACAAAACGTTAAATAGAATGTACTTTCTGCAGCTTACTTAAACACAAAATTGTGTTTGTTGTCTTCAAGTGTTACCAAGTGACAATATTGGATGTGAAATATATAGAAGCATTCACTGTTAGAATTGTTGGCCTGTAATCCATTCAAAGCATGTGTGAGCTCACATTAATTTGTTTACTGTTCACTGCAAGAAATTAAATTCCCAGTAGGGGGCGCACCCGTATTAACAATTTAGCAGTTTATTTTAGTTCCCTGAATAATCACAGTACCATGAAAACAACTCGTCGTTTCAGCTTTGTGAAAATCAATGGTTCCAATTTAATGATCCCCTTTTGTTAAAAACTGTGCAGTTCAGCATGAAATTGCCATACCTATGTATAATATCAGCAGCTCTGCGCATTAGCGAATATGTATGCCAAACAAGGATGTTAACCGTGTGCACTAACAGCCCGTCTCCACACTGATTCCTTGATCATAGGAATGCGTGCACATACACTAAAAGTCAATCAGCAGTTCCTTGAACTTGGTTCTTCCTTATATGGAACTGGCAAGTATTTTAAACTCACCCTGTGTACTTAAAAGCGTAATGCAGTATAAATGCAGGTCAATACACATTAATTCTTGGGAAATTAGTCATGACATGACAAGTCTACATTACGTTCCGTCGTTTCCTCACAGTTGCTGAACGAGTCCCCACCTACTGCTTTGCATGTCCAGAGCTGTGCCAGCTCGTCGCCAATTTCTGTAGTAATTGAGTCAGGACAGTTTAGATCAGATTCTTTATTTACAGCCCCAGACACGTAGTACCTCTGAATCCACTTTGCATCTTCTTCCTAACTGTCAGTCCCTCAAATTCTCATCCTACAATATTCTACGTTTTTCCTATGCGCAGTGGAATGCCAAGGGACCAGCCACTTATACCCTAATACAAGGATGTTCTCCAAAGTCAGCAGTGCCCTGAGATCGGGCAGTACAACCTGTCTTCTGAGTAATACACACGTGTTCTGTTAGTTGGAGTAAGATATATTGCTCCTGATCCCAGACGATTTAAGGCCAGATCTATAATGCCCTATTCAAGAATGACATAACACAGCAAAGTACTCCATTCAATGAAGCCTGGACACAAATGACTGCCTGGGTAGAGCAGTCGGCACTGGTATGGTGCTTAGGCACAGCTCTTGGATTTGCTCCACCAGATTTTCCAGTGATGTCTAGCAGTCACATATAGCTATGTCTTTTGATGTGCCCCATACCTTCAGAGGCAAAACAAATTTGACTTACAGTGTTTCAAGGACAGTAAGGCAATGACACACTCTCTTGGTCTCGAGTTGCTGGTGTGCCAGTTCCACCAGCGATTTTATCCCTTTTGAGGCTTTGAAAGGGGATATCAACACAGACTATGTCAGAACATACCTCAACAACTACAGGCCTCTCAGCCTGTTTGAGGTAGAGGCAGGAGTCCAGGCTGCCAGGGGCAAATATCTACCCAAACCCCAGCCCCACATCCAGTAGCTGCCCAGCCCCACCTCCAGGCCGCTTTAAGTGACCCTCTGCAGCTCACAGGCTCCGGGGAGATCATCTTTCACCTCCCCAGGTGAAGGAGTATCCTACCAATGGGTGCTCCAAATTGTGAAACATGATTACTCCCTACCCTTCCTGTCACATCCATTGCATATACCACCCACAACACAACACCTTCCAGATGACCACTTGTTCATACTCCAAGTGGAATTTCAGGCTCTCTTAGCTAAGGGAGCAATAGAGAGGGTGCTGGCATCAGAGACTGGATCTGGCTGGTATTCCCATTCTTTCCTGGTGCTGATAAAGCATGAAAGTCTTCATCCTCTGAACATTTGACTTCGGAAGGACAAATTCAAAAGGCCCACCCTGGCCCAAGTTCTGGCTGGCCTGAATCCAGGCGACTGAATGGTAGCACTGGATTTGCAGGACATCTATTTCCACAGTCCTGTCCTGTACTCCCACAGGCATTAACTGAGGTTTTCAGGTAGGCCAAGATCACTTTCTGTTCTCAATGCTCTCCTTTGGCCTTATCAGTGCACCTCAGGTGTTCACAAAGATGATGGTGGTGGTTGCAGCCCATTCGCAGAGGTTGGGAATACTAGTGTTCCCGTACCTGGACGACTGGTTGCTGAAGGTGGGCTCATCTGAAACAGTGGTAGACCACCTAGACAATGGCCAGCTTGTTGACATCATTGGGTTTTCCATGTATGTGCTGAAGTTACACATGACTCCTACACAATGGCGCCCCTTCATCATCTCCATCCTGAATACAGTGCTTTTCCGAGTCTTCCCTCCACCTCAACCAGTCCAGGCCATTTGGGAACCTGATGTTTCAAACTTTGACGTGGGTCTCAGTGAGAGAGGCGCTCAGGCTTCTTGGCCTCTTGAACTCCTCATCCTGCTTGTGGACCACTTCAGGTAGCACATAGGGTGTCAGTGGGCTCAGCACTAAGGGAACGTTTTGAATTATATGCAGGTGTCAGAGGAGACTGTGAAAGACCTGCAGTGGTGGCTGCTTGATCGCAATTGGTCCGGTGACATAACTAATTGTTGTGATGTATGCATTGTTGCTGAGTTGGGGAGGTCATCTGAGAGAGGTGGAGATCAGATGACTCTGGTCTTTGGCAGAGATCATTGGGGTCTACATATCAACTTGTTGGAGTTGCAGGCAATTTGCTTAGGTCTGAAGGTGTTCCTTCCGATCACCCGGGGGGAAAGGTAGAGGTGCTCACCGACAACACAAACGCCATGTGATACTGCAGCAAACAAGGCAGTGTGCAGTACTGGGTCCTGTGCATGGAAACTTCACTCCTATGGGCGTGGCAGAATGCTCAGAGCATCTTTCTGAGTGCACAGCACCAGGCAGGATCTTTAAACCCATAGTGGGTGAACTCAGCTGACATTGCCTACTGGATATCAAATGGCTGTTACATTCAGAGGTGGTGCAGGTTGTCTTCCAACAATGGAGGAAAATTCACTCAATCTATTCGCCACTGCAGAGAATGAGCAGTGTCCAAGCATTTGTGCACTGGAGTTCCCAAGGTGGTTCTTTCTCTGTGCCGCTTTCCGCCTGGGAAACGGTTTGTGATTCCTGTTTGCCATTAAACCTCTAACTCTTCTCTCCAGAGCAGTGAAAAAGATCAAGAAAGACCGAGTCCAAGCCTTGTAGCCCTGGACTGGGCGAGGAGAGTGTGGTACTAGGAACTTCTGGACATGAGCATTTGTCCTTTGATCTAGCTGCTCCTTTGGGAGGCCCTCTCATTGCAACAATTGGACCGAGTTCTGCACCAGAGTCTGCACAACTTACACAGTGACTGTTGCTGGCTTTCAGCCTTCCTTCTGAAGTAGTTAGTGTAATCCTGGAATCTAGGGGTCCTTCAACCAAAACCTGAATATGCAGGATGTTAGGAGAAGTTTGTTGTCTGGCATTCATCCTGTGACATTCACCCTGTACAAGCTAAGTTGTCTGACATATTATTTTTTCTCTCTCTCTAGCCCAGCAAAGCCTTGCTGTGGCATCAGTCAGGGCTTATAATTTGGCCTTTTCAGCCTTCCTACAGTTAGCTGATCAGCCATCCCTTTTCAAAGGTTGTGATGCATTTTCAAAGGGGCTGATCCACATGTTCTTGGCAACACATTTTGTAATGCTGCAGTGATGCTTCAATTTGGTTTTGATGACCTTGATGTACTTTCCTTTTGAATCAATGCACCCCTGTTCTATACACCTTTTGACCATAAAGATAGTGTTCTTCATCACTATCACCTCTGCACGAGTGAGTGGACTTGAGGCCTTGTCCATCCAGCAGCCTTACACATCTATCTTTCTGGACAAGCTGGTCAGACTTTCTTGCTACAGGTAGTCATGCTTCCCTTGCACATAGGGCAATCCATTACTTTTCAGTCTTTCAATACTCTACCTCATCTATTCAAAGAAGAGGACTAGCTCCACTATAATCTTAATAGGTTCTCAGTTTTTACATCAATCGGACCAGAGACCACTGGTTAGACAATCAACTTTTTGTGGACTTCTCTGGAGCAAAAAAAAGGAAAAACAGAAAAGGGAAAAGAAAAACATCCACCCCTGGGTTATTATGCATAAATATGAATCCTGGTAATTACTCGGGCAACATCCCAGGACATCGTTATTTTGCACACCATGCCACCTCAGTTTGGACCCTGTTATATGCATATCAGTCTTGACCCTGCTCCAATGGGAAAAGTCCAGCCCAAAGTTCCAAGCCAGATCTTTCCTGAACCTGAACTTAAGCAAACTAGGACCAATTTCACCCTGATTAGGGCTCATCATATAGTTATTGCTTGGTTCCAGTGACACTGTGTGCACAGAACATCTGCCAGTCTGCTACGTGAGGATGGCTACACATGTAAACATACCAATATTGCTTGGAGAGCAAGGTGCAGCGGAATGGATAGGTCTCCAGATCTCTTTTGTAGGATTTCTTAGTTTTAGTTATTCCAGAGACCCACCACAAAGTGAGGAATCTGCAGTTAGAAGGCTTTATCAGAAGTACAAGTTACTGAGCTTTGGTAACACCTTTACTGGTAGAGAAGCTATCTAACCACGGATTCCTCACTGAGCTGCCCTCCTGTCTGTTCTGTAGAATGGATGTATGCAGCCCGTTAATAAGATCCCAAGATTAGAGCACTTTATACAGGCATGATCTGATTTCTAAGGACTTTGTGCCTGACGGCGCAGACCCAAACATCAGAAAGAATCTGTCATCAGCACAGAGGTAGCACAGATATAATTGGCCTCAACGTAACATCTGGGACAGACTCAATACAAAGCTGCACGATGCCAACTACATTTGCACAAGGTAGTTGCTATGAAAGTCTTCTGGATCCATTCTGATGCTTGGAGAAATTCACAAGGTGGGGAATCTGCAATCACATAGGGTCTCTACCTGAAAAGGCATTACCAAAGGCAAGTAACATGTTAGTCTCGCTACTGTGGACCTATCTCCATGTAGTATTTAAAATGTTCCCAGCATATAACCTGTCTATTATGCTTTCTCTGCATTGCGGCGTAGAGATGTGATTGAAGGGTGTGTCTGTATTGTCCTGAGTGCTGAGTAACAGATCATACAGCATGAAGAAAGCTGTCTTTTTATATGGTCTATCAAAATGAGATATATCATGCAAAGATTCCAGGGATTCCCTTGTTGGTGGATAGGGGCTTGCTCTAGCAATCCCAAGATGCTTTTTTAGGGGGTAGTGTGGTCGGTCAGCCTTATCAGAGAAGGGTGTGAGACACCTGCAAATACACACACAGTCAATAAAAGAGACATGACTCGAGAAGGAGATCCACACCAATGTACAACAACAACAAGCATCTTTATATATGTTTTGGCACCAGAACCCATATGATCAGGTAAGTATGTTTTGCAAGAAAAATCTTTACAGTTTTGAAAAGTGAAATTTCTGAAAAGCTGCAATGTTTTCCTATGGAGACAAAAACAAGTACTGCATTTAGATATAGTACAGCGACATGGGAGACCAATCTCCTGGACTTAAGGTAAGTATTGGGCAAGTGTCAGGATCACACCAACAGGCCACACCGGGTGGCACTGGGGCAGCCTGGTGCAGAGGTGTAGCATGGCATTGGGTGCCCTATGTTAGACAATGGGTATCGGTCTGGTTGAAAAGATGCTGCAGGTGAGGACTGGGAATCCATTCGGAGGGAACCAAAAAGTGGGTTGTAATCTTGAGATGTCCGGGCATGTGAGGGCACCTTTTCTTAACGTTTTTTTATTAGCATTTGGTTAACAGTTACAGGTTAGAGTGATTGCACTGTTGATAAAGAAGACTCATGATCACACCCCAGCATATGACATCAGTGTTATACAAGAACGAAACATACATTTGCATGGATGGGGGCAGCTGGGATAGGAGACAGGTTATAGGATGATGAACTAGAATAACACAGTGCATCTTTGTTAGACCTGATAGCCTCAGGGTGGGCTTCCCTCAACTTTTTGCCTGCCTCTCTCCATTTTTCTTATCTTATTTTTGCTACTTCTGTGACTCTGAGCACTTTACCACTGCTGACAAGTGCTAAAGTGCTTGTGCTCTCTTCCCTAAAACATGGTAACATTGGCTCCTACCCAATTGGCATATTTTATTCACCTGTAAGTCCTTAGTAAAGTGCACTAGATGTGTCCAGGGCATGTAAAATAAATGTTTCTAGTGGGCCTTCAGCACTGATTGTGCCACCCACTTAGGAAGACACTTCCATGTCTCAGGCCTGCCATTGCAAGGCGTCTGTGCCAGTTTCATTGCATTTACAACTTCTTGCCAAGCCTCACATCCTCCTTTTATTACATATAAGCCATGTAAGTAAAAGGCATGACATGTACTTATAGGTTTTACATGTCCTGGTTGTGAAAAACTCCCAAAGTCATTTTTCACTACTGTGAAGCCTTCTTCCCTCATAGGCCAGCCTTGGATATTCCCTTATATACTTTTAAGTGGCAATTTCTGATCGTAGAAAGTTTGCCTTGTCATGTTTCGTAAGGTTGGAATGGTGGTGAGAAATCCTACTTACTGGTGAAGGTGGAGTTTACATTACAATTTTGTAAATGCCACATTTAGAAAGTAGGTATTTCTCTGCACTTACTGCTGTCTGTGCCTTACAGCCTGTCTCCAATCCATGTCTGGTCTATGCTTGTTGACAGCTCCTCTTGTGCATTTCACCTATGCAGCCACAACAAAGAGGACATTCTGCTGCATCGGCTCTCACACTTCAAAGGTCAGTGGCCTGACACCACACAAAAGACTGATAACCCCCCACAGGGTTCCAGGCAGACAGGGCTGGGTTGAAAGGGGAGTCTGTGCACTTCAAAACCACTGTTTGAAGTTTCTCCCAGTTCAGAGGCATTTTTGGACCTACAACTAGATTCTGTTGGAGGAACTGCCTGGCTGACCAAAGGACTCATATGGACTGCTTTGCTGCAAGGACTGCTGTCCTGCTTGTTGCCTTGCTGCCTGATGGCCCCAGACTCTGTTGGAAGGACTCTGCCTTCTCCCCACAAGTCCTTTCCAAGGGCTTGAACTGAGCTTGCCTCCTGTTCTGAAGTCTCAGGGCCATCAAAGACTTCACCAGTGAGAAGAATAAACAGCATGTCGAAAAATTGACGTAACACCTGCAAAATTAGACGCAACACCTACCGGATCAATGCAGCCAGAGGTGTGACAAAGGCCCCCACAGCCCCATGGTGCGGACGGCCCCAAGCTCCAAGGTGCCCCCTCAGCACAGTACACTATGCAGGGCCGTCAGGCCTCTGACTGAGTCAATGTGGGAAGGGGCCCCCTCCAGGTACTTTGCAGGGGGGCCCTTTCAAGTTTTGTTCTGCCACTGGACGCAGCACCTATCTTGCAGCTGAAGAATCGCTGCATTGCCTCACAGATCGACACAGCACCTGTTACCTCTTCACAGCACATTCTGGATTTTCCACGCATTGTCCCTGGGTGTCAAAATACCCCCACATTGCAGTAAGAAACTAAGGCATTGCTCGCGGAAACTGATGCATCACCTTGCTGCATGGAAAGAAACAACGCATCACTTTCGCCGCACTAAAAAAATCAATGCCTCACCTTACTTTCCAACACATCTCCTTTGAGGCCCTCTGAGTTGTTATGTTTGAGGCATCCCAGGTACTGTGTGTTAAAAGGAAACAGTTTCTGATTCTTAAGGATTGAAACTCATCTAAGCCTTTAAAAAGTGATATCTTGAATTGCCCCCATTGGTTTTTTGTGCGTTTTGGTCTTAACATATTCAGATAAACATTATCTATTTTCTGAAATTGGTGTGGAGTAATTTTTGTGGTGTTTTCACTGTGTTACTGTATGAGTTATTGCACAAACACTTTACACATTGCCTTCTAAGTTAAGCCTGCCTGCTCAGTGCCAGGCTACCAGAGGGTAAGCAGGGGATAATTTAGGTTGTGTTGTCACTTAGCCTGCCAACTAGAAATGCAATTTCTAATATTAGTGATCAGCAGTGAGGATAGGACTTTTTTGTGCAGTGCCATACAATAGCCACGTGTACCCTACCTACCCACATACCCACATATAAAGACCATTTCAATTTTTTCTTTTTCTGCAATCTTCCCTGCTTTTAATTTTTTGATCCTGTAGATCATGTCTCTGCTGGCTCCACAAGTGGAGTCATGGAGTTTGAGCTGGCTAAGCTGGAGGAGTACATACTTAGCCAGTTGAGAAGGTTTTGCAAGGAGATGAGGGTACCTGCCAGAGGAGTCACCTAGAAGATGGAGTATCAAATGGCTCTGAGGGCCCGGGCAGAATCCTGCTCCCAAGAAAGTGATTGGGGGAGCATGTGCTACCTGCAGCAGTTGAAGGGGACGACACCCCCGGATTTGTGCTACCTGGGAGGGCAGGGAGCAGTGTCTCTAGTCACAGCCTAACCGCAAAGGAAAGAAGAGAGGAGAGAGAATTCTAGCTTGCAGTTGGCAAGGTTAAAAATAGAGGTTGAGAGGGAATCCAAGGAGGCTGAAAGAGCCTTAGGAGAGAAGAAATTACTCCTGTCTTATGAGCTGAGTCTAAAAGAGCTGGAACTCAAGGCCTGGCAGGGAGACTCCAGCAGTAATGGTGGCAGCATACATACAGTACCTGATGGAGACAAGAAGGTTTGTATACCCAAGGATGGAAGTGTTTTTCTGCTCATGAAGTTGCACTGAGGGTACATTGGGTTCCTGAATAGCACTGAGGGGTTGGTCTGTGGGACACATGCCAACACTTAGGAGAGACACACTTCTAACATTAGAGTTTGGGGACCAGACTAAGTACACCCCTATGAAAACCATTTTGATTGCCAAATATGGACTGACCCATGAGAAGTATCACCAAAGATTCAGGGACAGTAACATGCTACCCAACCAATCCTGGGTAGGTTTCATTGATTACTCCAGTAAGGCACGGTAGGAAAATGGCTCCCTGTTGCAGTTACCCCCCACTTTTTGCCTGATATTGATGCTGATTTGTCTGAGACGTGTGTGCTGGGTCCTTGCTAACCAGGCCCCAGCACCAGTGTTCTTTCACTATAAATGGACAATTGTTTCTGCAATTGGCACACCCCTGGCACACAGATAAGTACCTTGTAAAAGGTACCAATGGTACCAAGGGTCCTGTGACTAGAGAAAGTTCCAAAGGGCTTCAGCATGTGTTGTGCCACCCTAAGGGACCCCTAACCTAACACATGCACACCGCCATTGCAGATTGTATGTGTTGGTGGGGAGAAAAAGGCAAAGTCGACATCGCATCCCCCCCAGGATGCCATACACACAAAATACTGCCTGTGGCATAGGTAAGTCACCCCTCTAGCAGGCCTTACAGCCCTAAGGCAGGGTGCACTACACCACAGGTGAGGGCATAGCTGCATGAGCAATATGCCCCTACAGTGTCTATGTCCATTCTTAGACATTGTAAGTACAGTGTGGCCATATTAAGTTTATGGTCTGGGAGTTTGTCAAAAACGAACTCCACAGTTCCATAATGGCTACACTGAATACTGGGAAGTTTGGTATCAAACTTCTCAGAATAATAAACCCACACTGATGCCAGTATTGGATTTATTACAAAATGCACACAGAGGGCATCTTAGAGATGCCCCCTGTATTTTACCCAATCCTTCAGTGCAGGACTGACTGGTCTGTGCCAGCCTGCCACTGGGACGAGTTTCTTCCCCCCTGGGGTGAGAGCCTTTGTGCTCTCTGAGGACAGAAACAAAGCCTGCACTGGGTGGAGGTGCTTCTTACCTCTCCCTGCAGGAAATGTAACACCAGGCGGTGAGCCTCAAAGGCTCATGCCTTTTGTTACAGCACCCCAGGGCATCCCAGCTAGTGGAGATGCCCGCCCCTCCAGCCACCGCCCCCACTTTTGGTGGCAAGGCTTGAGGAGATAAGGAAAAACACAAGGAGGAGTCACCCACCAATCAGGACAGCCCCTAAGGTGTCCTGAGCTGAGGTGACTCCTGCCTTTAAAAATCCTCTATCCTGAGTTTGGAGTATTCCCCTAGTAGGATTAGGGATGTGCTACCCCTCCCCTCAGGGAGGAGGCACAAAGATGGTGTAGCCACCCTCCAGGACAGTAGCCATTGGCTACTGCCCTACAGACCTAAACACTCCCCTAAATTTAGTGTTTAGGGGTGACCCAGAACCCAGGAAATCAGATTCCTGCGACCTACACAAAGAAGAAGGACTGCTGACCTGAAAGCCCTGCAGAGATGAGGGAGACGACAACTGACTTGGCTCCAGCCCTACCGGCCTGACATAGACTCAAAGAACCTGCACAGCGACGCATCCGACAGGGACCAGCAACCTCTGAAGCCTCAGAGGACTGCCCTGAACCCGAAGGACCAAGAAACTCCAGAGAACAGCGGCACTGTTTAACAACAGCAACATCTTTGCAACAAAGAAGCAACTTTTAAAGAACTCACTATTCCTGCCGGAAGTGTGAGACTTCACCCTCTACACCCGACGCGCCCGGCTCGAGCTCCAGAGAACCAACACTGCAGAGAGGACTCCCAGGCTACTGCGACCTCGTGAGTAACCTGAGACGACCTCCCTGCATCCCAACAGCGATGCCTGCAGAGAGGATCCGGAGGCTCCCCCTGACCGCGACTGCCTGGTAACAACGAACCCGACGCCTGGACCAAGCACTGCACCCGCACCCCCCAGGGTCGAAAGGAACCAACCTCCAGTGCAGGAGTGACCAGCAGGCAGCCCTCTTCCTAGCCCAGTTGGTGGCTGGCCTGAGAAGCCCCCCTGTGGCCTGCCTGCATCACCTAAGTGACCTCCGGGTCCCTCCATTGCTTTCAATAGCAAACCCGATGACAACTTTGCACACTGCACCCGGCCGCCCCTGTGCTGCTGAGGGTGTGTTTTGTGTGCCTGTATGTGTCCCCCCCCCAGTGCTCTACAAAACCCCCCTGGTCTGTACCGCGATGACGTGGGTACTTACCTGCCAGCAGACCAGAACCGGAGCACCCCTGTTCTCCATAGGCACCTATGTGTTTTTGGCCCTCATTTGACCTCTACACCTGACCGGTCCTGTGCTGCTGGTGCAGTGACTTTGGGGTTGCCTTGAACCCCCAACAGTGGGCTGCCTTTGCCCAGGAGACTGAACTTGTAAATGCCTTACTTACCTCAGAAACTTAACCATACTTGCCTCCCCCAGGAACTGTTGATTTTTGCACTGTGTCCACTTTTAAAATAGCTTATTGCCTTTTTTAAACCTATACTGTGTGTACTACTGCTTTAATTTAAAGTTCCTTACTTACCTGTGTGGAGTACCTTGCATTTTATGTATTTACTTTAAATCTTGAATCTTGTGGTTCTAAAATAAATTAAGAAAATATATTTTTCTATACAAAAAATATTGGCCTGGAGTTAAGACTTTGAGTGTGTGTTCCTCATTTATTGCCTGTGTGTGTACAACAAATGCTTAACACTACCCTCTGATAAGCCTACTGCTCAACCACACTACCACAAAATAGAGCATTAGAATTATCAAATTGTTTCACTATTAACCTCTAAGGGGAACCCTTGGACTCGGTGCGCACTATCTCTCACTTTGAGATAGTATATACAGAGCCAACATCCTACAGGCACTGAATGGCTGGGGGTGGGGGTAGAAAAATCAGTGATTATGTTGGTTTGTAGAATTTAATTCTGAGAGAACACATGCTCTGTACTATTTTACAGAGTTGCGCCAGCACCTAGTTGACAGTAAGTTGACTGATCCCAGGAAGCTTGCTGAGGAGGCAGACGTCTGGGCTAGCACCAGTGTCCAAAATTTTATCGGGGGGGCGGAAACCCATAAAAGTCATCAGGATTCCAAACAGATGAAAGAAGGGAGAGAAAAACTTAAATATAAGGGGTCCTTTAAAGGCCCCCAAAATAACTCCCAAGGGAGTAGTGGTAACCATGCACAGCCTGATCCTAAGAAGAAAGGATTTATTTGCCCATATGGCATGGAGGTTTTACCCCTATGTGCGAGTGCTCCAAGTATGGACACTCTAAGGGTGACTCCAAGTGTCCCAAGAGGGCACAGCCTCCCACTGGTGGGCATACATCTGGATTGGCTAGTGCAGCGCTCAGGGACGAGATAGTCCAGATAGTTTTGGGAAGAGGTAAGCCTAGTGTCCCTGGGGGGCCAAAAGCCCAAATGCCTGCCAAGTATAGGTGGTAGGGGACCATTAATGGGCAACAGGTGGAGGCTCTGCATGCAACTGTAAAGTGTCAAATGGTGTCAGGAGAGAAGATCGTACCAAACACATTCCATCAAGTCATAGTCACCGACAATCATATGAGCCATCTACCAGTGACTCTGGTTCCCTTTGAGTGGGGGGTCTTGTACTGCCACTTGTTGAATTTTGTTTTGACCAATGACTTTGTGTTTCACCACTGCGCATATTAGTTGCTCAATGATCACATTGTATGTTTTATTCAGTTGAGCCGCCTATGGGCTTTGACATTGCATTAGTCTTTACATTCTGTATTCTGCCTATTGGCTTTGACATGGCATTAGCCATTACTTTCTGTATTCAGTTGAGCCGCCTATGGGCTTTGACATTGCATTAGTCATTACATTCTGTATTCTGCCTATTGGCTTTGACATGCTGTATCCAGTCTAGCCGCCTATTGGCTTTGACAGTGCATTCCTATTGGCTTTGACATGATGTATTCAATTTAGCTGCCTATTGACTTTGACATGCTATTAGATATTCTGCCTATGGGCTTTGACATGATATTATATATTGCATTTTGTATTCAGCTTAACTGCCTATTGGCTTTGACATGATATTATACATTACACTTTGTATTCAGCTCCGCTGCCTATTGGCTTTGACATGATATTATACATTACATTTTGTATTCAGCTCCGCTGCCTATTGGCTTTGACATGATATTATACATTGCATTTTGTATTCAGCTCAGCTGCCTATGGGCTTTGACATGATATAAGACATTGCATTTTGTATTCAGCTTAGATGCCTATTGGCTTTGACATGACACTAGACATTGCATTTGATATTTAGGTTAGCTGCCTATTGCCTTTAACATGACATTGCATTTGATACTTAGGTTAGCTGCCCATTGCCTTTAACGTGGAGTTAGACATTGCAGTTGAGAATCCAAGCTGTATTTTTCCAAGCTGTGTTTTTGCACCAGATGAACCAAGATGTTTTGCTCTCACAGTAGACTAGACATGATAAGAGAGAGTACATGGGTGTTGTTTTTCTCTTCGCTTGAGCTTGGGAACAGGAGTAGTCTTGGAGACCTGGCCAGTCTCCAAAAGGCTTGCTCAGTTTCCCAGGTCTGAGAGGAGGGGGCACACCTTTGTAACGAATGTAACAGGCTGCAGAGAGTGAGATTCGAATCTGCCGGACCTCGTGCTGGAGCTTGGCGCCAGCTGCCAGCATCCCGTGTGGGTAGATGAAACTCTTTCTCGCGGCTGACAGGGGTCATCAGCTTGCAGACCTTAGAAAGATGTAGCTGTAAATAGTTCCTACACGGTGAAGTATTTGTTTTGCTTTGCATTCAATATCTTATAAATATAACCTGCTGTGTATACAGTATTGCAAACTGATATATTTTGTTTGATTAACGCGGACTGGAAAGCTACTAATTCGTCATTCATATAACAACAATAAAAGTCTTCTTTGACCTCAGAAGTGCATTTCTGTTGTGTTATGTTAGTGCTTAGAAACTAGATAAGAGGAAAGCACTACAATTGGTACCAGGAGTGGGGTCGGTCATTAAGAGGTGATTAAGAAGGGGTTTGACGAGTTAGTAGATTTCTAAGTGCACACTTTAAAAGTGTAATTGTTTTTGTTGTTTGGAGAATTACAGAAATTGTTTTCTGTTTGGAGAATCACAGTAGCACGGCAGACCATGTCTGAGAATACATGTGTTGATGAACTGCCTGATGGTGCTAAGAAAAACTGTGAATTGTTTTCTGTTTGGGGAATTACAGAAGAAAATGCATGTGTAGCTAAAATGCCTGATGTTGTTTTGAGAAATAATTCCCGATGTATATATGTAGAAAACGTGTGTTTTGGAAGTAATGATGACAGAAAGGTCTGGATACCTTTATCTGCTTACAGAGAAATGCAGGAGAAATGTAGGCAGTTGGAACATGAAAATAGGAATTTACGTGAGCAAATTAGCCCGACTGAAAGTTATAAAAAGGCTGTTTTTGAAGAATCTTTCTTGTCCCATTCCAGTAATGAGGGGGTTAAGACAGCTCCGAGCTGCACTGAGTTTTCGTGTGAGCCAGGGTTTTTGGCAGCCAAAATGCATTCCTTAACTGATAACACGGATGAGAGAGACCAGAATGTGATTTACGAGTTACCGTTGCAAAATGCCCAAGTAAAACGAAGGATTTTAGAACAAGACACCCCGAGTTTCATTAGCTTGTTTGATTTTTGGAAAAAGAATAGCCCTCATTTGAGTGAAATCCTAACACTTTTGTATATGGTCACTGTGAAAAATTATATGCAGCTGCGCGCTTGTGATTTGGCAAATGAAATAATGCAGACTTTAGGTTTCTGCGCAGTGCAAGAAGGAAATACTTATGTACATGTAAATCAAGAACAAGGGAAGAAAATAGTGCCCCTAGCTAGAATCATACAATGGATCTGGTACTTGCAAGACAGGGCTAGAGTACCACAGGTAAAAGAGTTACCAATGAAATTGTGTGCACCATTTGAATTCGTGTCTACTGAAGATAAAAAGCATGTTTGTTTTACTAATGATTCATTGACTGAAATGTTGTTTTCTGGCACAGGAGAAGGAACAGCGTTGTATAATGTGTGTCAGATTTTAAAGCAAGAGCTACGTGAGATGTGTCATTTTTACGCTGATTTTTGGTTTATTGCTAATGTTTTAGCACCTAACTGGTTCAATTACCTTGCAGATGTTAATGAGAAAAATTCAGAGAAAGAAGTGTACACCCAGAATTCTGCCTTAGTGGGGATGGCTAAGTGGGTGCCCCAGAAATGTGAACAGCAGAGAGAAAAAGCCACTTACAGGTGGGCAGAGGTGAGAGAGATGCACATTCCCCTAGATTTGATAAAAACCGTGCAGTACGCACAAAAGCAATCTGTCATGCAAGCAGTCACAGAGCAGTTGGGGAGAGGAAAGTTACCAGATCAGAAATGGCAAATTGATCAGGTTTTAGGGAAAGTGATTGCTGCAAATTACCAAGGAAAAATCGAAATTATGCTGATACCTAGAAAAGAATCTGATTCATTCATACAAATTGGAGACAGAATGGCCCAAATTGGCAAAAGTGCAGTGAATGGAGGT